>NC_135573.1:50750000-51380000 GCF_965152235.1 Eretmochelys imbricata | reverse complement strand
CTATATTGCACATGACAACACCAGAAGCCGCTGAATTTGGGTGTAATTCTCTCTGTTAGAGTGTGTACGTGTATATAGGGCGGCGCAGGGATAGCTTCATTTTAGTTTATCCATCAACATGACATTTTAAATAAGCTTAATATCCTGCATGAGTTTAGATACTTCCATGTAGAGACCAACTATGTATCAATATTCATTGTATTCCTTTTTATGCCATATTTTGGTACAGAGAAAAAAAGAGAAGATGGAAGGTTTTGTAGGGAGTATTGGCTCATGCTAGAGTCTAATCTATTTTATAACTTGCATGTGCATGGTGTTTGGTTTCTTTTATGACTTCCTAGAGCCTTTCCAGCTAAACAGTAAAAATGTTTGGGTGTGTGAAGTCAGAGGAGTTGTGTTTTCATGTTTGTACACTAGTGCTTTACAAGAAAAGATTTGTGTAATCAATGCTTTTCAACTTAATCTGTTCTATGCTCACAATTACTAAATTATCTTGCCCTTAAATAACTTATTAACTATGGGCCAGATTGTGAGGCCCTTATGGATATTGAATAGTACTTTGCACTCTACATTCTGTTGACATCAGTGGGATGTACTTGTGGTGCCAAGGATTGTTCGACATAAATAAGAGCAGCACAGTCCCGCCTTAGGGCGGTGAAATAAAGCACCAGCCTTGCAGCAGAGACATAGTAGCCTCCATTGCTGACGTACCTGAGCATCTCTCATCTATTTACAGATTTATTCTTACAACACTATGGGGAGGTTGGGGAAACGTTTACAGATGTGTATAAATGGATTAAATGATAGGAAGTCTACGGTAGAACTGGGAAATGACCCCACATTTCTCTACATGGAGCCTCAATCACTGACCATTTTTCTTCGTTTAGCTGTGGGAACTAATCCGTATTGGGGGAGCGGGATAGTATGGGCTTGATCCTGCTCCTACTGAAGTCAGTGAAAAAAATCCTATTAATTTCTGAGAGTGCAGGAGCAGGCTTTCTGTTGCCTTGATAAATAATTGAATTTCAAAAGCAGGGAAACCTGAGCACCCTTAGAAATAAGTTGACTAGAGTTGCAACAAGCTGTTTTTTCAGAAAATTTAGCCCCTTTAAACTCCAGTGTTCTAGCTCAGCACTTTTAACAGCTCAGTGATGAGATTTTTAACTGTTTCTGAGCCAACCATGGTGCTGAAATTATAAAGTAATCTTCAGTACAGGAACCACTGCCTTGAAATATATTCCTCCTTCCCCAAATACCATGAGAGGCAGTGTTGTTGTAGCTGTGTTGGTTCCAGGATATTAGAGAAACAAGGTGGGTGAGGTTATATCTTTTATTGGAACAACTTCTGTTGGTGAGAGAGAGACAAGCTTTTGGATTTGACAAGATCTTTTTATATCTGAAATTTAATATACCACTAAAATTGTGCTATGTTAGTAGGCAATCTGGTCCTTATTTCAGTGGTGGGTTTTCCCCTTTAGTTGATCTTTCTACTGATGAATAATTTTAAAGGCTAATGTCATGTAATTTAAATATATAGGAGGATACTTTGGGGAAGTCTCATAGAAGGCTACTTATTAAGGGTAGTCTGTGCTTTAGGTTTACTGTACTTTTCTCTAAGGATTATTAGGAGTTAAAGATTTTAATTAAAAAGGACAACTAGGTAGATAACTGTATAAGAACAACAGGATAGTGAGTAAAGTCAACACAATAGAACCTTGCACGAATGACTGAGAACCACTGATTTACAGTATCTCAATCTTTCCAGACTACTGTATCCCTTTCAGGAGTCTGATTTGTCTTGTGTACCCCAAGTTTCACCTCACTTAAAAACTATTTGCTTACAAAATCAGACCTAAAAATACAAAAAGTCACAGCACACTATTACTGAAAAATTGCTTACTTTCTCATTTTGTCATTTGTATGGAATTTTAGCTAGTGCTTTTTATGTAGCCTACTGTAAAACTAGGATAGTATCTAGATGAGTTGATGTACACTCTGAAAGACCTCTGTGTACTCCCAGGCAGGAGCGGCAGGTTTGTATAACTTTTGGTGGTGCCCAGAACGGGTCCATGTCGTGTCCATGTTCCCCTGCCACCTGCCTAAGGCTCTAGGAGGGAGTTTGGGTGTGGGAGGGATAGGGCTCTGGGAGGGAGTTTCGGTGTGGGTGTGGGCTCTAGGCTGGGGGGTGGGGTGCAGGAGGGGGTGAGGGGGACAGGCACTTGGAGGGAATTGGGGTGTGGGGTCTGGGCAGGGGGTTGGGGTGCAGGAGGGGGAGTGAGCTCTGGGAGGGAGTTTGGGTGTGGGGGCAGGGGATTGGGGTGCAGGGGGCAGGCTCTGGGAGGGAATTGGGGTACAGGCTAGGGCAGGGAGTTGGGGTGTGGGAGTTGGGCTCTGGGAGGGAGTTTGGGTGTGGGGACTGGGCTGGGGCAGGGGTTGGGGTGCAGGAGAGGGTGAGTGGTGCAGCGCTTACCTTGGGCAGCTCCTGTAAGCGACCAGCACCCCGCTCTGGCAGCAGCTCCTAGGTGTGGGGCCAGAGGGGTTTCCATATGCTGCTGCCCGCAGGCACCGCCCCTGCGGCTCCCATTGGCCACAACTTGGAGCGTGGGCAGTGCATGAAGATACGCCTCCCGGAAGGGGCCGGCATGTCCCTGTGGCCCCCCCCAGAAGGAAGTGAACTGGAGTAGAAGCCATCTTAGCCCCATTGCGCTGCCGGTGGTGGCGGCGGGGGCCCTGGGCCCTTTTAAATTGCCCTGGGGACGCTCTGGGGGAGGCACGCGGCGGTGGCAGGCTGAGCTGGGGGAGAGACCCAGCTCCGAACTTCGGTGGAGCTTGGCTCTTGTGCTTTCAGATTAGTGAACCACGGGCCAATAAAATTCGCCACCCCTGCCCCCAGGGGTACACGTACCCTGGTCGAGAATCATAGATGTAAATGACTGAAATTTGCAAATCAGCTAGTGAACAAATAAAGAAAAAAAACAAGTATGCTATCTTCCAAAATATATCCCTTTCCTTTGTTTTGAGCATTGGGTGTTTTAATTATCACTGATAATATTTAATAACATACTAGTCAATATACTGTGGTATATTTTGCAAAATATTTAGTTGAAAGGAAAATAGATAATACCTAAGTAATCTTGTTACATGAACTGGAACTATAAGAAACTGAGTACAAGTTTGATTTTACTTTGCTTAGCTGGGGTTAATATGTCGTGGGGGAGTGGGCATTGGGAACCATTTCGTTTGTAATTGCATGATCTGAGAGGCCTTATGTACCTAAAATAGGAGTGTATGAGACAGGAGCAGGATGTACACTGCAGAAATTTTGCACATCCCATACAGAATGCATACTGGCTGAATAGGAATGACCTCATTAGATTCCAGGTGAGTGAGTCTGAGCTTAACAATACTAACATTAGTGAGGTCCCATTCAGGCCCCAGTTCTTCATGAGCTCAAAGGATTCCTGAAAAGACTTTGCATAACATCAGCTGCCCAAGAAGTGTGACTTACGAACTATAATAGATTAGCTACGCAAATAGAAAGATATTGGAATCTGTCATCTTCCTCACTGATAACTGTTGAGAATACAGCTAATTCCTGCATTTTAGTCTGAAGGTAGCTACAAATGTAGTTCTAAATGACTTCCACCTTTCCATGCTAATATCTCATTGCAGCTACATGAACTGTGCGGGTTTTCTCTCTGGCGAGGATACAAGTGAAACATTTTGGAATTCTTTCTGTGTTGGTGCTTTCATTACAAGCTTTGGTTCCTTCCACAACAGCTTTGCAATCTCTCTGTGCACCATGTACAATCACCTGTTTGTACTAAATTTCTTTGCAGACTCGTTGTGCCACATCCTTCGCTCCATTGACCTGAGTCAATTTGCACTACACCTATTGACCCCTGTTGTGGTCTGGCCTCTTTTTTTTTTTTTTTTTTTCAGCATGCAGAGAGAACCAAAGAAATTGAAAAGAATGTGAACCAGTCACTCCTTGATCTGCACAAGCTGGCAACTGACAAGAATGACCCTCATTTGTGTGACTTTAAAGGATAGAAAATGATCTAAAATATAATTTTAGAAATTGAATAGGTTTGAGATAGGGGAGGAAGGTGAAGTTATTGGGAAGATGCAAGCTCCATGTCTGTTACCATTGCATTCTCTTCATACTTCTAGATCAGCAGTTCAAATCTAGCTGCAGGTCAGGAGTGGCCAGAAGTGGTTATTACTTGATAGTGATGTGCTTGCCCACATAGAATGCATTGGTGTTCTCTGTGCAGTGTTTTGTGGAGTGGTTTCCACATCACAAAAACCACCATCCCCTACAATTTCAGCAGAGAAACCAAGGACTGAATGAGCATATAGAATGAAACAACCTTCTCATGGCAGAGGTGATATCTCCAGTTCAGACTTGAGATCCACTGATGAGGTAGGTTGGGGAAGTCTGCAATGCTGCTGCCTGGGCTACATTATTTAATTAGATTGTGGTCTCAATCTGGCACCTTCTATGAACCCTCAGAATTGATTGAAAAGAAATTGAACAAGTAAAAAGGGGATAATCTTCTTTCGTGACTAGGAACAAAGTTTAACTAGAGAGCCAAAAGTCATACAGCAGTGATGACAAACCCTAGGTAGAGGCATGGGATAACAACAATCTTAGGACATTACTAATAGACCCTGCCGCAAATGTTATGTTGATGCATTTGGGCATGCCTGGTGTTCTGGCATTCCTTGTAAATGACTTAGTTGTCATAAGGTTACTGACATTGAACAATGATGCAACAGTTTCATGTTACCGCAAAACAAGTCCATCATTCCAATAGCAGGGAGTATGTCTGATGAGGATTGAAGTGGATTGGTAGAGCTATGTGGGGAAACTTTCCCAGCACCCTGACTGTACCATGTGTTACAGCCAGCATTCCTAGTCCTTCATTTTCTTATTTTTTTTTTTAAAAAGCATCAAGCCCGGAATTGTCATGTGCTATTTGTTACAAATACACAATCTTCTCTCTCAAGTTTTTAAGAATTATGGGCCTGATCCTGATGTCACTTACTCTGGTGTCATTTCATTGGCTTCTCAAGTTACTCCTTATTTGCACCAGCGGGAGATTAAAATCTGACCCACTGGGTAAAAGAGAGCTGTTAATCAGTACTCTTACAGAACAGATCTTGTGGGAGGCACACGTTGCTCACTGCCTAACATACCTCTTAATTTGAGAGCCCTAAGGACAGACAAATTTGTGCCAAATACCTAGTCTGATAAAGTGAGAAATTTTCTGTAGCATTTTTATGAAGTTTGTGTGCTTCAGTTTCCCTCATTCATTGAATTGCTACTCACTAGGGGCAAAAGGTTTAACACTGCTCTGGGAACAGCACAGGAGACAGGTGTTTGTGTGTCAGCTCCCTGCCTGGGTGGAATAAACAGACATTAAGGAACTTGCTGAAATTGACCCAGATCAACAAGGGGTCCAGAGAGACAATGCAAGCACCAATGACTCAACACCCGGAAGCTCCTGCCTGCGGGGATTGTGAACTCTGCATAGACCTGCCTGGAGAACAAAGGACTGAGCCTCAACCAGGAGATGATAAAGAGCTGGCCTCTGGAAGAGGCTGAAGCTCTTTATGGGTCTGACTAAGGAAGTCAGCGAGAGACCGAGCTTGAAAATGGAGTTCACTACAGCTTGGCTGGTGAATTGCTCTGGCTTGACCAGAATGGATTTATGCTTTAAGCGTTATTTCTCTATCCTAACCTAAGGACTTCCAGTGCTGTGTTCCAATAAATCCTACTCTGTTTTGAAAATGTCTGGGATGTCATAGCAAATACTTACTGGCTGGGCTGCATAAGTCCCTGGAAAGTGTACAAGTCTCTATCAGACTCTATTTGCCACAGTTGGACTTGCTGAGCAAAGCTCATGGTGTGAAGCAGGGTTGCTGGAGCCCAGTAGCTCAGTCTAGGAGGCAGTGAGGATGCGTGGCCTACCCTTAAGGAAGACTGGGGCCCTTTGGGGGTCTGGCACACTGAAAGGTCGAAGAGACTGTTGAAAAGCTGGGGTGTAGCACAGCTCCGATGTCTTGGTGACATCTAGTACAATGGAACCTCAATTATCTGAACTCCAGTTAACGAAAATGCTGATCTCCAAAAGTTGGAATAGTCCCCTAAGGTTTGGCTTCAGTTCTTAAAGCTTAAAGGACTGATTCTTATCAGTAATTTACATCCAGTTAGGCCCCTTTACATTGCCAGATTTCTACTGAAAACAATGGAAGTTAAGAGCCTAAACCTGCAAAGTTTGTAAGTGTCACAGGGGAGAGGCTTTTTACTGCATATACTACAGGCTCCTAGACCAATAATACCTTTTGTCCTTGAACCCTGTTACGTTCAAATGCTTAACGTTGCACTGTAAATAGTGATTCGTAGCAAAGAAATCATGCTTTGGGCACACAACCTAGCAGTGCTTAAGAATACTGTAAAGAAACGCCTATGGTAGCCACCATGTTCCCCTAATTAGAAACCACCAATGTGCATCCTGCTGGATCTTATGGGACACGCTGGCCAGTGGCTTTTATCAAAGGTGGTGAGTTAATAGCGATAAGTCCTTCTGGAAGGTGGGCACCATGAAGTAAAAACTACTATTAAGAGCTGTAAAACCTGCACAGATTTTGTGTATTGGGGTGATTTTGTTTGTATTAAATTGTTTTGGACAAAGATTAATAAAGAAATATACAGTCTGTACCAAATTCTTAGCAGTTGTAAATGGCATAACTTTTGAAGTCAGTAGATCGATGCTGATTTGCACCAGCTGAGTATATAGCCTTAAGTGTTGTTTCACTAACATGAAATGGAAATTCTACTTTGTGTAGAAAAATAGTTTGGTAAATGGATTGCAGAGTTGTGTAGTTTGACATACTGCCCTTAAGAATCACTGGTGTTAGTATCTGGATTTCCCCTGCAAATGCTGCATTTCCGACACTAGGCTCTTGTCTATAGTTTAGAAGATCAGATCTAATTCTCTACTGGTGGTCGCAATGGTGGAAGCTATTGTGTAGCGAAAGCAGAGGCATTTTTATCACTCTGCTTCATCTCTCCTTGATTTAGTTTTCATGATGTAGCTCTCCAAATGCCTGTCTAACCTATTACTTGTAACATTGCCACCCCCAGTGAAGCTGAAGTGGTGGAGAATTGAAGATGCAAATTTTCCTAGTGTAGCTGCAATGGTAACTTTGCCTGCCTCTCTCTTTCCTCTCCACGTAAGCCTAACAGTTTAGCAATCCATTCATTTCATGCTAGTTATCTGTGTAAAACCAAACCAAAAAAAAATGTGGCTTTAGGAAACTGTTGGAGCAAGGCTGATCCAGTGGTTATGGCACTGGCCTAGACTGTTCTGCCACAGACTTCCTGTGTGACCCTGGGCAAGTTGTTTAGCCTTGGTGCCTCAGTTTCCCATCTGTAAAATGAGGATGATAGTAGAGCTGGAAAAAAAAATTTCACCTAAAACTCTTGTTTGGAGAAAAAAGCAGATTCAGTGACACTGAAACCTTTTTGGAATTCATGTCCATTTCATCAAAATGTTTCAGTTGAAAAAAATAAAAAAAATTTGTTCTGACATTTTCACAATGAAGTGTTTTTGTTTTTGTTTTTTTTGGGGGGGGGGGGGTTGGTTCAAAACAACTTTGTTTCGGAGTTTCTTTTAATTTTCATAAGCCACAAAATTTTAAAATGGTTGAAATCAAAGCAGTGTTTTGATTTTTGTTAGAACAAAACATTTCATTTGACGAGAAATAATTAATTATATATCTATAATCTATATATTTTTTTTCAATGTGCTGGAAATGTTGAAAAATTTCATTTTTGGTTTGATCCAAAATCTTTTTTTTTTCTGGAATTACCCATGAACTGCAAAATCCATTATTCACACAGCTCTAGATAATAGCACTTCCCTATCTCACAAAGGTGCTGTGAGGACAAATGCAATCAAGACTGCAAGGTGCTCTGATAGTAAGGTAATGAAGACCCTGTAAGTAGTATAACTAGATAGCCCAAGTGATACTCTGCTGAGCCACACTCAGGCTGAAGCATAGTGCACCTGTTTTTGAGAGCTTCTGAGCCCTGGTAGCTGCCACTCACTTCACTGGGAGCTGCAGGTACTCAGAATTTCTTAGGAGCAGACTAGTGTTAATGTAAGAGCTTGCGGTTTCCTGAAGAAAACATAGTTCTGTTCCTGGTTAAATTGGTGTGACATTTATTTCCTCAGATTATACTCTGATTCTTCCTGCCTGACTCTATTCTTTTTCTGAAATCTTTGGAATGGAGAACATCCTTTTTCAGCCTTTCTGTGAAGTAAGTTTATCTCCTCTGTTCACTTTCTTTGCTTTTTGATGTCATTTTATTCGTTTAGTCCATTACAGCTGGGTTATTTATTATACAGTAGCATTTCTGAGAAGATTTTCAATACAATTCTACCATCTACTTGTAACACAGTTACAAATGTTTAAGGAGTCCTATGTCTATCCAATAAGGGGGTGTGGGGGTGACCCTAAATCAATTGAACATTATATCTGAGACTTGGAATCTACAAAATCTAGACATTCAAATCTGAGATTCACAGGGAAGCTTTAACTCCCTTGCCTCTAGGTATTGTGATGCTGCCTCTTATGTACATGATCACGTAATATTGGGGGCAATGTGATAACTAGCAAATGTGGCATTCAGTTCACAAATATGAGTTAATCAAGTGGCGGCATGGGAATGTTGTATATCTTGGGTAATGTGGAAGAGGTGAATAAATTGATTTGTTACGAAGTGATGCATTCTATAAGTGCATAGTGGGAAAGCTAAATTCAGTGAGTTAATAAAGATGGCATGTTACATTTATAAAGGCAGGCAGCTAAATATGTGAAAAATAAAGAATTCTCTCTCTTATGGTTTCTACTTGGAAGGAGTCCCCCTCCACCTTCAACAAAGAACCTTCTGGCTGTCAAAAATAACTGCTCTGCACGTAGAGCTAATCCATAGTCTGTATGAACAGTCACTGATACTAGGGTGACCAGCTGTCCTGTTTTTAAAGGGACAGTCCCATATTTAAACCCTCCTGCAGGTATCTGGACTTTTTCTTAAAAATGGGCAAATTATCCCATATTTTCTGTCTTTCCTCCCCCCTTCCCTCCCGCTCCACACACACATACACATCACTAGGAGGCAGGTCCTGCTGCTGGCCAGATCCCTGCTTGCCAGCCGCCTGCCCATCAGCAGTGAGTGTGGGAGTCCTATGGCCAACGATGGGGGTGGGTATGCCAGGCTGGTGGTGGGACAAAGATGCAGGGCGTAGGGCCAGCCGCTCCCCCTGCTGGTCTGTCAGCGCAGCCACCACTGTGTGCCAGCTCTTGGCCAGCAGGGACCCCCCCACCCCATTCTGTTTCCAGCTGGCACTGGCTGCGAGCTGCAGTGGTTGGTGAGTGCGGGCAGGTGTCAGGTGGCGGCTGGTTACGTGTTGCCTCTGCTGCCCACCCATTGGCCCTTTACATGCTTCCCCTCTCACTCTCCACTCCCTGCTTTGCCCCTTTGCACCCCTGCCCCTGCTCCTCCATATCTCCTCCTGGCGGGGTGCATCTCACTCCCAGCTCTGGGCGGAGAACCAGCCCCTGGTTGGAGTGCTCAGCTCACCAGCAGCCTGGCCGGCAGGCTCCTTCCTTCCCCCCACTGCCTCTGGCTGGGCTGGCACCCCAGGAAAGCCCAAGACCCTCCAGCTCGGGGCACTGGCCAGGAGGAGCTGAGCCCTGCATATGCCAAAGCCCCACACAGCGCTGGCATGGGGAAACCTCTCTGCTCCTCAGCTAAGCTCTGGAGTGGCGAGTACTGCTCCCAGGAAGTGCAGGGCTGTTCCAGCCCCTAGGTATCCTCTCCTGCTGAGCCACCTCTCTGGCCTGGTTCGCTGAAGCCCTTGCCGTCAGCTTCCCTGGGCCCTGCTGCACAGTGCATCCTTAGGGCTTAACCCAGAGGTGGACAAACGTTTTGGCCTGAGGGCCATATCTGGATATGGAAATTGTATGGCCCACCTACATGCTCAAGAAATTGGGGTTGGGGTGCAGGAGGGGATGACAGCTCTGGCTGCAGGTGTGGGCTCTGGGGTGGGGCCAGAAATGAGGAGTTCAGGGTGTGGGAGGGGGCTCCGGGCTAGTGCAGAGGGTTGGGGTACGGTTGGCAGTGAGGACTCTGGCTGGCAGTGTGGGCTTTGGGGTGGGGCTGGGGATGAGGGGTTTGGGGTGTAGGAAGGTGCTCCAGGCTAGGATTGAGAGTTTTGGAGGGCTGAGGCAGGAGGTTGGGGCATGGGAGGGCCTCAGGGATGCAGGATCTGGGCAGCACTTACCTTAAGCAGCTCCAGGAAGTAGCGGCATGTCCCCCGGCTGGCTCCTACGTGGAGGCATGGCAAGGCAGCTCTGTGCGCTACCCCATCCGCAGGCACCACCTCTGTAGCACTAGCCACAGTTTCTGGCCAATGGGAGCTGCGGGGGCGGCGCTTGGGGCGGGGACAGCATGCGGAGCCCCCTGGCTGCACCTATGTGTAGAAGGGGGGACATGCTGCTACTTCCAGGAGCTGCTTAAGGTAAGTGCTGCCCCCAACCCTGCTCCCCAGCTGGAGCACGGTAGCAGGGCAAGCTCCAGACCCCACTCCTCAGTGGGAGCTCAAGGGCTGGATTAAATCAGCTGACGGGACAAATGTGGCCCGCGGGCTGTAATTTGCCCACCCCTGGTTTACCCTCTTCCTGTCTGTGCTGCAGCCGGAGGCGGCCGAGTTATGTCTGTGTCCAGCAGCAGCCTGGAGGTGTGAGCTGCCTTTTGACACCGTGTGGGCAGGAAGGGACAAGCTACTTCCAGCCACACAGGAGCGGTGGGGAGGCGGGGAAGAGAAGCTGTGCAAAGACACAGGCCAGGTCATCCCTTCGCCCCCTCCTCCTCCCTTGTAGATGGAAGCAGCTCCCGTACAGTGCCGAAAGGCTGCTGCTAGCCACGTTCTGGTGTGAACCCTGGCAGAAATCTGGGATGGGGAGCGTGTGACCTTGCATACCCGCCCCCCTCCCTCCCCCCACGTGTTGCCTTAAGAAGATGCGGTGCTAGGTACCAGGAGAGGCAAGTCTGTCCCATGGGCCCAGCCAGGCATGGAGGGCGGAGAGCACTGGGCAGGGAGGGTCAGGTCAGTTGGTCACCTCCCCTCCCATGTGAGAGAGGTGTACGGGAGTGTCTCTCTCACCCTTCCCCATGTGTGTGGTGGGGTAGGGGAGTGTGTGTTATTCCTCTCAGCCCTTTGTAGGGATAACTTGATCCCTTCCCAGCTGGGTCTGATAAATCCCCCACTGTCTGGTCTTAAAGGGGCAGACTAGCCTGCTACAGGCTGCTGGAGAGACGGAAGTGAGAGAGTGCCTGTAAGAAGACAGCTATCCACACCTGGGCCTGAATGAAACCCCTCCTCAAGCCCAGTATGGGTCATCTTTTCTTGTGTTTTTGCTTATGCCTTACGGTATTTTTATGCTGCTCTGCTCCCACTGAAAAATCCTGTTTGTTGCTATATTATTTCAGCTGAGTCACAGAGATAGCAGGGAGTGGCTGAACCTTGCTGGTGGCCTGGATGTAAGGGTCAGGGATTGGCCCCTACAACAGTTTTGACAAATAGATCCATCTAAAGCATGTTGATCCCCAAAGAAATCTGACTCTGCCCTCTCAGCTAGCTGACCTGTTTGGCTAGGTGACTCAGGATTTCTCTTTATCCTCCCACTTCCCAGTTCTGGAATGGGCTTTGAAGGAGCAACACTGACAGAGACACCATCTGTCACATGATAGTGTCGCTCTCTCCATCTTTTGTTTTACCTATTTTTCTTTCCTGTTTTCCATCCTCCTTTTCCTTCCTTTTCCTATTTCCTCCTTTGCCTGTTGTTTTCCAGCCCCTCTCTGATGTGGCTCCTTTTCCTCCCGTCTTGTCCTGTTTTATGCTTTGACAGGGTGAAACTCAGTGCCTCCTGCAACGGAGGAAGAAGCTGCCTCTGGACTCCAGGCAATGCTGCTTCTCTCTGATGCACAAGAGGTGATAGCCTATTTCCGCAGAGTAAATTTGTGCAATAGCAGAGCGGGCAGGCAGACCACTGAGCAGTGCATTTGATGGAGTGGGTCTCATTTTCATAGAATCATAGAATATCAGGGTTGGAAGGGACCTTAGGAGGTCATCTAGTCCAACCCCCTGCTCAAAAGCAGGACCCATACCCAATTAAATCATCCCAGCCAGGGCTTTGTCAAGCCTGACCTTAAAAACTTCTAAGGAAGGAGATTCCACCACCTCCCTAGGCAACGCATTCCAGTGTTTCACCACCCTCCTAGTGAAAAAGTTTTTCCTAATATCCAACCTAAACCTCCCCCACTGCAACTTGAGACCATTACTCCTTGTCCTGTCCTCTTCCACCACTGAGAATAGTCTAGAACCATCCTCTCTGGAACTACCTCTCAGGTAGTTGAAAGCAGCTATCAAATGCCCCCTCATTCTTCTCTTCTGCAGACTAAACAATCCCAGTTCCCTCAGCCTCTCCTCATAACTCATGTGTTCCAGACCCCTAATCATTTTTGTTGCCCTTCACTGGACTCTCTCCAATTTATCCACATCCTTCTTGTAGTGTGGGGCCCAAAACTGGACACAGTACTCCAGATGAGGCCTCACCAATGTCGAATAGAGGGGGACGATCACGTCCCTCGATCTGCTCGCTATGCCCCTACTTATACATCCCAAAATGCCATTGGCCTTCTTGGCAACAAGGGCACACTGCTGGCTCATATCCAGCTTCTCGTCCACTGTCACCCCTAGGTCCTTTTCCGCAGAACTGCTGCCTAGCCATTCGGTCCCTAGTCTGTAGCTGTGCATTGGGTTCTTCCATCCTAAGTGCAGGACCCTGCACTTATCCTTATTGAACCTCATCAGATTTCTTTTGGCTCAATCCTCCAATTTGTCTAGGTCCCTATGAATCCTATCCCTGCCCTCCAGCATATCTACCACTCCTCCCAGTTTAGTATCATCCGCAAATTTGCTGAGAGTGCAATCCACACCATCCTCCAGATCATTTATGAAGATATTGAACAAAACCGGCCCCAGGACCGACCTCTGGGGCACTCCATTTGACACCAGCTGCCAACTAGACATGGAGCCATTGATCACTACCCGTTGAGCCCAACAATCTAGCCAACTTTCTACCCACCTTATAGTGCATTCATCCAGCCCATACTTCCTTAACTTGCTGACAAGAATACTGTGGGAGACAGTGTCAAAAGCTTTGCTAAAGTCAAGATACAATACATCCACTGCTTTCCCTTCATCCACAGAACCAGTAATCTCATCATAGAAGGCGATTAGATTAGTCAGGCATGACCTTCCCTTGGTGAATCCATGCTGACTGTTCCTGATCACTTTCCTCTCATGTAAGTGCTTCAGGATTGATTCTTTGAGGACCTGCTCCATGATTTTTCCGGGGACTGAAGTGACTGGCCTGTAGTTCCCAGGATCCTCCTTCTTCCCTTTTTTAAAGATTGGCACTACATTAGCCTTTTTCCAGTCATCCAGGACTTCCCCCGTTCGCCATGAGTTTTCAAAGATAACGGCCAATGGCTCTGCAATCACAGCCGCCAGTTCCTTTAGCACTCTCGGATGCAACTCATCCGGCCCCATGGACTTGTGCACGTCCAGTTTTTCTAAATAGTCCCTAACCACCTCTTTCTCCACAGAGGGCTGGCCATCTATTCCCCATGTTGTGATGCCCAGCACAGCAGTCTGGGAGCTGACCTTGTTCGTGAAGACAGAGGCAAAAAAAGCATTGAGTACATTAGCTTTTTCCACATCCTCCGTCACTAGGTTGCCTCCCTCATTCATTAAAGGGCCCACACTTTCCTTGGCTTTCTTCTTGTTGCCAACATACCTGAAGAAACCCTTCTTGTTACTCTTAACATCTCTCGCTAGCTGCAGCTCCAGGTGCGATTTGGCCCTCCTAATTTCATTCCTACATGCCCGAGCAATATTTTTATACTCTTCCCTGGTCATATGTCCAACCTTCCACTTCTTGTAAGCTTCTTTTTTATGCTTAAGATCTGCTAGGATTTCACCGTTAAGCCAAGCTGGTCGCCTGCCATATTTACTATTCTTTCGACACATCGGGATGGTTTGTCCCTGTAACCTCAACAGGGATTCCTTGAAATACAGCCAGGTCTCCTGGACTCCTTTCCCCTTCATGTTAGTCCCCCAGGGGATCCTACCCATCCGTTCCCTGAGGGAGTCGAAGTCTGCTTTCCTGAAGTCCAGGGTCCGTATCCTGCTGCTTACCTTTCTTCCCTGTGTCAGGATCCTGAACTCAACCAACTCATGGTCACTGCCTCCCAGATTCCCATCCACTTTTGCTTCCCCTACTAATTCTTCCCGGTTTGTGAGCAGCAGGTCAAGAAAAGCTCCCCCCCTAGTTGGCTCCTCTAGCACTTGCACCAGGAAATTGTCCCCTACGCTTTCCAAAAACTTCCTGGATTGTCTATGCACCGCTGTAGTGCTCTCCCAGCAGATATCAGGAAAATTAAAGTCACCCATGAGAACCAGGGCATGCGATCTAGTAGCTTCTGCGAGCTGCCAGAAGAAAGCCTCATCCCCCTGGTCCGGTGGTCTATAGCAGACTCCCACCACTACATCACTCCTGCTGCTCACACTTCTAAACTTAATCCAGAGACGCTCAGGTTTTTCTGCAGTATCGTACCAGAGCTCTGAGCAGTCATACTGCTCCCTTACATACAGTGCTACTCCCCCACCTTTTCTGCCCTGCCTGTCCTTCCTGAACAGTTTATAACCATCCATGACAGTACTCCAGTCATGTGAGTTATCCCACCAAGTCTCTGTTATTCCAATCATGTCATAATTCCTTGACATCACCAGGACCTCCAGTTCTCCCTGCTTGTTTCCAAGGCTTTGTGCATTCGTATATAAGCACTTGAGATAACCTGCTGATCGCCCCTCATTCTCAGTATGAGGCAGGAGCCCTCCCCTCACAGACATTCCTGCCTGTGCTTCCTCCCAGTATCCTGCTTTCCCACTTACCTCAGGGCTTTGGTCTCCTTCCCCCGGTGAACCTAGTTTAAAGCCCTCCTCACTAGGTTAGCCAGCCTGCTCGCAAAGATGCTCTTCCCTCTCTTTGTAAGGTGGAGCCCGTCTCTGCCCAGCACTCCTTCATGGAACACCATTGCATGGTCAAAGAATCCAAAGCCTTCTCTCCGACACCACCTGCGTAGCCATTCGTTGACTTCCACTATTCGACGGTCCCTACCCAGGCCTTTTCCTTCCACGGGGAAGATGGACGAGAACACCACTTGCGCCTCAAACTCCTTTATCCTTCTTCCCAGAGCCACGTAGTCCGCAGTGATCCGCTCAAGGTCATTCTTGGCAGTATCATTGGTGCCCACGTGGAGAAGCAGGAAGGGGTAGCGATCAGAGGGCTTGATGAGTCTCGGCAGTCTCTCCTTCACATCACGAATCTTAGCCCCTGGCAAGCAGCAGACTTCTCGGTTTTCCTGGTCAGGGCGGCAGATAGATGACTCAGTCCCCCGGAGTAGAGAGTCCCCGACCACCACCACCCGCCTCCTTCTCTTGGGAGTGGTGGTCGCGGAACCCCCCATCTCAGGACAGCGCATCTCATGCCTTCCAACCAGCGGAGTCTCCTTCTGCTTTCTCCCCCCAGACATATCATCTGGTCCACTCTCCGCAACGGTACCTGTGGAGAGAACATGAAAGCGGTTAGTTACCTGTGTCCGCGTTGCTGGAACCCGGACATTCCCCCTTCTTCTTCTGGAGGTCACATGTTGCCAAGCTTCTTTACTGGCCTCTTGGCTCCGCTGTGCAACCTGCTCTAAATCTTTAGAGCTTTGTGCCCGTAGAAGCATATCCTGACTTTTGTCCAGAAAATCCTCCGTTTCTCGTATGCAACGCAGGGTCGTTACCTGTTGCTCCAGACCTTCAATCTTCTCTTCCAGTTTGGAGACCAGCTTGCACTTTGTACAGACAAAGTCACTTCTGTCCTGTGGAAGAAAGACAAACATGGCACATCCAGTGCAGGTCACAATAGCTGAACCCCTCCCTTCCATACCACCTTCTTACTATAAGCTTCCTCAGAGAAGTTGGCAAGATGTAAGCCTCACTGGGCTCACTCCAGGCAAACTCCTGCTGTGTGCTGCTCAGCTGGTTCGCCGCTGCTCAGCTGGTTCGCGAAGCTCTGGCTATTTTTAAACAGCCAGGCTCCCCTGAAACAAACAGACAGCCCCAGTGCCCGCCCCCTGCAGGCTACCAGCCAATCAGACGCTCGCTCAGGCTCTCACACTGCCGTCCCAGCAAACACACGCTTGGATACTTACTTAGCAATCACACACTCGGATACTCACCAATCCCAGGCAAACTCCTGCTGTGTGCTGCTCTGCTGTCCCCCGCTGCTCAGCTGGTTCGCCGCCGCTCAGCTGGTTCGCGAAGCTCTGGCTATTTTTATTTTCCCTTTGTTTATGTTTATGTGCCAGTGCTTATAGATAACAGCTTAAAATAAGGAAAGAGAATGTGAATTCTTAATGTCTCCTACATTATATCCTGTTCCATTTACACTGTTCACTGTCACTGAATCTCATGTGTGCATTTCAGTCTGAAAAGACAGTTAACTGTGTCCCTTCTGATTACACAATAGCTGCATTACAAGCCCTGAAGAGAAAAAAGAGGTACGAGAAACAGTTGAGTCAAATTGATGGGACGCTCTCCACCATCGAGTTCCAGCGGGAAGCGTTGGAAAATTCCCACACCAACACAGAAGTGTTCAAGAATATGGGCTATGCAGCACAAGCAATGAAAAAAGTGCATGAAAATATGTAAGTGCATTCTGTCCACTTCCACAGAAGGGGTTTCAGTGCTGTAAAACTCACCCTCTGACGGTATGGGTTAAATGTTTTCATTTCACTGAGAAACCTGGTTCTGATTTTGTTTTTGTTAATGTTTGGGGAATGTTCCTGATAGTGTAATGTTACATTTGGAAGAAAAATAGCTTGTCTTAACAGCAAATCTGAAAGGTTGCCCTACTGTCCTATGAAATACACAGGGATGTTATTAGGTGTGAATTGCCTTTGGGAGGCGCTCAGGGCAGAGAGAGCAACAGAAGAATAGCACTTAGAGGAGCAATATGGACTCTTCTTTCTTAAATCTCTAAATGGCTGTGTAATTCATATTTTTAAAGGCGTCCTAATTCGACCCCAGTTTAGCAGAACTACTCATGTGCTTAAAGCCTGTTGAAGTAAAATCAGTTCTATTCAATATGGGTTCTTATACTCTTCCCCCCGTGCCCAGTGCATTAACCTCTGCCATGTTTGACTTGTCAACTTCTCACATGTTTAGTACCTTGCTGAATTGGCACCTTAAATTGGAGACTTTCTGTATTCAGAGTTTTTAGTAATAAAGGGACCAGAACCTTTTCAGATTAGGGTTTCCCAAGGCAGACATGGTCTAAAAATGTGTATTTTAAAAACAGTTTAAATACTATTTCTCTAGGGACCTAGACAAAATTGATTCTTTGATGGATGATATCACTGAACAGCAAGCGGTTGCCCAGGAGATCTCGGAAGCTATTTCAAACCGAGTTGGGTTTGGTGATGAGTTTGATGAGGTTCGTATTGCAATAAAGTCAAGGGTAAAAGTTGTATCAGCCTGATACAGTGATTTTTTTTTTAAAGCCTTTTTCCCATGCAAGTTGTGACTGTCAAATTGCTTAAATATATTTAATCATTTATAAAATGTATTTAGATATGTTTAAAAGAAGCTTTGATCTCACAGACTCTCTCTCCATGTTCTTACCCTGTATGTGTGGACATAACTGAAATGTGTGATTTGCAGTGCTCCAAACAGATGCACACTTGACTGGGTGTATATCTGGAGCACTGCACATCAGCATTTGTATGGCACATTGCACTGTTTGCAACGCTAAACACTCAGGGTCAGACTTTGAAAGGTATTTAGGTGCTTAAAGATGCAGATATGCACTGAGCAGGATTTTCAGAAGTGCCTGAGTGGGTTATGTGCCAAACTTTCTAATTGACTCCAATGCAACTAGGCACATAACCTGTTCAGGTGCTTTTGAAAATCCCCATAGGCATCTATTTGCATCGTTGGGCACCTAACCTTTTGAAAATCTACACCTTAGGGCTTTATCCAATGCCTGTTGACCTCAATAGGAGGCCTCCTGTTGACTTTGGGCACTTAATCAGGCCCTTAATTATTTCTAAATCAAGTTTTTTTTCAAATGTGAAAAATACTAATGCTCACTGAGGGCCTAAGGGTCTGATCTTGTGAAGTGATAAGTATTGAAATAAATGGAAGGCAGCAACTGATTCTTGAAAGCACTCAGCACCTCTTGGAATCAGGCTCAAAGTCCATGGCAAGCTGGAAGATTTTTATGTATTGATTTTGATTTTGAAATGATGAGCACTAAAAATTGTTTAAACAGTGTCCAAAGCGGTAAAAATAACTAGTCACTTTTGCCACCCCAGCTGAAAACAAGCATACAGCATTCCAGTCTTACAGAGAGAGAGAGAATTTTTCAAACCTTTTAATACATGCCTGAAAAAAATACCCTTCCTTTGTGTTTGATATTTTTTTTGCTTGGTTCTTCAATATTTAGCCTTTCGGTGGCTTGTTAAAGAAACCTATTGTTTGTTTTTGTTTTTTGTTTTGTTTTTTTCCATTAACTTCTGTTAAGTGAAAAGACGGGCAATGTAATCTGTCTTCTTTAGAGGCCTTTAAACCACAACTGGATGTCTCTCAAAGATGTGTTATGGTCTTGATGCAGAAATTACCGGGGGGAGGTTCTGTGGCCTGTATTAGGCAGGAGGTCAGATTAAATGATCATAAGCATCCTTTCTGGTCTTAATTAGAGCCTGTTGGGAATGTTTTGACAAAACATTAATCCATCAAAATGTCCATTTGCCAAAACTTTTCACAGAAGAAGGGTCAGTTTAGAGAAATTTACTGTTTCTAAATTTTTAATTGACTTTTCATTTTGAAATTTAAGATAATTTGTATTATATAACAAAACACCAATGGGTTTGCCCATCCTTCTTGTTAAATTAAAACTGTTAGTTCAATTGCATCAGGTGAGATTTCTGGTAGAGATGGATAAGTATTAATGCTGTTATACAAGGCACTGGTAAGACCTCACTGGAATACTGTGTGCAATTCTGGTCACCCATGTTCAAGACTGTGTCACAAGAAATACTAGGATGATCAAGGGAATGGAGAACTATGTTCTGAGAGGAGACTGAGTATGTTTACACTGCAAAACAAACAAAAACAGCTGTGGCAGCAAAGCTCCAAGCCCAGGGTAACTGACTCAGGCTTGCACTATGGGGCTAAACACAGCAGTGGAGACGTTCCTTCTCGGTTTCATAACCCGGGAAGCAGCCTGCTATTTTTAGCCCCTGCAAGGCCAAGTTAGCTGATCCAGGTGTGGAGACTCCCCGCTTTTTGTTTTTTCAGTATAGACAAACCCTAAAAAAGCATGTCTCATTTAACTCAGCAAAACCAAGGCTGAGAGGATATTACAGCCCTCCATAAATACATAGGGATAAACCCCAGGAAGGGAGAAGAGCTAGTTAAGCTAAAGGACAATGTTGGCACAAGGACAAATGGTTATAAACTGGCCATGAATAAATTTGGGCTGGAAACTAGAAGAAGGTTTCTAACCATCAAGAGGAGAGTGATTCTGGAACAGCTGTCCAACAGGAGTTGTGGGGACAATCAACCTACCCGGTTTTAAGACTGCACTTAAGAGATTTATGAAATGGATTATATGATGGAGCTGCCTGAGCTAGCTGGAGACTGGACATGATGGCCCAAGAGATCCCTTCCTGTGCTATGTTCCTAATGGTACTTTGATAGTGATTGTGGTTTGAGATGCCCTTGATGTTAACTGAACACATTGCTTGAAATATAACTTTGCAAATGATGTCTTGCTTGCATTCAGGATGAGTTGATGGCAGAATTGGAGGAATTGGAGCAAGAAGAACTGAATAAGAAAATGACGGATGTCAGATTGCCAAGTGTCCCATCCACATCGCTGCCTTCCCGCCCTGGTAAGCTGCCTGCCATTTTAAATTTCCTGTAATTAAGCCATGTCCTGAGAGAGAAGGGGAAGAGAGTGAAAGCTCAAATGAAGCGTTTAACTCAGCTTTAACTTTTAATGTAGACTTCTTACCCATTTTTTGTGCCTGCTCACATGAAATATAATGAGGGTGTTTGGTTTGGTTCATGGAAATGTTTAGGATCAAATTCTCTGCAGGTGTAAATGGATGCATATCCATTGGCATTTGTTTGGCCTTTAACATAGGTGCAGAGGTATTTTCCAATGAATCATATAGGTAGGTAATGCAGAAGCAGGAAGTTTTCCCCCTTTCTAGCAATGCAGCCATTTGTTTCTTTTGAAATAGGAGGCTGACCTGGATTCAGAACATTTCATGAACACAGCTCCTTCTCCTTAACATGACAATGAGTTGAAATTTGCCACTGATATTGTATTTACCAGTGAAGGAAACAAAAGCTCCTATAAATTTAGAGACATAGCTTCAGTTCCTTTCCTTATGGGCCACGCTTGCTCCCTGAACAATCTCTTTCTGAAATTAATCAGTAGCTAATAACTAAGCACACAGCCCTTCTTTTTCTAGAGTCCCTCTGAACCATTTACTCTACAGTTAACTTTTATCCACTGAATTTTTTTACCTTGTTCCAGTGTTTAGGGCTCAAAATACCTCCCACTGAAGTCAGGGAGTTGAATCAGACCCATAATGTCCAGGGCTGTAAGTGAGCTACTGGTGAGAGCATAATGGCTGTGCATTTAGTCTGCCTACTCCCTGCGCTACCATATTTAGCTCCATATTTAGTAAACTGCTTTGAGATACCTCTAAGCTAACTAGCGTTACACAAATCCTGCTGCCAGTGAATAAAATGGTTCTGTTACTCGAGTCACTGATTATTGTTAATCTCTCACTGTAGCATCCTCCAGGAAGAGAGTCGAAGATGAAGATGATATGAAGCAGCTGGCGGCTTGGGCTTCGTAACATCAGATTGCAGTGTTTAGAACAACAGGTTTCTTATGATACAGGTGTAAAGAGTTGCAATAACATTTTATATGCTTACAAGTCAGACCCAATTTGATCATTTGTTTTACTTTGGTAGGGCCAAACGATTTTTTTTAACTTCGATACTATTTTTAAATGTGGTGTTTTTTTTTTTAAAGTTTTTTAGGACTTGGCCAGTCTTGTCATTTTTACAGTGAAGAATCCAAATGGAATTTTTATTAAAAAGAGCTTTTACTGGGTAGAGCCTTACTACACAGTATTTTTGTGAGACACTAAGGCCCCATGTACACACATGACCAAATTCACTGCTGGAGTGAATGATTGAAATGTAGCAAAGTCATCAAGGTTTACAAGCAGTGGTCAGTCCGGCTCAGAGTATTTGAAAGCTAGTGGAACAGCTTCCATAAGCTGCTCTGAACACATGGACCCAATGGGGCTGCATGTGGGCACAGAGATCATCCACCCAGACCATCTTGCGGTATCAAGGTCACAGATTGTAAGCTCCTGGGGGCAGAATTTTCTATGGAAGGCTTTGGGTTTTTGGTTTTTTGTTTTGTTTCTGAAAATCACCATATACGCCTATATAATTAGTTATAATCAAGGTTTAAAATCAGTTCAGGCTCATTCAGTGAAAATAGAGTTTGGCTCTCAAGTGTGACTAGGGGAAAACCAGAGAGTGTAGAATTAGGTTTAATCTAGGTCCCTGCCGGTTTAAAACTGATTCAGCTAACTCTGTTAAAGACCCAGAGGAGATGTGGCCTAACTACTGCTTATATGCCTCCTAACTTAACTTTTCCAGGATGAATCTTAACTTCATATTACAGATTGTTAAAAGAAGTCATAATGGGACTTGTAATGCTGTGATTTCAAAACAACATTGGTTTCCAAGCATTGAGTTCCTGTACTGAGACGTGAATGGAAATTGTATTCAAATATTAATATTTGAAATTTCTTTTAACTTCTTCCCTTGAATGTGAGTGATTTATTTGTGGTGATTATGTACAGTATTGCACAACTGATTATTTTTAGTCTAAAAGGACAAATGTTATTTTGAGTGCTGAAGTACTATGTATGCAGAGAAATCAAAACAAGCAAAATTAGATATGCTTCTCTGTCAAAGTGAATTTTGATGTTAAATGAGACCTTCTGACGTAGTAACCCACTACCATCTGCAGTGAAATAGTGAAACACTTAAGTTGTGAGGTTTTCTAGAGTACTGGAAATCAAAGTAGTACTGATCTGGGTTTCTTGTTTTAAAAATTTTAATTGGTAATCAGGCAAGCCAGGAAACAGTGGACAAGGGGGGCTCTTTATCCTTGTAGTAGCAGTAGATTAACCACTTAAGACTGTGACAAGCACTTTGGCCTCACACCAGCAAATGACTTCAGTTGCCATTCTCTTGTAGTTAATGTTAAGCATGGGCTTGTGTGTGTCTGACTGGATAAAGGCCAGAGTGCTCAGCATCATGCTGGATTGAGCCCTGTTAGTGGAATGGGTTTGAAATTACAAATATGACTGGCTGGATTCTCCTTCCTTACACTAGTACAGAACTACTGTAACTTCATTCACTTCACTGGAGTTACTTTTGATCTATGCAGGTATGAATGGAGAATCACGTCTGTGTGCTAGGCTAAGCAGCTAAGTGGCCTGTTAGGCCTTGTCTACTCTAAAGGGAAAAGATGTTCTAAGCTACACAATTTGAGTTATGTGAATAGTGTAACTCAAATCAACGTAGCTTAGATCTACTTACCGTGGGCTCCACACTACGCAACATCAATGAGAGACACTCTCCTGTCAACTGCCCTTACTCTTCTCAGGTGGAGTACAGGAGTCGACGGGAGAGCGATCGGTGGTCGATTCAGCCAGTCTTCACTAGACCCGCTTAATCCACCGCCGATGTATCGATTGCCGCAGTGTCGGTAAGTGTAGACAAGCCCTTAGAGAAACCCAGGTGCATGTGCATCTCTGCTCCAGAGCTAGGAGGCACCAGAAAGAATCTTTCTGGAGCAAGAGAAAGAAAGCTGGAACTTTGTAGGTCTCTATTAAAATAGTGTATTTTAAATGTAAAAGACTACGCTTTAAAATATATTATGGAAACTAATACAGTAATGTAAGTGTCATTCAATTATATTGCATTCTAAAATGCAAGACAAGATACTGACGAGAAGTTGCTGGGACTAGGGGGTTTATTAAAACAACTAATCTTCTGCATTATTCAGATCTGTTTTCTATGCATTTGGTGAGAGTCACACTTCCGAGGTTAAGCCAGCTTTTCTATGTAAATGTACCTAAGTTATGGATAAACCGGGTAATAGTGATGGACTGCTTAGGCATATAACTGGTCAAGTGTTTGCACAGATCTGATCACTATGCACACCTCTGGCATTTGTATACATAAGTTAGGCAGTGCCAATCTGTTTACATGCTTAGTTTAGAAAGACTGGCCCATAGCATCTGTTTTTTCTCAAGTTAGTAGTTTTCCAATACTTAGCACTTAACCTATTCAAAGTGCTTGACTAACACTAATTAAATAAAATGTATATTTGATTGTACCTTTTAGAAGTAGGAGAGATTTGTATGGCTATTTAATTTCTCTTGAAAATAAAGACACGGTCCCTGCACTGGAAAGCTTTCTCTGTGTCTAGTTGTGTACAGCACACATTTCTATGGGATCTAAGCGTCTTATAAGTATCTAGATATTAACAACCAGCGACCTTTTGATAACTGTAGGCAGGGAATCAGCGTCCTTGTGACACAATGAAAGGCTTTTCCCCCCCATGCACCGTAGTTCTCAAACTCCAGAAATCCCCAGCATACCTTCAAAGACTATAGAGGACTCTGGAGTCCACGTTGTTTTAAGTTAGCAAAGGTCAAGGCAATACATAGCCATATCGATAACCCAAATTCTAAAGGTGAGAAATCTCATTGGAGAGACCACCACAAATTCCCAAGCACCCTTGGTAGGCTAAGAGAATACATCCAAAGATGTATATGAATCTTCCCATTTCAGACTACCGATGACTTTAGTCCACTTCAGAAAATGCAAACCTGCTGCCTTTGTGCAGGAGCCTTTCCCGTGATCAGTTCAGAAGACAGTGGAAAGTTAAGAGGCCAGTCATTATCTTGAGCAAGCTGGCACTACAAACTGCAGAATTCCAGCTACATTTTAGCCTATGTCCTGGTCCCGCCCTCAACTCCTCTTGATCTCCATGGGAGTTAAAAAGTGCTCAGTGCTACATCAGAGTTGCTGAGGCTCTTGTAGAATCTGGCTCTTGAAGAATAAAGCCTTTGAAGGCCTGGGAACCGTAACCTACAATCATCCAACTGAGATGTCCTAAAGGCTTAAGTAGGATTGTTGTGACCCAGGGAGGCTGAGAGTTGGGTGGTCAGACGACTGTTCGGGAGCAGAGATGCCTCTTTGCTCTACTACGCTTGTCCAAAGCAATCAGAGCATAGCACTGACTGGCCAGAATCTGAGTGAACATTTTGATTTTTAAGACTTTTGAACTGAGGTACCTTCAGTTGAAAGGCTCTGTGTGGTCGGCCGGATCCCCAGGTGCACCAATCAGTGCACTGCTACTGAAATAATTGGAACTATGGCTACAGCTGAGGAGCTAGTCTTTATGTGCAAATTGAGATGCAATTGAAAACCGCCTCTTTCTTTTTGAACATATGTCTCTTTTTCTGTGCCAAGATGGTATTTGTTTAGTATGGAAGCAGAAGGACTTGCTAGAGCCAACCTGCTACTGTAAGAGTATTCTGCATTAACTTGGGCATATCTTACAAACCGGATTTTAGAAGCATAAAGGTTCACTATAGCTGATTCCGCTCTGTGAAACCATCTTAACAGTTTTCAGAGTAACAGCTGTGTTAGTCTGTATTCGCAAAAAGAAAAGGAGTACTTGTGGCACCTTAGAGACTAACCAATTTTATTTGAGCATAAGCTTTTGTGAGCTACAGCTCACTTCATCGGATGCATCAGTGAAGTGAGCTGTATCTCACGAAAGCTTATGCTCAAATAAATTGGTTAGTCTCTAAGGTGCCACAAGTACTCCTTTTTTTAACAGTGTTTCTTTTAGGAATCTCTTTCTTACTGGGCTTTGATACTTTAATCTGGGTATTTTCAAAAAGGGAAAACATTTAATTTTTTTTTACAAATATTAAGTTTGTGCTGTTTGTGTAAATTAAAAAATAAATATTTTGGTGTTTAATTGTTCTATAGAAGTTTTTGCTTATCTTATGGTACCTAAACTGTCCTCCCTATGCTTTAATTCTGTTATATGGACTGGGCAAACTTTGGTTGTTTTAAGGTTTTGTTCAAATCTTGAACAATGTTGGGGGTGTGTGGTGGGACTCCCAAAACTAGATTTGAATTAAAAAGTTTTTCCAAAAGCAATTCAGTTTAATATATATATTCTAGGTAAAGTGATGCATAGGCTACATTCCTGGAGTCCTATCGGGAATCTTCTACCTTGCAGAGAAAATGCCACTGAATTAGAATGAGTTCCTATAAAGCAGACACTCAATTCCTGGAGTTTTAAGGAAGACATGCAAAGGTGTTCTCTTCTTTAATTGGGCTTTGTGCCCTTTTGGGTTTTTTTTATTTTTATAGAGAGCCTCAAAGAGCTGGACAGATGCATGTTTTCCCTCTTTCTGAGGTTGCTAGAGATTGCCTCCAAAATATATATTCTTGCCTTTCAGCTCTCACTTGGAGAAGTGTCATCTTTGTGGATTTGACAAAACATTCATTAGACATTGGAGTTAAATAGGGGTCAACACAAACATGAGAGAGTTTTAAACAATCCAACTTAAAATCATCTAAGGGAGGACATCAAGTTGGGTAGTTTAGATGACGTGGTGCCTGAAAACACCCTTGGCTGCCTCGGAAGAATTGAAGATTACTCCAAAAATCTTAAATGTGTCATTTCTTGACTTCCTTCACTTTGTAACTCTGATGCTTTAACATAGCTGTGTTAATTGCTTAGGCCTGGTGTGTGGGTGTATACTGTGCATATTTTTAATGAAATTTTTCTCTCTCTCTCCTTTCCTCACTTCCCTCCCACAGTCTTTCCTAAACAAAGCTCATGCTTGCTAATATTTGCGTTGAGCTTTTGAACTCATCTTACTTGAGTGGGTTCAAAATGAGACAACCCCAAGTCTGCCCATTCCTATCTCTCACTGAGTATTGTAATTCTACTGCTGAGGGCAGAGCTTTCTGAGCAGACCCACTCTTAAGCTGGAATTTGCTTTCTGTGGCAATCTTCTTTCCCAGTCCTACCCACTTAATGAAATCCTAAATTCCCAGCTCACTCACAAAGCTGCAAGCAACTGGGGAGCGTGTTTAGTCTGTTTCACCAAGAACTTGAATCTCTCAAGCCTTAATACCACAGTGATAGACACCAAGTAAATGCTTGTGGTAGGAATAATTTACATGGGACACACCTACTATATGTGAAGAATACATCAATTAACACTCAGCCCTAAACCCTGGTAACAGAACAGCCAAGACAAGTTGCTAGCTTCCAACACTCTTACTGACAGCTGCAACAATGAAAAACAAAAAGGTGTCCTGATAACAATATGCTCACAGCTCCTAGGCACCAGGGTAAAATTTGCAAAAGTGATTTAGGCACTGACGAGAAAATCAGTGGGACTTAAACTAAGTCATTTTTGGAAATGGAACTTAAGCACTTCTGAAAATTTTACTCCTTCTTAAAAGCCAGGAAATAGTTTGGAGGCTTTTTCTAAAGAGACCTTTAATATCACAAGCCTAATCTTATATGCACACCAAATATTAATTTCAGCATGTTGCAACTACCATCTTTGTATCATTTGTTCATTCAGGTAGTTGTGAGCTGGTGGGAATGAAATTGGTTTAATTTAGGAAGATAAGGGGGAAGTTAAAGATTCCAGAGTAATTTTTTATTTGAAAAAACACATCAATGGCCTTGAGAGCAACAAATTATCAGTGCTGGTAGTCTTTCCTTAGTTGAAATCAAAGAAAAAACCTAAGATCTGCTCTTCTATCACTGAGGAAGGAAGATTTGGAAGCCCTATGAAGTCAAGTGGGAGTCACCTGTGTCCCTGCACTCACTACTATTTCCTTAAAAGATTAAATGGTACGTGTTTTAGATGGGCTCTAAATCTTCAGATGTATTACATGGCTCCCTATGTTGTTCTCTGGGTTAAATCTAACCAAAGGAACATTTTGGCATGAGATCATTAGTTTAATTAAATACTGAACTAATCTAGGTCAGCCAGGATTTACTGGATATGGAGTTGGGTTGTTTAAAATGACTGATACTCATGTACTGCAAATTCAAAGAATGTATCATAAAGTTGCAAAGCAGGTTGGTCTTGTAAGCTGCACCAAAGTCATGGCTGCGTAGGATTTGGAGGGAAACGAGTTTGTTAGCCAGTAGGTGGAGCTCTGTATTCAACATAGGAACGGTAACAGACTGGGGGACTGAAATCTGCTTAGCAGGCTCCTGCTTCCAAATAGAATTTTATTTCAATCTCACTAATTGATCATCTGGCAAAGAAAAGGGCATTGCATGTAGGAATGTAAATTTTAAAGGGAAGAAAAAGGTTTTCTGGTTCAGAGCTCAAATACGCCTACAGTTACTGACCTGTTTTGCCTCCATATCCCTGCTTGGTTTCCCATTCTGCACATTTAACGTGTGCAGAGAGGAGACCCAGTCATGCAATGTTTGCTGGGGTGCCCTCCTGTAAGCATTTGAGACCGAACCAAGATTTGATGAGTTGAATCCTTGACTTGCAGGTGAATTTTTAAAGAAGTGCCTGTGTGACTTGAGTGCCAGACTGCGAAGTGACTTTGTGCCTTTGAAATGGTTACACTTAGCTTTCTTTCTCCCAGCCCCAACTTTAATTAGAGCTGGGTAAGTGGTTTATTGAATTCCTTAGTGCTAATTTTAATTTGCTTGAAAAAGACTATTTTGTCACACCTCAGAATCCCTGCGGTATCCCTTCAAAAAAATATCCTCACCCAAAAGTATTAAATCCCCAAAAACGCCTTGTAAAGGATATAAAATGTTCTCCATGAAGGACAAGAGTTGTCAGGCAGAAGCAGGCTTTCAGGGGACTATACTGTGCATGGCATCTATATAATAGAACAGCTAAATGCAAAACAATCCTTAATACTTCACATTCACAAATCATTGTGTGGGTGTTAACTGATCCTCATATTATACCCGGGAGAGAGGGAGGTAAGAAGTCTATCCCCTTGGTACAGACACAGAAAGAAGTGATCTGATTTACTGAAGGCTACAAATGGTGATGGAGGCAGAGTTTAAGACTTTGTTGAAATGTTTTTTTCTTTGCGTCTGTGCTCTGTCTAGTAACCTTCACAGCTTCTCTCAGCCCTCTGTGCAGCCTTCTTAAACATTAGAGCCAAAACTAAATGCCAGCCATGGTTAAAGCTCTGTGTAAGCTCGAAAGCTTGTCTCTCACCAGCAGAAGTTGGTCCAGTGAAAGATGTTACCACACCTACTTTATCTCTCTAGTGTCCTGGGAACAACACTGCAACAGCCAGGGCAGGGTTAAATCACAATGATCCAACAGTTCTCATTTTGCTTCAGATCACTGCTACTAAAACAAAGTACATGCGAGAAATTGTGTATGTGAATGGAATAGATGAAATGAATTGATTGGGTCACTGCTGACTTGCATGTGGGCTGCAGCGTAAAGTAAAATAGCTTCAAAAGTTAATAGCTGAGCGTGGGTGGCAGTGATCCTCTTACTTTTGAGGGTGAAACCTGATTTAAACATAAGGCTCCCAATGGTTTGAAAGCTTTGTCAGCAAAATAATCCTAATTTGCATTAGTTCAGGGTTCATCTGACCTAGAAAAATCAACCACACATCCACAAACTCCAGATGTGATGGTTTCTAGCAACATTAACTTGGTTGTGAGGAGCTTCCTGTATACTGTAGGATACAGTTTTAGTAACACCCTATTGTTTACAATTCACAAAAGAAACATTAATACAAAATATCACACGGCAGATCCTTGTTAATGGAGCTATATCAATGTATGTGATCTGAGGATCTGGCCCACAGTTTGTGCTCTGTGGCCTACTATCAAGGCTGATTCCCTACTCTGGCACTTTGAGTGCAGAAGGTGGGGGCCCACAAGGATTTTAAAAATTAATACTGTGCACTCCAGGCTGGTATTAAATTCCCACACTTACAGGTTTTCTCTGACCTTGGTTTGGTAAACACTGCCATCACCCAAATGCAAAAAAGCCCCTTGAACCCAGGAAGAAGTACTTGGGAATTCCTCCCTGTGGAGTACCCTCAAGCTCTTTCACCCCGCTCTGGGGAAGAGCTGAAAAAGAAAACAAAGGAAATTAGCTGTTGCTACCAGCTAAGTAAACAACATATGCACAAACCTTTTAGGGACACAAAATTCAGTCCTGTTCTTAAAAAAGGTAAAATTTATTAAAAACAAAAAGAAAGGAAATACATTTGCAACTTAGGCTTTTTGCTAATCTTAAAAGAAACAATTACAAAAATTAAGCATCAAGATAGCTCTCTTGAGGTTCAGCTTAAAGGTTACAAGCAAAACAAAAGCATCTGGGGTTAGCTCAGGGGAGTCCATTAGCCATAAGAAATAAACAGAAATAAACCTAATCACGTCTTTCTAAACATTTCTGATATACTTACACATTTGGAGTTTCAGATAAGTAGTGTTGAGGTATGATTTGATGTTTTTTCATACCTGATTTTAAAGCTACTTACAGCATTGCTGCTCTGTCTCTCTGCTCTTTCTTGGAGAACCACAACACACAGACAGAGGAAAGTTTTTTTCCCATTTTGAAAAGTTCTAGCCTTCCCATTGGCTCTTTTGGTCAGGTGCCCACTCCCTTCCTTTACTCGGGGAATGTTGTTAACCCTTCAAGCAAACAGAGAACAGCCACCAAGAGGGATTTTTATAGCTAACTGGCTGGCTGGGTTTCAATAAAAGGGAGCTACCCTCCCCCCGCAATTCATTTATCACACCTACCAAACAGCACTAGGGCTTAGACCCTCAAAGGTATTTAGGCTCCTAATTCCCATTGATTTCAATGCAAGTACTGAGCCTAAATACCTTTGAGAACCTGGGCCTAGAAGCCTTGGTCTGGAGTCTTTCCTGTGCCAAGATCTGCTTCACCGGTCCCATTGGAGCAGTAGGTGCAGGGGCCACCAGCTGAGAACTCCACAGTTCAGGGAAAAGAATCTGTCCCCTTAACTTTTGAACTATCCTAACTCTTCTGTGATTGATTTCACTGCAACGGGAGCCGGGGATGCTCATTTGAAAATCAGGCCACCGATTATGTGCTTAACTTCAGACACCCGGGTTTCAAAACATCAGCCTCCACCAAGACTTTGCTAAATAAAGGATTTAAATATTTCTGGCCTCTATGCAGAGAATGTTTATGCCTGGCAGCATCTAGGGGAATTCTTTGCATGTACAGACTCTTTCAAGTGTAAAATGTGATGTTAATTAATACCCAAGGACAAGCTCAAGTTTTCACTGCTTATATTCCTTCGTTGCACACAAATTTGTGGATTGATTTGGTCAGCCTTAACTGAACCTCAAGAGCTGCTTTTTACCTGTTTATTTCTTATTAGAATTAGGATCAGGTAAGCCAGATCAGACTTGCAGGCCCCCATAGAAAATGGAGCAGCAGCAGCAAGTCCATTATTATGTCAACTTCTCAGTTAAAACAGCATTTTGACTCCTTCCAAAATTTCTCCAAAATGACCCAAATTTCTCACTTCTGGCTCTTTGCCATAAAAGTTGTTATTTTTTTCTCTTTTAAACTATATTTGAAGAGAATTGGACAAGGCCAGGTCTACACTGGGACAATGAAGTGTATCCAAAACCATGTTAATACTTTAGCTGTTTGTGGCTAATCCTAAAAGGAACCTAGGTCACTGAGATGCTGCTTGTCTGTCTGTATGCGTGCCTCCCGCCCATCCCAATCACTGTAATATCTGAGCTCAGCACCATCTTTAATGTATTTATCCTCACACCATCTCTACGAGGCAGGGCACTGCTGTTATTCCATTTTACAGATGAGGAACGGAAGCACTTAGGGTTTGCCTATGGCGGGTGTCATAAATATAAATGAAAGGGTAACCACCTTTCTGTATACAGTGCTGTAAAATCCCTCCTGGCCAGAGGAAAAACCCTTTCACCTGTAAAGGGTTAAGAAGCTAAGATAACCTTGCTGGCACCTGACCAAAATGACCAATGAAGAGATAAGATACTTTCAAACCGGGGGGGTGGGGGGCGGAGAGGAAAACAAAGGGTCTGTCTTCTGTGTGATGCTTTTGCCAGGAACAGATCAGGAATGCAGCTCAGAACTCCTGTAAAAAGTTAGTAAGTAATCTAGCTAGAAATGCATTAGATTTCCTTTTGTTTAAATGGCTGATAAAATAAGTTGTGCTGAATGGAATGTATATTCCTGTTTTTGTGTCTTTTTGTAACTTAAGGTTTTGCCTAGAGGGATTCTCTATGTTTTGAATCTGATTACCCTGTAAGGTATTTACCATCCTGATTTTACAGAGGTGATTCTTTTACCTTTTCTTTAATTAAAATTCTTCTTTTAAGAACCTGATTGTTTTTACATTGTTCTTAAGATCCAAGGGTTTGGGTCTGTGTTCACCTGTACAAATTGGTGAGGATTTTTATCAAGCCTTCCCCAGGAAAGGGGGTGTAGGGCTTGGGGGGGGATATTTTGGGGGAAGACGTCTACAAGTGGGCTCTTTCCCTGTTCTTTGTTTAACACGCTTGGTGGTGGCAGCATAGGGTCCAAGGACAAGGCAAAGTTTGTACCTTGAGGAAGTTTTTAACCTAAGCTGATAAGAATAAGCTTAGGGGGTCTTTCATGCAGGTCCCCATATCTGTACTCTAGAGTTGAGAGTGGGGAAGGAACCTTGACAGGGGGATAAAAACCCCATGGCTGGCCCCGTCAACTGACTCAGGCTCACGGGGCTCAGGCTTCAGGGCTGAAAAGTTGCTTTGTAGACATTTGGGCTGGGGCTGGAGCCCAAGCTCTGAGATGAGCAACAATTGAGGGTACCAGAACTTGGGCTCCAGTTCGAGCCAGAACATCTGTACAGCAATTTTTAGCCCACAGCCTGAGCCCCGTGAGCCTGAGTCAACTGACCCCAGCCAGGGCAGGGCAGGGAATCTTCCTCATTATGTGCATGTACAACACCTGACGTAATAGAGCACCAGTGTTGGTGGGGCCCTGTAAGTACTCTTGTTATATAAAAAGTAAGTAAACAAGAAGGAAAAGAAGAGAGCCCTTAAAATCATGAGTTGACTACCACAAAACCTGGCTGGGAGCCTCACTGAGCCTGTTTAGGATTACCTAGACACAAAGGCAGGGAAGGAGCCCTAAGATGTTTGAGTCCTGAAGCCCTGGAGGGCATTTGCCATAGCTCACAACTGTTTCTTAAACCATTTTTTAAAAGTTTTACATATGACAACAGTAATGCGATGTTAAAACGTCAATACACCACCTGTTCCAATTACACACAAGCCAGATGAACAATGCTTGACAGCCTGTATAATTATAAATGGAAACGGAAATAATTAAAGGATATTTGATCTATAGAGTCATTCTTAACATCACAGAAAAAAATATCTGTGGCCTCTCTTGTTAGTCTGTAGAATCATCACCAGATGGAAAGGAGAAGGCAAGGGCATTTTAGGTTTAATCTTCTTCTACAAGGTAAGAGAGTAATAAAATCCAGAACAAACCAATAATTTATGAGCAAGAACATTTAGACATTTAAAATTCAGTCAAGCTTTCCCAGGACAATTTTCCTGTACACAGACTACTGTCTCCTCACATCAGTGTGTCATCTAATTTTAACTGCTGTTCAGCCTACAGATTCAGCAGTAGCAGAGTGATGTGCTGTGACATTGGGTGACTCTCTTAATCTCTCTCTTCCTCAATTACCCCTTCTTCCAAGTGGGGAATAATATATTAAAGCACTTTGAGGTGCGAGGGTGGAACGCACAATACAAGTGCAGGCTATTATTATTAATAATAAACATTTAGATTATGGTAGCGCCCAAAGCTCCTAGGCACAATGAGGCCTCATTGTACTGGGTGCTGTATAAACATAGATAAATCCTTACTCTGGAGGGCTTAAAATGGAAACGTGACACAGATACATTCGGCATGGTGGTTAGTGCACTAACTTCCCCTTGTGCAGACAAGGTCAAGTGTCAGCCAGGGATGAATGCACCCCTGCTGCCCCCACAGACCTGTCTGCTGGAGCATAAGGGTACAATTTGGCCAGAAGTATTCCTCACCCAGAGGAAGGTGGTCTAGGCACAGCTAATAGTGATGGGACTGGAAAAGACCGATTCAAATTTCCCTCTTGAGCAGAGCTTCTCTTACCACAGCACCTCAGTCTGGCTGGGCCTCACTTCTCATAGCTCTCCTTGGGCTTGGCTTTTTGCCTGGCTCATTCTTCCCAGTCTGATTATTTCTACATAGCCTCAAAGTGCACTAGAATCTTTGCAGTACAAATAACAATGGGACTGTCTATTGTTCTGTTTGCACAGTGTCTAGCCCAACAAATGGTGGGGAGGGGTTGGGGTAAGGGATAAGAAGGGTTTAAAAAAGCAAGCATGCTATTACCTGGTCTGTCATGCAATACATACATGGAGTTGCGGGTTTGGTGTGAGTGCACCCACCCACACAAACAAAAGAGGGATGGGAGAAATGAGTCAGAATATTTTGTGCTTGAAAGGGAGGTAGAAGAAGAAACAGACGCCTTGCTGTGGATGGGGATTTAACTACACACCTCCCATACACACTTTGCAGTGCATGAATTTTAATTTTAGGGCCAGCTGTTGTTCTTGAGGACAAGCTAATTTTAAGCTAACGCTGCCATTAGATCTCAGAGTGACAATGGGAGCAAAATTTCTTCCCCTTATGCCCTTTAATTTACACTCAATGGGCGCTATTTAGCAGAGCTACCATGCAGGCATACACTGTGATCAACTTGCTCCTCCTCCCCAGCTGCCTGAGCCTCCCCTACCACCTTTAAATGACACTTTAAAACACTTCCTTTCAAAAACCTTTTCTGCTTCAAACACAGGCAGCCTGCACAAAACCCCATCTTGTTCTTGATTAAAAGGTGCTCCTTTGTTTGGCTGAGGAATCAAAGTATATGTTGACAGCGTAGATATGACTGTGGTTGCAGTGTTTGTGCCAACCAATGGAAAAAGTGCTGCTTTATAAATAATGTGTCTTGGGGTATCATTACGCATTTCTCTGTATTAACTGTCTCACTTGGCATTGGGACTCAGGCCTGGTCTACACCGAGGTCAGGGGTGGGGCAAAAGCCAGCTAAGTCAGTCTAAGTTACGCAACTTCAGCTATGAAAATAGTGTAGGTGAAGTCGACTTACTTAGAGCTACTTACCGCGGCGTCTTCACTGCGGTAGGTCGACTGCTGCTGCTCCCCCATCGACTCCGCCTACGCTTCTTGCTCTGGTGGAGTACCGGAGTCGACAGGAGAGCGCTCGGTGGTCGATTGATCACTAGATATGATAAATCGACCCCCGCTGGATCGATCGCTCTGGAGATAAGTGCCCTAAGAGATGGTTGATTTTAGAAGTGTTTTGAATGTGTTTTAGGAACAGTAGACAAATTTTAAAGAGACAAATTTTCTTCTCTCTAATCTATAACAAAATTATCCAAGATTGTTACACCAGCCTTAAATCCAATTAGAAACTAGTTTATAATCCAACAGGAGGAATTTGCTGCTCGTGGTACACACTATTTCCCATAAGTGCGATGGTTTGATCAACTGCAGACTCAAATGAGAAACTTTAAAGGGGGGAGGGATAGCTCAGTGGTTTGAGCATTGGCCTGCTAAACCCAGGGTTGTGAGTTCAATCCTTGAGGGGGCCATTTAGGGATCTGGGGCAAAAATTGGGGATTGGTCCTGCTTTGAGCAGGGGGTTAGACTAGATGACCTCCTGAGGTCCCTTCCAACCCTGGTATTCTATGAATTGATTCTACATAATTTAGAGTTTCTTCAGGGTGAGGATTTTGGTTATTAAACTGGAGCTGTCCATAAGTACTGGCCTTTTTCAAAAATACCACACAGCATTGCAGGGAAGCTCATGAAACTATATCACACTCACATAGATAAAAAGGGTAGGTCAAATTTTGGATTACAAATTCTAAAATATATTAAAAACCCTGGCTTGGGTTATTTTCCCTGAAAAAGATACAGGGAAAACGGCAAATATAGAACTGTGCCCAGCAAAACAAGGCTGTGACAAAGAAGTACATGATAAAAATAAATGCCCAGAGAGTTAGGGTCTAGAGAGTTAGAGTTAAGGTTTTATAGGCAAAGAAACTCCAGGATTTCAGGTATAGGTTTCTGAATGACAAACTCTGACATACAGCAGAACCTAATCCCATTGGAATGTAAAAGGCTATATTTAATGGATAAAGAAAATACCATGGGAAAAGTTTATCATGATTGGCAATCATTTGATCCATCCTCACAGTCTCAGAGGGAAATTGAAGTAGAGCTGCAGAGAGCAGGGGCAGACAAAAACACTTTCTCCTTTGCTAGAAAGAGCAAACATTTGAATCCTGCTAATTTAAAAGGAAAGAAGATAAAAATCAATCACGCAGAACAGTAATTGTTATAGGATGTTACAGAATTTAATTGAACTTACCTGTCTCCATCTACTCTAGATGGTCACATTATTTGGTGTCCAAGACTAAGTAACAGAAATGTGTATGTAATGATAGAGGCCAGGATAACTAAGAACTTCTTAAAGGCCAATCTCAAGCTTTATAGTAAAGTACGTAACTATGAACATTATGTTCTACAGCACTGTTCAGAAATCTCAAGGAAATAGCTCCAGGATGGTGGGGGTGAACTAACGATATACGGAGAAAAAGGATTAAGGGGAAGGGGAAATAATTCAAAGCAGGGCTGGCATTAAAACAAAGGAAAAGCAAACACATTACTCCAACTGGAGATTAATGACTACATGGGAGGGTTAGGTATAGGGTGACCAGATAGCAAGTGTGAAAAATCGGGATGGGGTGAGGGGTAATAGATCTCTATATAAGAAAAAGCCCTGAATATCAGGACTATCCTCATAAAATTGGGACATCTGGTCACTGATGATTAGGTGATTTGGACTTCACACTGGACAGAGCCTGACAATCCCTAACAAAAACTCTGGTCGCAGTTGCAGAGATTTCAAGGCACTGGACTTATGCAGGGATTCCCAGAACTCGCCATGCACTGGTAAAAGACAGTTACCTTTTCCTTAACTGGTGTTCTTCAAGATGTGTTGCTCATGTGTATTCCACAATAGGTGTGCGTGCTCGCCGTGTGCCCCGGTGCCAGAAGTTTTTCCCCTGGCAGTACTCGTGGGGGTGGGAGTGCCCCCCGCAACCTCTGGAATGGCACCTGCCTGGTGCAGTATAAGGGGAGCTGCACGTCCCCCCAACCCTCAGTTCCTTCTTGCCGGACAACTCCAACAGAGGGGAAGGAGGGCGGGAAGTGGAATAGACATGAGCAACACATCTTGAAGACCACCATTTACCGAAAAGGTAACTGTCTTTTCGTCTTCGAGTGATTGCTCATGTGTATTCCACAATAGGTGATTCCAAGCTATATCTGTTGGAGGTGGGTAGGAGTTCACAAGTTCCCAGGAGGGAGGACAGCCCTGCCGAACCCAGCGTCATTCCTGGTTAGGGAGATGATCACATAGTGCGAGGTGAACGTGTGAACCGAAGACCACGTGGTGGCCCTACAGATGTCCTGAATGGGGATGTGGGCCACGAAGGCAACCAACGAGGCCTCTGCCCAAGTCAAGTGTGCCCTCACAATGGGTGGCGGGGGGACACCCACCAGCTCATAACAGGTACGGATGCACGAAGTCATCCGATTGGAAAGCCGCTGAGTGGAAATCGGCTGGCCTCTCGCGCACTCAGCTGAGGCAACAAATAGTTGCAAGGACTTTCTGAACGGCTTGGTCCACTCGAGGTAGAAAGCCAGAGCCTGTAGCACATTGAGCGTGTGGAGACAGTGCTCCTCACTGGACACGTGGGGCTTGGGGCAGAGGACCAGTAGAAAAATGTCCTGACCCATGTCGTAAGCAGAGACCACCTTCGGGAGGAATGCAGAGTGTGGGCAGAGCAGGACCTTATCTTTATGAAAAACCGTGTACGGTTCAGGTTCCTACTGCGGGACCAGGGGTCTAGAATATGGGAAAAGATGGTCCAATCCCTTGAGGAACCGGCCAGTCATAGCATGGGAAAATACCATGTGCCCCTGCACTGGCGGATGGAAGGCTGATATGGTTGCCAGGTGTACCTTGACTGACGAAGGTGCCAGGTCCTGGGCTCTCAGGTGGAGCAGGTAGTCAAGAATAAGCTGGATTGGGGCAGTCACGGGAGAGACACCGTGGTCTTCTGCCCATCTAGAAAAATGGGACCACTTTGCCAAATAAGCACGGCGAGTGGAGGGCCGTCTACTTTCAAGGAGGATGCGCTGAACCTTTTCTGAGCACATCCTCTCCTCTCCACCTAGCCACTGAGCAGCCACGCCGTGAAGTGAAGAGCTGCTAGGTTGCGCTGGAGGAGGCGGCCCTGGTCCTGAGAGAGCAGGTCCAGGTGGGGTGGCAACGGCCATGGCGGAGCTACCCCCAAACCCGTGAGGGTCCCGTACCAATGTTGCCTGGGCCATACCAGGGCAATCAGGATGACCCAGGCCTTGTCCGGCTTTACCTTCTCCAGAACCCTGCTGATTAGAGGGAATGGGGGAAAGGCGTAGAGAAGCCGGCCTGACCAGGACAGGAGAAAGGCATTGGAGATAGCACACCTCCCCAGGTCCCCCTGGAGCAGAACCAGGGGCATTGCCGGTTCTGCCAAGTTGCGAATAGGTTCACCTGGGGAGTTTCCCACCTTCAGAAGAGCCGATGGGCCACTTCCAGGTGGAGGAACCACTCGTGAGGAAAAGTCCCTGCTCAAGAGATCCGCTCTCTCGTTCTGGGCGCCTGGTAGGTGGAAGGCCTTCAGGTGGATGTCGTGGGCTATACAGAAGTCCCACAGACTGAGGGCTTTGTGGCAGAGGGCAGAGGATTGGGCCCCACCTTGCCTGTTGCTATAGAACATTGAGTCCATGTTGTTCATGAGGACCATGACTACCTTGCCCTCCAGGTGCGAGCAGAAGGCCATACATGCCTGAGTTCCTTGATGTTTATATTCAGGGTCAGGTCTTGGGCCGACCACAGGCCTTGGGTCTGAAAGTTCCCCACATGGGCCCTCCAACCAAGGTCAGACGCGTCGGACACCAGTTCCAATGATGAGGCCCTGTCTCTGAAAGGGACCCCTTGGAGCATGTCGTTTGGGGTGGACCACCACCATAGGGAGGTGATCACAGAGGCCGGCATGGTGAGGACCTTGTCCATCCTGTCCGTGGCCTGGGAGAACTTCGAGGCCAACCAGAGCTGGAGGGGCCTCATCCTGAGTCTGGTATGATGGAGCACATACATGCACGCCAACATGTGACCCCCAGAGCTGCAGACAAATCCTGGCTGTTGTCACCGGGAACTTTGAGACTGAGTCGATGAGACCTTTCAGGGTCTTGAATCTCTCTGGTGGGAGAGAGGCTCTGGCCGATGCTGTGTCCAGGAGCGCCCCAATAAACTCTATGTGTTGGACCAGGACTCATGTGGATTTGGTGCTGTTTACCAACAGGCCCAAGGCAGTGCACGTGGACAGAAGGAGCGCCACGTGATCCCTCATCTGCGACCAGAAAATGCCCTTGACCAGCCAATCGTCCAGATAGGGAAAAAACTGGACTCCGCCTGTCTGAGGTAGGCCGCTACCACCGTCATGCATTTTGTAAACACGCTGGGGGCAGTGGACAGACCAAATGGGAGGACTGTGAATTGGTAGAGATTCTGTCTCACCACGAAATGGAAGAAGTGCCTGTGCCCCTCAAATATGTGGATGTGGAAGTACGTGTCCTGCAGACTGAGGGCAGCACACCAGTCCCTGGGATCCACGGAGGGGACGATGGAGGCCAGGGAAACCATACGGAACTTGAGTTTCACCATGTACTGGTTCAGACCTCGCAGGTCCAGGATGGGTCTGAGCCCCACTTTGGCCTTCGGAATAAGGAAGTATCGGGAGTAATACCTCTTGCCCATGAACTCCTCAGGCACTGCTTCTACCGCTCCTAGTCTTAGGAGCTGCCCCACCTCCTGCTCGAGCAGAACCTCATGCGAGGGGGCCCCCAGTAGGGATAGGGGTTAGGGGGTGGTTGGGCAGGGAGGAAGTAAACTGGAGGGTGTAACCCCGGGAGATGGTGTTGAGGACCCATCGGTCCGAGGTTAGCCGCGACTATTCCGGGAGGAAAGAACACAACTGGTTGGAGAAAGGGAGCTTTATTGAGGGTGGATCCCTGATGAGGACTGATGGGGTGTCCCTGAGCATCCCGTCAAAAGCGCCTTTTCCCTGCCTGCTTGCCCTTAGAGGAGCCAGGCTAGGGGGGCCGGCCGAGACTGCCTCTGAGGGCGTCTCTTATTGTCTCGCTGTTTCTTGTGGGCAGCCTCATACTTCTTGTGGGTGACCATTATACGCACACCTATTGTGGAATACACATGAGCAATCACTCGAAGAACTACTAGGGCTGTTTGAAAAATGTTCATGAAAGAGGCAAAACCCCAGGAAAACATTTATCAAGTTTTGAATTGAAATCTTCATTTACTACCGTTCTGCTAGATACACAGCCAACTGCTGGTCATACCACTACTGGGCTCTGGTTTGAAGCTATGGACTAACTCCAATAAAGAGAAAGTAGAAGAAGCCAAACTGGGAATGGAATTTATTGCTGCTCTAAGCAGTGCTCTCATGTATATTCTCAGAATATTGTTTCAGAGAGCCTACCACCTAACATGGCTACATCTTATTATCCCCCAGTCCTATTCTAGGACTTTGCCACTCAAATGCTGTGGCATTCCAAACAGATAAGTCACAGGGAAGGTAGCAAGAGTTTGTAAGGAGGATCATGCTGCATAGGCTCCACTCACCTGTAAATTTCAGGCCTGGTTTCATTGTGCATTTGCTCCCCCCCCCTTGAGTAGACCCCAACAGAGCATTTTTGCTCATAGTAATTAATGGTTCATTGTCAAAGTGGGATAGGCACAACATGAAGTTCCCCAGGGATCCATTCTTGGTTCACTACTGTTCAGTGTTTTCATTCATTCATTTTACAGGGCACATTAGAGTACATTAATCAAATGAGAGAGATGCAAAACTGGGACAGATTGCAAATACTTTAGAGGATAGAAATAAAAATCCAACTTGTTATTGATAAAGGTGAGAAATAGTCTGAAATAAAAGCAAGACTCACTAAATAAGCATGAGGTAGTTGGGGCAGGAAAGAGTAGTCAGGCACTAATGCAGAAAGGAAGAATATTAGCTCTGGGAGCAATATGGGCTAGGTAATGTTAATAGAAAACAACCTCCAGGTTGGAGTAGATGATACAATGTATCAACTCTGGCAGAACAGAGGCAAGGACATTATTGGGTTGTAATCCATCTATATAGTTGACTCTGCTCTGATTTCAATTTGCATGCTACACCCATTGACGACAGCACAAACAAAAAAATCCACAATTCAATGGAACCACTGCCAGCTGGTTTTTGTTGTATTAGAATCAGAATGTTTGAAATAACGGTATAGAAGGGTATTTGAGCTTGAAAAGAACCTTACAAAAAAGTGAATTTTAGAGAAACAAAGAGGTAAAAAATTAGCTACTGGTGATGTTCAAGATGACTTTGTGTTGCTGAACTCCAAAAGGAATTACTTTTGTATTTCTATCAGTGGTGTAACTACACTGAAGTCCCATATTGTATGCTATGTGGATTTACATAAGGTGATACTAAGTATTTGCTCCACAAAATTGCATTTTTTGTTTAGCTGCATCTGACTATTACAGGGAAACCTTAGTCAGTACATTTCAAATGCATTGTATGAATAATTGATTTAAAAACCTACTGTGTCAATCCACATAAGTATCTGAGAGGTACCAACTGGAAGTGTGCTCAAAGGGAATAGAGGCTACACACAAGATATGGCAATTAAAGCCCAGTTTATAAGAACAGAGGCATACAGTAGAACCTCAGAGTTACAAACACCTTGGGAATGGAGGTTGTTCATAACTCTGAACAAAACGTTATGGTTGTTCTTTCAAAAGTTACAGCCAAACATTGGCTTAATACGTGTTTGAAACTTTCCTAGGCAGAAGAAAAATGCTGCTTTTAACCATCTTGATTTAAATGAAACAAGCACACACAGTTTCTTTGCCTTGTCAAATCTTTTTTTTTATAAACTTTCCCTTAATTTTTTTTGTAGTTTATGTTTAACACAGTACTGTACTGTATTTGCCCTTTCTTTTTGGTCTCTGCTGCTGCCTGAGTATTTCTGATTCCAGATGAGGGGTGTGGGGCTGACTGGTCAGTTCGTAACTCTGGTATTCTACTTTACTACAATCTTTACGGAGGGCAGGGCAAAACAAAATCACCCACAAAACTGGACCCTCCCATTTAACTGCTTTGTAAAATTTTTGTATTTAGGCTTATATTCATTAAATGAGTAAAGGCAGACAGAAAATTAACATAGGTGGAGAATTTTAAAACAGAGTTGTCTAAATGATCAGCGAAATTCAAGATATTTTTAAAAACATTTGTAATCCTAAAACCAATACTATTTTAGTCCATTTAGTTCAGACCTGTTTTTTAAACATGTAAGTGATTGCTGGGATTTGATGACAAGTTATCAAAAAAGATAAGTAATTTTAAATGTACCAGAAGTCAGTAATTGTATTGAATTCTCTGGATGCCTTAAAGGCTATCTCAGTAGGATATTCAAACTCTTTAATCACTTTTTATTTTACCTTCAGTAGAAGTACAGTAAGTTTCCCGATATGTTGTGCAGCATTCCTACATTTTCATGCAGACATTAAATTTTGGTACAAAGATGACTGAGTTTAGACTAGAAGTTGAACAACTGTATGACATAAATAAGACACTGCCGATCTGTCTTTCAGATAGATTTTTATACTTTTCTCTCACAAGGCACTGAAAATCTTTCTACCAAACAGATAAAGAAAGTTGATGTGATGTCTGTAGTTTTATTTCCCCAGAAGGGTTCATACAGTTCTACATAAAGATTATATATACAGCCTGAAATACAAAGTTAGCTTTGAAAACTCCAGCACACAGACACTGCATATTAACAGCATTAAACAAAGGAGTGAGTGAAATGGGGTGGTTGGGGGTGGGGAGAAGGGGGAGCATTCTTCCCACTAGAAAAGCAGAAGAAAACAAGGCACTTTCAGTAAATAAGTACAGAACAGAAACAAGCTGTATGAAAGATTTCATAAAGCTTACCCAGAGTACTATAGCTAACTTCCGTAGCAATGAACAAGTAAAATACAAAAAAGCATAACATAATCCTCTCCCTCCCTGCAACTCCCCTTTCTCAAAAGAAATTAGCCAATTGAACTTGGCACAAACGAGTTAATTATTATAAAGTGCATCACCTGGCTTAATACATTTTGAAAAATAGGCTATAGAATGTTTTGTAGCAATATTCCCATGTGTACAATATATCGAAACAAAAATACATTGAAACTAGATTCAACCTAATTATGAATGAAGAAAAAATATGGCTTTTATTTATTTATTTTTTACAAATCATTCAGTCATCTCCATATAATCTAGATTATGTTTAAAAAAACCCAAAGTATGTATGCATTAGCAAGAAGGTAAGAGGTAGTGTTCTGGATAAAAGGCAACATTGCTGATTTTATCATTAAGTGGGAGTGTGACAAAGGTGTAGGATTATAAAGATGCATTACTCAACTAAATCAATTATTACAACATGCTACAACGGGATGAACACACACCATGTGTTGGGTTTCCATGGCTCACTTCTTTCAGCAACTACTACAAATTTGTTTTATTAAAATGTCCATTGATAATCTCATTTCATAAATCCTTTTCTTTTGTCACTGCAAGTCTTATTTTATTGCATTAAAACTCCAGAGAAATTTTCATTTAGAACTTTAAAAACATAGTAGCTCCCATAGTCTTATTAAACCCAACTTGTGTTCATCTTTACTTCAATGAGCATTAATTTATGGCTATATAAGAATGTGAAAAAACAAACAAACAGATGAACACATTAAATGTATCACATCTGTAGCAACATGCAATACGTAACACGTCACATGTGACTGGTGACTACATATACGTAGCTTTAGCTAGCAAATCATCATGATCTTCTGTGTTCAGTACTTAAGAATCTAGGCATAGCTGAATTTAGCCCTAATTAGATTGTATAATATATTAAATATATAAAGGCTGGATAAAAACTGAATCAAAGCAGCAATGAGTATATTTCCTATGTGAATAATTTGTAAGGATTTGTTTATGTAAACAATCAATGTGTGCATTCTTGCTCTTTGCTGTAAATTCTTTACAGCTATGCATGCTTTTACCTATGAATAGTCTGTCCCAAGCATTATGAAACTTTTGAAGGTAATGACAGCTGCTGTTAATTTATTCCTCTTCATCAGCAGTATATGCTACTTCAGCAACTTCAATTTCTGGTACAGAGTTTTCAGCCAATAAGCCACTCCAGCATGTCTGATGATTCTCTTTATCAGAGCTGCAACAACAGATCAATAAGTCAGTCATACAGAAACCAGTTTGTTGCTCTGTATTAATTTCATGCCTCTCATCTGCAAAACATTTGCAAAACTAGGTAACTACTACTCACTGCAAGTCTACAACCTCCTCTTCTCCAAGGTCCATATCAAATACATTGTACAGCTGCTAATATTGTGCAGTAAACAGTTCTGTGCTACACAGATGAATAGTATGTCTATACAGTCAAGTACTTAATGTATTTTAAGTTAAAAAATAAAGTTGCATTTACCAGCTGTCATCTCCCAAGGCACCCTGATCTGCTTCTATTGCAGAAGACTCCACCTCACCACTGCACTCACTTTCTTCTCCTGACATTCTGCGTGTTTTCCCATTTCCTAAAGACAAATCCCTACAGCAAATTCAAGAGAGACATTTATGTAGAATATAACCAATATATTTGACAAAACATTCAGTAGTGAATCAGCACTTGAAGAGCCACTAATGCTTCATTTTAAATGAGACATTTTGTTTAGAAACAACTATCGTTCCCCCTACTTACCCCTCGTTTCTTTTATTATTAGAAAGTTCCATAGTTTACGCAGGATCTTTGTTTTGGAGCAGCTCATCAGCTCCAGCTGCTTATTCCTCACCTGAAGCTAATCCTCTGTCCTTCATATCACAAAATGATTCTGATGCCCCAAACAGAGGACTGTGATTTCAGGTAAGAGATCAGCAGTGAATGCAGATGAATGTTAAACAATATTTCTTAAGGCTCTACTTCATCGGTTCCAAGGCCAGAAGGGATCATTGTGATCATCTAGTCTGACCTCCTGTACAACATAGGTCATAGAAAATTGCCAATGATAGAGAATAAGTGGTATTGGTGGATATAACAAACACACAATTTTTTTCACAAGTTTGCCTAAGTAGGATAGTGTTTCATTAACAATGAAACATAGAAAGGTAACAGGGTCTTTCCTGAAGCATGGTGGGACAAAAATTACTAGGTCAGCGGCAAGTTCCTGTACTACAGATCCTGGCTAAAAATGGGTATTTTGCCATGAGAATATGGATTGTCCCCAGGGCATATTACGTCCGTGAAATATATCTGGCACTTAATTGTAACATTAATGAAGTACAAAGCTGTTTGTTTTTTCATACTATTCATTAATTCCTTCTCATTCCTGCCTCCATCTCTTCTCTCCACCTCAGTCAAATTTATTCCTGTCCAAACATACATCTCTGCCAATCCCTACTCCTACTACTTTTTTTAAAAAAGGTAAAGCTGCTTTCAAAGTAGAGTGTTCTGAAAAGAAGAAACTGTAGTTGGACGGGAAACATTTAAAATTTGTTTGAAAACAATCTTAGGACAGTAGATCTTCAGATTGGTTGAAATTTAAGCTATAAAAAGCATAATATTTATAACTTTATTTATTGTGACTGGTGGCTTGTTTGTGAGTTTTCCTAATCTTTTTTGCAATAGCTGCAGTAACAGTTCCTCAAACTATTTTCTTATTGTGTTAATGACTAAATTCAAGTCATGCATCCAACACCATATTCATTGTTTTAGTGAACTTGTATATGCCATAGCACACATCCCTAGAGCTTTTCAAGCACCTAACATGGCTTTGAGGACTCATTCCTTTCCAAATAAAATTCCAGAATGATAGATTCAGCAGGTCTTGCAGAACTCTCAATATTTCAACATCATCTCCCCTGGGTCAGCTGCATACTTTAGCAGATATGCACAATAAAATTTTATTATGAAGCCCTGCCACCACTTTTTCTTTGATTTAAAGAGCTTTGAAACAGGACTACAAATTGTTTATCTGCTGCAGCATGCCAAGCACCTCAGAGCAACAAAGTTAAAACTACAAACACACATGAAATACAAGAGATGAAACCACAAGAACAGATCAAGCAATCATTTTGCCATGTCAAAGGCTTTCAGATATAGGGGAACTTTAAAACTTCTAAAGCAAGCCAAATAAACCACCATTCTCACTTCCAGGAAGGCATTCCACACACCAAGGACTGCAGAGGCAAAGTTCGGACTGTACTTAACCTTCTTACCTGTTCTCACTGATCTTAGAGGAGGTGGAACAGTATGATTGGCAAAATGATTTAAAAAACAAAACACAGAACATTTCCTTAGCTAGCCCCTCAACATATGAGAAAGCATTATTTAAAACGCTGCCTTCTGCACAGCCACTTGACTGATGTATCTGGATAGCTACTAACATCAGTCTGTGAAATTTTGAAAATAATGAAGCCACAACATACCTAATTCTCTTCTCTACAGTATCTATATGAAGTTGTTTTTCACTTAATAATTTCTTCAATGATTCCACTTCCCTTTGTTTTTCAATAAGTTCTTTTTGGAGACGGTAATTAGTTTCCTCCAGAGTTTCACAAAAAGCCTAAAAGAAAATTTCAAGGTTAGTTGCCAGTAACCCTAGTGGACTGAGTTTACGGCTTTTCTTTTAAAAATGTACAATAGTTAAAGGGTTATAGTTGCTTTTCTTTGTATTGATCCCCTGAAGAGCTGTCTAATGAATTTTAAAAGTTGTAGTTTTGTCTTTAATAAAAAGACGTAACTGGCTTTGAACCATTTATTACACCATACCACAACTGAAATACTTTTGCCATGTCACACCACTGACATTTATGTAACCAACTGCAAAATAAATACAGGATTGACAAAGTAGGCCCTCATCCTGAAAGTAATCCTTGCATGTATACCCTACTGAATTTCACAGTGAACTCTCTCCAGTTTTAATGTGTAAGGCTAAAGTATACTGCTATATAGCCATTTAATGCAGGATATGGTACAAGTCTTGGCATCTAGCCTACTGTTCTATTACTGTTAGCAGTAAGTCTGCCACCAGTAATGAGCACTTCTGATTTTCATAGATTCATAGATTCATAGATATTTAGGTCAGAAGGGACCATTATGATCATCTAGTCTGACCTCCTGCACAACGCAGGCCACAGAATTTCACCCACCACTCCTACAAAAAAAAAAAACCTCACACCTATATCTGTGCTATTGAAGTCCTCAAATTGTAGTTTAAAGACCTCAAGGAGCAGAGAATCCTCCAGCAAGTGACCCGTGCCCCATGCTACAGAGGAAGGCGAAAAACCTCCAGGGCCTCTTCCAATCTGCCCTGGAGGAAAATTCCTTCCCGACCCCAAATATGGCGATCAGCTAAACCCTGAGCATATGGGCAAGATTCATCAGCCAGATACTACAGAAAATTTTCCCAGAAAATTCTTTCCCAGGTAACTTGGATCTTACCCCATCTAAAACCCATCACAGGCCATTGGGCCTATTTACCATGAATATTTAATTACCAAAACCATGTTATCCCATCATACCATCTCCTCCATAAACTTATCGAGTTTAATCTTAAAGCAAGATAGATCTTTTGCCCCCACTACTTCCCTCGGAAGGCTATTCCAAAACTTCACTCCTCTGATGGTTAGAAACCTTCGTCTAATTTCTAATCTAAATTTCCTAGTGGCCAGTTTATATCCATTTGTTCTTGTGTCCACATTGGTACTGAGTTTAAATAATTCCTCTCCCTCTCTGGTATTTATCCCTCTGATATATTTATAGAGAGCAATCATATCTCCCCTCAGCCTTCTTTTAGTTAGGCTAAACAAGCCAAGCTCCCTGAGTCTCCTTTCATAAGACAAGTTTTCCATTCCTCGGATCATCCTAGTAGCCCTTCTCTGTACCTGTTCCAGTTTGAATTCATCCTTCTTAAACATGGGAGACCAGAACTGCACACAGTACTCCAGGTGAGGTCTCACCAGTGCCTTATATAACGGTACTAAAACCTCCTTATCCCTACTGGAAATACCTCTCCTGATGCATCCCAAGACGACATTAGCTTTTTTCACAGCCATATCACATTGGCAGCTCATAGTCATCCTATGATCAACCAATACTCCAAGGTCCTTTTCCTCCTCTGTTACTTCTAGTTGATGCGTCCCTAGCTTATAACTAAAATTCTTGTTATTAATCCCTAAATGCATGACCTTACACTTCTCACTATTAAATTTCATCCTATTCCTATTACTCCAGTTTACAAGGTCATCCAGATCCTCCTGTAGGGTATCCCTGTCCTTCTCTAAATTAGCAATACCTCCCAGCTTTGTATCATCTGCAAACTTTAGTAGCACACTCCCACTTTTTGTGCCCAGGTCAGTAATAAAAAGATTAAATAAGATTGGTCCCAAAACCGATCCCTGAGGAACTCCACTGGTAACCTCCCTCCAACTTGACAGTTCACCTTTCAGTAGGACCCGTTGTAGTCTCCCCTTTAACCAATTCCCTATCCACCTTTCAATATTCCTATTGATGCCCATCTTATCCAATTTAACTAATAATTCCCCATGTGGCACCGTATCAAACGCCTTACTAAAATCTAAGTAAATTAGATCCACTGCGTTTCCTTTATCTAAAAAATCTGTTACTTTCTCAAAGAAGGAGATCAGGTTGGTTTGGCACGATCTACCTTTTGTAAAACCATGTTGTATTTTGTCCCATTTACCATTGACTTCAATGTCCTTAACTACCTTCTCCTTCAAAATTTTTTCCAAGACCTTGCATACTACAGATGTCAAACTAACAGGCCTATAATTACTTGGATCACTTTTTTTCCCTTTCTTAAAAATAGGAACTATGTTAGCAATCCTCCAATCATACGGTACAACCCCTGAGTTTACAGATTCATTAAAAATTCTTGCTAATGGGCTTGCAATTTCTTGTGCCAATTCTTTTAATATTCTTGGATGAAGATTATCTGGGCCCCCCGATTTAGTCCCATTAAGCTGTTTGAGTTTCGCTTCTACCTCAGATATGGTGATGTCTACCTCCATATCCTCATTCCCATTTATCATGCTACCATTATCCCTAAGATCCTCTTTAGTCTTATTAAAGACTGAGGCAAAGTATTTGTTTAGATATTGGGCCATGCCTAGATTATCCTTGACCTCCACTCCATCCTCAGTTTTTAGCGGTCCCACTTCTTCTTTCTTTGTTTTCTTCCTATTTATATGACTATAGAACCTTTTACTATTGGTTTTAATTCCCTTTGCAAGGTCCAACTCTACTTGACTTTTAGCCTGTCTCACTTTATCCCTACATATTCTGACCTCAATAAGGTAGCTTGCCTTACTGATCCCTCCCTTCTTCCACTCCCTATATGCTTTCTGCTTTTTCTTAATTACCTCTCTAAGATGCTTGCTCATCCAGCTTGGTCTACAACTCCTGCCTATGAATTTTTTCCCCTTTCTTGGGATGCAGGCTTCCGATAGCTTCTGCAGCTTTAATTTAAAATAATCCCAGGCCTCCTCTACCTTTAAACCCATAAATTCTTCAGTCCAATCCACTTCCCTAACTAATTTCCTTAATTTTTGAAAGTCAGCCCTTTTGAAATCAAAAACCTTAGTTGCAGATTTATTTTTGTTAATCCTTCCATTCAGTTTGAACTGAATTAGCTCATGATCACTTGAGCCAAGATTATCCCCTACAACCATTTCCTCTATGAGGTCCTCATTACTCACCAAGACCAAATCTAAAATAGCATCCCCTCTAGTCGGTTCGGCAACTACTTGCTGAAGGAATCCATCAGCTATCGCATCTAGGAAAATCTGAGCCCTATTATTATTACTAGCACTCGTCCTCCAGTCTATATCTGGGAAGTTAAAGTCTCCCATGATCACACAAAAGTCTCCCATGATCACACAAAATAATTTAATATTATTATTACTAGCACTCGTCCTCCAGTCTATATCTGGGAAGTTAAAGTCTCCCATGATCACACAAAAGTCTCCCATGATCACACAAAATGATTTAATAATGTGTGTGTCCTCACTAAATAATGAAACCATCCAACTCAGAGGTGAACTTTTTGGTTTATATTACATGCAGTTAACCATTGATTCACTGGACTTATTAAATGTGAACATTTTAGACAGGGCTATGCCCTATTAAAGTCAAAAGTAATATGGTTCATATTAGTGAAGTTACCTGTATGCTATAGTTAAGATAGTGTCAGCAATTCTATTGTTTTTCAGAGGTCTAAAAGTCACCTGTAAAAATATGTTTTGGGAAGATACTGTATTTTGCTTCAACATACAAGTCCATCGCTGAATAACAATTAATGAAATTGGTGGTAATATTTACAATTATATAGATTTGAAACAAAACACAATGTATCCCCAATTCAAAGATATTTCTATACATTAAAAGATATCTGACTTTACATTACTTCATGGTTTAAAAGTTAATTCATCTTATTGACTATAGTATAGTAAATTCCTAGGCCATTAGAAACAAAATCCTATGGTATAGTAAATTTACCTAGGCCATTAGAAACAAATTGTCAGGTTAGCATGAGTTTTGTTCACACCTGTGCATAGCAGGAATAGTCTTCCAGAAAACACTTGACACCCAATTAAACCTTCACAATGAACATTTTCAGTGAACCCCTAACAATGACTCCAATTAAGCAGGTGTTCCATTTCAGGAAGCCATTTATGTGGATTCTGTTGTATTTTGCAGAATGTCAGAGTATTCCGGGTTTAGAGATTGGTCATTATACATGTACAAGTAGTGTAAGAACATTTATACGAATTCCTTATAAAACTGTATGAACAGCTAGACTAATGCACCTAAATGTTTGTCACATAAATAGTCCACAAAGAAAGAAAAATGTACACACTGAATTAAGAGTCAACAAAGCAGCTGTTAATTGTGCTAAATGGGTAAGTACTTTTTAAAAAAAAATAACCCTGGAAAATATGGTATATGCATACCTGCTGCCCAAAGAAATTATTGAAATCTGCATGGGACTAAACACCAGTAAGAGTACTATACAAGTTGTTAGGCTGGTAAGGAGATGGATTAGTGCTACCAGAATCTAAGCTTGAGATACCTATCATTATTGCTATGAACAGAATGCTTGTTTAATTAGCGTGAACTAGTCATTCAACTAGTTTGCATTACTATAAATGGTTTGTTTTTACCTCAGAGTTTATAATCAAATAGTTAACATGAAAACTGATTTCACCATCTTCTAAATGAAAGTGTATACTATACAAAATGATACACTGAATCCTTGAAGATGTACACAATAATGTACCCAGAGAGAGATTGTCAGAAGTTGGGTTCCAGGTTTCTTTGGGTGGTAAAAGTGGGTCTGGCTGCAGGAGCTGCATCTACATTTTAGCTTCCACCAGCATTAATATGCGTTCATTTGAACCAGTGAGATTCTTTTAAAATTCCCCAATGCAGACATAGCTTTGGACAGCCATGCCTCAATTTGTTTATGGCTTTATAGGTCTAAACTTCAGACTGCATCCAGAAACAAATTGACAGTATAAATTACAATGCACCAAGATAATGTGCTCCCTGCAAAAAGCATTGCTGAAGTTTCCACTGAACTGAAATGCAAGCAAGGGAAGACTGCTGCCACAACAGACAGCTCAATCTGAATCAGAGTTATTTTATCTGCAAAGTAACTCAATGTGAGAAACATGCGATTCTTTTACTAAATGTAAATGGCGTGGATTAACCATCTGTTCACCACCTGAAATATTTCTGCTGATTGGGACTTTGCTGATGCTACTGTGAAGCCAGAAAACTAACTTGTACAACTATGACATACAATTGCAGTAACTTTATCCTGTAGTTTGTCATACTCTAAACTAGACCTTTGCCACTAACACTCTAGCTATCTTCTTACCCACTTCACCTGTGCCAACAACTAGTATACGGTAGTAACCCCTGAGGACAAAGCACATTTAGGGATCATTGTATCAATAGAAGAGGACAAAAGATTATTAATGGGCCCAGATCATTCAAAAATGGTTGGTCAGTTTTAAAATTAAGCACAAGCAGTTACTGCTTTCTGATTATGAATTAATGAAAGTCTACCCCAGCTATACAGGAAAAATGACAATATTCTGCCAATATTTTACAATATTCTAAAAACAAATATTATTATTGTTCTATATTCACTATTTGTTCTTGTCACATGATATTATATAGCACTTACCCTGCTCTCTTCTAGGCTATCAAATGGACCTGGTGGATCATCCAAACAAAGAAACTCTCTCACTGCAAGGCTTCACCAAAAAACAAAAAAATTATATATATATATATATTGAGCTGAGGTGTAAAAGTAACATGCAAAAATATCTAAAGATGAACACAACTGAAGGGTTTCTGCAAGTGACTAATGATTTTGTTAATGAAAGGAATCGATGCTTTCATATTATTCACGCCAATATACATAAGTGTTTATATACTATTCTTTTTATGTCAGCCACGCTTGTGTGTTTAGCCAGTAACAGTACTTAACAGAGACTATATGAATTTCTCATAAGCTTTTACATCCATGCTTAAGTTATGAATTTAAAATATATAGGGGAGTTTAGTTTAAAATGAGGATTTCTGAGCTTCTTGAGAGAAATTGATCATTTTGATGACAATTGACTAGCTATTTCCCAGGCACCTTAAATATTTAACAGTAAAGTTCTCCTGGTTACTAAATATTAAAAGATGAACTAAAATCACTACAGTACTATTTAGTAAGGGCTAGAACCTTCTAGGGATCTCTTCTTCAATTACATCAGTGGGGCTCTGCACAGACACAAGGGTACACAAAGATAGATCTATTTGCAGGATCTTGGTTTAAAATCCCAATCCATTAACCAATACACAGTAAAAAAATTCCAGGTACCAAGTTTGGTGTTACCTGGATGAATTTACATGTAAGTGGGACATGTTATGTCATTACTAAAACCTATATTTTATAGATGACATTTGTAACTAATACGAATTCATCTTTAGAAGCCAGACATTTCCTGTATCAGAAAACAGAACCTAGAAGTTCACACCAATAGATAATATAATGTCTGCATTCCTTTGTCTTAGTGTATGTAATTATTAATTTGAGTGCCGGGCATGCCCATTGCACTGCATAGCTTTTGTACATTTCTTGAAAAAATAAACATTTTAAAAAATATTAATATTAAATAAGTTAAATACTTTAAAAAAAAACATTTCCTCAAATCTCTCTCCTTCCTTGACTGGCCAAGACCTGACTTCTGGGGTTCTGGTTTACCCTGCTACAGATATCATCATCATCTTTAACTTGGATTAAAAACAATGTCAAGAAAGCAGTCCCTTACACCCTTTAAGTGTCTAAAGCTAAAACTGGCATAGTAGAAACACAAGTCTAGGTCCCTAATTTCCTATTCCCCCCTTCACTCCCTACAGGTTGCATGCAGGGAATGCCATTTTCCCCTTCTCTCAACCACACCAAAATCTGAAACACAGGAACAGGTGTTCAGTGTTGTGGAAGAGCACATGTAAAACTTAATGGGAACAAGTTTTTTTCACCTACTTGTTTAATTAACCAACTTTAATTAAGACTGGCAACTAGAAATGCAGAAATACACTCTCCACCCTATGCTTAACCATTTATTTTGCTATTTTTTCTTCTTTCAGCTTTTCACTCTGCAGTCCACCAGTCTAGTGGAAAGAGACTACTATACTCCATTTGATTGCTGGATTGTCGAGTATGTTCCTAAATGCTTTTTTCAACTCAGTTTTGAATGACCACTTGATGGTGCTTCAACTTTCCTGTTCGAGAGACCTCTCCCTCTTTGGAATTATTTTTGCCAATATGAAGTTTAAATTCCCACTTGCCCCAATCGCCTCACTTTTTAATCACAGTAGGCAGCAGTATCCCTTACACCACCGTAAACAGTTCCTCTCTGGGAAATCAGTTGGCTGTTTTATAGATTAAGTGGAGGTTGGAGCCCATGTGAGAGACACAATATTGATTCTGAAGTTAAGACTGCATCCAGACTTTCATTACAGGCCTTAATTTTCAAGCCTCCATCCCATTCAAACTGTGACCAGTGTAAACTATTTGTCCAGAGTTTTCTGCAATTAAAATAGTTTTTCCTAAGAATTTTGAGTTTTAAATATTCACATAGTACTTGAAATCACTATGTAATCCTAACAATTGTGGCTGGATCTAATCCAGCTGCTAATTTTAGATTTGCTCCAGCCATGACTGATTGGATTATAGAGTGATCTATTAATTTTCTAGAAAAAAAAAACAATCCAACACTTTTCACATGTAAAAATAGTTATTCAACCACAGAAAGTTGGGCCATATTGAAAAACAACCATATTAGAGCAATGTGTAAAATTTGTTTAGTTGACTGTTTAAACAGCTGACCCTCTTTTAATATGGTTCTATAGTCCATCTTTATCTGGTTGAACCATTCTTTTTATAAAATGTGAGCTGTGTTGAATGAGATTGCATATGGCTAATGCGGAAGAATTATTACATAAAAGCACGGCAGCTCACCATTGTCCTCTAATATCTTCACCCTTGATTTCAGAAAGTTCAGTCCAAATGTATTTTAAAGTATCTAGTTTCACATTATTTTGGTAGAAATCCTATTACACTACAAAATGTGGGATTAGAATAATGTGACAAATACTGTAAAGCTCTTTAGTGTGGAAAGAGGATAACCAAAAAGCGTAACAATTACATCTAAGTATTCAGTCTGCTATATAAATACTTCTATTTACAATAGGTCATATCAATTCCTTGGTGTCTCTGTAGAACAGCTTGTGGGAAGTCCTGTGATTTTCTACTGTAAATTATTTGGCAAATTAGAGTCAAGTACAACAATATACATTATGCATTTTTGCATTAACAGAAATTAAGAAATTAAAAGTTATGGCTACTATTTACTGTAACTCCCTTGGGAATGCATTTTAATTTGTATTACTATGGTGTTTAACTTTAATTTCACTGTCCCATCCCCCTTCCAAACAGGAACTTTAGGGAGAAAAGAGGAAGAAATGAGAGTCTCTTCCCCTTTCCTTTATCCCTACCCTTTCAGACCATAATGGGGAAGGGAGTTTCCCCTCTCAGATTGTGAGATAGAATCTTAGGACTGGAAGGGATTGTGAGAGGTCATCTAGTCCAGTCCCCTGCACTCATGGCAGGACTAAGTATTATCTAGACCAGGGGTTCTCAAAATTCATTGCACTGCGATCCCCTTCTGACAACAAAAATGACTACACATCCCCAGGACGGGGGACCGAAGCCTGAGCCTGTCCGAGCCCCACCACCCTGGGCCAGGGGAGGGGGCACAGCCCAAGGGCTTTAGCCCCAGGCAGGGGGCCTGTAACCTGAGCCCCGCTGGCCAGGGCTGAAGCCTTCTGGCTTCAGCCCCATGTGGTGGGGTTCAGGCTTCAGACCCGGGATGCAGCAAGTCTAAGCCAGTCCTGGTGACCCCATTAAAACCGGGTCATGACCCACGTGGAGTCCTTACCCAGAGTTTGAGAACCACGGATCTAGACCATCTCTGACAAGTGTTTGGAGATTTTTAAGAGTCGGCTAGACAATGATGGAGAGTCCACAACCTCCCAAGGCAATTTATTTCACAGCTTAACTGAAATGTGGCACCCAGAACTGGACACAGTACTCCAGCTGAGGCCTAACCAGTGCGGAGTAGAGCGGAAGAATTACTTCTTGTGTCTTGCTTATTACACTCCTGCTGATACATCCCAGAATGATCTTTGAGTTTCAGATCATTGAAGATTTCCTAGTTAAGCCAGGGTGGTCTCTTGCCATACTTCCTATCTTTCCTACACAGTGTGATAGTTTGCTTGTGCCCTTAATAATGTCTCTTTGAAAAACTGCAACTCTCTTGAACTGTTTATCCCCTTAGACTTGCTTCCCATTGGATCTTACCTACCAACTCTCTGAGTTTGCTAAGGTCTACCTTCTTGACATCTATTATCTTTATTGTGCTGTTTTCCTTCCTACCATTCCTTAGAATCATGAACTCTACCATTTCATGATCACTTTCACCTAAGTTGCCTTCCACTTTCAAATTCTCAACCAGTTCCTCCCTATTTGTCAAAACCAAATCTAGAACAGCCTCTCCTTTTGTAGTTTTCGCCACCTTCTTAATCCCCCTGCATGGCCCTCTGCTTCTCCTACCACCTGTTACTACATGATTCCCTCTTCCCTCAGTCCTATTGCCTATCTATAAGAAGGCAAGAAGACAGAAATAGGCAGCAGTGCCAAGTGAAAGACAGAGATGCATTATGCTGCATCTGGTGGGCAGGGGAGGCAGAGGAAGCAAACACATGTGTAAAGCTACCCTACAAATCTCAACAGCAGGAAACTGAGTGCCTCCCTTTAAGACTCCCCCTAGGGTAGGGTGGAGGGACAAGAGAGATGTTGCTGCTTCTGAAGAACAAAGCACAGCCTACTCAGCAGGTTAGACTTCTTTCTCCCTCCTGCCCCATTACATGAATTTGCAGGAGTATGTTAAGTTTTGTAGGTAGAGATCTGGCTCTCCAATGCACCAGGAAAATGATCAGACAAGATGCATAGCTACTAAGTTTTTTGCTGCTCTATGTGACCTTTTATTCAAATTCAGACATAATTTGCATATTTGCAAACAACTTGCATACTACCATACATTTCAGCTTTAAATTATTGTGTGAATTTAGTGCTAGCGAAAGGCACCTCACAGCCCTAGCAAAAGAAGTTCTTGATCAGCAGGCAAGCTTCCCACACATGCTGCTTTGCCAGCATGCCTCAACCCTAATATGGCGGGGAAGGGAAAACAAAGAAAAGACTTCCTCTCAAAAGAACAAAGGTAGTTCAGTCTCCATGACCCACGCAGTTCTTGGCCTCTCAGCAAATCAGCACAATATGTGGTGGTGTGATGACAAAGCTAGAACAGAGATCCACAGACTCCTCCAAACAGCCATTCAAAGGTAATAATTTTTAATCCCTGCTGAGCCAGGAAGGATTCAGACTGGTGACCTACCGATGAAAGGTTCCATAGCTTATTAGTAAGGCTGCAAGTTTGTCATGGCAGTCACAGATTCCGTGACTTTCTGCGACCTCAGCGACTTCTGCAGTGGCCGGTGTGCCTTGTTCAGGGGCAGGTCAGGCAGCCCCTCGCCAGACGCACCAGCCACTGTTGGGGCAGTCTCGGGACACCGGGCGACCCCTTCCCCCAACACCCAGCAACAGAGTTTGGGTGTGAGAGACGGCAGGGATGTGGTGAGGCGGGGTCTGGGCAGTGCTTACCTGGAGGGCTCCTTGAAGCAGCAACATCCCCCTCTCTCAGCTGCGAGGTGGAGACGTGGCCAGGCAGCTCTGCATGCTGCCTCCTCCCAGAGCGCTGGATTCGCAGCTCCGATTGACTGGGAACCGCGGCCAATGGGAGCTGCAGGGATGGAGCCTGCAGACGGTGGGAAAAGCTGGCTGGCCATGCCTCTGCCTAGAAGCTGAGTGAGGGGGATGTCGCTGCTTCTGGGGAGCCCCCCCAGGTAAACGCCGTCCAGAGCCTGCCTTACCCCGTCCAGTGCCCCAACCTCCTACCCCCTCCCACACCGAAACTCTGCTGCTGTGGGGGCAGGGAGGAAAGAAGTGTGGAGCCAGGTAAGGAGCCTGACGGCCCCGCCAACCACCCCGGCCAGCACCAGAGGGGGTCCCGGGTTCCATGCCGCCGGTCACTCTCCCAGCACACGGGCTGCCTTCCCCCAGCCCCACTTTCAAGTTTCAGTCAGGGGTATATCATAAAAGTCATGGATAGCTCACGGGCTGTGAATTTTTGTTTACTGCCTGTGACCTGTCAGACTTTTACTAAAAATATCCGTGACTAAAATGTAGCCTTACTTATTAGTAATGACATGGGGCAACAAGTCCCCCAATCAGTGTGAATGTTACACCTTCAAGAATAAGGCTTACTTTCTAGAAAAATAAGCTTATTAAATCAAATTCTAAACTTTTTGGAGCTTACAGGGGCAGGGTCTTCCAGGTTTTGGAGGCACAGGCAAGTTTTCTGACATTGACACACTCACTTCTTCAAACACACTCTAAAAGTACCACAACGCCACCCCTTCTTCAAAGGAAAGCTCCCATTAACCAAAATATGAACACTAATATGACAAAACATTAGCAAAATATTCAAATTCACTTCTAAATACGTTTTACAATACAAAACCATTCCAACTGTTACTCCTGGGAATGGCATTAACTTAAGAAGGGGTCATAATACACATTTTCTCCAACATGGGTCATCAGCAGGGTGTAAGCCCATGACCTTCAGATCCACAGTACAAATTTCTTCCATTTCAGCTATAGACAAACCTCTAGAAGAGGACATGTCACATGTGTAACTACTGGAAAACTCACTCTCAGACAATACTAGAATGTTAGGTATCAGGATTCCAGGTGTTGGGAGTAGAGTCATACCTCATCATTTGGCATATTCCTTCTGAAAGTCAGCATGGAAAAGTGGATCTGTCATAATTGAGACTGGATTTCTATTCCTGCTCTGCCTGATGTGATCTTGTGCAATTTCTCAGGTATCTTACATGTAATATGTGTGAATAATAATTACCACCCCTTTGATAGGGCATGAGATCTTGGTTAATGCTGGTTGTGAAGTGTGCTGAAACATTAACAGCAGTTGGTGCAAGAGCTGAGAAAACAACTCATGGTCTCCTGGCTTGGGATACATTCCACTGGCTACAGGATATTCTGTAGTGGTACATGTCTCTCTCTAAGATGCATGACAGGCCTATTAAATATGAGAGTCACTGTGAGATGTGAGGCCCTTGATAGAACTACAGATGCATGGCAGCAGAGTAAGGGCTTATGTACACTAGAAGGTTGTACCCATAACTATACGGGTATAGTTTAAGCAGTACAACACCCATAGTGTGGGCTGTTATAGCAATATACAGGTGCTTTATACAGGTGTAGCTATTCCTTTGCACTAGTATAACTGCAGGCACACTAGAGCTTTCCCTGGTGTAATTATTCTGGTTTTGTTTTTTAAAGCTACACTCTTAATTAAAAGAAAAGGAGTACTTGTGGCACCTTAGAGACTAACCAATTTATTTGAGCATGAGCTTTCGTGAGCTACAGCTCACTTCATCGGATGCATACCGTGGAAACTGCAGCAGACTTTTTATATATACACAGAGAATATGAAACAATACCTCCTCCCACCCCACTGTCCTGCTGGTAATAGCTTATCTAAAGTGATCATCAGGTTAGGCCATTTCCAGCACAAATCCAGGTTTTCTCACCCTCCACCCCCCCACACAAATTCACTCTCCTGCTGGTGATAGCCCATCCAAACTGACCACTCTCCAAGTTTAAATCCAAGTTAAACCAGAACATCTGCAGGAGAGTGAGTCTGTGTGTGTATGGGGGTGGGTTTTTGGAGGGGGGTGAGGGAGTGAGAGAACCTGGATTTGTGCAGGAAACGGCCCAACTTGATTATCATGCACATTGTGTAAAGAGTTGTCACTTTGGATGGGCTATCACCAGCAGGAGAGTGAATTTGTGTGGGGGGGTGGAGGGTGAGAAAACCTGGATTTGTGCTGGAAATGGCCTAACCTGATGATCACTTTAGATAAGCTATTACCAGCAGGACAGTGGGGTGGGAGGAGGTATTGTTTCATATTCTCTGTGTATATATAAAAAGTCTGCTGCAGTTTCCACAGTATGCATCTGATGAAGTGAGCTGTAGCTCACGAAAGCTCATGCTCAAATAAATTGGTTAGTCTCTAAGGTGCCACAAGTACTCCTTTTCTTTTTGCGAATACAGACTAACACGGCTGTTACTCTGAAACTCTTAATTAAAATAGTTACCTCAATACAACTCTTAAGTGTGGATCAGACCTAAGAGACTCTTGAACAGCATAATAACCAGTGCTGCAGTTTTGTGGGACTAAACCAGTTAGAGGCAAGCAAAACTGTAAGGGCAATTGTAAAACAAACACACACTGAATTTAAAGACCGGGATGTACAACTTGACCAAGTAACAGTTGTCAGAGCCATAACTAAATTTCCTGATTTTACTTCATATAAAAACACTTTTAGTAAAGGGTTTTGTATTCAATTTCTTCGTGATGGTGGGGTGGAAAAAAAGAACTTGACTGTTTAATTGTGCACTCATACATTCTCAAACAAGTCTCAGAGCATTTTTATGAACATGCACATTCTAAACGTAAGCTCTGACAGTCAATTCAAATACCATGAATTCTGAACTATTCTATCCCAGAATGCACAGCAAACTACAGAGTGCACAAAATTTGATTGCAGACTGAGGTGACCAGCAGGACAGCTATTTTATTCAGATTCTGTGATACCGCCATCATGATGGCCAATTTAAGTACACTTTAAGTACCAATTTGGTACCCACTGCCTTACAATCTGAATACCACCCAACTATTTAAAAACAGAAACAAGTCTTACTTCCCAGCTTGATGAATAGCTTGATTAGTTTAACACTTCCACCTCATCAGGGTCTATGTAGGAAGAACTTACTGAGAAAAACTAAGGTTCTGCATTTAGTTCTGCAAGTGGTGAGGGCCATGAGTATTCTCTTGTGGGAGCAAGTTCCATAGCTAGATCCAGCTTCTGTGAAAATTCTGTCTCCTAAACTAACAAGCCTTCTCCTGTTGGTCAACAGTTCCATTTTTCTGGTGGAACGCAGCTATCATACAAAAGGTCATGTAGTTAGGACCAATCCCAAAAAAGATTTTGGAACAAGATGCCTGCCAGTCAAACATACAATAGAAATTTTTGCACTCTGCAAAAAGACATTTATGATAAGGAGACAAACTTGGTCTACGTTAGAAAATTAAGTTGGCTTACCTACATTGGTCAGGGAGGGATATGAAAAATCCACACCCCTGAGAGATGTAGTTAAGCCAACCTAACTCCCAGTGTAGACAGAGGTAGGTCAATGGAAGAATTCTTCTGTCATCCTAGCTACCGCCTCTCAGCGAGGTGGATTACCTACACCAACGTAACTGGTCACCTCAGTCTGCAATCAAATTTTGGGCACTCTGTAGTATGCTGTGCACTCTGGGATACAGTGGTCCAGAATTCATGGTATTTGAATTGACTGTTAGATCTTATGTTTAGAATGTGCATGTTTATAAAAATGCTCTAAGACTTGTTTGAGAATGTATGAGTGCACAATTAAACAGCCCTCCCATTTGCACAGGTAGTGTTTACTACACTGAAGGGCTGCAGCTTCCTGCTGCTGTAGCTTTTCAAGTGTAGACAAGACTTAAGGGCTTGTCTTCAAAGCTAAAAAAGCTGCTTTTTTCACCTCAGGGTAATTAACATGCCTTACCTATCCCAAGATAAAAAACACTGAAGAAAAAGCACTTCAGTTTTAGCATGAGGTAAACTGCCATGGTAAACTGCCATGGCTGGCAGGGGCATAGGGCTGTTTATCTCATGGTAAAACTGAAGTGCCTAGTCTTCAGTTTTTATCTCAAGATAGCTAATGCATGTTAATTAACCTGAGATAAAAAGGCAGCTTTTTTACCTATGAAGGGCTGAGGGGAAGAGCACATGGTCGCATTCATACAGTTTAAGGAAGCAACTTGGCGGCTCCTTTCTAAGTGCAAGCCCTGAGAGGGTGAAAGAGATGGACACTATTTCCCTTTCTTTTAGAGATTCCCCTTGTTTCAGTGTAGGCTACCATGCAGAGGCTCTCTAATCTATACCTCTCCCTCCCAGCACCCACTTCAACCTCTTCTCCTTCCCCAATTACTCCCTCAAGAAATCTTAAAATTGTATTTGTTACTCTTGCTTCACAAGAAGAGGGTATAATTATCCTCAATTCAAAAGTCTCATATCAGTGGGACTCTAGAAAATTTTTATTGTATTATGGAAAACCAGAATTAATATAGAAATACTCTTGTTGCCATACCACTAATAAAACTACCTTGCATGGTAATACTATGTTACATAACTTTAAACACCTCAAATTTATGCACATTGTTGCAAGTGATTTTGGTGTAGTACTGTAGGCCCTTAAAACTGTGAAAGCCTATCATCTCATTCCAACATAAATTAAAAGCCATTTATTAATTCTGTATTCAACACAGAGAAATAATCCCAGAGTAAACATGCCTTGTGATTTGTCTTACATTTAATTTTTTTTAAATGTGCAATTTTTAATTAACCATCTAAAATAGAATATATCACCATTTCCTCTTTATGGAGATTAAAAAGATGCAGTAAAATCTATATAATGGTTGATTGCACAGCACAAGTCAAACTGCCAACAAAATTCTGTACCTTATTGCTCAAATAGATGGGCTAGTCTGTTAGAGCCTGGAGAGGCCAACTCCAGGTGTTAGAGTACATGAGGGAAAAAAAAAACAAAAAAACAGTCACATACCAGTTAGCAATGTCTTTGTGAGCTACTAAATTCTGCAGGAATGCTTGTAGTCCCAACTGTCGATCTTCCAGGAAGTCAGGGTTATAATTATCCTTGAACCAGCGCTTTGGTGGAAGTGCCAATCGAAAGCCTGGAAACATATCTTTTAACTGAAATAGAAACCAAAGACAAATGAAGGAAGACTACAAATAAAGTACCTACTGAAATACTCAGATAAGCCACTAAACAGCTTTTACCTTGAGAATCAAATTCCCTTCCACCCTCATTAACTCAAGCACAATGAGTATTTGGCATACATAAAATGACTAATCTACACTATAAATTTCTAATCATAGCATTGCCATTCATTGTTTGGCCCTGGGCAGTCAACTGACCTCTCCATTTTTCCATCTGAAAAATGGGAGGAGTTACCCACCTCACTTTTGTGTTTTGATGCTTTAATTTTTTATACTGTTATGAGTTATAAAGCACTGTGCAAATCCTAAGTATTACAGAATCAAACATTTCATCGGTGTTGCACATAGTTTGTAAAGCACAGAGATATTTTTATATCTATATAGATATAATCTATAAAAGCCATTACAAATCCAGAGGAATGCAAGTCATCCTTTTTTGGGCCAGCCAATCAAAATCAGTTTTGACACATAAATGAAGCACTTCTGGTATAGAGCATTAACATTTCAAGATACACAGATCCAGCAAAAATCCCACTGCTAAATATTTTGTGGCATATTCACACAGCAATGAAATGTTTTTGAAGTGTCAGAAATAACTAACTTTTACACTATTTTACCAAAATATACAAATGAAATATGAAAATGAACTATTACTTATTCAATCATGCATTATAGTCTTGAACTGAAAATAAATTTGAGATATCACAAGGGGTCATTTGTTGCTAGGGTTGCCAACTTTCTGATTGCAGAAAACCGCACACCATTGCCCCACCCCATCAATGAGGCTCCACCCCTGCTCACTCCATCTCCCCTTCCTCCATTGCTTGCTCTCCCCCATCCTCACTCACTCATTTTCACTGGGCTGGGGAGGGTTGGAATGCAGGAGGAGGTGTGGGCTCAGGGGTGCAGGAGGCGGCTCCAGGCTGGGGGGTGGGGCAAGTGGTTGGTGTGTGGGAGGGCTCTCGCTTAATATGAGTCACCTATGCACTACTGCAGATAGATGTGTCTGTTTTTACAATCATACATATCAATTACTCAGGGCAGTAAACATTTAAAAGCTATTCCAGGATAAAAGCAAAAAATATTGCCCAATGGTCTACTTCTATGATAAATATCACCTGTATTTCAACTAGAAACCTTAGTTGTAATTTCCCTGAAATTAAAAATGATCTCATGAATCTCAGTACTAACCTAGGTTGGAGGTTTTAAGTGTAATGTTCTCTTCATCTTGCTAGAAAACTGAAGGCTACATACACCTGTAACTATATCTGGGTTCTGCCATCATCCCAATCCACAGCCTAAGCTGATTTGTGTATTGCATCATGTCTTTTGAACCCTGTTGCATGTATGGCCTTTTAGCTCAGCTATCGATAGACCACAGTATTAGTATTAACATACATGTTGAGTAAACAACTATAATTATTAGTGCACAGACTTTTCTCTCTCTGCTTCTTTTAAGTCTTGTCTATCTTTAGAGTACCAATTTAACTTACTGTAAAGCACTTTAAGCCTAAAACTTTGAGAGGATTCACCTATTAAAATGATAAAGAAAAATTCCGAATTAAGCCAAAAAAATTTTTGAAAGTACTCTGCAAGAGGAATGAGACAAAAAATCCACTAAAATAGTTTTCCCTTTAAAACAAACAAAATGTCTTTATTATGTTATGATGCTGATAAAAAACTAGGAAATTCAAAGTAAAGGCTTTATATTAATGGCCTTCTCTCACTCTCCTCCAAACAAAACTCACTTGACAATATCATGTGAAAGTTTAGTCTTAGTTTCCAACTTTGACAACCTATATCCTAAGTAATGTTTTTTTGTAATGCATCCAGAAAATGCCTTCAGTCCCCCATCTACAAAACAAGATTAAGCTTTCTCCACCAAAACAAATCAGTTTTGACCTGTAGAGAAAGAGTGTCGCGTTAAATCTCTGTGTTTATCAATTCTTGGCCTTTGTCTTGACATGACGAACAAAATTTAATTGTTAGATGACGACTAGGCTACTAGCAATTGAACTGATACCACCAACACTACAGCCAAGGAAAGAGAAAATGTGAAGGAAGAGGGTATGATCATGCTTTAACTAGTGCGAAAGCGGTACATAGATTGAGGAAGATGGAGATCGGGCTCTGAAATTTGTCCAGGAGGACAAACTAATTTACATTCAGTGGTCTTCTAGTTTAAACATTCTATTATATTTTGACACCTGTCATTATACAGGTGGCCTAGAGCAGAGGTGGGCAAACTACAGCCTGCGGGCCACATGCGGCCCACGGGACTGTCCTGCCCGGCCTTTGAGCTCCCCACTGGGGAGGCTAGCCCCTGGCTCCTCCCCCACTGTCCCCCCTTCACCGCAGCCACGCCGCCGTGCGGGCAGTGCTCTGGGCGGTGGGGCTGCGCGCTCCTGCAGGGCGGCGCAGCAGCATGTCTGGCTCTGGCCAGGAGGTGCAGCTGCCAGACATGCTGCTCTGAGCCGGCATGGTAAGGGGGCCAGGGCCAGCGGCGTTTGGATAGGCATGGGAGTCCCGGGGGGCAGGAAGTGGGAGGGGGCGGGAGGCCAGGCTGTTTGGGGAGGCACAGCCATCCCTACCCAGCCCTCCATACAGTTTTGTAACCCCAATGTGGTCCTCGGGCCAAAGTTTGCCCACCCCTGGCCTAAAGGATAATTAACAACAACAGGCACAAGGACTCCATGGAAACACTGTATACGCACAATGTGCAAGTTGTTACTTAAATTGCAAGACAATAACCAAGACATTGGTTATAACCATTATTGCACCCATGCTTCTTTGGGTCCATGTGCCTAAATCTCTTGATGTTAGATCAGGAGAAAAGGAACAAAAGAGAAAGAACAGAACAAAAATTTAACAAGGATGAAAAGACAAATTACAATGTGTTTAGAAACATAAAAATGAAACATCAATGAACATACTGAAGAGGAAACAGAAATGTCAAATAGTAAAAGGCAAAATGTGAAGGACTTATTCTTGAGAATAAAGAGAAAATATCATTTCTCGTTGTAGACTCCCATACTCCTAAATTTTCACGTATCCCACCATTTGTGTTCTATAAACACTGAACAAACTTGTCCAGCAGAAATATCAGAAGTTCACTGTAAAAGGATATTATTTCTGTAAAGTTCAAAGTTAAGTTGCTGGCATATACAAGCTCTCTCCTGTGTTAGCCTTTACTTTATATCAGCTTCTTGTAATTAAAAAAATCAATACTTATGGAATCTATTAACTCACAAATCTCTGAAGACAAACACAGAAGACTAGCATTTCCCATAAACATATGTAATACTTTTGGTGCTCATATAAATCAGGAGCATCAGATAATACTGTTGATCAATACAATTCTACTGCATTGGAGACACTATGAAGATGAGGAGGTTAGATAAATACTCTATCATTCTTATAAGAGAAACTGGATAGTCTTACCCCACTTCTATCCAAGTGTTTAATTATTATGAGTTAAATACCCTGCACTCAGGTACATACACAGTGTATTATGAAGCATTAAAAGTTTCACTTGAAAAAAAATCATGAATTTTTTTCTAAAAGTGATAAATCCCAGTGTTTTCCAGTCATTAGTATAAACAAACAAGTCCCTTATATGTGCAAAGGAAGCAAAAGCAGAAGCAGAAGAAAGGTTAACGTAAGATAAGCAAAGTTAGAAATAAAGGAAACAAAAACAATAGAAAGATCACACAAAATCATTTGAGAACTTGCCAGTTTAAACTTGTTACTCACCTTGTCATTAAGCCTAGAGAAGTCAGTGTACCTTCTGAAAACCACCCAACTCTCCTCTGGACTTCTCTTTACCAGTATTTTGTAAACCTATTATGTAAAAATCAATAGCATAGCTTCAAAAAAGGGTACAAGCAGGGCATCTTCCTATTATAGTTCTATGATTGGAAGGCTGAAATAACTCTCCTGTTCGAGAAAGTGGAAGGATGATATAAATGAAAGAAGTTTAACCAAACATATTAGCTAAAGATATTCTACAGATTAAAAAGCCCTAAATTTAAAAGTTCTCTTAACATTTAAATGGAAATTAGCATGCACTGATCATGAAGGGGAAACTAAGGATTGACTTGGAAAGGGAAGGGCAAAAAAGGGAAACTCCTTTCTCTTGAAGAACAAAGGGTGAAATCCTGGCTCCAATGAAGTCAATGGTAAACTCCGATTGACTTCAATGGAGCCAGGATTTCCCCCAAAGTATTTTCCACCTAAATTGAAACCTCTGGTACCAAAGATCCATCAACAAAACATGCTATAACTAATTAGATCTGCTGGAATTAGCCTGGATTACAGCTTTACTTTTTACTGATCCATGACACCAATCTCGCTCTTAAACATAACATTGATGCTACCAAGCAGGCTCTGGGGCAGTATTAATTTTGAACTCTGTATCATCTAAAAGATCCAGATCTGCACTGGATAACGGTTTGAAAATTTGGTTGCACACACTCACACGTTCAGGTACTGCAGGACAACTCTGCTCCCTCCTGCCCTCCCAAAAAGACAATCACTGTTTTGGCTTCCATTTTTATTGAGCCTGGTAGTTTTTGTCCTCCCAAGTGACTGAACATGACAAACCAGCCAATAATGTACACATTAGTTCAGAGTGACCGAGCTGACAGTATCAAAATTGTAGTCATTGATCACTTGACTCAGATGTGGTGTCATTACACCACAACAACCCCACTTGATCAGGACATGCATGCAAATGAACAGGCACAAGGGATGGATTTTAAGCAGCAAGCCAAACTTTAACACTAATGTGCCCTTTCCCCATCTCACATACAACAGGTATTTAAGTGGGTCCAGTTTGGTGTTCACGACTTACAACATACAACCAATAACTTGGGGTAGACCCAGCTAGGCCCAACCTTGAGACTCAACTCACTTCTGAACGTCTCTACCTACTTCTGCATGGGAGGTAACAGTTATCAAGGGAGGACCTTAGTCTGAAGATTTCAGGTTTCCCATTTTTCCCCATAGCAAAAAGACCACCAGTGAAATCCTGAGTCTCACTTACCTTTGGAATCTGGTCCCTTTTAGCCTTATCCACGATGGAGGAAGAGGCTTTTGAAAAGCCCAGGGAAGTTTAAATAGGAGAAGGGGCTTCCAGGAGAACCAGCTGACTAGCCTGTTCGCCCATCCCAAACCAATGGCAAGCCAGCAGACCTGAGGGGTGGAAGCCCCTTTACCACACATGCATGAACTTTCATGTTCTCCCCATGCACTGCGTACTCCTCCTTCAGGCTGCTCAAGATTATTCCCCTGTGGACTGCAGGGAAGGGGCACTTTTCCACCTTTCATTATGAATGGGAGACTCAACCTTTTTGGATATGGGGGAGAGGAAAGAGGCATGGAAAAAAGTGACAGAGGCAGAGATAATGGTATAGAAAAATGCATTAATACCATGGAGCTAAAGAGGTACTGTTACACAGAAAATATTAACATTGTCCAAAAGAAAATAAGCTGAGTATCAGTGATCTACAATATATAGTATTTAAGTACATGAAGATGTGCAGTGAATCAAGAACTCATGACTTTATTAGTAAAAACAATGTGAAGATACTTCCAGTACTCCAAGATTACAACCTTGACTTCCAAGTGTAAGAAAAATAATGAAAAGTTTAGTTAATATTGGGGTTTTTTTGCACCGTATAGGCTGATACAGCTTCTTGATTAAATTGACAAGAAGCAAGAAATTTCTGGCAATTTAATTGTAAACAATTCTTCCCCCAGAGATATCCTATATATACTCTGCTTCTTCATACATTTTTCTTAACCATCTTTTTCCACTTGTATAATAAATTTCACAGTACTTCAAGTTTTTCATAGCAGATTCTTCATTTACTGGTAAATACAAATTCTGCTATAGTCTCAGTAGCTGATAAGTCTCAATTCTGGGAAATCTATGTGAATCCTCCTCAGAGAGTTAGACTACTTTTTGCTTATTTGGTCCTTCATAAAGGTAAAATTGTAGACAGTTGTACTATGGTTTAAAAATACACAATGATATGAAAAAGAAAATACAAATACACACATATATGAATAGGTCTTTAAGAATACGTCTACACAGTAAAGAGAAACCCGTGGCTAGCCCATGCTTGCTGGCTTGGGCTGTGCGGCGGTTTCACTGTTATGTAGACTTTCCCTTCTTATAAATTAAAAACACTTTTTATATATTTAACACCATTATAAATGCTGGAGGCAAAGTGGAGTTTGGGATGGAGGCTGACAGCTTGTGACCCCCCCATATAAGAACCTTGTGACCCCCTGAGGGGTCCCAACCCCCAGCTTGAGAACCCCTGATCCAATGGCTAGAAGTTGAAGCTAGACAAATTCAAACTGGAAAAAAAGGTGTAAAGTTTTAACAGTTAGTAATTTAATTAACCATTGGAATAATTTACCAAGGCTCGTGGTGAATTCTCCATCCCTGACAATTTTTAAATCAATATTGGATGTTTTTATAAAAGATATGCTTTAAGCATTATTTTTGCTAAGTTCAATGGGCCTGTGTTATACAGGAGGTCAAACTGGATGATCACAATGGTTTGTTCTGACCTTGGAATCTATGAATCTATAAGGCAAAGAACTGGGTTCTAATGCAGAGTGTCTGTGACTTTGGGAAAGAAAACCTACGTGCCTCAGTTTCCCCATCTGTACAATGGGGAAACTACTCTCACACCTCACAGCAGTATTTAGAAGCTAAATTAATATTTGTAATGCACTCCGAGATCCTGGAACTGAAGGTTTAATTATTTAAATGAAAAGCATTATGAAATCAAATTCATGATCCTATTATCTTTACAGGAGGAATTGCACTTCTCTGAAACAAACTTACGGTGAATTTTGCCCTTTCTTCCATCACCTCATAACCCAGTATAGTAGGTGTAGAAGGTCGATCTTCCCAGCTCCCAGAGTCTGTATTTTGCTCAATATCTTCCATAGGCTGAGTACAGTATTCAATAGATGTGTCCACAGCTGTAAATTTAGTCCTAACAAGTGGACTACTGCATATAGATGACATGGAGCCAATCTGTTCAGGCACACTCATCTTTTTAAAACTACCAATGGTAGAGTCCTCCAGCTGCCCTTTTGAAGAATTTGAGCTTGTTGAGATGCTCCCAAAGGAAGAACTTCTTTGGTTTCTGTGTGTTGTAAAGTTGGAAGAGGAATTTCCTATAGGAATAGGAACAGGAACATAGGGGGTTGCCATTCTTCATTAGAAAACTTCAGCAAATCTATACTTTGTGGTCCAAGAGTTTAAGGTTCATTCTCTTCTTTTCAAGAATACAATATCTGGAAACAAAGAAAACTTTGAAATGACTATCTTTCTTCATATTTCTACAATGAATGTAATGTTAAAATACTGTATTTGGAGGAGTCCACAATTACATTAAGATAACAGTTAAAACACCATTACATGGAATTTGCTATCATTTTAAGTGTCCCCTCAAAAGTTAATCTTTAATTTTTAAAAGGTGCATTGTCAGAGAAGTGCCTCTACCTCTCAGAGCCTCAAAACCTGAATGGATAGTTAAGGTATGACTTGCATCCCATTACATAACCCCCCGCAAAAAGATTACATTTAAATACTGTTGCATCATGGGTGACGCGTAGTGGAGGCTAAGCCTCCCCGAACCTCACACTGCTGGAAAGGAGGGGCCGTGGTGGATTTGGGACGCTCAGAAAAATCTCCCCCCACCATGGTCTCGGGGCTGGAGGCGCTCTCACTCCCTGCCATGGCCTCGGGGCCCTGGCAGGGGCACAGAGCTTTTCCTGTCTCAGGGCTGCAGCAGGGGTGGGGGGAGGGGGAAGAAGCAGGGCCTTAGACGGAAGAGGTGAAGTGGGGGTCGAGCTGCAAGGGAAGAGGTGGAACAGGATGGTGGCTTGGGCAAACGGAAGAGGCAAAAGAGCGGAGAGGCTCTGGGCTCCAGCTAGGGTTGAGAGCTCTGCCGGTCCAGGCCAAGAGCTCGACCCCGGCTGAGTTCTCAGGTCCCCCATCCACTCGTGGCCCCGACCCAACTCTCAGCAGGGTGTGGGTGGGGCCTGAGAGCAGCAAGTGGGACATGGCCTTGGCCGAAAGAGGCGAGGCAGGGCAGGGGACTAGCCTTCCCAAGGGGAAGCGTCCCTCGCCGCCCATGTGTTGCATCACTAGTCTGCTGGAAAAATTATAACTTTAGGTTAAATATATAGATACTTAAAACAAACTGCAACTTTTAAAAATTTTGTAATTCCTAATATTTAGCATAAACAAATTGAAGCTTCCCTCCTGAAGTGTTACCAATTATATATTTTTGAAAGGCTTCAGAAGCACACAATACAAACCAAATCCTTATGAATAATAATAATAATAATAATGCTTTACGTATTATGAATCAGCGGAAACACATAGTAACCTACAGGTGTGGGTGGAATGGAAGATACATTTGCGTACATATAATATGTACTAAAATATGACAAGTATCCTTGGAAAGGAAATTATGAGTATGAAAAAAATGCTTAAGTGTAGAGCATATAATATTGCAGGCATTTATAGGGCATTCATAACCATGTTATCTGGGCACATTTTACATGGTTTGAGCTGGAAGCAATTAAGTATTAGAAGCATTTGCAGAACGAGTGGAGATTAGAGATTAAAAAGCTCAATAATAATAATGGGGGATTTCAACTATCCCCATATTGACTGGGTACATGTCACCTCGGGACGGGATGCAGAGGTAAAGCTTCGTGACACCTTAAATGACTGCTTCTTGGAGCAGCTAGTCCTGGAACCCACAACAGGAGAGGCAATTTTGATTTAGTCCAACGAGAAGCGCAGGATCTAGTCCAAGAGGTGAATATAGCTGGACCGCTTGGTAATAGTGACCATAATATAATTAAATTTAACATCTCTGTGGCGGGGGAAACACCACAGAAGCCCAACCACAGTAGCACTTAATTTCAGAAAGGGGAACTACACAAAAATGAGGAAGTTAAACAGATATTAAAAAGGTACATTGCCAAAAGTGAAATTCCTGCAAGCTACATGGAAACTTTAAATACACCATAATAGAGGTTCAACTTAAATGTATACCCCCAAATTAAAAAACATAGTAAGAGAACCAAAAAAGTATGACCGTGGCTAAACAAAGTAAAAGAAGCAGTGAGAGGCAAAAAGGCATTCTTTAAAAAGTAGAAGTTAAATCCTATTGAGGAAAATAGAAAGGAGCATAAACTCTGGCAAGTGAAGTATAAAATATAATTAGGAAGGCCAAAAAAGAATATGAAGAACAGCTAGCCAAAGACTCAAAGTAATAGCAAAAAAATTAAGTACATCAGAAGCAGGAAGCCTGCTAATCAACCAGTGAGGCCACTGGATGATCAAGATGCTAAAGGAGCACTCAAAAACGATATGGCCATCGTGGAGAAATTAAATGAATTCTTTGCATCACTCTTCACAGCTGAGGATGTGAGGGAGATCCTTAGATTTGTCACCTAAGAAGAATGGCTCAAATTTGGGAAACTGTCTCAGACTGAGGTGTCACTAGAGGAGGTTTTGGAACAAACTGATAAATTAAACAGTAATAAGTCACCAGGACCAGATGGCATTCACCCAAGAGTTCTGAAGGAACTCAAATATGAAATTGCAGAACTACTAACTGTGGTGTGTAACCTATCATTTAAATCTGCTTCTGTACCAAATGACTGGAGGATAGCTAATGTGACGTCCATTTTTAAAAAGGTCTGCACAGGTGATCCCGGCAATTATAGTCCAAGAAGCCTGATTTCAGTACCAGGCAAACTTGTTGAAACTATATTAAAGAACAAAATTGTCAGACATATAGATGAACATAATTTGTTGGGGAAGAGTCAACATGTTTTTTGTAAAGAAAAATCATGCCTCACCAATCTACTAGAATTCTTTGAGGGGGTCAACAAGCATGTGGACAGGGGGATCCAGTGGATATAGTATAGTACTTAGATTTTCAGAAAGCCTTTGACAAGATCCCTCACCCAAAGGATCTTAAGCAAAGTAAGCTACCATGGGATAAGAGGGAAGGTCATCTCATGGATTGATAACTGCTTAAAAGATAGGAAATAAAGGGTAGGAATAAATGGTCAGTTTTTCAGAACGGAGAGAAGTAAATAGTGGTGTCCCTCAGGGGTCTGTACTGCAACCAGTACTATTCAACATATTCATAAATGATCTGGAAAAAGGAATAAACAGTGAGGTGGCAAAATTTGCAGATGATACAAAACTACTCAAGATAGTTAAGTCTAAAGCAAACTGTGAAGAGCTACAAAGGGATCTCACAAAACTGGGTGACTTGGCAACAAAATGGCAGATGAAACTCAATGCTGATAAATGCAAATAATGCACATTAAAAACATAATACTAACTATACATATAAAATGATGGGATCTAAATTAGTTGTTACCACTCAAGAGAGATTTTGGAGTCACTGTGGATAGTTGTTCTCTGAAAACATCCACTCAATGTGCAGCAGCAGTCAAAAACGCAAATAGAACATTGGGAATCATTAAGAAAGGGACAGTTAATAAGACAGAAAATATCATATTGCCTCCATATAAATCCATGGTACGCCCGCATCTTGAATACTGAGTGCAGATGTGGTCGCCCCATCTCAAAAAAGATATCCTGGAATTGGAAATGGTTCAGAAAAGGGCGACAAATGACTAGGGGTATGGAACAGCTTACGTATGAGGAGAGATTAATAAGATTGGGACTTTCAGCTTGAAAAAGAGACGATTAAGGGGGGATATGATAGAGGTCTATAAAATCATGACTGGTGTGGAGAAAAAACAAGAAAGTATAATTTACTACTTCTCATAACACAAGAACTAGGGGTCACTAAATGAAATCCATAGGCAGCAGGTTTAAAACAAACAAAAGGAAGTATTTCTACAGACAATGCACAGTTAACCTGTGGAACTCTTTGCCACAGGATGTTGTGAAGCCCAAGACTATAACAGCATTCAAAAAAGAACTAGATACCATTCATGGAGAATAGATCCATCAATGGCTATTAGCTAGGATGCGCAGGGATGGTGTCCCGAGCCTCTGTTTGCCAGAAACTGGGAATGGGTGACAGGGAATGGATCACTTGAGGATTACCTGTTCTGTTCATTCCCTCTGGGGCACCTGGCATTAGCCACTGTCAGAAGACAGGATACTGGGCTAGATGGACCTTTGTTCTGACCCAGTATGGCCGTTCTTTTGTTCTTAACTCCTTCAGGCACCCTGACTTTAAAGACATATATAATGTGCAAGAACACGCTACTTCATACTTGGAGATCATTTTATACAGTTTTAAATTCTCAAACAAACAAACAAACATTTTGACCTATTATTTGCTAATGGTGGAGCTCAAAAATACAAAAAAACCCTAGAATCTTTGCATGGAACCAAATCATCAGAAAAAGAAAACGATGCAAATGTGACAGCCCAAAATCTCAACTGAACTTAAAGTAATTGCTCCTACGCATTTACTTGGATTGACATAATACATGAAAAGGAAGAAGAAAAAACAGACAAAAAATTGTTTTGCTACTTGCCTAAAAGTGTTTTGACAGATAAGAGGCTCACATTGATGCAGTGAAGATGACCGGTTAAGGATCATTTTAAATGAGCTACCCATTTAATGCATTAAAGTTTAATACTACTCTCACATTTAATTACAATAAAGCAGTGGAATCATTTATACCTTAGCTACTTCATGGATACATACAGCAAAACATTCAGCACACTCTTTCTAGTGCTACAACAAAGTAAACAACTTTTCTCCATCTTATCCAGACAGACCTTGATTTTCCCTGTTCTTCGGAAGAGATTTGTTCCTCTCCCAAAACTCTGTTTGGGATAGTTCACCCCAACAGCAAGCAAAGATTACACAGAAAGAAAAGAGCAGTCACCCTTGAAATTGTTGTCTGAAAATGACTAACTACTAAACAAACACCATCAAAGAACCGGATTCCAGAATTTCTGCATCATCGCATGCTACAAAACAAAGATGTTAATTTCTCCTGCCTCCATGTTTGCAACACCCAACTCTTCTCTCCTTGAAGTGAAGCATCTAAACTCAACACACCATAAAGAAAGAATCTGCTTGTATTTAAATGTATTGGATACTGCTAATGGTTTAAAAATCAGCATGTTTTTCACTAAAGCCACACCAAAAAAAGAGTTAAAAATGACAAAACTTAAAATCATACATTGTAAACAAAATTTTATTTAGAATTTATGATGATGTTTTTTAAAAAACAACAACAACAATTTACTTGTCACTATTTATGCCCTGTTTAATTTGAGTGCTTCTCTACTTGGACAATGAAGTCAGTATTGTTTTAGTCAATTTCACTTCTAGTGTTCTGGTTTCAAACACTTGACTTTTGTTAAAATTTAGGAACATCTCTATTGGTCTTAGGTTCTATAAAACTTTGTTTTTACAAAAAATAAATTTGGGGTAAATTTACATGGATACTGTCCATTTAGCCATTTATTAGTTTACTGAGATATTGCTCAGAGACTCAGTGAAGCTCAGGCCATTGTGCAAAATGTTGTAAAAAAAAAAAAAAAACATACAGGAGCTTATTAATCAACAAGACAAAGGTGGCAGCAATAAAAAAGTGTGCTTACATAGGCTAGCTATGTCCATGTGGTTCTGAATAATTTACATTTTTAAAACTAAATAAGAATCTCCACTAGCTCTTTACCCAGACATCAGCTGACATCTGCTCAGTAGTTTGTATTACTTCAAAACTGTTGGAACACATTCCAAAAATGTGGCAAATATCAAGCAAATGAACATTTGGTACTGTGATACAGCCCCAATCCTATTACACTATTCGAGTGCAAACTGCTTTCTTAACATTAAATTTTCCAAATCTATCAGATAAATAGGCATATCAGATGCATCTAATTATACAGCACAAGAGGACACATAGAAAACTTCCTCTCCCCGTCCCCCCACACTATTGAGTGCTCCACTATCTGGAACCTGGTAATTTGAACATTTTCTTCTTACATAATTTATACCATGTAGGCCAGTTCTTTTCAACCTTTTTTCATTTGCGGGCCCCTAAACAAAGACTCCTGGGGGTCTACAAACCACAGGCTGAAAACCACGAATATAGGCAATTTGAGTATTTTTTATAATGCATATAACTTTTAGGAATAAGAAGCACTATCTTGCATTTACAGAATCTGCACTTTCTTCTTCATATTTAGGCCTTCATACCTGGTGTGTGTTGTCCGAACAGTCTTTTCTAGCTCATTAAGTCAATGGCAAAACTTCAGCGGGAGCAGAATCAGGGTCCAGTGGCAGGCCCCTTGAACCAGACCGCAGCTTCTTTACCTACTATACAGGTCCACAAGCGATTCCCACTTTTAAGACATCCAAAAACGTGAACACCTGCCCGCTACAAGGCAGGACGATATACCAGCCCAGACGCAAAATACATTCACCCACCTGACGATGAAACAGGATTTATTTGATTCCCCAGTGAGTTTCATTCGCCCATGCAGCCAGCGCCGGGGCGGAGACCGGCCAGGCAGCGTGGGCAACGCAGCAGCCCAGCGCGGCTGGGGAAGGGGCGCGCTTCCGAGGCCCCCGGGACGGCCCGGCCACGGCTGCGGCGGGGGCTACCCTCACCCCAGCGCCCGAGGGCCCTAAGGGGGCGGGGACCACCCGCGACCAGGGTCTCAGTGACTAGCCGGCCCGGCAGGGGGCAGCGGGTCACGGTACCCCGCACCGCCCGCCTCAGCGCGCGGGGGGCCGCCCCTGCTCCCCTGCCCCCGGGCCGCCAATACCCCGCCTCTCGCCGGGGCTCGGCTCCCTCCCTGCGCAGAGACTCCGCCCCCCCCCGAGTGCCCCAAGGGCAGCGGGGACCCCGACACCTCCTCACCTGCTCCCCGCCGCGCTCAGCCGCCGCCGCCGCACCAGCTCCCCGCCCCCATCTCGCGCGCAGGGAGGCGGGGCTAGGCCCAGGTTCGCGAGGGAAGGGGCGGGGTAACGGTGCCAGTACCTGTGGGGTTCGGCCCTGCAACGGGCACTGGGACGGACGGGCCTAGACCCGCCCCCCCACGCCGCTGGGCAGTGCCGAGTGCCCCTCCCTGCTGACTGTCGGCATTAAGACTTCAAGTCCCAGCAGGCATTGGGGCCACAAGTAGACGGCCGCACCCGGCAGACACCGCGGCAAAAACTGCGGCGCATGCTAGGGCCTGCAGGCTCTACTCATGGTATTGCGTGTTAGGTCACGCACGCCCCATGCGTCGCATTGTATGCTGGGAGTTGTAGTCTTATGGGTTGGCTAGTCCTGCTGCTTGCTATGCAGACTATATTGCTGATACTTGTGCTATCTTGAAGCAGAATCTGACTTTCCCCCTCCCTTCTGTTTGTACTAGCACAGCCAGTAGCAGCAGGTAGTGCAGTAAATAGACACTTTGCCACAGGGAAAGGATTTTAAACTTTTGCAGTCCTCAGCCATGTCAAATGACTGGAGCCAAGAAATAACAAAAGTCAAGCTCCCATCTGTTCTTCTGTGTGTCACTTCTTTCTTGCATAGTCCTGGAGAAATAACCCCTACTCCAGTATACAGCAGTAGTTGCATATAGACAAGGGATTTGGGTTTGTAGGTTGGGGAAACTGAAAATAACTGAAAACTAAAATTTTGGTTTTTGAAAATCAAACATTTTTCAGTTTTCAAAAACAAACGAATGTTGAGGTTTCCTTTTTGGGGGAAACCCTGCTCCCTGCCTTCCCTGAAAAATCTTGATGAAAATATTAGCTTAAAAAATATCCTTTAAAAATGTTTTTGTGGAAAATATTTACTATTTTGTAAGTATCATTAGTCCCATTTTACAGATGAATAAACTGAGCCACAGAGCAGTGAAATGACTTGTCCAAGGTCATGCAGCAGGCCGGTGGTAGAACCCAGCCCTCCAGAGACCCAGTCCATTGTTCTGTTGTCTAGGCCGTACAGCATCCTTTACTAGTCTCCAAACTGCAATAGTTGAGAACCAGTGGCTAAGGCAGAGGCAACCCATGCCTGCTGATAGTGTGGGGGGGAAGAGTGAGGGCAGCCAGCTTCAGCAGTGTAACTGAGCATGCACAGTACAAACCAAGCAGCAATTCTGGGGGCGTATATTACCCCGCATGCTGCCGCCACCCTCATGTGTCATCTCTGGACTAAAGAAATCAAGGACCCTTTCTGGATGAACTAAGGTTGCCAACTTTCTGATTGCAGAAAACCGAACACCCTTGCCCCAGTCCCTGCCCTGCCCCTCCCCCTCTCCCACCTCCACCGCTCCCCGAGGCCCCTGCCCCACCCCTTCTCCGAGGCCTTGACCCCACTCACTCCATTTCCCCTCCCTCTATTGCTCACTCTCCCCCACCGTTGCTCACTCGCTCATTTTCACCGGGCTGCAGCAGGAGGTTGGGGCACGGGAGGGAATGAGGGCTCTGGCTAGGGGTGTGGGGTGTGGGAGAGAGACAGGGATGATGGGTTTGGGGTCCAGGAGGGGGCTCCGGGATGGGGTATGTGGTCAAGGGCTTCGGAGTGTGGGAGGGGACTCTGGGCTGGGGCAGAGGTGCAGGTTCTGGGAAGGAGTTTGGGTGCAGGAGGGGGTTCTGACCTGGAGCAGGAGGTTGGGGTGCAGGAGCGGGTTCAGGGTGCAGGCTCTGGGCAGCACTTACCCCAGCTGGCTCCCAGAAGCAACCAGCATGTCTGGCTCCTGGGCAGAGGTGATGCAAGGTGGCTCTGCGCACTGTTCCCCCACCTGCAGGCACTGCCCCTGCAGCTCTCATTGGCTGCTGTTCCCAGGCAATGGGAGCTGCAGAGCCAGCACTTGGGGCGGGGGCAAAACGCAGCGCCTCCCTGGCCGCTTCTGTGTCCAGGGGCTGGAGGGACATGCTGGCCACTTCTGGGAGCCATGCAGAGCCAGAGCGGGCCGGACTTTTAAGGTCAGTGGTGCTGACTGGAGCAGCCAGGGTCCCTTTTCAACCGGGCATTCCTATGAACTCCTAGTGCAGAACTTAGTAAGAAGTTTATAGGTGGAGGGCCCCCCACAGAACAAAAAGGACGAAAGAAAACAGTTTATAAAGCATTCAGAAAATGAATCAATGAATCAATCTATTAACACATTCCACATCCCTGGCCATTTCCCATGTCCCTGACCCATGTTTAACTAAGAGTTCTGAGAGTTCTCCTTTTCTTTGGGCCCAGTGCTGGCAGAGGGGTATGACTGCAAGGTGCAGTTAATAGATGAGTAACAGTCTTAGGGTATGTCTACACTATGGAATAAGGTCGAATTTATAGAAGTCGGTTTTTTAGAAATCGGTTTTATATATTCGAGTGTGTGTGTCCCCACAGAAAATGCTCTAAGTGCATTAAGTGCATTAACTCGGCGGAGCGCTTCCACAGTACCGAGGCTAGAGTCGACTTCTGGAGCGTTGCACTGTGGGTAGCTATCCCACAGTTCCCGCAGTCTCCGCTGCCCATTGGAATTCTGGGTTGAGATCCCAATGCCTGATGGGGCTAAAACATTGTCGCATATGGTTCTGGGTACATATCGTCAGGCCCCCGTTCCCTCCCTCCCTCCGTGAAAGCAAGGGCAGACAATCATTTCACGCCTTTTTTCCTGAGTTACCTGTGCAGACGCCATACCACGGCAAGCATGGAGCCCGCTCAGGTAACCGTCACCGTATGTCTCCTGGGTGCTTGCAGACGTGGTACTGCATTGCTACACAGTAGCAGCAACCCATTGCCTTGTGGCAGCAGACGGTGCAATACGACTGGTAGCCGTCATCGTCGTGTCCGAGGTACTCCTGGCCACGTCGGCTGGGAGCGCCTGGGCAGACATGGGCGCAGGGACTAAATTTGGAGTGACGACCAGGTCATTCTCTTTACTCCTGCAGTCAGTCCTATTGAACCGTCTTATGGTGAGCAGGCAGGCGATACGGATTGCTAGCAGTCGTACCGTACCATCTTCTGCCGGGCAGGCAAGAGATGAGGATGGCTAGCAGTCGTATTGTACCATCTTCTGCCGGGCAGGCAAGAGATGAGGATGGCTAGCAGTCGTATTGTACCATCTTCTGCCGAGCAGCCATGAGATGTGGATGGCATGCAGTCCTTCTGCACTGTCTGCTGCCAGCCAAAGATGTAAAAGATAGATGGAGTGGATCAAAACAAGAAATAGACCAGATTTGTTTTGTACTCATTTGCCTCCTCCCCCTTTTAGGGGACTCATTCCTCTAGGTCACACTGCAGTCACTCACAGGGAAGGTGCAGCGAGGTAAATCTAGCCATGTATCAATCAGAGGCCAGACTAACCTCCTTGTTCCAATAAGAACAATAACTTAGGTGCACCATTTCTTATTGGAACCCTCCGTGAAGTCCTGCCTGAAATACTCCTTGATGTAAAGCCACCCCCTTTGTTGATTTTAGCTCCCTGAAGCCAACCCTGTAAGCCATGTCGTCAGTCACCCCTCCCTCCGTCAGAGCAACGGCAGACAATCGTTCCGCACCTTTTTTCTGTGCGGACGCCATACCAAGGCAAGCATGGAGGCCGCTCAGCTCACTTTGGCAATTAGGAGCACATTAAACACCACACGTATTATCCAGAAGTTTATGCAGCACCAGAACCTGGCAAAGTGATACCGGGCGAGGAGGCGACGTCAGCGTGGTCACGTGAGTGATCAGAACATGGACACAGATTTCTCTGAAAGCATGGGCCCTGCCAATGCATGCATCATGGTGCTAATGGGGCAGGTTCATGCTGTGGAACGCCGATTCTGGGCTCGGGAAACAAGCACAGACTGGTGGGACCGCAAAGTGTTGCAGGTCTGGGACGATTCTCAGTGGCTGTGAAACTTTCGCATGTGTAAGGGCACTTTCATGGAACTTTGTGACTTGCTTTCCCCTGCCCTGAAGCGCATGAATACCAAGATGAGAGCAGCTCTCACAGTTGAGAAGCGAGTGGCGATAGCCCTGTGGAAGCTTGCAACGCCAGACAGCTACCGGTCAGTTGGGAATCAATTTGGAGTGGGCAAATCTACTTTTGGGGCTGCTGTGATGCAAGTAGCCCACGCAATCAAAGATCTGCTGATATCAAGGGTAGTTACCCTGGGAAATGTGCAGGTCATAGTGGATGGCTTTGCTGCAATGGGATTCCCTAACTGTGGTGGGGCCATAGACGGAACCCATATCCCTATCTTGGCACCGGAGCACCAAGCCGCTGAGTACATAAACTGCAAGGGGTACTTTTCAATAGTGCTGCAAGCTCTGGTGGATCACAAGGGACGTTTCACCAACATCAACGTGGGATGGCCAGGAAAGGTACATGACACTCGCATCTTCAGGAACTCTGGTCTGTTTCAAAAGCTGCAGGAAGGGACTTTATTCCCAGACCAGAAAATAACTGTTGGGGATGTTGAAATGCCTATATGTATCCTTGGGGACCCAGCCTACCCTTTAATGCCATGGCTCATGAAGCCGTACACAGGCAGCCTGGACAGTAGTCAGGAGCTGTTCAGCTACAGGCTGAGCAAGTGCAGAATGGTGGTAGAATGTGCATTTGGACGTTTAAAGGCGCGCTGGCGCAGTTTACTGACTTGCTTAGACCTCAGCGAAACCAATATTCCCACTGTTATTACTGCTTGCTGTGTGCTCCACAATATCTGTGAGAGTAAGGGGGAGACGTTTATGGCGGGGTGGGAGGTTGAGGCAAATCACCTGGCTGCTGGTTATGCTCAGCCAGACACCAGGGTGGTTAGAAGAGCACAGGAGGGTGCGGTACGCATCAGAGAAGCTTTGAAAACCAGTTTCATGACTGGCCAGGCTACAGTGTGAAAGTTCTGTTTGTTTCTCCTTGATGAAACCCCCCGCCCCTTGGTTCACTCTACTTCCCTGTAAGCTAACCACCCTCCCCTCCTCCCTTCGATCACCGCTTGCAGAGGCAATAAAGTCATTGTTGCTTCACATTCATGCATTCTTTATTCATTCATCACACAAATAGGGGGATGACTACCAAGGTAGCCCAGGAGGGGTGGTGGAGGAGGGAAGGAAAATGCCACACAGCACTTTAAACGTTTACAACTTTAAAATTTATTGAATGCCAGCCTTCTTTTTTTTTGGGCAATCCTCTGTGGCGGAGTGGCTGGTTGGCCGGTGGCCCCCCCACTGCGTTCTTGGGCGTCTGGGTGTGGAGGCTATGGAACTTGGGGAGGAGGGTGGTTGGTTACACAGGGGCTGTAGTGGCAGTCTGTGCTCCAGCTGCCTTTGCTGCAGCTCAGCCATACACTGGAGCATACTGGTTTGGTCCTCCAGCAGCCTCAGCATTGAATCCTGCCTCCTCTCATCACGCTGCTGCCACATTTGAGCTTCAGCCCTGTCTTCAGCCCACCACTTACTCTCTTCAGCCCGCCACTTACTCTCTTCAGCCCGCCACCTCTCCTCCCGGTTATTTTGTGCTTTCCTGCACTCTGACATTATTTGCCTCCACGCATTCGTCTGTGCTCTGTCAGTGCGGGAGGACAGCATGAGCTCGGAGAACATTTCGTCTCGCGTGCATTTTTTTTTTCTTTCTAATCTTCACTAGCCTCTGGGAAGGAGAAGATCCTGTGATCATTGAAACACATGCAGCTGGTGGAGAAAAAAAAAGGGACAACGGTATTTAAAAAGACACATTTTATAAAACAGTGGCTACACTCTTTCAGGATAAACCTTGCTGTTAACATTACATACATAGCACATGTGCTTTCGTTACAAGGTCGCATTTTGCCTCCCCGCACCACATGGCTACCCCCTCAACCTTCCTCCCTCCCCGTGGCTAACAGCGGGGAACATTTCTGTTTAGCCACAGGCAAACAGCCCAGCAGGAACGGGCTCCTCTGAGTGTCCCCTGAAGAAAAGCACTCTATTTCAACCTGGTGACCATGAATTATATCTCACTCTCCTGAGGATAACACAGAGAGATAAAGAACGGATGTTGTTTGAATGCCAGCAAACATACACTGCAATGCTTTGTTGTACAATGATTCCCGAGTACGTGTTACTGGCCTGGAGTGGTAAAGTGTCCTACCATGAAGGACGCAATAAGGCTGCCCTCCCCAGAAACCTTTTGCAAAGGCTTTGGGAGTACATCCAGGAGAGCCGCGAATGCCAGGGCAAAGTAATCCTTTCACATGCTTGCTTTTAAACCATGTATAGTATTTTAAAATGTATACTCACCGGAGGTCCCTTCTCCGCCTGCCGGGTCCAGGAAGCAGCCTTGAGTGGGTTCGGGGGGTACTGGCTCCAGGTCCAGGGTGAGAAACAGTTCCTGGCTGTCGGGAAAACCGGTTTCTCCGCTTGCTTGCTGTGAGCTATCTACAACCTCCTCCTCCTCCTCCTCATCTTCTTCATCCCCAAAACCTGCTTCTGTGTTGCCTCCATCTCCATTGAAGGAGTCAAACAACGCGGCTGGGGTAGTGGTGGCTGCACTCCCTAAAATGGCATTCAGCTCATCATAGAAGCGGCATGTTTGGGGCTCTGACCTGGAGCGGCCGTTCGCCTCTCTGGTTTTCTGGTAGGCTTGCCTCAGCTCCTTAAGTTTCACGCGGCACTGCTTCGGGTCCCTGTTATGGCCTCTGTCCTTCATGCCCTGGGAGATTTTGACAAAGGTTTTGGCATTTCGAAAACTGGAACGGAGTTCTGATAGCACGGATTCCTCTCCCCAAACAGCGATCAGATCCCGTACCTCCCGTTCAGTCCATGCTGGAGCTCTTTTGCGATTCTGGGACTCCATCATGGTCACCTCTGCTGATGAGCTCTGCATGGTCATCTGCAGCTTGCCACGCTGGCCAAACAGGAAATGAGATTCAAAAGTTCGCAGTTCTTTTCCTGTCTACCTGGCCAGTGCATCTGAGTTGAGAGTGCTGTCCAGAGCGGTCACAATGGAGCACTCTGGGATAGCTCCCGGAGGCCAAGACGGTTGAAATGTGTCCACAGTACCCAAATTCGACCCGGCAACGTCGATTTAAGCGCTAATCCACTTGTCAGGGGTGGAGTAAGGAAATCGATTTTAAGAGCCCTATAAGTCGAAATAAAGGGCTTCATTGTGTGGACGGGTGCAGGTTTACATCGATTTAATGCTGCTAAATTCGACCTAAAGTCCTAGTGTAGACCAGGGCTTAAAGAAATACAAGAATTCAAAATAAGCAGGGATTCAGGCCACTGCATTTACCCCATTTTTGTCAAAGATTAAATTTTCTTCTGGTACCATGTAATGAAAGTGTGACTCACAGTGTTGCTGGCAAGACACTGGTCTTTATTTCCTGGGCCATCATATAGGACATGTGTACAAAAAGTTATTTGCATGACAGGGGTCAGAGCTGCATGCCATCCTTGTCAGAGACCTCACCACCACCACCCTCAAGTGCCCTGTGGATACTTCGGAGGCGCCCAAGTCACAGGCCCGTACCATTAACAGCAAGGAGGAGGAGGTGGACAAGCAAGAGGAGGAGGAGTATGGGGGACAGGCAATAAGGGGAGCAAGCTGACAGCGATCCAGGACCATTTTTGGAATCCAGCGTAGTCCAGCCAGTGAAGCACAGGTGAGCCTGATGCAGGGGAAAGAACCTCTGGTAAGTGTGCAGTTTGCTTTGAAATCATAGAGATGGAACCTGCAAAGTAGCAGGACACATTGTTGATTTACTCTTTTTTACAGCTGGTAGAAAAGGTAGTGGAACAACCAAGAGAAATAGAGTTGCTATCTGCTTTTCTTTTCCCTCTAGAGTTAGGCAGAGGGGGCCAAGTGGAGCAGTTTATTCATCTGTACCAGGACATCCTGTGAATCTTCCATAGAGATCTCAATGAAACTTTCATGGAAGTACTCTGCAATCCTCTGCTGAAGGTTTCTGGGGAGGTGTCAGGATTCCCTCCCCACTCTGAACTCTAGGGTACAGATGTGGGGACCCGCATGAAAGACCCCCTCAGCTTATTTCTACCAGCTTAGGTTAACACTTCCCCAAGGCACAAATTCTTTGCCCTTGGATGGTACGCTGCCACCACCAAGTGATTTAACAAAGAATCAGGGAAAGGACCACTTGGCATTCCTATTCCCCCAATATATCCCTCCAAACCCTAATATCCCCTTTCCTGGGGAGACTTGAGAATAATATCCTAACCAATTGGTTACAAAGTGATCACAGACCCAAACCCCTGGGTATTAGGACAATAGAGAAATCAGTCAGGTTCTTAAAAGAAGAATTTTATTTTAAAAAAGGTAAAAATCACCTCTGTAAAATCAGGATGGAAAATAAGTTTACAGGGTGACAAAAGATTCAAACACAGCAGAACTTCCTCTAGGCTTAGTTTCAAAGTTACAAAAAACAGGAACAAACTTCCCTCCAGCGAAGGAAAAATTCACAAGCAGAACAAAAGATAATCGAACACGCCTTGTCTGGCTTTTACTTACAATTTTTGTAATATGAGACACTTTTAGGTTTATAGGAGAAGGAGTTTTCTGACCTGATGCTTCTCTGCTTCCCAAGAGAACACACCAAACAAAGCCTTCCCTCCGCCCAAGATTTGAAAGTATCTTCTTTCCCTATTGGTCCTTTTGGTCAGGTGCCAACCAGGTTTTTTGAGCTTCTTAACCCCTTACAGGTAAGGAGGAATTTTAGGCTACCCTTAGCTGTACGGTTATGACAGGAGGGCTGCTTTATTTCTTCCATCGCGTTAGGACACTTTCTAATACTGCTCAGGCAGCAAAGAGAGATGCTGGGGACTCTGGTAGACCTGCAGGTCCAAGAATCCTGTGGTCGCTTCCCTCTGCAGCCCTGTCATGGTTTTCAACACTCTCCACTGGACTGGTGCCATCTCCTGGTTTCTATGGGGATTAACTCAAGGATGACGCCCTCCTGTCCACCGTTTGCACCCCGTCACTGTCTCTGCTTCTGATGGCAGTCTCTCCAGGAGCTGCTGCGTCTTCTTCATGACTCGGTCCTCCAGCTGTGTCACCATCTGTGTTTCCCCCTTCTGGGGGTCAGTACCTCGCAGTCCATTTGTCCAGCCACTTCCCTCAGTGGCGAATGGGGGGGGGGGGACCTGGGCCTGCTCACTACTCCAGTCCTTACCCAGGGACCTTGTAGTTGGCAGCCACGTGCTTCAACTGTTCAGTACATTTACCTTCCAACTGTTCAGTACATTTACCTGGGTCACTTCCCTGCAACCCCAGCTCCTTCTTCACCCTTACTTCAGGGCTTCTGCTAGTCAGTCCCAGCAGCCAACTAGGAGCGCCCTCTCTCTCCCTTGGTCTGTGCTAGCAACAGCCCTGTCCATGGTGCTAGTGCCTCTTTTACCTGCTAGGAATACAGTCCTTACTCCTGGAGCCCCAGGCTATGACTACCTGACTCTAGCCCTGTATCTCCTTTTATATGAGCCCTGGTGAGTACAGTTTAGTTGCTCCCTACAACCCCCCTCTGATTGGTTCCATCCGCAGTCGCTCTAAGACACTCTGGTATTTCCCTCCTAGGAGTAACCCCTTCCAGCCTGTGTGGGGTAGATATTCCATCACAAGCCCATAGACAACTCAATGTCAGGACCTCCCCATAATATTCCACGTGCCATCAGGAGCCACTTCACTACCCTTACCACTCCGCACTATGGGAGATTAAAGACAATCACAGCTGCACGTACACTGACCTGTGAAAGACATAGTTGGTGTATGTGTAACTGAAATGGAAATAACTGTTCTTTCCCCTTCATAAGTTGTGTTCTCTTAATTTATTAAGTTCCTAAAGTTCTAAGCTTTTTTTATTTGGTTCATGTTACAGAATAAAACTCTATTTTTTGGAATGTAATTCATCTTTATTAGTTCACAACATATGCTGGCTGGTGCTGAGCAGCTCTGACACCCACTAATTTCCTATTACTTCGTTTTGTCACAGAACCCATAACATCATTCTCAGACAGTATTAATAGGTGCATTGGCAATGTTATATTCCTACACACACAGAACTCACTGCGAGATTCATACTGTGCTACAAAAGAACAAGGCTAGGTAGAGCACACTACAGAAAAACACATACTTTGGCTCACAATTAAAATGGTCTTTCAAAGCCTCCCTGAACTATATAGCTCTGCATTGAGCTTTTCTCATAGCCCTTATAACTGGCTGTGCAAATTCAGCAGACAGCCGCTCCACCTCCATCCTCCAACCCAGAGGAAACTTTTCCCCCTTTGCTTCACAGACATTATGCAGTACACTACAGGCAGCTATAACCGTTGGGATATTTTTTTCACTGAGGTCCAATCTTGTAAGTGAGGGGTAGTCAATTATTTTTTGTCAAGGTCCAAATTTCTTGGTCAAGGTATAGTCAAGGTCCAGACTCCAGAGAAAATAATTTTACAAAATGATAATAATAAGTAAATAAAAAGATTTCGGGGTCCGTTCAAAAGTGTCTGGATGTCCAAATTTGGCCTGTGGTCCACCTATTGACTACTCCTGTTGTAAGTAGACAATGACAGCGACCCTTCAAATGACCAAAGGCTCATTCAACTGTCATTCTGCACCCGCTGAACCTGTAGTTGAAGCACTCCTTGGTGCTGTCAAGGTGGCCAGTGTATGGCTTCATGAGCCATGGGAGCAAGGGGTGTGCTGTGTCTCTTAGGATCACTATTCCCAGTGGTAATTCGCCGGTTGGGAAAGAAAGTCCCTGCTTGCAGTTTTATGAACAGTCCTGTGGTCTTAATGATGTACATGTCGTGCACCTTCCCTGACCAGCTCACACTGATGTTGGTAAAGCATCCCCGGTGATCCACCAATGCTTGCATTACCATAGAAAAGTAGCCCTTTCTGCTGATGTACTCTGGCAAGGTGGTCAGTGCTAAAATAGGGATATGTGTGCCATCTATCACTCCTCCCCACCCTAGTTTGGGAACCTCATTACTACAAAACCATCCACTATGTCCTGTACATTGCCCAGTCCTGTGACAGTCCTCTGTAGCAGGAGGTGATTAATGGCCCTGCATACTTGTTTGACAAGGGCCCCTGTGGTGGATTTCCGACACCAAATTGATTCCTGACTGACTGGTAGTAATCTGGCATTTCAAGTTTCCACAGTGCAATAGCCACTCTCCTCTCCACTCTCAGTGCAGCTCCCATTTTGGTGTCCCTGCACTGTAGGGCTCAGGTGAGTTCTGCACACAGATCCAGGAATGTGGTCTTGCTCATCCGAAAGTTCTGCAGCCACTGCTTGTCATCCCAAACCTGCATGACAATGCGATCCCACCAGTCAGTGCTTGTTTCTCAGGCCCAGAACCAGCGCTCTGGCTGTCTCCAGCTGCTCGGTGAATGCCGCCAACAACCTTGAATTGTTTCTTTCTATGTCCCACAGAAATCTAGCCTCCAAGGAATTGTCATGTTCCCTGTGGCTCTTCTTGCGGCAATATGATTTGAAAACAGATGACAGTTTTCATCTCTTGAGACATTTGATGGTGCATATCTAAGTGAAGTCATTTTCAGCCTAGTATTTTGCATAACATTAATGTTGCATAACATTCAGCCTAATATTTTGCATAACATTAATTAATTAAAGCCTAATATGATATAGATTTTTGTCTAGTCATCTATAAAGCAGCACTTAAAAAAATTTAGTGTACCAAAGAACTCTGATTTAGGTCAGAGTTTGTGAACAGCAGTAGTAAGGAAGATATCCCCAAGAGGCCTGATCCAAAGTCCACTGAAATCAGTTGAGGCCTTTCCATAAACTCAAATAGGCATTAAAGCAGCCTCAGGAGCTTGATTCTGAATTCCTTTTACATTCAAAAATTCCACAGGAGTCAGTGGTATTTTTGGCTGCTAAGGAATGCAGGATCAGGGCTGGTGTCATAGGGCTCTCTCGTGCACCCACTGAAGTCAAAGGGAATTTTGTCTTTGACTCCCTTAGACTTAGAATCAGGCCTATAGTGCAGGGCTTTGGAGACTCAGGCCTCAGGTGTGTTCCTGTCCTGGTTTTCACTTACAGTGAGTGTTCTCTGTAAAGCAGATTCAGCCTGCAAAACCATCACTGTAGTCTTTGAAACTATTTTGTTTCAAGCTGTTTATGAAAAACAGAAAGAACACAATGTGTTTCAGTGGGAGGCTAGACTGAGCCATCTTGTGGCAATAAAATGCATTTCAGTTACTGAATGAGTTATGAATGACAAAACCAATTATTAAACTTACAAGTGATTGTTTGGAAGATATTTGTCCAAGGGACATTGGACTACTCTTGAATGTTTTGTTGTCCACTTGGGTACCAGATCCCACCCATGTTAGGCCTCATCCCATCAGAAATGTTGGAACTACAAAAAAATGGTATCTTTTATGTAACCCTTCTGCCAGTTGGCGTCAGCAGCAACAAGGTCCGGGTTCAATATCTAGGGGGTTCTTTTCAACAATGCAACACAGAACCGGCTCAAGCCTCCACCCAGTAACCTGGGACAAATGCACACCACCCCTTGGGCAAGCACATAATTTGAGTGTAGAAAAGAAAATTTTAATAAAAAGGGGAAAAGTAACCTGGCATTAGCTTGGGAAAACGCTGCAAGCAGGATTCATAAACATAAAACCATGAGCAAAACCCACACCCCAAAGCATTTTGAGCTGTGTCCTTTTACCTCAGGTTCTTAAGTCCAAAGACCAGAAGTTTCTTTAACGTGCCCCTCCCTTCTCTCTCCACTGCACCCTACTCACAGTTGTTGTCCTTGGTCAGTGAAGACCCAGAATTCAGAGGTGCATCTGCGTGAGTTCCCCTCCCACCCAGATTACGGTGCGGGGAGTAGGGGAAAGGCATCTCGCTTGTTCTGTTGTCCAGGTGCTCGCTCTGGCGTCAGCCGCTCCCCTGGCTGCCATTCCACCGGCTGCTCTGCCCTCCAGCTGCTAGCCACACCACTAGCCGCCCTCCCACCACTCCGTTCCCTCTGGGATGTCATGAGCGCTCAGTGATTTCAGCTCTATGATTTGAGTTGTTCATGAGGAATCCTCATTGCAAAGGGTGCCGGAGCCTTCCCAAAAGTGGGAGAGGGTGGGGGGCCCCACTCTGCCCCTTGAGGCGCACCCTGCCCCTTGAGGCCCCACCCCACCCCTCCTCTTTCCTGGAGGCACAACCCCTGGCCAAGTCAGAAGCTGGAGTGGGGCTGTGGAGCCTTCCCCCCCCCCCCCCCCGGGGTGGGGTTGGGCTGAAAGCAGCCCCTGCCTGTGTCCCTGCCCCTTGTGCCCCCCGCCCAGGGCAGGTGGAGGGACCCAGGATCCCCACAGCTGCCTGCGCGGCTCTCACTGACATGGCTCCGGCTGAGGTGAGTGTGGGGGGAGGCTTTGGAGCCGCAGTCTGGCCATGATAAGAGCCATGCAGGAAGCTGTGGGGAGCTGCGGCAGACCCTCCACCAGCTTGCAGTGCGGGGAGGCCCATCAAGAGCAGCCCATGGCCTGTGCCCCTGCTCCCCAGGCACCATGCCCAGGGCAGGTGGAGGGTCCACAACTCCCCACAGCTGTCTGTGCAGCTCTTATCATGGCCGGGCTGCGAGCTGGAGCTGGGTCAGGGAGAGCTGCATGGGCAGCTGCAGGGAGCCAGCGCAAGGGTCACGGACCTTCCACCTCCACCTGCTCTGGGCTGGGCAGGGAGCTCGGGGGGGGGGGGACACAAGCCGGGTGCTGCTTTTAGTCCCTCCTGCACCACAGGCAGGTGAAGGGTCCGCACAGCTCCCACAACTGCCCGGGCTCCACGCTGGCCTGGCCAAGGGGTGGGGCCTCGGGGGTGAGATGAGGGGAAGGGTCCACCCTGGTGCAAAGTGGATGGGCCAGGCCTGTCCACTTTCAAAAAGTGGGAAGGCCCTGGCCCCTCCGGTTCCAGCGCTACTGCTCCCTGCTCGTGCAGAATGGGTGGCCTTTTGCATCAGATACTCTGTCCCAAAGCAGCTCTAATGCTTAGACCTGGTTATTAGTGATTTCAGCTCTATTGGCCTGCAACAAAAGACTCTCAATTGAGTCTTAATCAACTTTGTCATTACACACTAGAGAGAGGAAGTGTCAAATGATGTCTAAGACTCTTAGGCAAGGCCTACACCACCAGATACAAATACCTGTCTTCACCCTCTCTCAACTCTACTGGGCTTTGGCATCCCTGTCCCCTGCCTAGTGAGTGCAGTTTAGTTGAGTGAACCCCTCAATCAGGGCATGCCAAGCACAGTTCTGACTCCCTTGATTCACACAATAAAGATAACAACCCTTTTTTACCCCTGCCCCAATAATAAAGTGACTTGTGATCTAACACCAGCCAAAAGTGATCATTTGGGCAAAGCAGCCTCATCATGCTTAGAACCCAGGCAGGGTGAGTGTGTCCATGCAAATAAGGTTGGCCTCTGAAGTCCTCTTCCTCAGCTCATCCCTAGATGTCAGGGGAGAGCTCATTCAGACCCTGCTTACATCTACCATGGGCACGTTCAAAAGTAGATTGGACAGTGTCACGTTTTGTGGAGTGGTTCATGACCATGAACCTCAGGGCAGACTGTCAAGAAGCTGGTCAGGACCCCAAACTGGTTGTGTGTTCTATAGTTAGATTTCACCAACCCAGTAACAAATATGAACTCCTAAAGCACTATAACAGTCTTACCACAGAGTCACAGATATTCCAGTCTATCTTGCCACCCAGGCAAACTGGACTTAGTGATAGTTGGTTGCTATACACCAAAGATCACAAAATATTCAGGTTGCTCCTAGTCCCAAGAGACCAGTCACTTACCCCATGTCAATTTGTATCTTAGATCTCTCACCAAAGACAACACTTGTAGCCTATTCTAACTAAAGATTTATTAACTAGGAAAAAGAAATGAGAGTTATTACAAGGTTAAAGCAGGCAGACATATATACACAAATGAGTTATGGTCTATGCTTTTAAAAGGCAACAGAGTTGTAGTAGTCTGTCATCTCTGAATGTGTTTTAGAGCTAACCGAGGTTGACCCTGGGGATCTGAGCTTCTGTTTTGTAGCTCTGGCCCTGTGAGAGTCCAAACAGCAAAGAGATGAAAATTTTTCTTTTCAACTATTTTTATTTCCTTCTTCCAGAATTCAAGCTGATGGGACCAGCCCTTTTGCACGTAGCCTTTTTATTAGTGTGAAGGGGCAATTAAAAAGTCTTTGCATTGTGATGTCCCACAATGGTCCATTTCATTTTGGTAGCCTTCCTGATGAGCAGGAGATGATCCCAGGTTCACAGTTTCAGAGCAAACATCTTTTACAGTTATAAAGCAAAAACTTAAATATTGCTTTATAACATGTGATAAAGGTATTATAAGTGAGATTAATGTATGCAGCAATTTACAAGCATTTCATGAAGTCTAAAAACTAAACACATTGTTATAAATTGAATGCTCATTTTAACCATACTAACACAGAGGTGAAACAGACTGGTTTCTAGCAATGAATTTGTCAGTGCTCGCCTGAGGCCTAAAGCCTTGGCAAGAGCTGGCACTTGGTTTGCCAGTGTCATAGACAGTATAATCCAACATGCAGGAGGGAACTTTCTGCAGATACTAAGTGCTTTGGAGACATTTGTACCTCATATAAGATTAACCTGGCTCACGAGACTGGTCTTGCTGAGTCAAAGCAGCACTAGGACCAAGAGAGTGCAAAGGAGAGCATTATGCATCTTGTACACAAATAGGGCTCGTCTTCATGTGAAGATACCATTACACTGATGGGAGAGATTCTCCCATTGGCGTAGTTAATCCACTTCCTCAAGAGATGGTAGCTATGTTGATGGGAGGTGCACTGTCTACACCAGGGATTAGGTTAGGGATTAGGTATATCTACATTACTCACGCGTGTGGATTTTTCACACCCCTAAGTGACATAGTTATAACCGATTTGAGTTTGTAGTGTAGACCTGGCCATACTCATCTGTGCTCTGTGCAAATAGGAATAATGGAATAACCACACAAGCTCAGACCACTAGTTCATTTACTCCAGTATCTTGTCTCCGACTGTGCCCAGTGTCAGTTGCATCAGAGGAAGGTGCAGATAACAGTTATGCGATAATCTATTCTTGAAGTAAAATAAATTTCTGAATATGTGTCAACCATTATTATGTGAAGGACAGTGCAATGTATTCTAACAGGTCTCAGCTCTTTCATATATTATCAGTTACCATGTGAGATGTTAGGTTGGGATTTTCAATGATCTCTTTGGACTTAGGTACTCAAATATCTATTGCATTCCAATAGGATTTGGGCATCCAACTCCCTTAGGATCCTTTGAAAACCCCATCCTTAAAGTTGTTAATTTTGTACATTTTCTGTCAAGCAGAATGGTTTCTTTTTGTCAGATGCAGCATCAGCAGTGAAGGAACGACTTAAAAGGGGAATTATTTCCATGTGTCCTTCCAAGGTCATAAACTAGAGAACTTTAAGCAGAAGCACATTTGATCATTATTTCTGGGACTGTAGTTGTATTTCTGATTTTTAATTTCAGGTCTGTGCTCTCTAGTGCGAGACACTCAAATGTGAAATACCTGTTGACCCATTTATTTCTCTCCTAACTGACTGCTCTCAGTTATGAATGCTATATCAACTTGATAATTTCTGTCATAAGTGTGTGTTACAGCATGTAAAGTTGTATTTCTTCATTGGTTTCAAAGGTGTATCTGACACTGGACTGTTTTGAAGGGCCAGATTCACTGGTATGCTGGAGTTGCTTTGCATGGCTCCTGCAATGCAAAACAGCCATAAAGGTGACTTAACCACTTATCCTTAATTGTTCCCATCATGCTTTCCTCATCAGCAGCCAATGATGCCTGTCAGGTCCCAATCCCTTATGCGGACTGGAGATCACTTGTGACAAGGTAAAAGCTACAGCCTGAAAAGAGTTATGAGATCCCTGTCAATCACAGGGCTAGGCAGCATATATAAAGAGGAAGCTGGGTCCAGTGGGGTTAGTGGGGAGGAAGATGTTTTCTTTTTCCTTGACTGGTTGAGACTGGGAAGCCGTTGGGAATTATGACCAGTGTTTTCAGCTAAGTTTTATTTTTTTCTGCTTGTTGTAAATAAGAAACAGTGACTTGCAAAAAGGGCTTTAAAAAAGAGTTTGGTATGGAGTTTCCTTCACTTCCCTGGAGGGTGAAACATCCCACTAGCCTACACTGTCCCTTTTCTGACTCAGCCATCTTCCTCTGCTCATCTGCTCTGTCAGCCCTTATCCTAGCAGGGCACTTTCCTGCTTTGGCTTCAAGACCTTCTCCAGTTCACCCTGATTCCCTGTCCAGAATCCAGCCCAACCTTTGGTATGCCCTGCGTCAGCTCCTGTTTCTGCAACCCACCAACTTCTCCATACGGCCAGTTCTGAATGCTAGTGTGATCTGGCTCTTGACTCTCCACCCTCCCTGTGCAGTATCTAATCCTCTTCAGCGCTTCCTAATGTTCATCTTCTGTCTAATCTAACTAATCTTTCATTTATACCATGCTCATCACCATAGCATGTGGTGTTGCCTTTCTCCCCCTTCTCCTGATCTGCCATGGAAGGAGAACTGTTGCTCACCCCAGGCAGGGCTGCAGGCTCTGCTTACAGCATCCATATAGGTAGAAGTTGGATACAGAGAGGATAGCATGTACAGAAAACACCATATTTCCTCCCCAACAGGGAGGTTTTTTTCTCCTGGCCCAGATTTCTTCATGGATCCTGGTAGAGGAGCATTAACCATAATATACAGTTCTACTTAGTGGCCTACCTTCTGATCTGTTTACTTTTGGGAATGAACTCATAGAGAGATTAGATATATATGTATCTCCTTATCTTCTGTTAAATCAATAACATTTAGACTGAAATCTTCATGGGGGGGAGATGTGCCATTTTATTTATCTGTAAAGTGTTATTATGGAAGTACGTGAATAAATAATAATGATCAGTGATTATTAACAGTGATGTTTAGATAAGTAATAGTAATATAGAAGCACAGATATGAATTACATATCTTAATTCCTATAAAATACCAAAAAATAGTGCTAGATATTGCCAAGTAGAGAAACTTCTTTTAGTATCTAGTTATCCTTCTTGGAAAGGGAAAAGGTAAACAAGTATTTCTGACAATAGGTGATTCCTCTTCAATATTCCCTTGGTATTCCACTTTCACTAGACAATAGCATTTAGTACACTAGCCATGTAAGGTTTTGCATTCTTGAATTATAACTGCACTATGGTACTGCATCACCACTATTCTGCTGCTGCAGAATGACAAGATATATTCTCAGTTTCTATTTTCTTTGAAGATTTATTGCTTTAAAGAAAAGAGAGGGAGGGAAGTAGAGTTTGGTTTTTTCCTTTGAATTTGTGCGAAGAGACAAAATTCAACTTGTAGCAAATTGACAAGCAACCTCTGAAGGCCTTTCCAGATGTTTAATTTCTGAATATGATTATTTTTGCCCGTAATAAATATTAAAGGAAAAGAGAATTGGGAGGGAAAGTGGGGATGGGAGAATAAAGAATCACTGTTAATTGAAAAGTAGGTTACAATTGTTTCTTTTCAATCTAAATCAAATTATTATGGCAGAGGTTGCAAGCAATTTGATTGAGGAGTAATATTCATGTGCAATAATGACCTCATTATATATAGCTGAAGATCCAAGTTTAAAAATTGTCAGTTTGCTCTTAGCTAGAAGAAGTGATTTGAAATGTTCTTTGTTTTAAAAATGTTGACACATCCACTCACTTTCCTTTTTAGGTCATTGTGAAGTATACAGAGAACAGGCTGTTCATTTTCAGTAGTAGCTGCTGGACAGAGTGAAGCCCTGAGAAATATATTAATTTGGCAAAGATTTTGATTCCTTGAAACTTCCTGTATGGTAGGACTATTGTTTTCCCTCATAATATTTGGCAGCTTGGTATTTCTTATGACACAATTATTTACTTAATTGACCTATGAGAAGTATAAAAAGTCCCCCCACTTCCCAGGGGATCTAAAAGGAATGATCTTATAGGTAAAATACATGAGGGAATCAGAGCATCTGGGCTCTATTTCCAGCTGTCCCACAGGCTTCCTGTATGACCTTGAGAAAGTTACTTGTCTACACTGGGGGGGGGGGGGGGGGAGGGGGGATCGATCTAAGTTATGCAACTTCGGCTATGTCGAAATACTTAGATCTACTCACTGCAGTGTCTTCACTGCGGTGAGTAGACTGCTGACGCTCTCCCATTGACTCCATCTGCGCCTCTCTTTGAGGTGGAGTACCGGAGTCGACGGGAGAGTGCTCGGGGGTCGATTTATCACTTCTAGAGTAGACGCGATAAATCGACCCCTGCTGGATCGATCGCTGCCCGCGGATCCAGCGCGTAGTATAGACATACCCTTGATTTCTCTGTGCTCAGTTTGCTAGTCTTTAAAATAGGAATAATATTACTAACCTACCTTACATGGGTGTGGTGAGAATAGTCTTCAAAATGCTTTAAGACCTGGATGGAAAGTGTCACATCATTGCAAAGTATATTACAAAGAATTATTTTTCAGGGCTATTTGTTCTGAATCTAAAGTAGCACTGGACTTGGCTGAGTTATACATGAGCTCAACCTTAATGTTTGATGATTGCTGTTAAAATTAGCTGTTTCTATGTGTCCTTACCAATGCAGTCCTATAAATGGTAACATGCAAATTATCTGAGTTTCATTGTTTTTAACAATATCCAAACCTTTTAATTTGTTTCCAAGCTCACATGCCAGCACTGTGAAACAGCTCTGCCCTGGATGAGCATGCTGCATAGTGATATGCAAATAAGCACATCTTGTGCTTCACTTAGCTCCAGAATTCTGATGCCGCAACAAGTAACTTTTACATTGGAGTTGGTATTTAGGTACACTGAGTTCTTTCCTTTGTGTTTCATGAGCCAGAATTGTGTTCGTTTTCACTTCTTTAGCCTGTATAATATATTAAGAACAGTTTGGAATATCGTTACACTTGAAACACATATCTATACATCTGTCTCTATAGGCTCACAGAGGGCCATAGTTTTTGCACTCTGTCCATGATAGAGGCAGTATGTGGCCCAAAATTTCATTTTTTTAAAAATTATTTTAATAGACTTTGGATAACATACAATTTTATGCAAAAGCACACCAAATAGTTTAAAAGGCACTTAATAGATGTGAACTCCCTAAAAGATGGCTCCATGCTCCTGAAGAATTCCATATCTGTCTCTCCATGTTTATCTAGGTTTTTACATTTCACCCTTTACTATCATATCTGGGTGCCTAATTGTGGGTGCATGTGGGGATGACAGTTCAGAATAGAAACCTACAGGTTATTGTGGGTCTGGATGATATTATTAATTATTATTATTACTTCTTATTTTGCAGACCCTAAAGTGTGCTACACACTTTGCAGAAGCCACAGAAAATTGTGGTCACTCTTCTAATGGTCTTGCAATTTTCTTTTAGATGTGATGAGAAAGAGATGGTAACAGACAGTTGAGAGGGGAACAAAACAAGTTGGGGGAGGACAAGGGTTACCACAGGAAGATCAAGCAATTACTCAGTATTGGGATTTGCATGTTTTTTTAACCATACAAAATATCTGACAATGATGATGACATTACACAAAGATTCCCTTTCTTTTAAACAGCTCCACCCTGAGTGCATCCATTGATCTCAGCTGTGACAGAGAAATAAGTTATGCAGAGAAAGAGAGAGAGAGAGAGAGAGAGAGTCTCAAGTAGGAAAGTCCCAGCTCAGTTGAGGTTTTTTAGTCAAAACCAATATCCCAACCTAAAAACTCCGAGGGCAAGCTGAGAAGCACTGCTGTGTGTTTCATGTTGACAAATACCTCTTCGGTTATTTTAATCATCCTGTGAAGAGTAGACACTAAGAAAACTGAATAACTTTTTGAGAGCACTGAGGAATAAATTAGTCTTAAGGAAAGATGGGTTTGAATAAAGAAACTACAGTGCTTTGACAGACTGAAAATAGGAGGACATAACAGGTATGGGCATGGGGTGGAGACAGGCATGGAGATGGGAATGAAAGAAATGGACAAATGGGTCTTTGATGTTGCATAATTATAGAAAGACTGAGTTTTTTACCATCAAATCTGTCACAGGTTATGTAAGTAGGCATAGCACATGTTGGTGCTAAGACAATATGGAAATAAGATTACTTTTAAACAGTAACAAAATACAAATAACCTTCTTCACACTAGGCATGAGTACACACATCCACATATGTGCACCACATCTAGATAGCTTTAAAACACATGTGGCCCAATCCTGCTTCCAACAGTGCCTAAAACTCCCATTGTCATCAATGGAACTGGAATGGGAGCCCTCTGTACTTGTCCTCCTTTGGTATTAAACAAAATGGCATTTCTTTGGAGTGAAATAAATCCAGCATTGTAATTTAAATGGTAGCAATCTGACTTACGTGCAAGAGAAATGGTTGAGAGGAAGCATAAATAATTCTTTTCGGTTTCCTTCTGATCATCAAATCCAATTCACATTCATGTTGAATGATGAAGGTTTTCCTGTCTCTTGGTGCTCTACGTTCTTACAACAAATTATTATACATCAAAGAAATGAGCTCTGAGTCAAAATGATACTAAAGGTGATGAGCTAGAAAATAATGAAAAGAACTAGCACCTATGAAATTACTGCAAAGATCTGAAGAAATGAGGTAAAGGTTATTGCTCACAAATTTGTTCAAATGACTTAAGCCGCTGCTTGAGCAATAAATAATTTGGGGTATGAATGTTAGATGCAAAATATGGTTAAAACTGAACTTTTACGAAATATTACAATCCTCTTTGATGGGAAATAAAATTACTGTACCAAGAGCCATCTTTTTTTCATTAACCTCCTTCCTCGTTGGAAGTGTTAAAATGATCAGGTCTGGGGGAGTGAAGGGCACAAGGGATTAGCAATGTCATAAAGAGTCTCTCATTAGGTTATGATTCTTTTCCAACCCATGTCAATAGTCGTAGACCATCTAAAGACTCTTCAGTGGCCTTTGTGAAATGAATTGGTTGTCTCATTCTGGTTCTTAACAGACAGATGTTTACATAATAAAGAACAATACTCAAATTGATACCTTTGGGGGCAGTCTGAGAAGAGGTTGAAGACTATTCACAGAGATAAAATTATCTTCTCTGCCTCGATGGTAGTCCCCTCAGCAAAGTGTTAAAATACATTGCTGGGCATTGTGGGAAAGCTTGTCCCTCACTGTCTGGATTCTGTTCCATTCTATTCTGCTCTATTCAGGTTCTAATACCACCTTTTGTCACCTCATCCAACTGCCTACCAGTAGTATGTTAAGTGACATGTCTAATATTTGTCATGTGTGGTTTGTGTTTTCTGTCATCGCATCCCCTTGGGGGAAAAACTCTGTTTGCAGTGCAGTGTTTTGTTTTGGGAGGATTTGGGATTATTTATTTTTGTTTAACACATCGCTATGCATTTATGATAGAAAATTCCTGGTTGAAGAAGTGTGCTTTGCACTTAGAGAGGAGGGTGCTGAGATTTGCGATGGTTCTTAGCTCCTGAGCAGTTTGTTCCAGAGTCTCAGACTGACCCCCAGGACTGACCCCTACACAGATAAGCTTTACCCTTTTGACAAGAAAGTTCTATTGTGCTTGAGGAGTGGAGTTATTGACCATGGTCCTCATCCTGAAGCTTTAGTTAATCTTTCAGATATTGTGGGGTTAAGCCATTGGGTGCCTTGAAGATAAGGACCAAGACCTCACATTTGACTCTATATCCTCTGGAAAGCCAGTGTAGAGATCAGAGGACAGGTCTGATATCCTTGTGGTAGCCTGTGCTGCTCAGGACACATGCTATATCATTCTGTAGTAGTTGGAGTTTCCTAAGCATTGAAGGCTTCATGCCCAGGTGTAGTGCATTGCTGTAGTTCAGATGGGAGGTAACAAAGGTGTGTATAACTGAGGCCAGGTCTATGAGGATGGGATGGAGTCTCCTAGTCTCCTAGCCAACCAGAGGTGGTAAATGCTACTATGTGAATGCTTGGTGTTAGCAAGGAGACCAGGAGCCCTCCTTGTCTTCACAGTCCCATTGCACCTGTTGTGTGAATTACTGAAAGACTTAATTCTCCAGGTTGTCCATCTAGTGCTTCTCATCAGTAGTAAAATCTATCTATCACTCTCCTCCAAAGGATTATTGGGGTTTCAGCCTCAGCCTCTGTTCTCATGATTTGAAAGGAAAGCCCAAGTAAGGCATCTCTGTGAAACAAAAGGGTGAGTTTTTTGTTCCCGAACAACTTTCAAATCTATAGTTTAGGTGAGTCACAATCAAAATATAATGTGTTCAAGAGAGTCTTAGGTCTCTCCCTACATTCATGGCAAATTGGGATAGCGTTTTAATAGGTATTTAACATTCATATTAAAAATGCCAATGATGCAATTCATTTTTATGGAAGAAAGTATACAAGCAACATTTTCTACTAATCTGAGCAATTAGATCCAATCCTGTTTTAATCCTGGCTGTGACACTGACTCTGTGGATTAGGGCAAGTCACTTAGCTCTGTTCCAGTTTCTTCATCAGTAAAATGGGGATAATAATGCTTAGATACCTAGCTCACAGGGATATAATGAAAATTGGTTAGTTAAAGCATGTTAAAGATGAAAACTATAATGTATGTGCTGCACTCGCAAAAAGCAGCATTTGCATGGTCAGTGTGGTTGGGTATGTGTATGTCAGGGGCACAGTTGGCTCCAGCCTGGTTGCTAAGCAACCCAGCAAGCTCAGCTGGGCCCAATGAGCCCCCTCCAAATGGTTGGGCTTCCTGATTGGGCAGGGCAGCCAGCCATCTACTATTTGAGTCTTGCAGCAGCCACAGCACAGTGGCTGCTCAGTGCATGCCATGCTCACAGCTGAGCTTACCCTGCTCCCAGGTCTGTTTCCTGCTCCAGCCTGCTTCCAGTACTTGCTCCAAGCCCTACTTCTGCCTTGGTCTCCATCCTGCTCCTGCCCTAGCCCCAACCCCAACCTCCCTGCTTCGCTCTGGTTTCTGACTCCTGCCTCTGGGCTACATCCCTGACTATGACTCTGGCTTAGACTTTGACTTCCGACTCCTGGCTCTGATCCCCTGGCTATGTCTCTGACTACTTCTCTGGCTTACCCTTCATCTGGGGTTTTGACTTCTGACTCTGGTTCTGACCTCCAACTTGGCTCCTTGACCCTCACTCTGGTTCTACCCTTGGACTGGTGCCTAATCCCTATGCTTGTCATTACCCAAATTGCCACCACAATCACCAGGCAAGTCCTGCTCCACCCACTAGATAGGCAGCCCACAAAAGATCAGATGTAGGCGTAATGGGCTTAATGACAGGGAGCTTTCTTCTGGAACGACCACTATGGGAGCACAGCTCAGCCTTGTGCACTTAGTAGGGTGCCTTACAGGAACTGCAGACCCAGACTGCTGCATTTTGATAGCAGAATGCAGTCCTGAAGGCCCAAGTGCATGCCCATGAAATGCAGGCCCATGCAACTGCCCTCCAGTCCCAGGTGCAAGCCCAGGCAGTGCCTATGCCCCCCCCCTGCCCACAACCTGCACACCGACTGTCTGCAAGCCCAAAGTTCCCTTACTGGACAAGATCTGTGGGAACTGGACCAAATTCAAGGATTTCTTGAATCAGTGTATCCTGGTGTGCATACTGTGACTCCTATCAGACCCACAGACCAGTCCCAAGCAGGGCTCATGATTAGCCTGCTTACCAAAGAGGACCTGGAATGGGTTTCCACACTATTGGAGACATCTAGCCCTCTTCTCGAATGTTTTGAGGAGTTTGTCCAGGCAGTGGCAGGTATTTTTGATGGTCCTAACAGCGCATTGCATAGGTTGCTCATCATCCCTCCCACCCCCCTCCACACCAACAAGGGTCCCAGCCTGTTGCCAGATATGCAATCAAGTTTTCATGCCTTGCAGCTGATATCCATTGGAATGAGGCAGAACAATGACACCACTTCCAGCAAGGACTCAATGCTACTATTCAAGATGAATTAGCTCAGGTGGAAACCTTGCCTAGCCCTGATTGAATCTGTGCATCAAGACTGATGACCGACTAACAGAATGAGGCCAGGAAAAGAAGCACATCCCCCAATCCTCACTGAACTGGACCCTTCTGGCCTCGGCAACTCCAAGTAATTTACCAGGCCCTGAGCCAATGCATATGGACAAAGTTCAACCCTGCCTTCTGCTAACTAAAGGAACCAGCTGTGGGCTCTGTGACTCTGCTTGTACTGTGGGGAATCCAGGCATTTTGTGGCAGGTTGCCTAGCCAAGAAGTGCTGCCCACCTGAGTTGGGAAACCCCAGGACCCAGCCTCAGCAGCAGGGCCAGAGCTGGGTCCGTACTTGGCTCTGCCCCACTGTGAGCTGCTTTGTCACCACTCTGCTGGAATCCTGACAACTGCTAACCAGCACCCCACACCCCCTTTGTGTTCCCCTCCATGTCAGGCACCCTGCAATGCCCAAGCTCTGCTTTGAGACACTGGTCGACTCGGGTGTCACTGTTAGCTTCATTGACCAAGAAGTTGTCAAGGATCATCTGAGTCCCACTCTCCACAACGACTTCCCCAAGCTCGTCAAGACCATTGACAGGTCACCCCTGTCTTCAAGACCTGTAACGTATCGAACAGCACCCCTGGAAGCCATCACCCAGAAATCATGCAATTCAGGGTGATTTGTGCCCCATGTTACTAGTTGTCCTTAATGCCCTTTGGCTTGTTGCCCATGACACTCTAATCAGCTGGCAATCAAGAATGGTGCTCTTATGCTCCCTGTGGTGCCAATGAGAATGCATCCCTATCTCTTGTCTACAGTTGACAACACTCTGTGGTGTACTCCAGCTTCTGAGACTCCCAGAGAGGCAAGCAGCGGGCCCAGACACACCAAACGTTCCTGTCAAATACCTGAAATTTTCCAAGATGTTTGATAAAAGAAGGCAGACACTGCATCTCAGATATAACTGACAGATTGAATTGTCCCCAAGAATGGAGTTTCCCTTCAGAAACATTTACGTGCTCTCTGAGCCAGAGGTACAAGCCCTCCAGGAATATTTGGAAGAAAACCTGCAGAAGGGATTTATTTGTCCCTCCACCTCTCCAGCTGGCACCCTTTGTAGCCAAGAAGGATGGCTCTCTCCAACCCAAAATCGATTACCAGGAACTAAATCAAACCATGGTATGCAGTTGATATTCTCTTCCCCTTATTAATGAGCTCCTGGAGAGTCTCTGCTCAGCCCAGATCATCACACAATTAGATCTGCATGGAGCATATAATTTAGTCAGAAGCCAACAAGTGGAAGGTGGCATTATGATCTTGGTATGGCCATTTAGAATATTTAGTTATACTGTTTATCCTCTGTAACTCTTCCTCTACCTTCCAGCATTTTGAGTGATGCCTTTAGGAATATTTTTGATCAATTTGTGGTCATCTCTTTAGATGACAGTCTTATCTTCTCTGAAAATCAAGAGCTCCATAACTGCCATGAATATATTGTTTTAGATCGGCTTTATCAGAACCAACTCAAAGGCAAGCCCCCCAGATGTGAATCTGACAAGAGCACAGTGGAGTTCCTAGGTTATATCATCTCCCTGGCGGGACTTGCCTTGGACCCCTGCAAGGTAGTGGCAATCACAGAGTGGAAGGCAACTTCAACAGTGCAGGGAAAACAGAAATTCCTGGGTTTTGCAAACTTTAACAGACAATACATTAAAGCGTTTTCCAGCCCAGTTCCCCCTTAACATCCTTCTTCAAGAAGGGGGCCAAATTCATTTGCGTCACTCACATGCATCATCATTATCATCGGCAATTCCTCAATTCGAGGATGATCTCTACTCTGACTCTGGCTCCACCCTTGGACTGTTGCCTGGTCCCTGGATCTACACATGTCACTACCTGAACTGCCACCACTACCACACAGCAAGGTACTGCTCTTCCCACTCGGTGGGCCAAGCATGCCCTGGCAGCTTACCGTATGTACCTGAGGTAGCAGCTGGTGCAAACTACACGTGTGCATTTATCCAATTTTCATAAGCAAATAATCATATACTGGGTACACTCACATTTTGCAGTTGCATCGTTTGAACCTATCCTTGTTAGTGTAGCCCTAAATAAATGAATTTTCATAAAGGCAAAAAAAGCAGAGAAAGGCTACTCTTGACTGTGCTCTTTGATGATCTATTTTGTTGTTACTGAGAACTGGAAAACAAATTATTACCTTGTCTGATTAAATATCCATGTGTCTGGACCAGATGTTTGCTCTACAGCCAGTCCTCTTAGGGAAGAAAAGGGCAACTAACCATAATATGATTGATTTCTGTGTGAAAGTCCATTCTTGCTTCAAACCTCACAGATGCGCATTTGTAAAACTGACAATTTTCTTTATTGAAGAGCATATTGTAGAGCCCATCCTTTACCGGGAGTTATGAAGAAACATATGCTAGCAAGAACCAGCAGGTCAGCACTGATTTTTTTTAAAAAAGTATTATTTATTAATGTAATCCGGAGACAGGTGGGTCTGCTTTTATAGTATTTATTATTGTTTCACCTGCCTTGAAATGCCATCTGCAGTCACTTTGATAGATGGATTGAAAGTCTGTCTAGTCTCACTGTAGTTTCCTAAAGTACCTCTCGGTGTCCTTTGCTGAGTTGCTATTTTGTAATTTATAACATCAATACCATGCAGGGAATTACTGCAGATATCTCTACACCCTCTTCACAATAACACACTAAGGGTACTATTTTTCCATCTTTCTCCAACAGTGAAAGAAAACTGTTCTCACAAAACCATGCTAAATTAAGGGTCTAGCTCTTTCCAAACTAATACCCTATTGTTATGGAGTAACTACTCTGTCTGGAATCACAGAGGAAGATAAAGCAGCACAGCTGGCTTAAAGGACCTCAATCCCCTTTTCTCTCTGTCACAACTGGTTTTAGATTTTCTTTAGATCTCAAGTTTGAGTCTGTAAATCCTGTAAGATAAAAGAGGGATTCAAGTAAACTCTAACTGTCACTTTATTAACTTGGGAGCAAGGAGAGGAAATCTGTGAGGTTCCCTAAAAGATAATTTGGAGGAAGAGGAGACTATCTCCCCTACCCCTACAGAATGTGCTGAGGGTTCTGCTGGTGGGCAAGCCCATGAATCCCCAGGGTTGTGTCTAAGGGCAGGGCCAACTCTGTTGAGGACCCAACAATATTGCAGGCACTTCACCCTGCTAAAAAATTTGCTTCTTTCCTGTTACTGGAAAAACGTTGTGCTACCTCTGTTGAAAGCTGTAACTATATTAGCACACATATGACAGACAGGAAAATGAAAGAATTATTTTCGAAAAGGTAATATAATTAAAATATAAAGTATATTCAAATATAAAAAATAATATAAATACTATGCAAACATCTTAGTCTATTATATAAATGTATTGTAAAAATATGGCATTGGTTAATAAATGACTTCACTGAAGTGATTTTTAAAAAGAATTTCTAATGAAAACATAAGCCTATTGGATATAAGCACACAGGACCACATTTTGCTGTCAGTTACATTATGTAAATGTTAACTTTTTAGATTTCCAACTCACCTTCAGTACCTATACTCTACTTCAGAATGAGTGATTATTTTTTTAAGGGTCACATTGTGTATTTGGATATTTATGCCCCCATCTCCTGTTCTCACTGGGAACTACAAATGTGCATTTGTGAGCAGAATTTGACCTTAGGATTTGTTGACTAGCTCTGCTTATTGAAGTGTAGTTGGGTTTAACAACTAATGGCATGTGATCGTACTAACTTTTAGAAACATAACACAGTTTGCTTTTAAAAAGTCCTGAATCTCTCTCTTTCTCTGTAGCTCAATCAGGATGCTGTATCATTTTTCTATTCAATAGACATTTTGTTTTTTTGCTGTCAGTCTCATTCTAAATTATCTCCATTTAGCTGCCTGTGTTGTCTACTTGCCTAGGGATTTAGTCTAAATCCTTCTGTACTTGATTGCATTGTTCATCATCATTTGCTATGTTTCCAATTAAGTATCATCTAGAAATTTGGCCACTTTCCAAGACATTTAAACAATCCATATTTTTCTTTTTGCCTGTTTTCCTTTCCATTTATTTAAAGGCCTTTAAAAGAAAAAAAAATTCCACACCAAGTTTGTTTAGACACACAAACAGCCCATGGTGGTCTAAAGGCGTTGTTAAATAAAAGGTACCACCTTGACCTAGGTTGAAATTGTTCTTTTCCTCTTGTTTAATCCTGTTAAACTACGTTTTCCAAATCGAGTCCACTAAGCTATTACCAGTTTTAATGGAGAAATATAAAAGTAATACTATATGTAATTTTACATTAAGGTACACTTCTACCTTCCATTCCTTTTCCAAGCACATGGGGGATGCTTTCAAAGAGAGAAACCTATCAGACACTGAGGGTATGTGTACACTGCAACAAAACACTCGTGGTTGGCCCACTCAGGCTTGCGGCGCTTCGGCTGTGGGGCTACAAAGCTGTAGTATAGGCAGACATTCTGGCTTGGGCTAGTGCTCATAAACCTGGAAAGTGTCCATCCTGTTTGTGGTGGACCAAAGGGCAGAAAAGGGAGTTTTGTCACAGGGGGGCAAGATTTCACCCTAATTGTTTCCTTAGATTTCCCAAGACAGTCCTGTTCGCACTACTCCTCTTCTGTTTGCGCTGAAAACAGGCTTCTCACCCCCAGACAAGCCCTCTATAGTCAACTGGGGTAGCAAGTCTACTTGTTGGCCCTAACAAAAATATTTGCTCATGGGGGAATGACTCCAGTGATCTCCCCAAAATATTAATCTGGCTGCAGGTTTCAGGGTGGGAGAAGCAAGGGCTACTTGCTCTCTACCCAGAAGGCACCCAAAACACATCAAGGTGTGGTTGGGCCTTTTTTAGGAGAGAAAGTTGTGTGAAGGCAGCCATAGGTCCTGGGACCTTAATGGAGGGGGGTTGGAGGGTCACCCTTTGTAGCCTTCAGGGACAGCTAAATCTTTCACAGACCTCACACTGAGATGAGACACTTGCTTGAATCTCTTAGAATTTTGCCTTTTGCTTCAAACCTAGAAATCAGACAAGCTTTGCTGTGAAAGTTTTTCATATACCTCTAAAGCTCACATCCTTCATGTATCTGTACAGAGGTATCATATGTCCCTCACTCATCATTTAATAATATGAAACATATTTAGCTATGATGATCTTTACTAAAATTAATGCCTCCAGCCCCAGGGCTGTTTTGGTTGCTCTTCTCTGAATTTATTTTAATTTGTGAGCATCATTCTTGTATTGCAATGGTCAGAATTGTTCTCAGGATTCTAGTGTATCACCAGCAATTGTATATGCAGGCCAATACTGCATTTTATTTTTGCCACTATATTGCATTGTTAAGCTTAAATCTATAGTAATTTGCAATCCATTATAGCCAAATATATTCTTCCCATTGAATTTACCTTCAGATATATTGAGATATTCCCCGTATGAGCCACATTCCCAGACCAAGATATGTTCGTCACTACTAATTCACCAGCCAGAATCACATGCCCTCTTTTATCTTTCTGGTTTTGCATTTTGATCAGTGTTAGGGGACTCTGTTCATATCTTTCCCATCTGATCAGCCTCCAACTCTAGCCTGAACTTCCCCATTCATGTTTCCCTAAGACTCATTTTTTTGCTATTCTTTCATCTTCCACATCCATCATGCTGGTTCCAGCCTGCCATTTTTTCTCCTAACCTCCTGTCCACCCATGAGGTTGACCTGGTATGTCTCTCCTTATTATACCTCTTTCCATGACCTATTTCTAGTTTTCCTCAATAACTGTGGCTGCTGTTTGAGTCCCTTCAGTCTTTTCCCCAGAATAGAAACTAACTTGCACTTTGTGCGTATTTAACCCTTTTGTCTTTATGCAAATGATAGAACATTGCACATTATTTGTAGAAAACTGCTCTGGTTGTTTCAGAACCTATTTTGTTTATTGGATGCTTACTTTTAATGATGCTTTTCTCTTACTTGAATCTATGAATTCTATTTTCTCCCTCTTTAATCTACCTAAGGAATTTATCTATTTTTGTCTTTCTGCTTACTGCTAAATACCACTGACTGTTTATTGTACTGTTTTAAACTCCCAGTGCTTTAGTCTCTCACATCTATTCAACCACTCATAATCTAACTCCTTTATATAAGGACATGCTCTATTTCGTCCTCACTCTGTTGGTATTTCACATCATCTGGTCTCTCAAACTCAAGATGCATTCATAGTGTGCATATATAAGGGGGCCTGATTTTTATATTGCTCTCTGTAATTACATTTGTATCCACTTTAAGACCCCTTTATATTGCCAAAACAATGCAAATGAGGCTTACGCTATATCAGAACCAGGCCCTATTTATACATATAGGGCTCAATTTTGTGACCCTGACTCAGGTTAAGTAATATCTTACTATATGAACAGCCCGATTGACTTCAGTGGGACTGCTCATGTGGTAAAGTGCTACTTGACATGAGGAAGGGTGGCAGAATTGGCCTTCTAGTAATCTAACACAATGGGAAATAACACATGGACTGACTACACTTTGGGTGAAGAAGATCTATAGTGAGAGAAACATTTGATACTGCGAGAGAGGGAACAGGTCAGCAGGATAACTCCTTGAAAACCACAAACAAAAATTATGTGCCATTATTTGTCACTACTCCTCTTCTGTAGAAAAGATTCATGTTGGCATGTGGATTAACATTAATGGGATGTTGGCATAGCTGAACAGTTTAAGTAATGTGGACTGAGTATGGACTGCCTTTTTATCAGTGGCTGGCAGGCAGGCAAACAGAAAGGTAAATTGACCAGAATTCCCTTGATTATATTTTCAAGGATGCTGTCTGTAGAGGAAAACATTGTTTTGGAACTTTTATTTGATTTGCAGCACTTACATCCACAAGGCTCAAATTACTGCTGAGAGTTCAAGAATAAAAGGTTTGAGAGGAACAGATGAAATCTCTGTGCACAGCAACCACTACACTTAAGAACTAGATTTTTTCCCAACATACACAGTTCTAAATATTGACAGGTTTCAGAGTAGCAGCCGTGTTAGTCTGTATCCGCAAAAAGAAAAGGAGGACTTGTGGCACCTTAGAGACTAACAAATTTATTTGAGCATAAGCTTTCATGAGCTAAAGCTCACTTCATCAGATGCATACAGTGGAAAATACAGTGGAGAGATTTATATACACAGAGAACATGAAACAATGCGTGTTACCATACACACTGTAACAAGTGATCAGGAAAGGTGAGCTATTACCAGCAGGAGAACGGGTGTGAGGGGACCTTTTTTAGTGATAATCAAGGTGGGCCATTTCCAGCAGTTGAAAAGAACAGTATGGGGGGGAAATAAACAAAGGGAAATAGTTTTACTTTGTGTAATGACCCATCCACTCCCAGTCTTTATTCAAGCCTAAGTTAACTGTATCCAGTTTGCAAATTAATTCCAATTCAGCAGTCTCTCGTTGGAGTCTGTTTTTGAAGTTTTTTTGTTGAAGAATTGCCACTTTTAGGTCTGTAATCGAGTGACCAAAGAGATTGAAGTGTTCTCCGACTGGTTTTTGAATGTTATAATTCTTGACATCTGATTTGTGTCAATTTATTCTTTTACGTAGAGACTGTCCAGTTTGGCCAATGTACATGGCAAAGGGGCATTGCTGGCACATGATGGCATATATCACATTGGTAGATGCGCAGGTGAATGAGCCTCTGATAGTGTGGCTGACGTGATTAGGTCCTACGATGGTGTCCCCTGAATAGATATGTGGACACAGTTGGCAACGGGCTTTGTTGCAAGGATAGGTTCCTGGGTTAGTATTTTTGTTGTGTGGTGTATGGTTGCTGGTGAGTATTTGCTTCAGGTTGGGGGGCTGTCTGTAAGCAAGGACTGGCCTGTCTCCCAAGATCTGTGAGAGTGATGGGTCATCCTTCAGCAGGTTGTAGATCCTTGATGATGCATTGGAGAGGTTTTAGTTGGGGGCTGAAGTGGCGTTCTGTTATTTTCTTTGTTGGGCCTGTCCTGTAGTAGGTGACTTCTAGGTACTCTCCTGGCTCTGTCAATCTGTTTCTTCACTTCCGCAGGTGGGTATTCTAGTTGTAAGAATGCTTGATAGAGATCTTGTAGGTGTTTGTCTCTGTCTGAGGGGTTGGAGCAAATGCGGTTGTATTGTAGAGCTTGGCTGTAGACAGTGGATCGTGTGGTGTGGTCTGGATGAAAGCTGGAGGCATGTAGGTAAGTATAGTGGTCAGTAGATTTCCGGTATAGGCTGGTGTTTATGTGACCATCGCTTCTTAGCACCGTAGTGTCCAGGAAGTGGATCTCTTGTGTGGACTGGTCCAGGCTGAGGTTGATGGTGGGATGGAAATTGTTGAAATCATGGTGGAATTCCTCCAGGGCTTCTTTTCTATGGGTCCAGATGATGAAGATGTCATCAATGTAGTGCAAGTAGAGTAGGGGCATTAGGGGATGAGAGCTGAGGAAGCGTTGTTCTAAGTCAGCCATAAAAATGTTGGCATACTGTGGGGCCATGCGGGTACCCATAGCAGTGCCGCTGATTTGAAGGTATATATTGTCCCCAAATGTGAAATAGTTATGGGTGAGAACAAAGTCACAAAGTTCAGCCACCAGGTTTGCTGTGACATTATCGGGGATACCGTTCCTGATGGCTTGTAGTCCATCTTTGTGTGGAATGTTGGTGTAGAGGGCTTCTACATCCATAGTGGCTAGGATGGTGTTTTCAGGAAGATCACCGATGGACTATAGTTTCCTCAGGAAGTCAGTGGTGTCTCGAAGATAGCTAGGAGTGCTGGTATTGTAGGGCCTGAGGAGAGAGTCTACACAGCCAGACAATCCTGCTGTCAGGGTGCCAATGCCTGAGATGATGGGGCGTCCAGGATTTCCAGGTTTATGGATCTTGGGTAGCAGATAGAATACCCCTGGTCGGGGTTCTAGGGGTGTGTCTGTGCGGATTTGATCTTGTGCTTTTTCAGGGAGTTTCTTGAGCAGATGGTGTAGTTTCTTTTGGTAACCCTCAGTGGGATCAGAGGGTAATGGCTTGTAGAAAGTGGTGTTGGAGAGCTGCCGAGCAGCCTCTTGTTCTTATTCCGACCTATTCATGATGATGATAGCACCTCCTTTGTCAGCCTTTTTGATTATGATATCAGAGTTGTTTCTGAGGCTGTGGATGGCATTGTGTTCTGCACAGCTGAGGTTATGGGGCAAGCGATGTGCTGTTCCACAATTTCAGCCCATGCACGTCGGCGGAAGCACTCTATGTAGAAGTCCTGTCTGTTGTTTCAACCTTCAGGAGGAGTCCACCCAGAATCCTTCTTTTTGTAGTGTTGGTAGGAAGGTCTCTGTGGGTCAGTATGTTGTTCAGAGGTGTGTTGGAAATATTCCTTGAGTCGGAGATGTTGAAAATAGGATTCTAGGTCACCACAGAACTGTATCATGTTCGTGGGGGTGGAGGAGCAGAAGGAGAGTTCCCGAAATATTGTATGTTGGCAGTTACTAAGGGCATTTTAAGAGTGGGTTGTTGAGGGGTGTTTTCATGTTAAATTAGCTACAGAAACAAGCTGCTGACTTCAGAATGATGAGGTAAAAATCAGACAGTTTCAAAATTGCAGATTAGGTGTTGTGAGTTAAGTAAGGAGACAGCACAGTGTCAGTGAAAGAAATGTCTGTGAGGCAGATAAGTACTGCTTTAATGCATAACTAATTCAGGGCTCAATGACTTTTCCTTTAGAATCAATAACATAACTCATGTTAACTTCCATAGGATCAGGTCCATAGTGAGAGGAATTGCTTGTTTCTATATTACTGTGAACACTAATAATCTTAGGTTAGGTAAGGGATAGGTTGTGATTTCAATAGGTGGCGTAATACACCAAATCTAAGGATTCCCGGGAGAGGTTTTAGTGTTGTCAGATATCATGTGTAGTCAAATAGACAAAGGAGAAAAAATTCTTTTTTCATGAGTTTGGGAGTTAATTCTGCACTGTTATGCACTTGTAATGTATACACTTCGGTTAACCTTGTACTGTGTTTATTATATCCATGTTCCTTACTGTACTTTGCTTGGAGATAGTACATTGACCACTCCATGTCACACCCTTCCTCCTGTTTTCTAATCTTTGATATTTGCCTAGAATGGTGAGATATCTGTACTTACTGCTGCTTAAAGGTTTCTGCCATTGTTGCGCACAAAAAAGTCCTGCTAGACATATTTAGGAGCAACTAACAGAGTCCTGCACTGCATTGCACAGAGGAAGGAATATTCCTGCTAATCTGTGCTTTAAGTAACACAACTGCAGCTGGCAAGTCATCCTTCCTCTCTGGAAAGTGCAAATAAACAGTAGGAGAAATATAATCAACTCAGAGGATATGTAAAAATAAAAACATGTTCCCATCTGTCCCATGGGTGACAATAAAGATTTTTTTTTAAATGTCTTCTGCCTTTGGCACTTTCAGATCTCAGCAGCATTGCTCCTTTGATTATACAGTAGTGTCACTGAGCATCACAAAATCTTGTATATCAATCTCCCAATTTAGATTTTCATAAAATGTGTCTGGTTGGCTGTGGGGCAGCCAGCTGTTGTGGTGAGCATGACATATCACTTAGATAGGATTTTAGAGACTTAGCAGGTTCAGCAGTTACACTACACTTCCTTTCCCAGTTAGCTCTTTTGGAATAGAAATAAGGGTTTTCTTGCCCAATGCTGGCCAGACAGCATTAATTAGTTGAGGAGTGGAGCAGGATTTCGGCCTCCTCCACTTTTTAATGCCAGCAATAAAGAAAAGATGCAGTAATAAATACTGCAGATACTCTCCTTTTGTTTAAAATGTTAGGGACAAAAATAATGAGGTTGCTGGCCCTTCAGATTGCTACTTACTGATGTAGCTCATAGAATTACTGTATTTGTCTAGAGACCTTCTTTTTCAAAGGCCTTTGTTTGCACAGGTTTGCTCTAAAAACCCAGCTCTGTTATAATGAATACATTTGCTTTTCTACATCCTTGAACCCACATTATTCTTCAGAAATTCAGGTGAACATGTACACTCTATTTAGAATGTTCCTCACAGTATTTTAAGACTAAAACTGTGAAGGGTTATGCTGCAATCAATTAGGCAAGATTTATTGCAGTAAGTGTTCTACGCATTAAACTCTCTGACAATTGAATTTTGTTTGTTTGTAGGATCTAAAGAGAAGGGGAAACAGAGAAGTAGACTAGATTTGAGCACATGATTTCAAGTTGTTATGCTTTGTTAGGATCTGATTCACCAAGTTACTTAAGCACACGTCTAACTTTAAGCAGAGGAGTAACCCCATTGACTTCAATGGAATTACTCAAAGGCTTAAAGTTAGGCACGTGCTTAGGCACCTTGCTAAATTTGGGCCTTAATCTTTTCTATAAACCTGCTGTTAGCTACACTATTATATTTCAAGCAAAGTTTATAGTAATGTTACATAAAGTCAGAGAAAAATGGATGGGAATGTACAAGCCATATTCAATGCTAGGATACTACAAAAACATTTGCTGTTAAGGTGATGCCTTGGTTTACAAAAAACCAACAACATAAAACCTCCTCTAGATTATGCTATGTATTCAGTAATCTGGATTGAACAATAAGTATTCACAAACCGCTTCCATGGAAATCTGTGAAACTCTTAAAAATCTTGCTAAATTTCATAAAGCTCTTAATACGTAGTTTGCTATTTATTGATGTAAGGATGAATTTTTGCATGCTTAAAATGATATAAAATCTGAACTTTAGTTTTGTAATCTTTAAAAACATCCCCTCTCCCTAGTGCTTGGGAATATGTTAGTTTAGTGATGCACTACTATATTTGAACATCTGGGACTCAGAATGTACTGGCAGCTGACCAGTAAAAAGAGCGATGAATCAAAAAAGATGACCATACTAGTTCTCTCTATGCATAAAGTAATATGGAGAAGAGGGTACATTAAAGTCATTTGTTTTATTTTGAGAAGCTTAACATCCTCAGAACTACCACCTATAGGTATTATTTGTTACAACGGTAACTTTTATGTTTGGACATAACATGGAGACTCAGTGAAGTCAACTTTCCAACAGTCAGGTTCCCAAAGAGTGCTTGTGAATTTCCTGCCATAAAAATCACTTAAATGCTGTATGAAACTGTTGAATTTGATGAATTTGAATACATTTGGGAAGACTGCCTACCACTAACTTGTATGGCACTGTATCATTTTAAAGCACTGGAGAATAAATAATGTATAGTCATCCTAGAAGATATAGTCTCTCTGACAAGCATTTGCAATGGCAGTAGTTATAAGTAAGTTAGCAGAGGCAATCCAAGTCTGTAAACCTGAACAAATAGGTATGAGTTGTTGTCTTCATGGATTTCAGGCATATATAATGTGTTGTGGAGCTCGTGCATCCAAAATAAGCACCAAGATCAACCGGATTTCTGTGGTTTTTGCCTCATTCTGGTCCTCTAGTCTGCCTAACTATAAAACAGAGAGACAAGGTGAGTGAGGTAATATATTTTATTGGACCAACTTCTGTTGGTAAGAGAGACAAGCTTTCAAGCTTTTGCTTACAAACCAGTTAATTGTGGGGTTTTAAAAGTGAAATTAGTGTTCATGAAATGTGCCAGATTGGCAGCCCTGGAGACAGATTCTGCATGTATGGGCTTCATTGCCCTGCCTCATCAACATAGCTTAACACTGACATAATGAGAGATATTGATCACCTTGGAGTGAAGGGGTTTCCATGCTCATTCAGTTTCAACCTATCTCCCGAGATTGACAACCAGGTTGCATGTTTTTGTTAAAAGTTTGGTCCAAACTATTCCTGACAGGAATATAAGAGAAGTTGGGTGCATGAGCATGGGCCTAACACCCAGACACACTTGTCTCTGATAAACTTTAGAGAATTCCCTCAGTCACACTTACTCAACACAATTTGGGCATGGCTATACTTGCAGATGTAGAGCGCTTTGAGTTAAACCTGACTTCGGAGAGCGCAGTAGGGAAAGTGCTGCAGTCTGTTCACACTGACAGCTGCAAGCGCACTGGTGTGGCCACATTTGCAGCACTTGCAGCAGCATTGGGAGCGGTGCATTATGGGCAGCTATCCCACAGAGCACCTCTTCCCATTCTGGCGCTGTGGCTTGTGGGAAGGGAGCGGGGGGGAGGGGCATTCTGGGTCCTGTCCCAATGCCCCATGATGCATCAGTTCGCATCCCAGCAATCCCTAAGCTTCCATCCATATTTGGAGCCATCTTTCAACGGTTTTTGTACTGCGCGCTCTGTCTTCCCTTTCGGTCTGTGGGAATGGAGCCCGAACTGCTGAGGAATATGCTGATGAGTCTCGCCAGCATGTCATGTTTGGCAGTCGAGTTATTCCTTATGATCCAAACGGACAGTGAGAGCTCCGACGATGATATCGACTTGAGTAATGCATGTGACATGAGTTTGCTTGTGGCATTCATGGACATGCTCACCACCGTGGAAAGCTGCTTTTGGGCTCGGGAAACAAGCACTGAGTGGTGGGATCACATCATCATGCAAGTCTGGGGTGACGAGCAGTGGCTGCAAAACTTTCGGATGAGAAAAGCCACTTTCATGGGACTGTGTGAGGCGCTCGCCCCCACCCTGCGGCGCAAGGACACGAGATTGAGAGCTGCCTTGACGGTGGAGAAGCGGGTGGCTATTGCAATCTGGAAGCTGGCAACTCCAGACAGCTACCGATCGGTCGCTAACCAGTTTGGAGTCGTGTGGATGCAAGTTTGCAGGGCCATTAATCGCATCCTGCTTAGAAGAACTGTGACTCTGGGTAACGTGCATGACATCGTGGCTGGCTTTGAACAAATGGGTTTCCCTAACTGCGGAAGGGCGATAAATGGCACACAGATTCCAATTCTGGCACCAGCCCACCTAGCCTCCGAGTACGTTAATCGGAAGGGGTATTTCTCTGTGATTCACCAGACACTTGTGGATCACCATGGGCGTTTCATTGACATTAATGCAGGCTGACCCGGAAAGGTGCATGATGCATGCATCTTTCAGAACACTGGCCTGTTCAGGAAGCTGCAAGCCGGGACTTTTTTCCCAGACCAGAAGATCACCATAGGGGAAGTCGAAATGCCCATTATGATCCTTGGAGGCCCTGCTTACCCTTTAATGCTGTGGCTCATGAAACCCTACACAGGGAGCCTTGACAGCAGCAGGGAGCGGTTCAACAACAGGCTGAGCCGGTGCAGAATGACTGTGGAGTGTGCTTTTGGCCATTTAAAGAGCTGCTGGCACTCTCTGTATGGGAAGCTGGACCTGGCCGATGACAGCATCCCTGAAGTTATATCAGCGTGCTGTACCCTCCATAACATTTGTGAAGGGAAGGGTGAAAGATTCACTCAGGCATGGAACTCGGAGATTCATCACCTGGAGGCTGAATTTGAACAGCCAGAGAGCAGGGCTATCAGAGGGGCCCAGCATGGGGCTGCAAGGATTAGGGATGCCTTGAGGGAGCAATATGCGGCTGAAAGCCACCAGTAATGTCTGGTGCCCTGCACGGGAATGAAGTGTAGTGGTTCCAATGTTAGTAGGAATCTGTGTTTGCTACGCTAACTTGCAGTGTCTGTTTCTTTCCTGGGCTAAGGTATCTTTTACTTTATGCAGTAATAAACAATGTTTTCAAAGCAAAAAAATCCATTTATTGAAAAGAAAATTCATTTATTGAAAAGAAACACAACTGCTTGGGAAGCAGAAAGGGCAAGGGTGTGGGGTGGGGAATGTTACAATCACAGATTTGCGTATGTCCTGTCATCATACTCAGCCTTCCTATCTGGAGTGCTGTGCAATGAGTGCTGCACTTCAGGATGGTGAAACTGCATGGTGACGGGGGTTGAGTGCAGTGGATAAGGGTCATAGTTTTCAGGGTGGGTGGTGAAGCTCCAAGTGTTGGAGGCAGCTGGTGGCGGTAAGAACCCAGATGTTGGGAAAAGTGGGTTGGAGGTCACATGGGGGCACAAGGGAAAGAGTTTTGGGACAAGGGCTGCAGGGGGGGTGGGCACAGTAGTGCTCCACCTGCATGGCTACGAGCGCCTGGATCGAGTCTGCTTGGCGCTCCATTATGCTTATCAGCCGATCCGTGCTTTGTTGCCAGAGCACTGTGCTTTTGTGCCGGTGCTCCTCATTCTGCTGGCGGATCCTCCTTGCACTGTCCCGCCACTCTTGCACTTTTCGATTTTCATTACTTGAATGCCGCATTACTTCATTCAACATGTCTTCCTTGCTTCTACGTGGCCTCTTTCTGATTCTTTGGAGTCTTTTGGCCAGTGATAACACAGATGGCTGAGATCTGAAGGTTGCATCTGTAAAGGCAAAATGCAACGCTTAACAGAGGCAGTATTGTTCACACCAGACAGAGCAATAATTCCCCTGTACTCAAGGGCAAGCACAGTCTACAAAATAGCATAATTTGCCCGTCTCAAAGCGAGCACACAACCCACAGGAGCCCCAAAATGGTGAGTAAGCACAGGGTCAAGTGTGACTGATTGTTTCCCAGCTGTACCATCCTCTGGGTTTCTGTGCCTTGGGGAGAGCCAACAGTGGCAGAGGGCCTGTGTACTGAACACTGTCCACACATTTTCCACAGGAGTTCGTCCTGGAAGATATCTCACTGCTGAGGGTGACCTGGGAAGCAAGGGAGGGTCTTCTACTGCAATGTGGATTCTGCCATGGCCCATATGCAGCTTGCCTGTTTGCAGCAATGGTCCCTCCACCCCTCACGGCACAGTGGTGCGGACAAATTAGCCTTACTGGGACAAGGACCACAGTGGCTCTCCCAAGAAACCTGTGCAAGCGCATTGCCCAAGTTCTAGATGAGTCCTTTGAAGAGATCACTGAGGCCGATTACCACGATGTGAGAGAGCACATCAACGCCCTATTCCGCATGTAGGCATGCATGCAGCCCTAACCCTCCTCGCCCCAACAGCCCGCACCGAATAACTTCCTTCCCAAAATAAAAGCCGCTTACTGGGAACCTCCTCTGGTGTTTTTCCTTCCCCAAGCACCGACCGCCGCAACTGGCTACCTTCCTCCTGGCTTGAGAACAGTTCCTGGCTGCATGCATCTAGGGATTCCAGAGTGTCTTCCTCTGCCAGAGTACCTTCGCTCACGCTTTGCTGCTCCTCTTCCTCCTCTTGCTGCCTTGTTGAACTGGGCTCTGAAGTGTCCATGGTGGTTCTCCAAGTGGAGGTGGGGTCGCCCCCAAGTATTGCATCCAGCTCTTTGTAGAAATGGCAGGTCCCACGGGCAGCACCGGAGTGACTGTTTGCCTCGCGGGCTTTGCGGTAGGCATTCCGCAGCTCCTTCACTTTAACCCTGCACTGCAGTGTGTCCTGGTCATGGCCCTTTCCAGCATGGCCCTTGATAACTGCCTGAAGGCATCGTAATTCCTAAGGCTGGAGTGCAGCTGGGACTGGACAACTTCCTCCCCACAAACACTGATGAGGTCCAGCACCTCGCCATTGCTCCATACTGGGGATCGCCTGGCACATGGAGGCATGGTCACATGGAAAGATTCGCTGAGAGCACTCCATGCCTGGCTGAGCAAACAGGAAGAGGATTTTCAAAATTCCCAGAGAATTTAAAGGGCGGGTCTGATGGTTGGTCACCTGAGGGCAGGGCAGTAGGGTTCAAAGTGATGACCAGAGTGGCTAGAACAGGCATTGTGGGACACTTCTGGAGGCCGATCAGAGAGCACTAACAGACCAGGGCATCCACACTGGCTCCACGGCGCTCCAGCGGGGGTGCAGCAAACGTTATTCCACTCGCCGAGGTGGAGTTCCAGGAGCGCTCCTTGCCAGTGTGGGCGGGTAGTGAGCTAGGGCGCCCGGGGCTCCTTTAATGCGCTCTAACTCGCACGTGTAGCCAAGCCCTTAGTCTGGTGTGGGTATAATAGAAAGCATAATTTGAAGACAATAAAGTTACAAAAAGGCAACTAAGAGTTAAATTTGGTTTGCAAAACCTTTATTACCAGTGATGATGTGTGAACTGGAAACAATACAGCTTGACTTTCCAGTTCCCTGAGTGAGTTCATAGGACTGGCAATTGGAAGAAAACCCCCTTTTATTTGCATATTGAGCAAGTTTGATCTGGGAATCTTTGGGGGAAGACAAACATGCAACCCCCACTCTGCCTTGTTTACAGACCCCATTTTAATAGTAATGATACTAATGCTGGATGCTAACTGCAGGATTAAGGAGACAGATGGTCTTTTTCATTCTGCTTTCCTGCTATAATCTTTTATAACAAAAAAGGCAGCTTATTGGTTTCTGAGTCAGAAACAAGACTTTGGTGGGAGCTTTGTACTTTTTGGAGGATGTCATGTGCTTTAAGCCAACCCACTGCTGCAGCGTTGGGCAGTGGGAGGTAATTTGAAAAGTTATGAGCTAAACCAGGACACTTTAAATCACCCCCTCCTTTGAGGTTTGGTTGCTTTAAAGCACATGCATGATGGAGTGAATGGCCATGGGCTTTGTGTGGATTGATTCTTCTAGGTGCAGTGCACATCTGAGTAAGAGGAGGCATGAAGCAAGTTGTTATTGTTTATTCTCTTTCAAGAATTCCTTCTCAAATGAGTTTCACAAGGTGACACATTTTGGTTTATGGCAAACTTTTTAAGAGGATGATCACTTTGTCTGCTCCTACAGCCATGTGACAATGTGTCACCAACCTTTCTTATTTGTTATTGTTTATACTACTGCCTACTGAATGCCTTCCTGCCAAGGTGATTTTAAAAGAAGTGGTTTTTGAATTAGTATAGCCTTCATAAAGGGATTTACTTCAATTTTTTAAAGGACACACTTACTTGAAAGAGTTGTTGACTAGGATTTATGGATCAAAGTGAAAGTGAAGAGATAAAAATATTGCTTCACGCTGGTGCACAGTGTGACGTCTTCCACTAGCGACTGCCATAAAAAAATACCCTTATGTTTGGGCTTTTGAGGAAGCTCAAAGACCTGCTTTTTTCTTGCCAGTTTTCTGAAAGTACTTTCTTCCCCCCTCTTCTTCTTCTGTCTCCTTTGTCTGCCCCTCCTCTCCCATCCCCCATCGATTCAGACAGGCTGTTAATGAAAAGAAAGGCATCATCAGCAGAACACTTCTCATCTGCAATAAGATCCTGTCTTGCTACTCTGAGGAAGTGTTGATTGGAAGCAATTCAGGACACTCATATTTACATGTTAGCATTTGGGAAATAGCACTGTAGGAAGTGACTTGCAACCTGCAGATACTTTATCAGCTTATTATCTCCAGAAGGATTTCTGAAGTGTTGTCAAGGTTCCTCCCCCACTCTGAACTCTAGGGTACAGATGTGGGGACCTGCATGAAAAACCTCCTAAGCTTGTCTTTACCAGTTTAGGTCAAAACTTCCTCAAGGTACAAAATATTCCACCCGTTGTCCTTGGACTGGCCGCTACCACCACCAAACTAATACTGGTTACTGGGGAAGAGCTGTTTGGACGCGTCTTTCCCCCGAAAATACTTCCCAAAACCCTGCACCCCACTTCCTGGACAAAGTTTGGTAAAAAGCCTCACCAATTTGCCTAGGTGACTACAGACCCAGACCCTTGGATCTTAAGAACAATGAACAATCCTCCCAACACTTGCACCCCCCCTTTCCTGGGAAATGTTGGATAAAAAGCCTCACCAATTTGCATAGGTGACCACAGACCCAAACCCTTGGATCTGAGAACAATGAAAAAGCATTCAGTTTTCTAACAAGAAGACTTTTAATAAAAATAGAAGTAAATAGAAATAAAGAAATCCCCCCTGTAAAATCAGGATGGTAGATATCTTACAGGGTAATTAGATTCAAAAACATAGAGAACCCTTCTAGGCAAAACCTTAAGTTACAAAAAAGATACACAGACAGAAATAGTTATTCTATTCAGCACAATTCTTTTCTCAGCCTTTTAAAGAAATCATAATCTAACACATACCTAGCTAGATTACTTACTAAAAGTTCTAAGACTCCATTCCTGGTCTATCCCCGACAAAGAAGACTACAGACAGACTCACAGACCCTTTGTTTCTCTCCCTCCTCCCAGCTTTTGAAAGTATCTTGTCTCCTCATTGGTCATTTTGGTCAGGTGCCAGCGAGGTTACCTTTAGCTTCTTAACCCTTTACAGGTGAGAGGAGCTTTCCCCTGGCCAGGAGGGATTTCAAAGGGGTTTACCCTTCCCTTTATATTTATGACAAGTGTACATTCACAAAAAGAACATTTGCTAATTTCATGACTGTTCTCAATAGTTTCCCAAAACAACTGCAATCGTAGCCACCTTTTTGCCATCTTTGACTTATTCCTGAAACCTCACTTCTCCTAGCTACGCTTCTCTCTCTGCATACAATTTTGCCAAATTCTTCCAAGACAAAACTGACAAAATATGATATAACCTTCTCCCTCCCATCAGGCTTTCCTTCCTACAACTCTTGCCTCCTTCTCCCCTGTTACTGATGCAGAAGTTTCTCACCTGACCTCCTCTTCTAACCCCTCCACTTGCCCAAGGGACCCCATTCCATCTCCTGATCTTCCTCGTGTCCACTCTCATCTCCTTCCTTACAACTGTGGGTTAGTCTCTCTTATCTTAAAAAATACCACCCTTTACCCCACCTGCCCGTCCAATTACTGCCCCTTCTCCCTTTCATCTCTCAGCTCATTAAGCAGCTAATTAAGCACTGTCTGGAGTTCCTCTCCTCCAATTCCATTTTGGCACCTCTCTAATCTGGTCTCTGCCCCTTGCAGTCCACTGAAACCATCTTCATCATAGTCTCCAATGATCTCTTCCTAAAGCTCAAAACCAATACTCCATCTTCATCTTCCTTAATCTGTCAGCCATCTTTGACACCACCGACCAAGCTCCTATGCTTGAAATCTTGTCCTCACTTGGCTTCTGTGATTCTTTCTTGGTTATCCCCCTACCTCTCTAATCACCCCTTCAGAGGGTCCTCCTCATCCCTGCTCCAACTTCCTGTTGGGGTTTGTTATAGGGTCCTGCCTCAGAAAAGAGACCCAGATTCACAGAAGTCTTTCACTGGCCAGCACTCCCTTGATGCTTGATGCAGGGCTTGCTGGGCCTTCCTCTTGGTTGTCTCCATCTGTGTCTGCAATTGTTACCTGGGTTTATCTGAACCCAAAGCAATGGTAGCTAGTCTCGGTTTTTCAGGTGGTGTGAGGAAATTAATCACTGGGGGACACTGCACCTCTGTCTGATAAATGATTGGTACACACAAGAGCGCTTCCACACAAAAATCCTTGTTTTTGTTAAGTACAAAGCACACATCAAAAATGCAATAGTCTAGAACACCCCAGAATATAGTTCCCCAAAGTCTGAGATGGTATCAAGTGGCAGCAACAGGTTTCTGGTGGCCAGTCTATCTCCTAGCTGCTGGGGAGTTTTATGCCAGTGACTCCTTGCTCATAAAAAATCCAAAGTTCTCCAAAGTACACTCTCTAACTAAACTCTTTATAGGTTTTCTCAGGACAAAGCACATAACTCATAATGGCCCCTAGTAGGCTAACAATCTCTCTAGCAACACTGAATAATAATTCATTATTCTACTTATCAGCAAAGCAACTTCAGCAAGAAATTTACAGACACAGGCACCCAGACGAAGTTCAGCTATTCACACTTTCCCTCCCTTCTTATGAGTCTGTCCTTGTTAGTAACACTGCAGTCGTGCAGATGTTTTTGTTGTGTCTGCCTAAGCCAAGGCCACATTTTCTGAGTCTGTGGTGTCCTCATTTCCATCTTATGGGGGCTAAGTGCAAAAGATGGCTGTGGGTTATATCAAATCAGTTCTCTCGTAACACAATAGCCTAGCCCTTCAGCCAGGTCACTTAAAAATTCAGTACCCTTCCAGGGTACTCAAATTCCCAAAATAAACACCACCTTCGACAGTAATCTCAAGTTAACATAAACAAAAGGTGTTTTGCCCCTTCTGGGCTTAACTCACAGTTCTTGCCACTCTTATCTGAGCACTGACTCCTCAGACTTTTCCTCGTTGGGAGCCCGAGTACAAAATAAACTATAATGGTTTTCTGCCCCTCCTAGGTTTCTCTTCAGTTTCCTGTTCCCCTTGTTCCCACTGCTTTTCTGGAGCCTGGCCTTTTTTTTCCCAGGGGCCCACCACAGGAGTTAAATTGACTCCTATGGCTCAGCTCTCCAGTCACAAGTCCTCTCAACTGCTCTCTTCACAGATAGTGCCTAACTTCTTATAGTTCTTCTTGTGTTTGATGGTGAAGCAGACTCACATGCTGAGTCTATGGTCTCTAAGTGCTGGACACCATAGATGATTCAAGAATTTAAAGTCTTTCACTAGTGTTCTTAAAGAATTGCAATATTGTTTGCTTTTTAATAGGGCACCATTTTCCTGATGATCTTACTAGGTGTTGCAGTGAAAATTTTGATATTTAAGGCCTCTACATTTTTTATATAAATACCCATTTTTGAAGGTATGTACTTTACACTCCCAAAGAAGATAGTCAACAGTTTCCTGGACCTTGCACATCCCACATAATTCATCTTTGTTTGTGTATTAGAAACAAATTACTAAATAGCCACAACAGCAAATTAAAATTCTAAACAGAGCCACTCCACTCTTTGTCTCAGGCCCTTGGAGTATATCAGCACTTTCGACTCTTGGACATATTTTACAGAGTCTTTTCCCCTTCATTTTTTTTGCCCATATTTCCTGCCATTCCTTTCACTGCATTTTTAATTATATTTTCAAAATCCTGTTCACTTAAAAGGGATCTCTAAATCAACTTATTTGTGTTTGATATTTTTTTACTAATTTGTCTGCCAACCCATTGCCCACTGCCCTACGTATGCTGGGATCAATGGTATTACTATGATTACATCTGGCTGCACCAATTCTTTTGTTAATAGAAACATTCAATTAAGTACATCATTTCTGCTATCTGGAGTGCCATTTCTGATCACCTGTAATCCTAATAAGGAATCAGACAGGATGACCACAGCGGCTGGTCTATGATCCAATTTAATGCCAGCATTATACCTGCCAGTTCAGCCATCAAAATGGCTACAGAATTTGATAGCCATACAGCTTTCTTGATTCTTAGCGAAGGAACACAGAATGCTGTTCCCTGTCTTCCTGTTCTTACATCTTTGGATTTGTCAATATGCATTAGTCAATAGCATCATCACTTATCACAAACTTATTGATTTGCTATATCTTGCACATTTAACATTCCTCTTCCTCTTTTAATTTCATTATACAATTCTGTACCTATCTCGGGAGGTATAATTTTCCTATTGTAAAGCATGTTCCCAAAGCTATAGATTTTAACCTCTTTTAGATTTTTCTTTTCACTATGATCTTTTGTCCACACTTTAACCCTACTTACATGAGGCAGTTTGCCCTACACATTGATCACGTAGCTCCGAGCATTCATCCTATATTAGCTTAGTGTTTCCATCTTTATAGGCGTTTCACCAACAGCTATCTGCAGTACACACAACAGCATTGTAATGAAGGCACCACATTCAATTCCCAACACCTGAGCTTGGACTGAGTCAAGCTTTCTTAAATTCCTTTTCAATGCCAAACTGAAAGTCTGGCACCCATACTCAATACTTGGTCTTCTTAGAGTTCTGTGTAGCATGACCGCTGCTTTCTTATCTGCATCCCAGGAAGTTCCAGAAATACTTTTAAGCAACTCCAAACTGCCAGACTTCTTCTGTTTTAAAGTCCTACATCCACCACAGGTGTGGCAGGGCAGGACTAATTAAACAGGATTGGGTGGCCCCTGCCCTTTTGGCTCTTAAAGGGGCAGGCCACCCTGTTACAGGGTTCCACAGGGCTTTGTCCTTGTACCCTGTCTCTTCCCTCTCTACACCTCTTCTCTGAGTAATATCATCCACAAATACAAAGTGAATCTCTATCCAGATGATTCACAGATCTACCTGTGAATCTGTGTGGATGTGAGTCATAGATCTATCTCTCTACTCCAGATCTGTCTCCTTCTGTCCAAACTAAAATCTTGGCCTGTCTTTCTGGAATCTTCTTAAAGATGTCTGGCCATCTGCTCAAGCTAAACATGGCTAAAACAGAAACCCCAATCTCTCTCCCCTCCTCATTTTTTGCCTTTCTTGATCACTGTGGCCAAACACCACAATCCTGCATGTCACTTGGGCCCGTAACCTGGGCATCATCTTCAATTTGTACCTCTCTCTAGGTTCTAATATTCAGGCTATATCTAAATCTTGTTGATTCTTTCTGCATAACATCTCTAAGATACAGCCTTTCTTATCCAGCCACACACAGCTGTTTAGGCTCTCATCTCATGTCTTGATTATTGCAACATCCTTCTCTCTAGCCTTGAAAAAGGCAATCTTGCGCTGATCATATCCAGTCAGAATGCTGCTCCAAAGATCATCTTTCTAGCCAATTGCTTTGCTCATATCACTCCTCTCTTTGAATCCCTCTTCTTGCTCCCCCTTCTTTATGGCATCAAACATAAGATGCTTGTTTTATTTTCAAAGCCCTTCATTATCAGTTTCCACTCTCTCTATCATCTTTCATTTACTGTCAAGCTGTTGACACTCCCCTGCAAATGACCCAGGATGCCAGCCTCCATTGCCCACTTGATACATTCTCAAACAAGCACCTTTCTGTTTTATTCCATGCTGCCCCCCATACTTGGAAGGTATCCCTATAAACAACTGTAAAGCTCCCTTATTATCCTCCTTCAAAGCCCACTTTAAAACTCTCCTTTGTAGTGATGCCTACAAAACACTTTGGCTGCTGTTGTGCTGAGACCACAGCATATTATGCTGACCAATGCTGCCTTATTATTTCCTTGTACTCCCCAGTCTGTCAGTATCCATCTGTTGTCTCTTGCCTTATAATTAGTGAGTATGCTCCTTGGGGCAGGGACTGTCTTTTTGTTCTGTGTTTTAAAAGTGCCTAGCACAATGGAGTCCTGCTCCATGAACAGGGTTCCTAGGCTGTACGGTAGTACAAATAATAAATAATACTAATTCACTCTATTCTGTATCTAGTAGGTGTTACACAGTATAAAGGAACTCTTGAAGTCCCAGGGTGTAAGGTGTTACAAGTGGAACCCAGGTGTCCTGCCTTTTACACGGGTTATCTGGGATGGGGCTATAAAAGCAAAGAAGGTGCTGTTGGGGTGGCTACTTAGGAGGAAGGATGTTTCTTTAGCTACCTAGAATGGCCTCTGGTAATTGTTACCAAATATTTTGAGTTTACTTTTGTTTTTGAGTCTTCTCTGTGTTAATTGAGCCAGCCCTTAGCAGAGGGACTTGAACTATAGTTTGGGTGGGATCTCTCTTTATATTAAGCTTTCATTTATAAAGGGTTAATAAATGATTAAGGCTACATTTTAGTCATGGGTATTTTTAGTAAAAGTCATGGACAGGTCACAGGCAATGAAAAAAAATGTGGGGGTGCTGCAGGGGTGGTGGCCCAGGACCCTGGCTGGTGCTGGGGGGAGGCAGGCGGCGTGCGGCTCAGGACCCCCGCTGGTGCTGGTGGGGGGGTAGGCTGTGGTGCGTGGCCCAGAACTCCTGCTGATTCTGGCGGGTGGGGCGGGCAGCAGTGCCACAGCCCAGGACCTCTGCTGGTGCTGGGGCAGGGGTTGGTGGGGCTGGCAGCCTCCCTACCTGGTGGCGCATGTCCCTGCAGCTCCTAAGGGCAGGGAAGGCCAGGGGTGCTCCGCATGCTGCTCCCGCCACAAGCACCTCCACAGCTCCCATTGGTCGGGAACCGCAGCCAAGGGGAGCTGTGGGGGTGGGGCCTGCAGGCAGCACATGGAGCCCCCTGCCCCTCCAGCTAGGAGCTGCAGGGACATGCCGGTGGGAGCCCCCGACCCTGAGGTAAGTGCCATCCCACACCCCAAGCCCCTGCCCTTAGCCCTGAGCCCCCTCTCACAGACCCAAATTGCTGCTGCTGGCCCAGGGGCTGCCCGGCCAGCCAGTCAGCCAGCATCAGCCACTTCAGAAGTCACAGGTGTCACACAAAGTCATGGAATCCGTGACTTCTGTGACTTCTGTGACAGACACGCAACCTTATAAATGATTAATAGATTTTACAAGCCTGTTACAGACATGAGTAATATATAAGTACTGTAGTTATAAGCACATCAGTAGAATGTGCTATATACATGTGGTGAAAAGCCATGATTATAAGCAACCTAATAACCTGCTGTACTCTCTATACAAACGATTAATTAACCAGTTATTCAAATATCCATTAACTGTTTATAAATTATTTAAAAATGGATACTTTAATATTAAGTGTGACCATTTGGGGCTTTACTTTACCCTCCCTGGTTGCTGTACCTACCCACTGGCTTGTGGCAAGTTTTTGCTGTGGGCATAAAGGGGAATAATTACAATTCTGCCTATTAGTCTTCAGTGATTTTTATGCAAGTAAAAATTTCAAATGGGACTTTCTGAATCTCTAGAGAATTGCCCGGGTCCTGAAATTGAACAATTTGTCTGAACAGTGCCGATTTGAAGAAAGAGATGCTTGGGAAGAGGAAAATGCCTTACCCATTGCAAAGAAAAAAAAACAACAGGGAAGCAGAAGGACCACTGCTTATTATGGAAAAAGAAGCAATCACTCAGAATGACTGTGTAAAGCAGAGCACGAGGCATGAGATTATGTCACAACAGCACTTCACAGTAACAATTCTCTTTGTAGCATATCACAATTTATGGGCCTGTCCCATCTTTAAATAAGGAGAAGCAAATCTAGCATTCATTGTCATCATTAATGGTGACCTAACAGCCCATTAAATGGATTTATAAGATATTTGTATTCAGGGATCTTAGTATTTGGACCACAGAATACAAATATTGAACTCAAATATCATTTTCTCTTTTCAGCAAAAGGTCTTTCTTTCCTTTCCCTTATTAGCCTATGGTGATATGCCAGGGAGGGGCCGGGGAGAAAACTAGACAAACTCACACATGTTTCTCTCTCTCCCTCATCCCTTTCCTCCTCTGCTGCCTATTAATACTCATAGTCAAAATGGTCTCTTTATTCAGAGAACACTGAGAATGGCAATACAAGGTTGCCCATATCACTACCTGTTGTGTAACTGTCACTTTAATATAACAGAAGTTGACTGCAGAATGAGAATGGAGGGATTAGGAGTAATCCTGGGAAATAAAACGAGGTTCACAAATTGTGTATGTGTGAACTTGGCCTGGCTAGCTGTGCAATTACAGTATATATAGTCTATTTAAATTTCACTGATAAAGAGATGATTTTATTGTTCACCACCATGACTCAATCATTTTCTGTGTTGATACACACTACTAATATATCTCATTAACGTGAGCCAGAAGAAGCAGCTTAGGGAATGAGAGTGTCATTTCCTCTCCATATATGTTCAGTGCTTGTTCTCTCTGCTGAGACTGCCAACAAGTTGGGCTGTTACTGCCAATTCTGATTCTGTTTTTTATCATGTAGATCACGTTTTCCCAAACTTGGGTTGCCGCTTGTTCAGGGAAAGCCCCTGGCGGGCCGGGCTGGTTTGTTTACCTGCCACGTCCGCAGGTTCGGCCGATTGCGGCTTCCACTGGCCGCGGTTCGCTGTGCCTGGCCAATGGGGGCTGTGGGAAGCAGCGGCCAGTACGTCCCTCTGCCCACGCCGCTTCCTGCAGCCCCAATTATAGAGATTCCTTCCTGCCCAAGAGCCCCTATAGCAGGGGTAGTCAATAGGTGGACCGTGGGCCAAATCTGGACCACCAGATGCTTTTGAATGGACTGCAAAATCTTTTTGTTTACTTATTATCATTATTGTTGTTGTGGTGTGAAAAATGTTTCTCTAGCGTCTGGACCTTGACTATACCTTGACCAAGAAATTTGCACCTTGACAAAAATAATTGACTACCCCCTGCCCTATAAAAATCACAGCACGCATCACAAGTAGTTTGCTAATCCCCAAGGTTTGGGCCTATATCCATTTGAATGTACTTGTGATGGAGTGTACCAGGCATTCACTGCTCCTTGTTAGAGAACCCACTGCAAGGAAGGAAGGAATCTATCTTCTATTTTAAACCAAGAAGCCACTTTTGGTCAGCGCCTATTGCTGACCACACTTTGTGTTTATGTTACTGAGACCCCTTTTGATTCACTCTTTGTGACTGTAAGACTATTGAAAACTAGATGATTTCACTTCATGAAACACCATGGCTCATGCGGGCTGGTGATGGTACCATGTAGACACCCTGGGTGCTTTCTCAAGTAAGTGACTGATTTTTGTATCTGCTATGTTAGATGTTGTCAGGAAAGATTTACCTTGTTTCTTATTTTGCTTGTCCCTAGAGCGCCCTTTGCACCAACTACTAGTTTTCCTTTTTGTATATTCAGTGGAAAATCTTAGCAACTAGCTGAGTTAGTCACAAAGAAAGACAGTATCAAATTTAACTTCATTTTTCCATGAATAAGTAATTGATAGAAAACAGCGGGTGTTATCTGTTCCAAGCCAAAGTATATTCAAGAAAGAAGGAAAGGAAATTTTTTTTGGTTCCATGTTTAGGGGTCTGATAAATTATTCCATGGTAGATAAGCTTAGAACTGAGACAGGTAACAGAGCTTTGGAAAACAAGTATATAACAAAAAGACCAATATGTATTCACCCTGCTGAGAGTTTGTTTAAAAGCAGGGTAACAAAGCTTACAATATTATTGAATCACAGAGTGATGTGTCTTCCCTATTATCACCCTAAAACTGAACACTGCTGTTGCTTTATAAAGGTGTCACAAAAATAACCCCGAACTTTGTTTTGTTACTTGTTTGTTTACATTTACATGTGGTAATAGGTTGTAATCTTAAATTCCATTCAGCATTTCAAGCACAAAATTGAATCATTCAACTTGTCACACAACAGAATAACTTTCTTCCCATTTTTGCTCTTGGTAAAGCACCAGAAGTCATGAAATCTGTTTTTTGGTTTTTTCCCTTCCCCTGGCTCTGCCATAGATTTTCTGTTTTATCTTGGACAAGTTTATTCTTTGTGTCTCCATTTTCTCCAAATGTAAAATGGTGATAATACATATCTAGTTCACAGTGGTTTTGTGAGGCCTAATGCCTGAATGCTGACAAAGCATGGAAGCAGAAGTAAAGGATTTGGGCCCAGATCCTCAAACCGCATTTAAGCACCTAACTCCTACTGAAACCAACAAGCACTAGGTGCTTAAATACCTTTTGAGGATCTGGGTCTTGGAGTAGTACTATTATAATACTCCTTGGCCCTGACACTCACATTCATTCCAACTTTGACTTCCTTGTCTTGCCCTTTGTCACCATGAGTATTCATTCCATCCATCACACACTTCCTTACTGGAGCTCTGATCACTTTAAATGGCTAATTTATGTTGTCCTTTACAGAGTGAGAACCAAAGGATCTATCACAACTCATTGTCTATTACAGGACATATATATTTCTAAACATAGATTTAAAGCACTTAACTTGGGGTCTAACTAACCAGAAGTCCTCTACCTCTGGTTGTTTCCCTTACCCTTATGCCAATAGATCTAGGTGAAAACGTGCAAAAAGTAGTATAGGCTCCGACTTATGCATGGATTTGCACTGGGGTGCTGCAGAGTCATGCTGACCCAGGGGAGCAGTGGGCAACATTCTACCTCATTGACCTCATCCTACCTGTTTATATGAAACAAGTTTGAAGACGAAATGTTGAAAAGTCCATTTTAACGAAAAACACAATGGAATTTAAGACATAAATATGCATGGATCATATTCTGCACTATCTTACACCTCATGGAACCCCTATTTCACCTCCTCATACCCAGGGTGGCACTGCATCTGCAGAGATTTAATGGAGCCCGGCATGCATTGTAGAGGTACGTTTAACTACTTGGGTGATTATGGTGTTGTGCAATTGATTTAACTGATGCCAATTGGTTGTCTAGTTTGGGGTAAACAGAAGTACCTGAGAGCAGCGTGGAGATAAGGCCAAAATTGGGTATAACTCCACTTAAGTCAATAGAATTATACATGGTTATGACTGAATTTGGCTTACTGACTGGTGGGTCTATGCAAAATTCTGGATGCTTTACAGCAAAATTGGATTTAGTTGTTTTCTTTTAAAATTATAATAGCATATGGAGCCAAATCGTGCTACGTACTGAGGGCCAGATTTTCAAAGATTCTATGGTGGGATCCTTGAAGGGACGTAGGCATTGCGATGCTGAGTGTCACGGTACATAGGTAAATCACAGGAACAAAGTGTGATCCACAAAGCCAAGTTAGGTGCCTAGGCAATGAATGGGGAGAGGGAGACATCTTAGAATGGGATCCACAAAAGCCAGCATTCTAGCTGGGGAGCCACCTAAGCTAGCCAATGGGAAATGCTCATGAAAGGTTACCTAGCTCCATGAACAGGGCGGAGCTTTTCTCTGCTTACTGATAGTGCTCCGTGAATGCAATCTGCTCTCCTGGAGTCTAGTGGGAATGAGTTAGTTATCTGCCTTTCTCCCCACAAAGGGGGGAGGCGGTGCTGCTGCTGCCGGTGCTGCCCACCTTGTAAACTTTTAGCTTGGTGGTTAGAGTACTCACCTAGGTTGTGAGAGTCCCTGGTTCAATTCCCCTCTCTCTGCAGGATTGGGGGGCACAGAGAAGATTTGAACAAGGTTCTTCCTTCTCCTGTTGTGGCAGAGAGTGGGAATCAAACCTATGTCTCTGATGTCCTGGACAAGTGATCTAACCACTGGGCTAAAAGTTAGAAGGTGGGCTGCAGCACCGCTAGCTCCTCCTCCAGTGGCTGGATTTTTAATGGTACCTGATCTCAAGGGTGGTCTCTGAGCATACCTACCGGATTGGGCCCCACTTGCAATTTAGGCTGGCAAATGCTCCCTCCCATTTGTGAATCGCTCTGGGGCTTAGGCTGGGTGATAGGCATCTGGACATCTAGAGGGGGCAGCAATGCACATGCTAGAGGCAGAAACATAGGCAGCTGGAGAACTTTTACCCTGAAAACTTAGAAGCCGATTGAGTTTAGGCACCTATAGGGTTTGGTGGGAATTTATTGAATTGCAGTGGAGCCAAAATTAGGACTTAAGTGCCCAAGTACGTTTGTGGCTCTGGGCCTCAGCACCAAAAGATGTAGGTAGGCAATTTTGAAAATCCGATTAGGTGCCTAACTACCACTGATAAGTTAAATGCCTAGTGGGATTTTTAAAATTGTCTAAGTAGGTGCTTATCTGCATCTTTTTAGAAATTCCACTGGGCACCACACTCTCATCAGTGGGAGCTTGGCACTAATGGGATTTTTCAAAAGTGCCCGACTCCATCTTTAGGCACCTAAATACCTTTGAAAATCTGGCCCTGAGCATCTCCTGGGGCATGTGAAAGGCTCTCATTTCTCCTTGAAGTTAGTGAGAGTTGAGGACATTCAACATCTGGCAGGATCAGGCCCTAACAGATGGGAGAGTGTATTTCTTGGAATCAAACACATCTAAAGTGTATATGAATGGAGCACCACAAAACAACCTGTCAAGTTTACAGTGCTGTAACTGGAAGTGGGGGCATGATTTTCACATTGTGTATGAATTAAATGGGGTTCTGCTTTTATGGTGGATAATTTTGTCTAATTTTCAAGAGAGCAAGGACTTTTTCAAGATGAAAGGAGACATTTTTTGAAAGAGCATAAACGTACATTGTGACACTACCAAAACGTGTGCATAACTGAGTAACTGCCTGATTTCACTGTTATAACAGTTGTCCTCTCTCCTACCTATCACCCTTGCACTGTTGTTTTGTCTTGTCTTCATTTATAATACATAAAGAGAGGAAGGACTTTCAACCTCTAGGCACCTGTGCCATGAATACAACTACAGTTATATAAAAAGGCTGAACCAGCAGCTGTGCCTCACTTCAAACCCAGAAAATAATTAACAGGTGAGCAAATCAAAACCCAACCAATATTCCTCTCACCAGAAACACCTGCTCCTATGGTGCCGCCGCCTAAAGCCTGGGTAAATAGACAGGTTTTAGAGGGGGTCCTGAAGATCAGCTCAGGACGAATTTGGACTGGGCCTTGGGGAAGGAGTGTATAAACCTGAGTTGTCTGTCATGGGGAATGTCTTGCTGGGAGCAGCGGTGGCACCATTGCACAGGGGAGTCTCTCGTACAGGCAAGTCCTAAGCCAGTCCTCATAATATAATTAAAACCCAACCCTTAAACTCTACTCAGAAACCAATGCTCAGCCACTACCAGGCACAGAGCACTGGTGATATAAATTCTGTGTGATACGCCACGTGCCTAGAAGGCTGCTGCATTCTGCACCAGCTTTAATTTCCGAGTTGATTTAGGGTGTATTCCCATGTACAGCACACTGCAGTAATCTAATCTTGATTCCACAAAGGCATGGAGCACAATATCAAGATCTGCATGCAATTAGGGTTGCCAGGCATCTGGTTTTCCATCAGAATGCCTCGTCGAAAAGGGACTCTGGCGGCTCTGGTTGGCACCACCGACTGAGCAATTAAAAGTCAGGTCAGCGGAGCAGCAGGGCCCCGGGGCTCAGGCAGGCTTCCTGCTGGCCCTAGCTCCTGGAAGTGGCTGCCAGGTCCCTGCAGCCCCTAGGCACATGGGCGGCCAGGGAGGATCTGCATGCTGCCCCGAGGGTAGGCTCCGCAGCTCCCATTGGCCAGGAACCATGAGCAATGGGAGTTGCGAGGGAGGAGCCTGCGGGTGTGAGGGAAGTGCGAGGAGGCTCCCTGGCCGCCCATGCACCTAGGGCAGTGAGGGGCAACCTACGGCTGGTCAGGGTAATCTGCTGGCAGGCTGCGAGACAGTTTATTTACATTGACCGTCTGCAGGCACGGCTGCCCACAGCTCCCAGTGGCTGTGGTTCGCCGTTCCAGGCCACTGGGAGCTGCGGGTGGCTGTGCCTGCAGATGGTCAATGTATACAAACTGTCTCACAGCTCGCCAGCAGATTACCCTGACCAGCCGTAGGTTGCCCCTCACTGCGCTTGGAGCTGCACTGTAGGGACCTGGCGGCTGCTTCCCGGTAAGCACCACCGGGACCCTGAACCCCTTCCCATACCCAACCCCCTGCCCCAGCCCGTAGTCCCCTCCCACACCCAAACTCCCTCCTGGAGCCCCCTTCCTCCAAACCCCTGCCCCAGCCTCCTCCTGCACCCCAAATCCCTCATCCCTGGCCCCACCCCAGAGCCCACACCCCCAGCTGGAGCCCTCACCCCGCTCCTGCACCCTAACCCCTTTCCTCAGCCTGGATCCCTCTCTCGGACCCTGAACCCCTCATTTCTGGCTCCACCAGAACTTGCACCCCCAGAACAGATCCCATACCTTCACACACCACAACGCCCTTCCCCAGCCCGGTGAAAGTGAGTGAGGGTGGGGGAGAGCGAGCGACGGAGAATGAGTGGGGGCGGGGCCTTGGAGAAGGGGCAGGGCAGGGGTGTTCAGTTTTGTGCGATTAGAAAGTTGGCAACCCTAGCATGCAAGAGACACTGTTGCACTCTCCTGGCCAGATGAAGATGAAAAAAGGCCTTCCCAGATGCAGCTGCTAGTTGACTGCCTACCAGCAGGCAGGGATCCAATTGTAACCTCTGCCAGTTGACACAATAATAACCCCAGACTGTGAACTTGTGTGATGGTCCCTTGACAAACCCTTGACAAGAGGGACAGATCTTCTATCAGTTTTCCCCAACCTGCTCGCATCACCTATTCTACCTGGATTGAGCATCAGCCAGCAAGCTCTGATCCATGCTCCAGTAATAACCAAACCTGGGGTGAGGAATTTGACAGCACTTGCTGGGTCAGAGAGAGTGGGGCCAATGTTCTTGTGTTCCCCTCTGCTAGTTTCTGTATGCAAAGCACGTTTTTAAAATTAAAATTGTAACAGGAGAAAAAGATGGACTTCTATTAAGCTCAGCAATATAGAGAAGCCAGATTGTTACCTCACTTTTTCAGGTTAATGGTTTGTTAGTGACCTCAGAGGGTGAATCAAATAGCTTGTGACTTGTTGCCATTCATTAAGCGGACTGAAGTAAAAGGATGGGCTAAATGTCTGGCTTGCTTGGCAGCCAGGAAGAAAAAATCCTGAGTTTGCATTTCTCCTATGCAGTTTAAAACCCTTTCATACAGGTGTAATGAAATGGAACATTGTTCCTGCCCATTTTCATTCACTCTGAAAATTTTTTCCAGGCTGGCTTTTCACTGCAAAATGCTATGGTTTCTCTGCTCCTCTTGTCGAATTCTGTGAAGTGCTGAGCACTTCCTGGAAGCTGCTGAGTGCCCTCCACTCCCATTGACTTTCAAGAGTGTTCAGCACCTGCCCCAGAGGACTAGGTCTTATATCAGTGTGAGGTGAGGGTGGTCAGGATTGGTCCCTATGTTCTATGATGTGGAGCTCCTCTGAACTGGGGACAATTAATTGAGCTACCAGATAGCCTCACTGGCTTGCTCAATAAGGCTCCAGGGGAAAGCATGTAAGCACATGGGCGTCCTGTCCTGAACAGGGACACTTCCCAAAATCAGGGCCTTAAACTTTGGAAACTCTCATTTAAGGCTGTCACTGACTATGAATTCCTGTGAACATAACATTAGGGCCTGGTCACAGTGGATCAAACTCCCTTCAGTGATGAATCGGCCTTGTACTGGACTTCTGCACAGAAGTCCCACTTAAGCCTTAATTAGCCTAATTAGAGGCTTTGCTGGCCTCTGCAGAGGAGGGAATGTCACTCAATGGAAACGAGGACTCAGTGGGAGCTTTGGGTTCTCAAAAATGCAGATACCGGCCCTTAATTGTAAATTTCATAAGAACAAAGTGAGGGTGAAATCCTGTGTCCACTGAAGTCAATAGCAAAACTCTCATTGATTTCAATGGGGCCAGGTTTTCACCCTAACTCTTAATAAAACTTTATTAATATATTCTGTCAGATACAGTGATCCCTTTGAAAATCTTGACAAGTACAGTGCAACTTAAAATGCACCTTATGTTCATACATAGCTATACAAGGAAAATGTAATGTAGAAATAGAGACACAAACACTGTGGCTCAATTATAAGCCACAGTCAGATAAGCCCCATTTTCCAAACTTTGACGCTTAGAATTAAGTACTTAAAGCCATATCTAGGCACCAAAATAAAAGGCCTAAAACTGGTTGGTCACTAAGCACCCACAGCTCCTGATATATCAGAGGGTCCTTGGCATCTTATGGAAGTGTCCAGCAGTATTGATCCCTCTATTTCTCCATTTACTTCAATTCTCCCATTCCCTGAGTCAACTCTTTGCAGTGTGTGCAGTGAACCATGTTTAGATACACCAGAAAGAGTAATCTTCTAGGGCATGCCAAAGCTAGTCTGTATCACCAACCTTACACCTTGCATATATCCACTGGGGAGCTGGAGCCAGTTCGCACCAGTTCGCTGGAACCAGTTGTTAAATTTAGAAGTCCTTTTAGAGCCGGTTGTCCCTCATGGGACAACCGGTTCTAAAAGGGCTACTAAATTTAACAACCGGCCAAAAGTGGAGCCTTAGGGCTGGAGCACCCAAGGGGAAAATTTGGGTTGTGCAGAGCACCCACCGGCAGCTCCCCGCCCCTCCCCACGCCCGGCCCCAGCTCACCTCCACTCCGCCTCCTCCCCTGAACATGCTGCCCCACTGTGCTTCTCCGCCCCACCCGGCTACCCGCGAATCAGCTGTTCACGCGGGAAGCGGGGGCTGAGAAGCAGGCGGCTGTTTCGCGCTCAGGCCCAGGGAGGTGGATGTGAGCTGGGACGGGGCGGGGGCGCGAGGGGGGCCACCCACGCCGCAGCAGGTAACCCGGGGGGGGGCGCACAGGGGAATTGCTCCCCTCCCCAGCTCACCTCCGCCTCCCTGGGCCTGAGTGCGAAGCCGCCGCCTGCTTCTCAGCCCTCCCAGGCTTCCCGCGTGAACAGCTGATTTGCGGGGGGGCGGGGGGTGGAGAAGCAGAGTGGGGCAGCACATTCAGGAGAGGAGGCGGGGCGGAGCAGAGGTGAGCTGGGGCTGGGTGTGGGGTGGGGTGGGGAGCTGCCGGTGGGTGCTCTGCACCCACCAAATTTTCCCCATGGGTGCTCCAGCCCCGGAGCACCCACAGAGTTGGCGCCTAAGGCACCACTTTTGATGTGATCAGTGGGGGGAGCGGGCACTACACTATCCTGCCCCTAGGAGCCAGAGGGACCTGCCGGATGCTTCCTGGGAGCTGCCCCAGGTAAGCACAGGCCGGGACTCCCCACCTCGCCCCCCGCTCCCCACCTCGCCCCCCTCTTAGGGGCGGGGTAGGCACCCACTATGGTGGCCCACAAGACCCTCCTGCCTGGTTCTGGGACAGTCAGTGGACAGGGGAGGGGGGTGGATGGGGCAGGGGTCCTCGGGGGGAGGGTGTCAAGGAACATGGGGGGTTGGATGGGGCAGGAGTCCCGGGGAGCGGGGGTGGGCAACGACCCCCTCATGGGGTGAGGAGGGAACCAGTTGTTAAGATTTTGTCAGCTCATCACTGCATATCCCTTTAAGCATTAATAAGATACTACAGAAGTTATTATACACCAGACTTGATTTAGCATATGCGTCTGTCAAAGTTATCTTAAGGAATCTTACTGTTTTCATCTTTGACAATGGTCTCCTTTCATATCTTGCAATTTCTACTAATCTGTTATCAATGCATTATGAGCCTCATCCAACTCCTACTGAAGCTAGACTTTCCATCAGAATCAGGCCCTATATCTGGCATCTTCCAGGTTGTATGAATTCATTGTATGGCATCAATTATACTGCAAATGTTTGGAGCCTGTTCAGTACTTAGAAGAAAAATAACAGTATCTGAATTACACTGTTTGAGGCAGAGGGAAATTTGGAAATTAGGGAGTTCTCTTTTGATTGGCATTAGCTGAAGGAGAAGGTACATTACTGCAGATGTCATACAATAAAATTTGTACTTATACTGTCCTTGTCTAGTTCAATTAAAGGGGAAGAAGTGAGGCAAATCATGAAGCCATTTCTTCTATGGCCGAGAGGTTGCAACCTAGCTGTAAAACAGAGTAAAGAGTAAAAATGGTAAAAGAACAAATATTAATGGACTAAATTGGAAGTTTCACACAGCAGAAGCTCCTTTTGAAGTGACTTTCTGGAAACTTCAGGTGATGCAAGGATACAAAGTGATTCAAACTGCTGGCACAATAATAATTTAGACATTCAATAGCAATACTTTCCGTAGACTTTGATGCTCATTTTAATTTCCCTTTTAAATTTCTATGCTGAATAAAATGTTTATATAAAAAAATTGCAGTGTGATCAATGGTTTGAACATTGTGGAATAGAAAAAGACAGCAATTTGATTGTCTCCCACATTTGTTAATGAAATATAACAGCACTGAGAGTAGGGACTGCTTTCTTTTTAGGTCAGTACATCATGGCTGCCACTTTGCCTTGCCTCATAATCTCTAAATAGTTCATAAAGGTAATGGGAGTAGCCAGACTGTAGAATTTATTAGTTATTTTATTAGAGAGGAAGGAATGTCTTAATTAATACACTGAACTAGGTGATCTAGTTTCAGTTACCAGTTCAACTCAGGAAGTCTGTGGCAGTCTTTGGCAAGTTACTTCATCTTTCTGTGCCTCAATTCCCCATCTGTAAAGTGAGGATAACAATACTTCCTTTCTCCATCTGGCTAAAGCTCTTAGCATGGCAATAGACACTGTGCTGAAGAATTCTTTTGCCCTGCAGTAAGTGGAGAATGGCCCAGGTATTTTTTTAATATGCAGTGTTCTGTCAAAAGTATGACTACTTCCTGATTTGCAGACCCTTGTCCAAATGATCTCTGTAGCTTTGGAACCAATCCTGGTGTCACTATGCCTCTATGGATCACAACTGAGAATACCAAATTCAGGACAAACTGCTGAGAAATAGGGCAGATGCATCCCAAACTGGTGGTTATTCTCCCATAAGATATAGCAAACCAGCAGCAAAAGTAAACTTCTGTTTCACCACACTGGCTAACAAGAAGCCAAAAAAGCACTTTCCTTAGGTATTCCAGTCCTTGTATCATCACCAAAAACACTAGACTTAATGATGAGTGGTTATTTAAAACCAATTTCATTAAACAAAAGGGTTCTTCTGATCCCAAAGGACCAGCCACATACTCAGGTCAATATATAACTAAGATCTTACCCAATCATCACACTGTTGCCAATCCTTTAGATAGGTAGGTAAGAAAGAAAAAAAAGAAAGGAGTTAAAATTGGTTAAAGGAATCAAATACATACAATAATTGCAAAGTTCTTGGATCAGCCTTGTAGTCATGATGGAATAAACTGCTGGCTTGTTAAGTCTCTGGTTGCTTCCAAATCATTGGAAGGTCCTCAGTCCTTTGGTTAGAATGCTACCATTAGTATAAGTTCATAGTCCAGAGCAGGGGTTGGCAACCGTTGGCACATGACCCATCAGGGTAATCCACTGGTGGGCTGTGAGACATTTTGTTTATGTTGACCGTCCGCAGGCACAGCCCCCCGCAGCTCCCAGTGGCCGCGGTTCACCGTTCCCGGCCAATGCACCTGCAGGAAGTGGTGAGGGCTGCAGGGATGTGCTGGCTGCCACTTCCTGCAGTTCCCATTGGCTGGGAATGGTGAACCACGGCCACTGGGAGCTGTGGGGGGCCATGCCTGCGGACGGTCAATGTCTCGCGGCGCGCCAGCAGATTACCCTGATGGGCCGCGTGACGAAGGTTGCCAATCTCTGTTCCAGAGGATTGAGTAGGAAAGAAGTAAAATGGAGGTGTTTCCAGGGCTTGTTATAGCATCTGCCAAGTGAAGGGAAACCCATTATTCTCGCTGTGGAAAATTACAGGTAACAAAATGGTATTTGGAGTCACATAGGCAAGTCACATGCATGATTTTGCATAGTCATAGCAGAAGCCATTACCTATGCTCCAGTTAGAACCTTCATAGGAAAGTCCATTAAGTGTAGATAGGCATCTTCCATTGTGAGTTAAGTGTCCTTTGATGGGCCATTCAACTTGAATAGTTAACCTTGTGGGTGCTACTGTTACCCCGGGTTCTTTCAACCCAAAGATCTTGGTAACTTTTACTCTGTGCGAGGTGGTGTCAGGAAATAAATCAGGGGAGACACGGCCGTCTGACCGATAGATGGCTGGCACAAACAACACAACACAAGAGTGCTTTCACTTAAAGCTAAACTTTACTTATTCTCAAGCACTTATACACATGTCCACAACAGGTTAGTAAAACACCCCCAACTCTCGATAATTACCAGAGCTGAGTGTGGCTCTCGAGTGGCACAGCGGCAGCCCGTCTTCTGCTGGGAAACACAAGATGCATCCAGAGAGACAGAGAGTCCAGTCCTGAAGAGTCCCCCTACCTCAAACTTTCCCCCCTTATTTATACGTTAGTAATAGAATGACATGTCTCTTAAAGCAAACTTGTTAAGTAAGCAGTTTCAATGGTCAAGTGAGAGGTTCCTTCTGATTATCGATTAACCAGCTGTGGGTTTTTCCAGCCTTTGCAGCCTTGAGGCCCCACTAGACATTCCTGGGGCACATCCTGCTGTTGTAAAATGCATGTCTCAGCAACTTCAACACAATTCTTATCAGGAAGGACGCGGGGTCAAGCTGCCCTCTCTGTGGCACCCAAAAACCCCCTTCCCCTCCTGCCTTGGTTAAGCTAAGCCTGCTGACTTGGCTAATTTACAGCCTGCTGACTTGGCTGCTTTAGCAATAAGCATCATGGTTTCAGGCGCTTTACTGGTTTGCCAAAGTCTCCCCATACACTACCACGGGAGCAAACATTTGAAATACAGGTACAGAGTTAATATCCATAATTTCAGATACAGAAATGATACATACATACAAATAACATAATCATATTCAGCAAATCATAACTTTTCCATAGACACCTTACTTGACATACTTTGTACAAGATTTGTTGCAATTTTATAACAGTGGTAGAAACAATGATCTACATAGTCATATTTTAATCAGATAACATCCCACCTGGAAGGTGCTAATTGACCTGCAAGCACACTGAATTCACTGGGAGTTGAGGGTGTTCAGCATCTTGCAGAACTGGGCCCTTTGTGGGGACCTTGGTGGCATTGAAGCTTAATGTATTTTTTACTGAATTCGTCCCTGTGCACGGAGGTAAACTTAAAACTCAATCTCTTTATCTTTTCCATTATTTTCGCAACCAGTGGCAATGGCTTACATCAGGGTCCAATAGCCTACACAACATCATTTTTAAAATTGGATGGAACTCTTTTGCATTAAAAGAAAAGCAAATGTATAAAAATGGATTTATGGTATCAGATTAATTTCAGCTCTTCCGTCACATGGAAGCAGTTGCATTATTTTTAGTTTTAACCAAATATTGTATAAACAAAACACTTGCTCCCAGGCTGAAATCCTGAATGTCAAATGGAAAACTGGAGCTAAAATTCATATGGGTTTATAATAGAAATGCTGATAAACCCTGAATTAATAAGTAATCCCCCACCCCAAATACATGATCAGTAGGAGGCACATGATAATAGCTAGGATTAGAATTTTCCACATAGACTATTCCAAACATATTACCAGCAGAATATTTACCAATGTATTAGGTATACATGAGAGACTATAACAAACCATCTATCCCTTCTGAAAATCTTATTAATATTTGCATTTTAAAAAATCTGAATAACTGCTGCAGCTGAGCGTTTGCTTCAGGGTCTTGTATGTTGAATCTGATTTGGAGAGGTTCTTTCTCCAGCTAAGCATTTTGCTGTTAGAAGACAATGCAAAAGCACACATTATCTATCTTATGGAGAAATTCAAATAAAACATATTATTAAACTGGCTGGAAAAAGTACTAAAGTCTCCCTTCTTTTTAGTAGCAGCATCCGTTGCCTATATTGTTTGTTCTTTTTCTTTCTTTTCTTGAGTAAGTTATGTACTATTGATTCTTCCTGGTTACTAAAATTACAGCATAATGCAAGTACTCAAATTTGTACATCAAGCTGTTCTTTCCTTATGGCCCACGAGATTAAGCTTTGGCCATCAGCAACTATGAAGTCTGTTTCCATCAGACATTTAAAACATGGCAGAGCAATTACAGTATATGTATACACATTAAACAAATAGGGCTCTGCACCCAGTGCGGATTTTTGGTTTTTTTCCCCCCTTGTCTCATGTATCTTCTCAGCCACGTGGAAAGATATTTTGTCTGGGTGGGAGCCGAACTTTCTTCCCTTCAGAATTTTTAATTCACATTGGAATTTAGAATCAGCACTGTTGTTCATATTCAAAATTACTCAGGATTCTAAATGACCGTATTCAGAGAGAGTGAAATTTGCCCCCATGCAGAGTGCTAGATCTAGTCCAATACACCACTTCAGTCTCTGAAACAGGGGCGGGCAAACTTTTTGGCCTGAGGGCCGCATCAGGTTTCAGAAATTGTATGGAGGGCTGGTAAGGGGAGGCTGTGCCCCCCCAAACAGCCAGGTGTGGTCTGGCCCCCGTCACCTATCCAACCCCACCCTGCTTCTCGCCCCCTGACGGCCCCCCCGGGACCCCTGCCCCATCCACCCCCCCCGCTGTCTGTCTCCTGACCACCCCCGGACCCCCCGCCCCTAACTGCCCCCCGCTGCCTCATCCAACCCCCGCCTCCTTCCTGACTGCCCCCCCGGGGACTCCTGGCCCATCCAACCGCCTCTTCTCCCTGACCGCCCCCAGACCCCCCATCCCTAACTGCCCCCCACTGCCCCATTCCAACCCCCCCTTCTCCCTGTCCCCTGACTGCCCCCCCGGGACCCCTGCTCCATCCAACCCCCCTGTTCTCTGCCCTCTGACTGCCCCGACCCCTAGCCACACCCCCGGCCCCTTACCACCCCCAAACTCCCCTGCCCTCCATCCAAGCCCCCTCCCCCACTCCCTGCCCCGTTACCACACTGCCTGGAGCACTGGTGGCTGGCAGCGCAGCTGCACCAGGACAGGCAGCCGCGCCGCCCGGCTGGAGCCAGCCACGCACCGCACAACAAAGAGCACCGGGTCAGGCTGAACTCTGCAGCTGCATTGCCCCAGGAGCTCACAGCCTCGCCGCCTAGAGCATTGCACCGGCGGTGCAGTGAGCTGAAGCTGCGGGGGAGGTGGACCAGTGGGGGAGGGGCCAGGGTAAGCCTCTCGGGCCAGAAGCTCAGGGGCCAGGCATAACGGTCCCATGGGCCATAGTTTGCCCACCTCTGCTCTAAAATATGATTGGAGGGAGAATTAAATGGTGTGCTGGACTTGAGCTAGCCCTTTGCTCCGGGGTAAATTTCACTCAGATTGTATGCATATTTAATAGCAAACGGTGGTTGACCCTAAGAACACCCCAATGCCGGATGGCATGGAGCTTCCGGATATGCAGCAGTGAGTCTCAGCTGACCACCTCAGTGCACCTCACACACTGTTGTCATAGACTCACAGACTTTAAGGTCAGAAGGGACTATCATGACCATCTAGTCTAGTGGTGAGCAACCTGCGGTCCACGGGCCACACGCAGTCCATCAGGGTAATCTGCTGGTGGGCCGACAGACAGTTTGTTTACATTTGCACGGCTGCCTGCAGTGCCCAGTGGCCGCAGTTCACCGTTCCCAGCCAATGGGAGCTGCGGGAAGCAGCGTGGGTGGCAGGGACATGCCGCCTGCTGCTTCCCGCAGCTCCCATTGGCCAGGAACAGCGAACCGCAGCCACTGGGAGCCGCGGGTGGCAGTGCAAATGTAAACAAACAAAACAGCGGATTACCCTGAAGGGCTGCATACGGCCCGCAGGCCACAGGTTGTCCACCACTGATCTAGTCTGACCTCCTGCACATAGCAGGTCACAGAACCTCACCCCCTCACAGTAGACCCTTAACCTCTAGCTGAGATACTGAAGTCCTCAGATCATGATTTAAAGATTTCAAGTTACAGAGAACTCACCATTTACGCTAGTTTAAACCTGCAAGTGACCCATGCCCCATGCAGCAGAGGAAGGCGAAAAACACCTACAGTCTCTGTCAGTCTGACCCGGGGGAAAATTCCTTCCTGCCTAAATAGGACAATCAGTTTGACCCTGAACATGTGGGCAAGACTAACCAGCCAGGCACCTGGGAAAGAATTCTCTTTAGTAACTCAGAGCCCACCCCATCTCTTGTCTCATCACCAGTCAGTGGAGATATTTGCTGCTAACAGTTGCAGATTGTCTACATGACATTGTAGGCAGTCTCATCATTCCATCCCCTCCATGAACTTATCAAGATCAATGTTAAAGCCATTTAGTTTTTTTGCCCTCACTGCTGTCCTTGGAAGGCTGTTTCAGAGTTTCACTCCTCTGATGGTTAGAGACTTTTAGCTAATTTCCATCTTGTTGATGGTCAGATTATAGCCATTTGTTCTTGTGTCCACTTTGGCATTTAACTTAAATACCAGGGAGGGAGAGGACTTACTTATCCCTCTGATGTATTTATAGAGAGCAAGCATATCTCCCCTCAGCAGTTGTTTGGTTAGGGTAAATAAGCCAAACTCTTTGAGTCTCCTTTCGTATGGTAGGTTTTCCATTTCTTGGATCATTTTAGTAGCATTCTCTGCAGCTGTTCCAGTTTGAATTCATCTTTCTTAAACATGGGAGACCAAAATTTCACACAACATTCCATGTGAGGTATCACCAGTGCCTTGTATAATGGTACTAAGACTTTCTTGTGTCTACTGGAAATACCTCACCTAGGTATTCATCCTAGGACTGCATTCGCTTTTTTCACAGCCTCATCAAATTGGTGGCTCATAGTCATCCTGTGATCAACCAATACACCCAGGTCTTTTTCTTCCTCTGTCACTTCCAACTGATACAGCTTATAGCAAAAATTCTTGTTAGTCCCTAAAAGCATGGCTTTGCCCTATTAAATTTCATCCCAATTCTATCATGCCAGTTTACAAGGTCATTCAGATCATCTTATATGATACTTATCCAAAGGGTGGCAAGTGAAAAATGAATAACTCACTGATTGTTAATATTCATGTGTGATTATGTATGGTTAACCTCCAAATAATTATACAGATGTGCTGGAAATATGTAACTAAAATGTATTTAAATCAGGCACATCAAGGAAAGTTGCTAACAGATTTTTCCAGACAAAGGAAAGAGGCCAACATGCCAAGCAAGGTGTGGCCATGGACAGTGGGCTAATCATTTGTATTGGAGATTGCAGGAACATCATTTGCACTGTAAAAATCGTAAGTGGGGGAGAAGCCAGCTTGGCATCTACACCCGACAGCATGGTGTCTACACCCAGCAAGGAAAAGGAACTTTATCTGGGGATACTCTTCAGGAGAGTACATTTCAAAAGTTTACTGCACTATAAAGAGGGTCGGGGGGAAGAACCCCTATGTTATTCTTCACCTGAGGACTCAGAGAAGCCAAGCACTTTGGGCTCTCTGTGTTGGGTCCTGGCTAAAGACTGGCCAGCCATGCTGGAAGAAAGAGTCTTAGAAGCGTGTTTTGCTTTTGTTTGTAACCATTTCTGTCTTTATGCCTTCTTCTTGGCATCACTTAAACCAATCTCTTTATGTTAATAAACCTATTTTACTCAGGGCCGTCTGAAGCCATTCTGGGGCCCTGCACAGCCCCACTATGGAGGGGGAGTGTGGGGCCCCAGGCCTCCATGGGGGGGCTGGCCCCAGGCCTCCACAGGGGGGCAGGAGCAGGCTTGGGAGGCAGGGGGAAACCGCCCCCCAGCACTCACCAGCAGTGTAGCTGGGGCCGGCTCGCTGCACTTCCCGCCGCTGGTGAGTGCAGGCCTGACCCCTGCTGCAGTCCTCAGGGGAATGGGGGCGGGGCTGGGGTGGAGCAGAGGTGGGGTGGAGCAGGGGCTAGGGCTTTGGGGAAGGGGTGGAGTGGGGCGGGGGCCATGGGGAAGAGGCGGAGCAGGGGCTGGAGCAGCATGCAGCTGCGCAGGGCACCAGGAAATGTGGTGCCCCAAATTTCCTGGTGCCCTATGCAGCTGCGTTCTTTGCATATGGGTAGGGATGGCCCTGATTTTACTATAAACCAACACCGTACTGTGATAGTTGATAAGCTGCTGTGTACTGTCTCTTTAAATGAGCAGCAACTTGCTAAGGTTTTGTGAGTGCTGCAGGGAAGGGCGCTGTGCACTGTAGAAAAAGATATGTCTGGGGGGAGAACTCAGGGCCGGAACGGTTGTTGGTGTCACCCTGCAAGGAGTAACGAGGCTGGTGTTAGCCAAGGTGAGGTCGTTTGTGCTGCCACCAGGCCTCTAGTGTCAGGGCTCTGAGTCAAAGCTGCATAGCACAGGGGCACCCAGGGTTACAGACAGGTGGTGACATAATCCCTTACAGGTCGAGGTTGAATCCCATGGCATCACAGGTAGTCATTTGGGGAATACTCATGCTCACGGTTTATGACTGAGGGAGAACTTAGCAAACGTTTACAAATCAAGTCCCCTCAAGAGTTTGCACAGGTTTATGCAGACTGGTCAAATGTTCTGTCAGTCAGTATTCCCAATGCCCAAAGTATTGAAATAACAGTGATAAAAGTGCTGGTAGGAAAAATGTATTTAATCTACATTTTATTGCACAGAAAAACCCATCTGTATACAGTATGGATCAACTTCTGCTCCAATAAATTCAATGGCAGACTTCAGAGTCAATGGCGTTGATTTCAGAGAGAGTAGGATCAAATCTTTATGTGCCATATTCTCTACTGCACTGGGAAAGCGGGGTCCAGGAGCCTGTTTGACCCTGGCCCTTTGCAAACGTTAGAGCAACCTAAGGGTTGTGCCAGCTGATAGTGGTCCCTGAGGGATGCCAGCTGGTGACTGCCACCGCGCATTGTGCTTTGGTCACTTCCTCTCTCTGCATCTGCACCAGAAGTTGAAGAGAGCAGCAAAGGGGCTCTATTTCTGCTAGGGACTCTTCCATGCCACGGGAATTTCCAGGAGTGGAGGTAAAGACAGTCTCTGATCTCTTTGCAGCTCCCTGAGCAATACACAGAGAGCAAAGCGTTGCCCCTAAGGGTTGCATTGTATTGGGCTGTCACTGAGCTTCAGAAAATGTGGAAATATAGATGTCAAAGTATATTCAATGTCAATTTGTTTTTTGCCTACTAATACCACAGAAACAATCCTAATACATAGGATTAACAATCCTAATACATAGGATATCACAATATACATATATACATAGGATATAACAATCCTAATACATAGAGTGCTTCCGCCGACGTACACGGGCTGAAATTGTGGAAAAGCAGCATCACTTGCCCCATAACCTCAGCCGTGGACACAATGCCATCCACAGCCTCAGAAACAACTCTGACATCATAATCAAAAAGGCTGACAAAGGAGGTGCTGTTGTCATCATGAATAAGTCGGAATATGAACAAGAGGCTGCTCGGCAGCTCTCCAACACCACTTTCTACAAGCCATTACCCTCTGATCCCACTGAGAGTTACCAAAAGCAACTACAGCATTTGCTCAAGAAACTTCCTGAAAAAGCACAAGATCAAATCTGCACAGACACACCCCTGAAACCCCGACCAGGGATATTCTATCTACTACCCAAGATCCATAAACCTGGAAATCCTGGGGCCCCATCATCTCAGGCATTGGCACCCTGACAGCAGGATTGTCTGGCTATGTAGACTCCCTCCTCAGGCCCTACGCTACCAGCACTCCCAGCTACCTTCGAGACACCACTGACTTCCTGAGGAAACTACAATCCATCGGTGATCTTCCTGATAACACCATCCTGGCCACTATGGATGTAGAAGCCCTCTACACCAACATTCCACACAAAGATGGACTACAAGCCGTCAAGAACACTATCCCCGATAATGTCACGGCTAACCTGGTGGCTGAACTTTGTGACTTTGTCCTTACCCATAACTATTTTACATTTGGGGACAAAGTATACCTTCAGATCAGCGGCACTGTTATGGGTACCCGCATGGCCCCACAATATGCCAACATTTTTATGGCTGATTTAGAACAACGCTTCCTCAGCTCTCGTCCCCTAACGCCCCTACTCTACTTGCGCTATATTGATGACATCTTCATCATCTGGACCCATGGAAAAGAAGCCCTTGAGGAATTCCACCATGATTTCAACAATTTCCATCCCACCATCAACCTCAGCCTGGTCCAGTCCACACAAGAGATCCACTTCCTGGACACTACAGTGCTAATAAACAATGGTCACATAAACACCACCCTATACCGGAAACCTACTGACCGCTATTCCTACCTACATGCCTCCAGCTTTCACCCTGACCACACCACACGATCCATCGTCTACAGCCAAGCTCTGCGATAAAACCGCATTTGCTCCAACCCCTCAGACAGAGACAAACACCTACAAGATCTCTATCAAGCATTCTTACAACTACAATACCCACCTGCGGAAGTGAAGAAACAGATTGATAGAGCCAGAAGAGTTCCCAGAAGTCACCTACTGCAGGACAGGCCTAACAAAGAAAATAACAGAACGCCACTAGCCGTCACCTTCAGCCCCCAACTAAAACCCCTCCAACGCATTGTTAAGGATCTACAACCTATCCTGAAGGATGACCCAACACTCTCACAAATCTTGGGAGACAGGCCAGTCCTTGCCTACAGACAGCCCCCCAACCTGAAGCAAATACTCACCAACAACCACATACCACACAACAGAACCACTAACCCAGGAAACTATCTTTGCAATAAAGCCCGTTGCCAACTGTGCCCACATATCTATTCAGGGGACACCATCAAAGGGCCTAATAACATCAGCCACACTATCAGAGGCTCGTTCACCTGCACATCCACCAATGTGATATATGCCATCATGTGCCAGCAATGCCCCTCTGCCATGTACATTGGTCAAACTGGACAGTCTCTACGTAAAAGAATAAATGGACACAAATCAGATGTCAAGAATTATAACATTCATAAACCAGTCGGAGAACACTTCAATCTCTCTGGTCACGCAATCACAGACATGAAGGTCGCTATCTTACAACAAAAAAACTTCAAATCCAGACTCCAGCGAGAAACTGCTGAATTGGAATTCATTTGCAAATTGGATACTATTAATTTAGGCTTAAATAGAGACTGGGAGTGGCTAAGTCATTATGCAAGGTAGCCTATTTCCCCTTGTTTTTTCCTACCCCCCCTTCCCCCAGACGTTCTGGTTAAACTTGGATTTATGCTGGATATGGCCCACCTTGATTATCATACACATTGTAAGGAGAGTGGTCAGTTTGGATGAGCTATTACCAGCAGGAGAGTGAGTTTGTGTGTGTGTTGGGGGGTGTGTGTGTGTGAGAAAACCTGGATTTGTGCTGGAAATGGCCCACCTTGATTATCATGCACATTGTAGGGAGAGTGGTCACTTTGGATAAGCTATTACCAGCAGGAGAGTGAGTTTGTGTGTGTGATTTTTGGAAAAAGGGGTGGGGGAGGTGAGAAAACCTGGATTTGTACTGGAAATGGCCCACCTTGATTATCGTACACATTGTAAAGAGAGTGGTCACTTTGGATGGGCTATTACCAGCAGGAGAGTGAGTTTGTGTGTGGGGGGGTGGAGGGTGAGAAAACCTGGATTTGTGCTGGAAATGGCTCAACTTGATTATCATACACATTGTAAGGAGAGTGATCACTTTAGATAAGCTATTACCAGCAGGAGAGTGGGGTGGGAGGAGGTATTGTTTCATGGTCTCTGTGTATATAATGTCTTCTGCAGTTTCCACAGTAGCATCCAATGAAGTGAGCTGTAGCTCACGAAAGCTTATGCTCAAATAAATTGGTTAGTCTCTAAGGTGCCACAAGTACTCCGTTTCTTTTTGCAAATACAGACTAACATGGCTGTTACTCTGAAACCAATCCTAATACAGGCTTATTCTGAACTCAGTGTGCCGATCCATTTCACAGATTTGTGGCTGCATATATTTCTAGTGTGGCCTGTATTGTTCAAGGATTTATAATTTAATTTGAGAGTGAGTGAGTGTAATTGGATAGTGTCAGCTGAATTTGTGACTTCAAGTGCTACGTGACTTGGGGATACCTCTGTCCTGATGGACAACTCAATGGATCTGTTTGTCTGCACTACTGTTTATTTTACAGGAGGGTCCAAATGTGCTAGGAACTGCACAGACATGTTGGAAGACTCAATTTCTGTTCTGTCTTCCACCTGCCTCTCTCTCTCACACACAGCATTCCACAGTAATGGTTGCTTTTTCTTGGAGCAGATAAGCATGCCGGCTGTCAGAAACGGAGCTTTCAAAGGGCATATCCACATTCCTGCAGCGATTCAAAAACAATGACAAGATCAGCCACTTGACTTAAGGGGATTATGGGATGTTTCCAGAGGCTGATCAGAGCGCAGTAATGCAACACCTCGTCCACACTGGCGCCGCGGTGCTCCTGTGGAGGTGCAGCAAACGTTATTCCACTCGCCGAGGTGGAGTACCAGCAGCGATGTAGCCGCGGAGTCTGAGTGCTCTACGTGCCTAGCCAGTGTGGACGGATAGTGAGCTAGTGTGCCCAGGGCTCCTTTATTGTGCTGTAACTCGCAAGTGTAGCCAAGCCCTTAGATACCAAATGATAATAATCGAAATATCAAAAGTGTTAACTCTTTCACTGCTCATCAAAGAATGTAACCAAGGAGAGGGAGAAACATATACAGATCTGAATGGTCTGATGTGAGTGACAGCTCATTTTGGTGCCATAAGTGGGTGTCACTCGGGGAGGAAAATCACGACTTATCTTTTCCCCAGTCAAGGAAGAGCCAAGCTCAAGGATCCCAACACAGCCCACAGCTGTAGCTGAAGCTTAGTGAAACAGAACCAAGCCTGAGGAGCCAAGTCACATCCAGGCATAATCATATTGTGAACAACTGTGGAATCTACTGTGAGTAGCACCTTAATTTGGCCTCTTAACTTGGCAGGTCATATTCTGTGGGAAGAGTTTGGAGAAGTACCACTGTCTTTTTATCAACCCATTTCAACCCCTAATTGAGCTGTTTCATATAAAATGCCTCCTTATTTCACTTTCTTATTGCTGGCAGCAGTTCACAAACAACATTTTCTTTACTGAACCAACAGGAGCTTGAAACAGCTCATATTTATCCAGCAAGTTAGCTGAATGCTTAAGGGAGCCTTTTCACATTACTTTGTCAAAGGTGTTGATTTGATCACCCTGGGTAGTTTCTAATACATGGTGTCTAAAGGAAAATTTATTCTGAGAATAGGCCAGTTACAAGTAATCTTGGGAATGAAAAGAAAAGCAGCAGAGCTGTTTCTTTTACTAGTTTGCAGACACTTTTTTAGACTATAGTTAGATTAAATGCACTAATGCAGAAGAGATTCTAATATGCTTTATCTTGACAACTAAAATTAGAGCTCGTAATGCCTACAAGCAATTTCAAATGAATGATGACATGGTTTCTCCATACTAGAATAATGGTTTTAGAGCAAAATGAAGAATTCTTGCTATATTCTAAAAAAAAATTAGAGCATATAGCTTTCCACCATAAATGTGTTGAAGCTAAAATCATGTTTATCTGTACCTAACACCTGAAATGCACAAGGGAAGCTAGAAACCTGACCCACCAGATATCTGGAAAAAACACTGGTTGTTTACTAAAGGCCAGATTTTCAAAGGTGTTTAAGCCTCTAAAAATGAAGCTAGGCGCCTACAGGGATTAAACAGGTTATACACCTAATCCCATTGAAATCAATGAGTTAGGTGCCTAATCTATTTCAGCACTTTTGAAAATCCTACCAGATGCCTCTTTACATTTTTAGGTACTAAAATCACATTGAAAATCTGGCCTTGAGAGCCCAATCCCACTCCCAGAGAGGTCAACACGAGTCTTTCCAAAGACTTCAGTGATAGCTGAACCTTTAATCATTGACAGCCCTTACCCCAATGACTCTTAGGTATTGTCCTAATCCCATCCAAAAGTCACTGTTTTTCCCGATATAATTTTTTTCCTGGCAAAACCACAGCTATTCATGGAACATCCCAAAATGTTGACAGTAAAAGGATGCTAAGATGGAAAATAGAGTTGGGGTTTATTGGAGGATCCAAAGAGAAGGAAGTGGAAGAAAACAAGAAGTCTCAGTTAAAGTTTCTGAACTCCTAGATGCTTTTCCAAATTGAATGTGAACTCTGTCTGCCCACTCATAGAACTTAAGGCCAGAAGGGACCATTAGATCATCTCGTTCTGTATGCCAATAGACCAGTGAGTCTCAGAGCCGGTCCGCCACTTGTTCAGTGAAAGCCCCTGGCGGGCCGGACCAGTTTGTTTACCTGCCGCGTCCGCAGGTTTGGCCGATCGCAGCTCCCACTGGCCGTGGTTCACCGCTCCAGGCCAACGGGGGCTGCCAGAAGGGTGGCCAGCACGTCCCTTGGCCCGCGCCGCTTCCCGCAGCCCCCATTGGCCTGGAGCCGCGAACTGCAGCCAGTGGGAGCCGCGATCGACTGAACCTGCGGATGCGGCAGGTAAACAAACCGGTCTGGCCCGCCGGAGCTTTCCCTGAACAAGTGGCGGTCCAGCTTTGAGAACCACTGCTATAGACCACTACATTTCACCTATTTATCTTAATAACTGATTGTGTTTGACTGAAGCATATCTTCCAGAAAGGAATCCAGTCTTGATTTGAAGATCAAGAAATGGAGAATCCACCACTCCCCTTGATAGTCTGTTCCATTGGCTAACCATCCTCACTGTTAAAAACTCATGCCTAATTCCTAATTTGAATTTGTCTGCCTTCAGCTTCCAGCCATTGGTTCTTGTTATACTTTTTGTTAGACTGAGCTCTTTCAGTCTCTCACTGAAAGGCATTTTCTCCAACTCTTGCAGCTGTCTGCTGCACCCTCTCCAAATGCTCAACATGTGGACACCAGTCGTGGATGCAGTATTCCAGTATCAGACTCACCAGTGCTGTATACTAAAGGTAAAATCACCTCCCAACTCCTACTCAGTACTTTGCTGTTTATACATCCAAGGATCACATTGGCCCTTTTTGGGAGCTCACGTTGAGTTGTCGCTCCACTATGACTCCTAAATCCTATCCAGAGTCGCTGCTTTCCAGGTTTCAGTCCCTCATTCTTAGGCATGGCCTATGTTCTTTTTATCTAGAGCTGTAATTTTGCATTTGGCTGCATTAAAATGTATTTTGTTTGAATAGGCTCAGTTTATCAAGAGAATCAGATTGCTCTGTATGATTTTCCTGTCCTCATCATTATTTTCCATTCCAACAAACTTTGTGTCATTTCCAAATCATTGATGAAAATGGTGAATTGAGTTGGGCTTAGTTCTGATCTCTGAGAAACCCCACTAGAAACAACCCCATTTGACGATGATTCCCCCTTGACAACTATTTTTTGAGATCTGTCAGCCAGTTAGTCATCCATTTAACATGTGCTTTATTGATAGTGTTTAGTGCTAATTTTTTAATCGGAATGTCACGTGATACTAAGGCAAATGCCTTACAGAAGTCTAGCTATATTACACCTGTGCAGTTACCTGTATCAACCAAACTTGAAATCTCATCAAAGAATGAAATCAGAGTTGTCTGACAAGACCTATTTTCCATAAAGCCATGTTGATGGGCATTAGTTATATTCTTATCTTTTAATTCTCTATTAATTAAATCCCATATCAGATTTTCCATTATTTTCCCTGGGATTCATGTCAGGCTAACTGCTTATAGTTACTGGGGTCATTCTGATTGCTTTTTTTCAATATTGGCACAACAATAGTACATACCCAGTCTTTTGGAACTTCCCCAGTGTTCCAAGATTTATTAAAATGTAACATTAGTCGGACCAGAGAGAACCTCAAGCAACTGTTTTAGGACTCTTATGTCTGAGTTATCTGGATTTACTGATTTAAAATTTTTTATCCCTAGTAGATGTTATCCAACAGCCTTCTCGGTTACTAATGGACTGGAAGTACTTCATCATTCTCATGTGATACAAGTACATCATTCTGCTACGTTTAATTATTTAATGCACTTTTGCCTTTTCTGCATCATTATTAACAATTTTACTGTCTCCATCTACTAATGGGGCTATTGACATTGCTAGGATTTCTTTTGTTCCTAACATACTCAACCCCCCCCCACTTATTGTCCTTAGCCCTGTCGGTCACAGATTTTTCCCTTGATGTCCTTAGTTTCCTTATCAATTTTCTGCCCTTCATAATTTCTAATTTATATCGATTCATATTTGTTTTCCCTTTTCCCGTTTGTTATATATTGCTATTTTCTCTCCCAATTGATGCCTTCACTTCACTATTGAACCAGATTGGGCTTTTTGCCAAAGTTGTCCTCTTCCTTGATGGTGGAATCATGGCTTTTTGGCCATCATGAGGGGGTATACAAAGCCCACAGAGTCTGGAAAGGGTTAACAAACTTCTATGCGCACAATCAGCCCTGCCCACTACACCTGTAGATTGTTTCAGGCCTATAGGAAGGGGCTAAAAAGGGGCAAGCTCATTTAGTTGTGAGCTGATTGGGAAGGGGAGTAGACCAGGTGCTTGCAATTGGGGAGAGAAGCCTGGCTGGAGTCAGTAATTGAATAAGACTGTGGCCTGTCAGTGCTTCCCTGGAGGAAAGGTAGGCTTGACATGGGCCTGTTTGGGTTTATCAGGAACTTGCTGAAGGTTATTAAGCCAGATCATGACTGGGATCTGAGTGCTAAGCCCAGAGGAACATGGATGATAATCTTAGAAGGGTGACAACTAAACTTAGTTGGCATAAAGACTCTTTTGTTTTTGGGACTGTGACTTTGGACTCTGCTATGCTGGAAGGTGGGGTTGAACTTTTGTAGGGACCTTGCTGGAAGGCTAACCTGTAAGCGCCTAAAGTGGAAGCTCCCTTGGGGAAACTGAGGCAGAGTGTCTGAAGCACTGGGCCCTGCCAAGAGGAGGAGCACAGGGGATGGTGACTTGATGATGGCTATCTAAATAAACACTTCTTTAAGAACTTCTATTTTTCACCTAGATTCTTCTGTCTAAATTTTCCTTCCCAATCAACTCAGCTTTGATTTTTCCTCAAATGTGGAACATTTAGTTGAAGCGCCAACTACATGTATTATGGGTTGGACTGTCCTTTGTTTGCCCATATTGAATGTAATCAGGTCATGATCACTGGTCCCTGGACAACCACCAATGTCCAGTCTGTTACTATTTTTAACCCTTCTTTCCTTTGCCCAGCCCCATTATTGTAGACATCAAAGAAAATAGCAAAAAACGAACAAACAAACACTTTCTGTGATGCCTTATTCAGGACTAAAGTGCTACCCTGGCCATCTTGTAAAGCCTTGATTCATCAGTCCCATCCCTAGTCAGCAAAGAACTTAGTGTTTAATTTTAAGCACATGCTTAAGAGCCTTGCTGAATAGGGATAACTTAAGCACTCACCTACTTAAATGCTTTATTGATTTGAAGCCTCTGGCCCTGGTTCTCTGGTGGGCCTAATGGCATCTTCTGTAGATTTTTCTCTAGCCATTGATTTGACTAGGAACGAGTTGTTGTATTATACTTCTAGGACTTCGTATGGCCTGGCAAGTTGGTCTGTTGATGAAACTGGGTACATAGTCCTGGATTTAGGGGCAGATGACCGCCTGGGGTGTGGTGTTTGAGAGGCGCCAGGCTCAAGATGCAGTAAGGTATTCAAAAGTTTAACAAATGGAGGAGGAGGCACCAAAGAAGTTCCTTGCCTGGGGTGCCATTTGATCTAGTGCCGGCCTTGGGGGTATGAAGTAAAACACATACTCAATAATGCATGTAGAAAACAGTGATTTGTGTTGAATTTATTGTTGTGCTTTAGGCAAAAGATGCTTACACCTGACCAATTTTTCACATACTGTAGTTCTGGTGAAAAATGTGATTGTCTTTCAGCAGTTTTGTTGCACTTTTCCAGATGGGATAAAACATTAACCTCCTCAAAATTCCTCACAGAGAGGAAAACTTCTTATCCCAGGAGAAAAAAGGGAAAAATGAAAAGTATGTATTTCTTTTTCCAAAAGATTCCCTGTTTGACTCTCCCTAAGTATTGTGTGGCAAGTATTGCATGTAGATTAGCAGGGGTGCACGCACACAGCTCTGCATATCTGGCATAAAACATGCACAGCACAACACAAAGTGAACAGCCAGTTATTCTCATGAGAACTCCTCAAAGTGAAAATAAAACTATATCTCCTTAATCTCCCTCAAGCAAAAGTGTCAACAATTAAATGAAATTACCATAAAATCCAAGTAGCCTGTGTCACTTTGCGAGCTCATTCCTGGTGTCTGTAACACATTAAATTACAGTTCTGTGCTGAGGTAAGCAGGAAGCAGACTTAAAATGAGCAGCAATTAATCACTCTCACATGCTGACAGATTTCTTCCCTGGACCATGATGAATATGATAGTCAGGTATTATGTCTACCCAGCCTAAGCTTGAACTATTTCATTGCTGCCATTGCTTGCGTCTTTCAGCACTACCATGCACAAAGTGAGTGCAAACATATCTCTGTGCTATACAAGAGAGAAGTTTGTAGTATTTCCATAGACTGATGATAAAACAGAGACTGTTTTCCTCAGATGAATCATCTTGTCTTGCCAGCAACTTGGACTAGATACATAGGGTGAGATTATGTGCTGTGCCTCTAAGCAATAGAGCACAGAGCTCACAGCCTAAAGGAGAGTGAGGGCTAAGGTAGCGTCAAGGTCCTAATCCTGGACTGAAGAGGACTCTGGTTCAACTATGAAGACCTAGGGCCTGCCTAAGTTATGGCAACCTCTCTGGGCTGCCCTGTGGGCTGCAGTGCTACCTGGAATTTCTGAAATGCTGTGTTGCAGCCCCAACCCTGACAGACTCTTTCTGTGGGGGTTTGAGAGGAGATCCACACAGGACAGTCTTATCTGTCTCTTGCACAGTGCCTATGCTGGGGAATCCTCCACTGGCCAGATGTGGAATTATGAGAGCCCCTTCGTGCTGCTCTGGCCTTCTTACCCTGAATGAAGGGTCCAGAGTGGGAGGGAAAACACTCACCTCAGTTGTGTAACAAATGTGTTGTTATAGCTCATTGAGGCAGGGACTGTCATTTACTGTACGGTTGTGCTCTGTGTGGCATAATGGTGTCCTGATGTGGTTGAGGCCTCTAGATTAGGGTGGTCACTCCCACATCCTTAGAATACTGAACATTCTGGTACTCCCTGGAACTCCCAGGCCTGCCCCAACCTGTGTGACCAGACAGATCCCCAGAGAAAGAAAAAATATCTGGAGAAAGAGAAAATGAATGCTCTTCTTTCTTCATGCTCTTACATTGGGTATTATTCCTATGCCACAGAACTGCTGAAGTTCTAGTTATGTATAATAGTTTTGACAAGAACCATATTCTTTAGTCTTGCCTTTTGGACAAATCATTCTATCTCCTGTAATTCCTTTGATACATTCAGAATTAAGATCGCCCCCCACACTGATATATGTCTGATCTTCTAACAACAAGGCAACAAGACAACAGCTTGATCCAGACAGGGGAGTAAAAGAAACAATGAGACAACATTGGTCAGCACGTCAAGGAGTGGTCTCAATACACCAGCAGCCATTGTCAGCAATTAGTAGTTATCATGGCAAAAGATGGATTTGAAGGAGCATAATTAGGTGGCTTTGTACATGTTTACAGGGAGCACCTCCCAACCATTAAGGGAAGTATGGGAGAGGGCACGCAGAGTGTTTATATACACCTACACACAGGCTTCCACAGAGCTCTGCTGAAGTCACTGTGGCCTCACCCTGCAAGTCCTTAATGTAGTCCTGATCCCTGTTACCAAGCTAAGGACTGCAGGATTGGGCCCTCCACCTTTTTTTGGAAATATTGATTATTTTGTAGCTAAGCATTCAGTATATACCACAAAAACATTAGTTAAATTTGTACTAAATGCATTAATTACCAACTACGAAACACCTTCACAAATTAGAGGCCAGATTTCGATGCCCTTACTCTGCACAAATAGCCAGTGGCCTATGCATGGTGTCAGATACTATTAGCAGGAGTAAGTAGATCACACTCTGACCCTGTATCTTCAAGAGATGATATTAAGATTATTGCTTGGTAAATACCTATTCAAAATATTAACCTGCATTAATTTTCTGTCTGAGTAAAAAATAAAGTGGTTCCCAAAGCAATTCCACCCAGCTTGCAAGAGTATTTGAACTTTTTAAAAAAGCATTTAAAGACACTGAACACATCTGGCATATGCTTTTTTTTCTCCTTAAAGCATTAAGGGTTAAACCAGTAATATCACATCTCGGCTTTTAGGTGACCTAAATACTCCTTTACCAAGTGCTTTTGAGGTCTGACTAAAATAGCTAGTCAGCTCTTGCTCCAGCACGAGGTAAATTTGGCTAGCTGTCATTCAGCCTTGACAACTTTTCTCCTGCAGCTGCCTTTGCAAATAACTCAGGATACTTCAGCAAAGGCTGAAAGAGTTCTGGTTGAAAGCAGGACAGAATGTAAGATAATCATATTGATACTTAAAATAACTAAAGTGTGACAAGACACCAAATAACATTTCATCTCTCTTGTACGTATGGTGGCATTGCTAATCAAACACTTAAAGTACAGTTATAAAGCTCCAAGATAAGCAAACAAACACAAACAAAAAGCAAGGAAGCTCCTAGATAATGATGACAGCTTGGGTCACATTCAGAGCTGGCATAGATAGTTCCTGTTCTATCCCCTGGAATGGAACAAGTGCTTATACTGGAGCTGAATTTGTTCCTTTGTCCCTGCTCCTGCAACCCCCTCTGTACTTAAGAAGCATGTGTGTGTAAGATTGGTGCAGTGATCTTTAATTTGCCCTGCTGTGCAGGTAGCACAGTACACATGCTACACAATACACATGCTACACGTTTCCCTTACAAAAAAATTCCTGGCAATTTATCAGTGCTAACTTCAAAAATAAAAAAAGAGTGAAAATCAATACAAAAAATGTAACTTCACAAATATCAAGGTTAATACTGGGTGATGGGAGGACAGGAAAAACCCATCAAATAGAGAAAGTAAGAGTCTACAAACAATAATCACTAATCCCCATTAAAAAATAAAACTTATTCTTAAAACAAAACAGTTTACTGGTGGGGACTTGTGCAGATAATCTTGATACAAGGGGCTTCAGTGTGAATTCCAAGGGTCCTGGTGGAGTAGGCTTGCAGCAGCTTTTTACAAAGCCTCTTCTCTGAGGCTCATAGACTTTTAGGTCAGATCTATTGTCTAGCTTGGGAGTTCATAGCCCCGGCATCTCTGGGCTTGCCAAGAAAGTTATGAAAGTAAAAAAATTGCTTGCGCCCTGGCACCTCTTTCTTTACAAATTATGCACTGGATAGGGGCAGGGAGTCAGGAGAAAGTGCCTCCCAGTCATTGAGAGACAGACTCACTAGCAGCATGGGACTGCCATTCCTCAGCTCAGTTCCATAGGGTTACAAGGAGTTTGGAGAGACCTGTTCCTGGCCTGGGACTCTGTCTGGCAGGTGAAGCAGACAAGGCTCTGTGCCTTGAGGTGGGTGGAGGTGCCCAGCACTTGGGGTGGAGGGGAGAGCAGACATGGAGGGTGGAGGTGCCCTGCAGGGCAGGGAAATGGGTGGGGAGCAGATGGGGCTTTGTGCCCTAGGGCTGCATTGAAGGGCTGGAGTCAGGAGGTGGCCCATTCTCATGGGGTACAATCTTCTACTTCCTACAGCCTCTCATTGAAGAGGTTGGCAGTCTTGGCAGGTTCTCTGCCCCATCTCAGTTGCAGCAGCCACCAACCAGGAGTTACCCTCCCCTGCTGTGCACTGTGCCATCTGATGAGGAGTCTGTGAGCAGGGAGCTGGGTCCAGGGAGTTGGAGTAGATACAAAATCCTGCTAGAAACTGCAAAAATCTGAATACTGGGTTTTTCAGAACCTGGGGATTTTTCAATAAAAACTGAAAATGAAGGGCCCAAATGATTTAGTATATTTTTCTCAGCCCCAACCCCCTATAATAACATTATCAAGCAGATCTTGATGTGATGCTCTGGAGTATATATTTTGATCGTTGTACTGTTGGTGCATGTGACAATAGTAAATATTATTCTCTGGCATAGGTATTATATCATTAGGGATTATTTTTGTTTTAGTTAATTTAGTGAGAGGGAAAGGGTGCCATACTGGCAGCTAAAGACAGCTGTCCTCTAGGTACAGTATGGGTGGAATAACAGGAATAACCTGTGGCCAGTATTGAGCCACCAGGATTCAAACTATGACCTAGTGATAAAAAAAGCTCTCGATTTCATTACCAGTCCTCTGAGTCATCCAGCCTCCTAGTCTGTGTTATATAATTGATAAGTAAAAATGCTAAAAAGGGGAGTTCTTGATAAGAATGCTGTTTAAGCTGAAGAAGAAATCCATTTAAGTGTCTACATAAAGGCAGTAAATCATGGCTCATAGTCTAGAACAGCATCTTGCTATCAATTCAAACTTCAATCCATATGGAAGATGGGTCCTTGAGGATTTAGAATGGAATAAAGTCAGCTCCTCACATAGTGATTTCTTTCCACATTTTCATAAACCTTGCCCCATAAAATTACCGAATGCTTCTCTTCTAAGAGAAAAAGCATCTTAAAACACAAGCATTTGCCAAACAGGCTGATCTGCATCTGGTATATTCTGTCGATTTTTAAAATGTATAGACATCACTCTGAGAATGGGATATCAATCTCCATTATTGGAGTAGACGGCTTTCATATATTTAAATGTCTGGAACTCCTCACAGATAGCCTCTTTATGATTGTTTTGGTCAGCAGCATCAGCAGTAGTATTTAGTGAGATGGTTCTGTGATATGGGTAATTCAGTGCTTACTCTCCAAAAGGTGGCAGTGGTGGTGGGATTCCTCAGCATCGCAGGTAATGAATATGTCTGACTTCACTGGCTATAGGGGCCAGGTGGTGAATCATCTTTCTACAGTACTGAACATAGCTTTCTGGCATTATTCATACAGAAGAATGCATAAATCTATCCTTGCTTTCATGCAGCTTGTATTTAGCACTATCAACCAAGCTATGCTGAATGAATTTAACTAATTGGAATATACTTCAGCACTATTGTAAAATAGCTGATTATTCTTTGATTGTGATGGAAAGAATTATTTGCTGTTATTTCAAATGCTGCTAGTTCTGCGTGTATGTGTTTAGGTAGTTACTTTAGCATTATTTGTTAAAGGATTATAGAATTCTTAAAGGATCGTAGAATTACAGGCCTTCATGAATTACCTAGGTACTGTACTATGAGTTCATCTCCCTCTTTCAGAGATAGGAGTGCTACCAAATTCTGTTCCTTTTCTCCTAATAATTTTCTAAGTCCTTTTAAGTAAATACTTATTGATTTATTTCGTCTTATGATTGGCTAGTCTGATGTCTGCATAACACAGGCTATAAACCTCACTCAATAATCTCTGCATCAAGCCCATAACTCCTATTTCAGCTTTCGCATCTCTTCTTATAAAGATATCCAGTCTTGATTTAAAGATTTAAATTGCTTTAAAGACTGCAAGTGAAGAAGAATTCACCACAGCCCTAGATAAGTTATTCTAATGGCTCTAAAACATAATTACCTTCACTGGTAAAAATTTGTACCTTATGTCAAGTGTGAATTTGTCTAGCTTCAGATCCCAATCGCTGGATCTCATTATGCCTTTTTATTATAGATTAAAGAGCTGTCTACTATCAGATATCTCTTCCCCATGTACTTACTTGCAGACAGTAATCACACCACCTCGTAACACTCTCTTGGATACATTGTGCTTCTTTAGTCTTTTGCTAAAAGGCGTATTTTCTAAACTTGGAATAATTTTTGTAGCTTTTTTTCGGAACACTTTCCAATTTGTCAATATCTTTTCTGAAGTGTGGACACCAGAAATGGAAGCAGTATTCCACTAATGGTCCCACTAATACCGTATTGAGGTAAAACCACTTCCCGTATATTCAACATATTTAATATAAAATGATTCTTTCTAAAATTCCTGCAGTCTCACTCCCTTCCTTTGTTGGAGTTCCTACTCCTTGTGTTTGGCACATACTCTGGCAGTCTTGTGGTACTTATCCTTTCTCTCGCCTTCCACATTTTCAATGTGCTCATCACAAAAAGCCAACTCCTGAGAGGTTTTGTGGTCCCCCAACTCCCACTGAGGCATTCAGGACTTTGCAGGGTTGGTCCAATAATCTCCTTTCCCCCCCACATCATACAGACATAGGGGGCCCAGTCCTGCTCACATTGTTGTCAATGGGAGTTTTGCCATTGATTTCAGTGGGAGCAAGATTTGATTTTTTGATCCTTAAATACCTGCATCATTCTAATTCCCCTCAGAACTTTGCCCATTTTGTAATTTTTGTACTAGAAGTTGTCTGTGTTGTTTTGCAAATGAACATGAAAATCAAGTCTGTGTAACATTTTAGCTTCTAAAGCAATTTTGGCTCATTTATGTTGACTATTTATTTACCTACATGGACACACACAAAATCTTTTTCTGTATCTGTGACTGCTTCCTTCCCAGTATTATCTCTAACATAGATGAACTGTATAAAACTAAGAAAGTTTTGGTTGATTCCCTGCTATTCCACTTGTCCCGTTTAATGCATATTGTCTCTCCTCTTGTGGGTTCCAGGAAGCAGTCATTTAACATGTCAAGGAACTTTATCTCTGCATCCTGTCCTGAGGTGACATGTACCCAGTCAATATAGGGATAGTTGAAATCCCCCATTATTATTGAGTTTTTTATTTTTATAGCCTCTCTAATCTCCCTGAGCATTTCACACTCACTATCACCATCCTGGTCAGGTGGTCAGTAATATATCCCTACTGCTATATTCTTATTATTAGAGCATGGACTTTCTACCCATAGAGATTCTGTGGTACAGTTTGGTTCATTTAAGATTTTTACTTCATTTAACTCTACGCTTACTTTCACATATAGTGTCACTCCCCCGCCAGCACAACCTGTTCTGGTCTTCTGATATATTTTGTACCTTGGTATTACTGTGTACCATTGCTTATTCTCATTCCACCAAGTTTCTGTGATGCCTATTATATCAATATCCTCATTTAATATGAGACACTAGTTACGCATTTTATTATTTAGACTTCTAGCATTTGTAAATAAGCACTTTAAAAGCTTGTCACTTTTTAGCTGTCTGCCATTATATGATGTAATTGAATGGGACTCTTTTTCATTTGGCTGTTTCTCATCTGATCCTACCCACATTTTATCATCTTCCATCCTCTCGTCCTTACTAGGACATAGAGAATCTCCATTAATAGATCCTCCCCTAAGGGATGTCTCTGTCCGAACCACATGCTCCTGTGCACCTGTAGGTTTTCCCCTGCCCTTAGTTTAAAAACTGCTCTTCAACCTTTTAAATTTTAAATGCCAGCAATCTGCTTCAGTTTTGGCGTTCAGGAGGGAGGGGGGAGGAGCGAGGACGCAGTGACGAGGCTCCCCATCCCTCCCCGCCTCCCGAACACCACAAACCAGCTGATTGCTGCGGGCAGGAGGCAGGGGAGGGATGGGGGAAGCTGTGTGTCATGTCCTCGCTCCTTCCCCCACCCTCCTGCCCCCTGAACGTCGCAAGCCAGTTGATTGCCGCAGGCAGGAGGGATGGGGGGAGGAGCGAGGACACGGTGCACCTCCCCCCTCTCCCTCCTGCTTCCTGCTCGCGGCAATCAGCTGGCTTGCAGTGTTCAGGAGGCAGGAGAGGGAGGGGGAGCCTGCACACCATGTCCTCTCTCCTCCTCCCTCCCTCCTGAATGCCGCAAGCCAGCTGATTGCTGTGGGCAGGAGGCAGGGGAGGGAGTGGGGAGGAGAGAAGACATGGCATGTGGAGTAAAGAGGGGGGAAGAAGAGGCGGGTTAAGGGTGGGGGCTTGGGGGAAGGGGTGGAGTGGGTGGGCTGAGGGTAGAGCCCCCCGCCTCTGGTGCTTGCAGAGTAAGGGAAGCTACCACTGCTGCTGCGCAATGTGCTTCTCCTAGCCTACAGCACCTTTAGCCTCCTTGCCTGCCTCACTATCTCCAGTGCCAGTGGGCTGTACCTGTGTGGGGTTAGGAGGGGGCACCTCCCAACTATAGTACTGTACTGTACGGCAAGAAAAAATGTTCCTGGAACCTAACTCCCCCATTTACATTCATTCTTATGGGGAAATTGGATTCACTTAACATCGTTTCACTTAAAGTCACATTTTTCAGGAACATAACTACAACGTTAAGTGAGGAGTTAAATTTCTATCGTTTAATTTAAAAAAACAAAAACAAATGTGGCTACATTTCTAAATAAAAGGTCATTTTGAAATTAAAAGTCAAAATGTTTTTTTTTTTGCAAATGTCAGAATCAACCATTTTGACTTTTACTGAAGAATTTTTTTTTAAACATTTTGTATTCGGCCAAGATTATTTGGAGAATTCATCCCAAATTCACAGATAGTTTCAATTGCACCAAAACTGCATTGTTCAACAAATAAACTATCTGATCGAAAGTGTTTCCCCAGCTCTACTCATCAGTTAAGAGTAAGATGATCTGTCTACTGCACAGGCACACTACTCTTTGTCAGGTATCGGCAATCTTTGGCATGTGGCCCATCAGGGAAATTCACTGGTGGGCCGGGACAGTTTGTTTACCTGCAGCATCCACAGGTTCAGATGATCACAGCTCCCACTGGCTGCAGTTTGCCATTCCAGGCCAATGGGGGCTGCGGGAAGCGGCACAGGCTGAGGGATGTGCTGGTCACCACTTCCCGCAGCCCCCATTGGAGGACTGGCCGCGCCAGCTTACAGTGTGACTTTGAATCAGGGGTTGCCAACCTGAAAAGTTTGAGAAACACTGGTGCAAGAGATTTTGAGTTGGGACAGCATTAGCAAAGGCCTCTTTGAAATGGGTCTTGCAGGAAGTACTGGACAAGACAATCAGGTGGACTGAACAGAGTCTGGGTCTTGCATCCCAAAGACTTCTGTTTCCAGCTTCCCTGCAGCCCCAATGTGCATCTGGGGACAGTGTCTTAGTATTTTTTACTCCTGGGGGAAATTTGCATTTCTGCACATGTGCAGAATTCATGTCACCTGCAGACTTCTTTGCTTCCCTGCAGAAAAATGACTTCTGACAGGGATGCAAAGGGAAGATGTGCCCCTCCCCAGCAGTGCAGGCAGTTTGGTTTGGGCACTTGGAGAAGCCGGTAGGAATGTAAATAGGGTTGCCAGGTGTCTGGTTTTCAACTGGAATGCCCGGTCGAAAGGGGACCCTGGTTGCTCCAGTCGGCACTGCCAGCTGGACGGTTAAAAGTCCAGGCGGTGGCACAGCAGGGGCCCAGCGCTAAGGCAGGCTCTCTACCTGCCCTAACTCCGTGCGGCTCCTGGAAGCAGCCGCCAGGTCCTGCAGTCCCTAGGTGCTGGGGTGGCCAGGAACCGGGAGGCTCTGCATGCTTTCCCCACCCCGAGTACCATTTCTCCAGCTCCTACTGGTGAGGAACCATGACCAATGGGAGCTGTGGGGGAAGGTGCCTGTGGGCACAAAGGCAGCATGCACTGTGCAGAGCTGCCTGGATGTCCATGCAGCCAGAGGCCGCAGGGACCTGGCAACTGTTTCCTGGGAGCTGTGGTAAGTGCCACTGGGACCCCGCACCCCAACCCTCTGCCTCAGCCTGGAGTCCCCTCCCACACCCCAAACCCCTCATCTCCAGTCCCACCTCCGAGACCACACCCCCAGCCAGAGCTCTCCCCCCACCCCCGCACTCCAATCCCCTGGCCCAGCACGGATCCCCCTCCTGTGCCCCAAACCCCTCTTCCTCACCCTATTCCCTGGCCCAGTCTGGAGTACCCTCCTGCACCCCAAACCCCTCATCTATGACCCCACCCCAGAGCCCGCACACCCAGCCGGAGCCCACACCCCAACCTCCTGCCCCAACCTGGAGCCCCCTCCTGAACTCCAAATGCCTCATCCCCACCCCCACCCCAGAGCCTGCATCTCCAGCCCAGAGCCCATACCCCCTCCCACACCCCAACCTCAACCCCAACCCCCTGACACAGTCCGGTGAAAGTGAGTGAGGGTGGGGAAGAGTGAGCGACCGAGGGAGGGAGGATGGAGCGAGCGGGTGTGGGGCACAGGCGGGGCCTCGGAGAAAGGGTGGAATAGGAGTGTTCTGTTTTGGGTGATTAAAAAGTTGGCAACCCTAGATGTAAATCACTGCTGGGGGGCAGGATGTGGGGGTGGCGCTGGGAAGTTGTGCGTCTGAGAGAGAGAGACTGTCTGTCCCTCACGTTCGCTATTGCAGCGTGCTCGGCATGAAGGGGCAGGGCTTTGGAGTGTTTCTGAGGAGGTAGACATGGGACAGGCTCTGTCCCCTCAGGCAGAGCAGAATGTAGCAGCCTGCTTGCTTAGTGAATTGTTCCCATTCTCTTTGCGAATTCCCCCAGGAGTATAAAACAGATGTAAAAGTTTTAAGGCTCCTTTACAATGCTAGAGTGGTGTAAAGGACAGTATGGCCTTATAAATGTTTATGGTGATTTAGTGGTCCAAATTTTTCGACTGAAAAAATTTCCTATCAAAATGTGCTCTATGAACTGTTTGCTACTGACCTTTCTGGAGATAGTCAGTAGCCAATATAAATTATGAATTTGATTCCCCAGCCCTCACTTGCTCTTCAGTTGCCTATGATGTAACAGTGACCATATGGCTGCATATATTTATTGACTAATACCTAGAAATATAGGGTCAAACCTAGCTATATTACTATTAGGCACGGGGGTTTGGTGATTTCCTCCAATGGTCCCCACTCCAATTCTCCATCCATTGTATTGTAGTTTAAATAAATTACCAAAATAATTGAAACCAGAGAGAATATATTCTGTTATTTTGACTAAATATACAGAATTTTTCAGAATTTTAAAATATTGTGTGCAGAATTTTTAATTTTTTTGGTGCAGAATTCCCCCAGGAGTAATTTAAGAAGCACTGTGACAGAAAGGGGTAGTTACTCACAGAATATCTAAATAGCTGCTTCTGTTGGCACCTTCCACAAACACACTGATATTGCAATGACTTTGGAATTTTATGTGCAGGACACTATTTGTAAAATAATACCTTGTGATTTCTGATGTACAGAATAAGAGCATCCAACTGAAATCCTCCACCTCCCGTAAAAGTAACACTTTAATAATAAGAATAGAATGTTCACCTGAAAACATACTCATATTCAATTCATCTGTATTGTCAGCCTTAATGTATGCGTCAATGAACTGAAAATCACTTGGCAACACACAACTTTTTCTCTGACCTGGTAATTTGATATTTCATTATATATAATATGTTATGAATAAAGATAACTGGAATGGTGTTTAACTGTATGATTTAGTAATATTTGTGAGGTTTCACTGATTATGTATTTTATAGTTGCTCTGCTTTCTTTGAAAGTCATCATGAAAATATGCAGTACAACATTGTGCTTTTGAGAAGTAAAACTATGAAGTATGTGATCAGCTTTGTGTTTCTTCTCTCTAGTGTAAGTTAAATAAAGATGCTGAGACTGTAACTTGATGTGGTTGAGTTTTCTGACAGTAATGGGCTAGTGTTTTGAGACTGGTATTGTGTTGGTTGTGCATGTTGCCTTAATTTTCTTGGTGTGTGCACGCACATGCAAGTACCTTTCTTAACATAACTTTAACTATAAAATGTATCTAAATTTGTGTGAGAATTAAAAATATAGTCTTCTACAAATAATGGTTTCCAGACTAAAAGTTATATATGAATTTCTTTATGACCATGAATTGATGAATTTGTGAACACCTGAAAGTTTGCTGGAAATATAAACATAAGCCCCTCTAGTAAGGCTTAGTTAAGGACACTTAAAGTAGAAAGATTGTCTTCTGAGGAAGGAACATTTTCCTGATACTTGAGTTTCCAAAAACTAATCTGACTTTTAATGGCAGATCTGAGTTTCCAGAGCAGAACAAGGAAAACCTTGAATATCTCTCGCATATTGCTTGTTTAATTATTTTTTTCTTTAACCACACAAAGCCTTAATACATATAATCACCTTACCACTGGCATTTATTTGGTTCTGGACTTTAATGCAGTACAATTAGGGTTGAACCCTAATTGGAACATAAGATCTGAACTTCTTGCTCTCTGAACCCTTTCCTCTCTGAACCACAAAAACTTGGTGATAGTTAGTATTGATATTCAGATGTGGGTTCAAACTTCACAAAGCAGACATATTTATAACGGATCTAACCAAAATCTCACATCCTTTGAATATAGGGACAATTTGGATCCAGAAGTTTGGACCCAGCTTCATAGCTGAATTTTGCAGGTAGGCCTCATCTTTGCTCACTTGGAAGGAAAGTTGAGTTTTCTTTGGCTGAGATGATATCTTAAGGTTCTGTCCCATTATTTCCCATTTTAACCTTCCCCTCACTCACTGCTAAGAACAGGCAGTGTAGTTAATGATCATTTGGGGACTATCACTGTTCAATTTATGCATTCTGAGTGAGATTATGAGCTCTCTGTATGTATCTTTACCAAGCTGCAAACTCCATTTGGAAGGTGCAGCCTTTTGACCACTCTATGTGTTACGAATTATACCTGATAGGACACGCACACAACTGCTGCGAATTACACCTGGTAGGACACGCACACAACTGGTGCGAATTACACCTGGTAGGACACGCACACAACTGCTGCGAATTATACCTGATAGGTCACGCACACAAATGCTGCGAATTATACCTGATAGGTCACGCACAGTTCGAATCTAGGCTGAGGCACAAAAAACAAAGTCCACAACTGCAGAGTTCCCAAAAAACACCAAGTTTATTACGCTCGAGCGTGGTGCCCCCCTGCTAGCCAGGAGGGGACCCCGAATACAGATTATACAAACGTTATGTACCTCTTAGCAAAGCACGTTGCCCTCGTGCATTGGAAACCTTAGCCAATAAACAAACTCTTATCTATCACCTATCCCTGCTTGGTGCATTCCTCGTGCTAAACTAGTATGTTAATTACACAGCATGGTTCTAAAGCAATGCATCAGTAACTTTTATTATCAGGATGGGAGGCCTCACATCAAAGGCCAGGAGATAGGGAGTTAGGGACAGACAAAGAACAGATACCAGGAGTCAAGGCAGGCTGGAGACAAGGAGGAGGATTTTCACAGGAATGCAGTATCTAAGGAACACTCCTCCTGGTGCATGATGTGCTTGCTTTTAGACAATGGTGGGCCCAAACCAAAATGGAGTCACATGTGCTAACTTTTCCTTAACAGTGCTTTTTACCTTCATGTTGGACTGAAATTCCAAGGGGAAGTGATACAGGGCTGACCTTAGAGGCTCGTTAAATCATGGTTGTCCATTATTCAAATACAAACATCCTAGACCAGCAGTTCTCAAACTTTAGCAACTCAAGGACCCCCATTTTTATTTAAAATTTTTCGCAGACCCACCAAGCTAAGGTGATTTTTCCCTGGGGGTGCTCAACCCCTGGTCCCACCCCTAGCCCACTTCTTCCTGCCCCTGCTCCACCCCTGCTCCTCCTCTTCCCTGACTCTTTCCATCCCCTCCCCCGAGCGCACCCCATCCCTGCTTCTCCCCCACCCTCCCAGCGCCTCCTGCATGCCACTGAACAGCTGTTCCGCAGCATGCAGGAGGCACTGGGGGAGGGAGGAGTTGATCAGCAGGGCCAGCGGCCCTGGACATGACTAGCAGACCCCCTGAAGTACCCTTACAGATCCCCAGGGGTCCATGGACCCCAGTTTGAGAACTGCTGTGACCTAGACAATAGACTGCCCCCCACTTAAGAGAACTGGTTTGTTTGGGAAGAGGTCACCTGGCAATGGAATCACCTGGTAAGGGTATGGGATTCCCTGAGGACACTGATCTGGGAGTCACCTGACATAGGAACAGGAAGGTTATAAAAAAGAAGCAGCTGATCTATAGAAGGCCTTCAGCCATTTTCACCAGCTCAAGTCTAGGGCACCTGCTACAGCAGAGGTGGGCAAACTATGGCCTGCGGGCCACATCCGGCCCACAAGACCGTCCTCCCCAGCCCCTGAGCTTCTGGCCCGCAGGGCGGTTAGGGGCAGGGGTGTGGATAGGGGATGGGGCAGTCAGGGGACAGGCAGCAGGGGGGGTTGGATAGGGAGTGAGGTCCCGGGGGGTGGTTAGGGGTGGAGGTCCCAGGAGGGGGCAGTCAGGGGACAAGGAGCAGGGGGTTTGGATGGATTGGGGGTTCTGAGGGGGGCAGTCAGGGGGTGGGAAGTGGGAAGGGGCAGATAGGGGGCCGGGTCCAGGCTGTTTGTGGAGGCACAGCCTTCCCTTCCCTTTATACAGCCCTCCATAAAGTTTTGCAACCCCGATGTGGCCCACAGGCCAAAAAGTTTGCCCACCCCTGTGCTACAGGAATCTGAGGCAGGAGGAACCTTGCCTACCTGTACTGAGATGGTCCCCCAAAGAAGGAAAGGATGAGCTAGAGTGAGGGGCATTGTGTTCAGGATGTTTGTTGATCTGTACTCTCTGTGCATTTCTCGTGCTCGAGTAAGGAGCAATGGTGTGCAAAGTAAGGATATGTGCTATACCTACCACATGGCCCATGAAGAGGTAAACTGTGGGCATAGCACACGCACATGGAGTTTTGTGAGAGAGTATGTTTAATATGTGGGGGCAGTCTGAGATGTCAGCACTGGTCCTAGGGGATAGGCAGTGGGCTGCATGGTTTCAGCTCTCAGGAGGGGGAACCAGACAGAGACCTCAAGACATGGGTAGTACCTGGACTCTGTTCAGACCCCAGATGCTTAAAGCAATTGAGGATTCAGTGTCTGGAACCCCTCATAGCATTCTGGTGTGTGATGAAGAAGGGACATTTGACTAGAGCTCTGACAGCCATCAGCCTCCTCAAGAACTAGGTGAGACATCCTTCTGATTCTGGAGGAGTTGCTTTTGATTGACACGTGATTTCCTAGTTTATGGCTGAACACATCACCCTTGCTGCCCTTGGAAAGAGAGCTGTATCTAAGAATTGCAATTGCTTCTCTCATGTCTTTGCACTGGAACGGATGTGGTAACAATATTTGTGCTAAGCCCTCAGTTAATTTTTTTTTTAAAGTGAGTGCCTAACTGGGGTACCTAAATCCATATTTAGGCACATAGCTAAGGGTATGTCTATGCTTCATCAGGGAGTATGCTTCCCAGCATGCGTTGACTGGCATGCACCAGTTCTACTTGAGCTAGCCAGCTAAAAATAGGGGTAGTACATACAGCAGCCGGGGGTAGCCACTTGATTATAAATCTGCCCAGACCCTCTGGGTTTGGACTTAGGAGGCTGGCCTGAGCCACCACCTTTGTTATGATGCTATTTTTAGGAAGCTCAGGAGGAACTAGTGCATGTCTATCTACCTATGTTGGGAAGCAGGCTCCCAGCTGGAGGGAGATGTACCCTAAGTGGTCTGACTAGTTTTGTTTTTAAAGGTGCTGAGCTAGGTGCACTCAATGAAAATTTCAGCTCTTTCATCACTTGCAGCATTTACACTAACAGTGCCCAACATCACAGAAGTCTTGCTTTTGTCTCATTGCCTTAGAAAATAGAACTGGAAAAGACCCAGTAAAGAATTATATCCAGCCCCTGGCAATGCCACCCACTAATTTAGGCATCCACTTGAAAACTTAGTCTGAGCATTCTTTGTAATAATATCAGCCATGATGAGATCATTGGACATATTCTAGATGGTGGAGTCATAATTTTATAAAATCTATATTGGCAACATAAAGCAAGTAAATTATTTTATCTGCATTGAAATTGAGATAACAGCCCTTTTCTCTGTTCTGGTTCTGTTGCCTGGGATATGATTGGTTTCCCGATGATTCAGCCTTGGCACCTATGCTTAGATTGTTCCCTTTTCCTTTATCAATGATAGGCTTTTTGTTTCTTGTTGACCTTCAAGAGAACTATTTAAGATAACTGAACTTAGAGGACGTGGTCTGTATAATATGAGAATCTGTGTTCTCTGTGTATGAGTAGGGTGTTGTCCTGAGGGTTTTTTAGCAGAAAAATTGTATATTTTTTCTCAATTTTCTTTTCACAGGAACATTAAAAAAAATTGTACAAAAGAAAACCTGAATACTCTGCACTGCTATCACCGGGAACACTTTTCTATTCATTTAAATGTTTTATGAAGCAATTTTTCTTGAGTAGCCTCCGTGGATCTCTGACTGTTTCTTTCAGTTGTGTTTTTGCAGCAGTGATCTTTGAACTCCTAATTTAAAGATCGATATAAACTTAATATATATTCCATTTTTTATTTTTAGTTATAGCTGAGCATGTTCCTGTGCCTGTTGGCTCCCAAATTACCTAAGTGACAAAATAGATTATTATCAGGTGGGTTTGAAATAGTCACTCACTGGCTGTACAAATGTTATCCTTTTTTATTTCCCATTTGACAGCTGTCTTGGGTACCTGCCCTCCAACTGACAGTTCCCATCTGATCTGAGAAAAGCATTTGCTTTTCAGTATTAACTTCACTTCTTGTGCCAGACTGTGCAATACTACTTCATACATCACTATAACAATGTCATACATTTGAGGTGCCATAAGAGGCAATGTCTTGCATCATAAACATAGAAGAAATAACATGCATAGACCAAAAACCTGTTTAGGGGCTTCCTGACCTGCTGCTACAGTTGCATATTCTGTCTTACTTAAGGATAGTTTTGATGCGTATATAACTTCCATTTTCCTGTGTTGGAAACAAATGACTGTGCATTTGAATTGCATTGCTTCTTTCTTTCCCTGAATTCTTGGAGCCAAAGCATGCCAGAGAAGGCAGATTAATGCTATTCTGTTTAAGTCATTATTTTCCAATTATTGCTATTCCACAAGCCTTTTATGAGAAATTATGATGCTAAAGCAGAGATGCAAACTCACAGATGAACACAATCCCTATGCATTAGGCAAGTGTGCTACACTACCTCTCCTCCACCTCCCATTAGCTATCATCATTATACCACAGCAGAGGAGGTACCAGCAGATAAAATATAGGATTAACCTTTTTAGTTATCTACAATTGCTCATGGTATTTGTAATTGTAGAAATAATATGATTTATTGGTGGGTTATTTCCTCTGTGGAGTAATATTACTAGAGGTTATGGGGCCCAGTGTAATACCATATTTATGCTAAGTTAAAGATGCTCACATATTGTTCTCCTCAAAGGGGCACGATAAAGCAAATCCACAATGGGCTGTGTTTCAGCATTCCTAATGTGCGTTTAGGGACAGAGTTTGTGCTGCATCTCCTGAGAACTAAGTGCCACAGGTGTGTCCTCTCCTGCTCCTCCCCCAAATCATTCCCACTCCTATTGCAGTTCCCAGTATGCCATCTGTGCCCTGGCTTTGAGGGAGGAAATGTAGGGACATTTATGTCAACCCTCCAGTACACCTGCATTGTGGGCATTCCTGAATGGTGTGTAGGAAGCAGCACAGGGGCCAGAATCAGCCTTTCATTATCAATTTGACCATTTCATGTGTACATACATATACGTATACACATACACTATTTTCTAAATGTCTAGCTCTGTAGTCTGGATGTAGCAGAAACAGTTTGTAAGGAAACTATCATTTCAAACTCTGCCTCCTGAGCTTGCGCAAGGCTGTGTGAGAGCTAAAGATAGAGATTGGTTGAAATGTTAAATTGCTGTGATCAAACAACCTATAGGAAAGAGTAGAGGGGACCTCACACTGGAACCCTGGATCAAACCCTTGCCTATTCTGCAAAAGGTCTGATTCAGATTCAAATTTTACAGCTTGGGCCTATTTCACCACAAAATATTTGCAGAGTCAAAGCATTTGGCTGCTAAACTTAACATATCATCATCCTACCTTGGTGGAAGAATGGCATTGCTGTTCACATGACTCACTGCAGCACTACCCCTTAGCCTCTGCCAAGGTATCAGAAAAAAGAGAGCCGAGCCTACCAACCCTCTGCCCTGCCTCCACTGGACTGGCCAGAATTTCTTAAGTCACTGGGTCCTAGTGGCCTCTTTCACCCCATGTAACTAACACTTTAGGCTACAACTCTGTCTTCAGAAAAGATGGTGACACTTCCCCACTATATCCGTGTGGATAAAAGACAGCAGTAGTCAAGTTTCTCCATTTGTCATCATTCGTGAGGACTACACTCACCGTATTCAGATACTGTTTTAAAATAGTCACTCTAGAAACTTAGGAATTACCACACTGGATCAGATCCCAGGTATAACTAGTCCATTATCATATCTCTGTCAGTGGCCTGCACCAGACGTTTCAGTGTACGGTGTGAGAACCTCACAACAGGCAGATGTGGGATAATCTATTCCCTACACAGGTCTCTTCCTGGTCTCTAATAGTTAGTCATTGGCTTAAGCCCTGAAGCATGAGGTTTAATATCCATTCCAAAATGTGTTTCCATTATCAAGAATATTCAGAGTTAACATCTATATAACTATCCAATCCCTTTCCAATAGTTTGAAACTTGACACTGATTGTCAAAGCTCTCTATTTCCCATTTCACATCATACAAAATGGTGGATTTCATGGCTTTATAATGAGACAAACTCATTTGCATGCTTGTTTGCAACGTATCCATGCAGGAGACAATGTGATCTATTGAACAGAATTCAAGATTGGTAGTGAGGAGAGATGGGTTCTATTTCCAGCCCTGCAGCTGGACAAACATGCAAACCACAGGTGGCGGGTAGCATAGCCAGGGGAAGGCTGTTGCTCCCCATACAGTTTGGCATGGCCCTGCCCATTCTGCACCCCCCAGACTCCCTCCTGCCTGCTGCTCTCTTCTGTGGCTGAGAGGCTGGGCAAGGTAGGCTGGGGCTGCGGTGCAACGAGATGCTGGGGCCACACCGCACTGCCCGTCTGTCTGGTGCTGCGGGAGTTTGGACTGCGCCGCCTGCCTGGTGCTCCAGGGCGCATCGGTCGCGCTGCCCTCCTGGCGCACTGGGGCTGGGGGCACATGGAGGGGCCAGTTGCCCCAGTGTGTGTATGTGCTCTGGACTCTGGCAAGGGAGGGATGGGGCCTCAGGCGGGGTGGGGGGCAGGGGCTAGCCTCCGCCAAGGATACATTCACCCACAGCCCATGATGCAAACTCTCTAAAACAGTGGCTCTCAACCTTTCCAGACTACTGTACCCCTTTCAGGGGTCTGATCTGTCTTGAGTACACCAAGTTTCACCTCACTTAAAAACTACTTACTTATAAAATCGGATATAAAAACACAAAAGTGTCACAGCCCATTATTACTGAAAAGTTCCTTACTTTCTCATTTTTACCATATAATTATAAAACAAATAAATTGGAATATGATTACAGTTTAGTGTATAGACAAGTCATCGTCAGTGTGAAATTTTAGTTTGTACTGACTTCGTTAGTGGTTTTTATGTAGCCTGTTGTAAAACTAGACAAATAACTAGCTGAGTTGATGTATCCCCTGGAAGACCTCTGTATACCCCTGGTTGAGAACCACTGCTCTATAAAATAGGGTTAATTTATAGCATTTATTTCAATTTTTCACAAACTCTAATAAGAGTGCCTGTCTAATGCACTGAGTGTCCTTGACAATTTCTTAAATACACTAATGATATCCATATTTATAAAATTCTTTACAATGGGCATTAAAAGTGCTAAGCATTACTATTTATTTCCACATCATTCATAGGTGTAGTCTTGGTTACTTTGTTTTATATGTGTGTCAGTTTCAAAGGAGATTGTTGCTATTTGATTTATTTCCTGCTGATTGAGTCCAGTACTGCCAGCTCAAGCATTCAAAAATCATAAATTAAGCCCCCAAAATCATGAGACTGGCTTGCAAATCTTGAGATTTTAAAAATAATAAAGGTTGGGTCCTTTTTCTTGGCTTTCCAGTTTGAGCCTTTAGAGTGCGCTTGGGTCACATGTTTAAGGTTTCATTCATAACCGTGAAGGTTAGAAAGTTACTCTTTAAAAAATGAAAGCTGAGATTTTCATGTAATCATCTGACTCCAGGAACCGGGGCTTTAAGAAAAATGACAAATATCATGAGATGCCTGATGAAATCAGAAGAGTTGACAACTCTGTGGTTCTGTAGAAGTTTTGAGCCTTTTACATTTAATAGTCACTCTCCTATCCAAGTTTTCGATTCTGTCAGTTTTCCTCGGCAATCTTCCTTTGATTTTCTTAATGAATTAATCTATACATATAGGTCAGATTAATTAGTATTCTTTGTATTACCATAGCGTTTAGGGCCCTCCTCAGAGACCAAGATGTCAATGTGCCAGCGTTGTACAAACAGAACAAAAAGACTGTCCCTGCTCTCAAGAGATTCTGCCGTCCTCACTCACGCTGTGTAGTACCATACTCTGCAAGTAGTTCCACTGTAGAAAATGGGACTACTCAAGGAGTACAATGCTGCTCAATTGAATGAGAACAGCAGAATCTGTCCCACATACGCTATTTGAAGTTCACCTTCCTGGCAGCTTGAATGGTACTTATTTACCTTCTGTTTCCAACAATAGTTCAAAGGGAGCAATGCACTACAAAACACATGCTGACAGTCAGAAATCTGCTTGCAGCAGTGGAATTCTGTTACAGCCCCAGGACAGGTAGCATCCAAAGGTGACAATCCAAGCTTTCTGTTTCACTATCACTTGCAGTAATAATGATTGCAGTGCCCAAGTCCAGAGAAGTGCTACTTTTGTCTCACACCAGTTATAAAAATTAGAGCTTGAAGAGATTCATTTACTCATAATATCCAGCCCATTCTGGCTTGAGTGGAGTCAATGGGGCCAGGATTCCAAATTTTCCAGTACCTTTTCCCACCAATTGATTTTGCTTTCTCTCGTGTCATAAATATAAAGGGAAGGGTAAACCCCTTTGAAATCCCTCCTGGCCAGGGGAAAGCTCCTCTCACCTGTAAAGGGTTAAGAAGCTAAAGGTAACCTCGCTGGCACCTGACCAAAATGACCAATGAGGCGACAAGATACTTTCAAAAGCTGGGAGGAGGGAGAGAAACAAAGGGTCTGTGTGTCTGTCTATATGTTAAAAGAAAACGAGTACTTGTGGCACCTTAGAGACTAACCAATTTATTTGAGCATGAGCTTTCGTGAGCTACAGCTCACTTCATCAGTCTCTAAGGTGCCACAAGTACTCCTTTTCTTTTTGCGAATACAGACTAACACGGCTGTTACTCTGAAACCTGTCTATATGTTGGTTTTTTTCTGCCGGGGATAGACCAGGAATGGAGTCTTAGAACTTTTAGTAAGTAATCTAGCTAGGTATGTGTTAGATTATGATTTCTTTAAATGGCTGAGAAAAGAATTGTGCTGAATAGAATAACTATTTCTGTCTGTGTATCTTTTTTGTAACTTAAGGTTTTGCCTAGAGGGGTTCTCTATGTTTTTGAATCTAATCTTATCTACCATCCTGATTTTACAGGGGGGATTTCTTTATTTCTATTTACTTCTATTTTTATTAAAAGTCTTCTTGTAAGAAAACTGAATGCTTTTTCATTGTTCTCAGATCCAAGGGTTTGGGTCTGTGGTCACCTATGCAAATTGGTGAGGCTTTTTATCCAACATTTCCCAGGAAAGGGGGGGTTCAAGTGTTGGGAGGATTGTTCATTGTTCTTAAGATCCAAGGGTCTGGGTCTGTAGTCACCTAGGCAAATTGGTGAGGCTTTTTACCAAACCTTGTCCAGGAAGTGGGGTGCAAGGTTTTGGGAAGTATTTTGGGGGGAAAGACACATCCAAACAGCTCTTCCCCAGTAACCAGTATTAGTTTGGTGGTGGTAGCGGCCAATCCAAGGACAACGGGTGGAATATTTTGTACCTTGGGGAAGTTTTGACCTAAGCTGGTAAAGATAAGCTTAGGAGGTTTTTCATGCAGGTCCCCACATTTGTACCCTAGAGTTCAGAGTGGGGGAGGAACCGTGACATCTCGTCTCTAATATGCATTGACAAGTATCCAAAGCTAGCAGGAGAACTAGATGACTTTTCAAAGGCAAATTATTTCAGTATTTCCTTAAATATCCCTCAGTATCACACATTTTAAGTACAAATATTCCCCATCCAGGAATTCAAAGCGAGAACTGTTATTTATAAAATGGCTTATTACTGCAGGCTTTGTCTGGGGCTTTCATCACCGTAGCAACTTTATGGACAGAGAAATTGCCTGTACTGTGATCATTTATACTCCAAGCCTTTTCCAGCTGTGTGGCAATGATTTTTCCATTCCTAAGCCTTGCTCAGTATTACATTACATGTTTATATGCACTGAAACACTAATGCATTTGAATTCCTGGATTTAACTGCTGCATGAAAACCCATGCTATAAAAGCATATGATAGAGCATCTCTTTCAGCCCTGCTCCTAAAGGAATGTTGTTTATAACCACAAGCCATCCTGTAGGTGGCAGTGTATAGCAAGAATCCAGCTTCTGCAAAGGACACACAGAAACTGAAAAGTTAAAATCAGTTTGTTCTACAAAGATATGTCAGAATGCTTTCTTATGTCACCAGCTAGTATATCCAGCTTCCCTTTCTAGTGCCAGTCATAAATCTGAATACCTGTATAAACAAGTTCTGCATAATTTGAATATTTGTATGTTTGCTCTTTGCTCTCTGTGATCAGTTTGTGACAGACATTCCGCCCACACCACTTTTCCCATTGTCCTTCTTTTGCCTTTGTTTTTATTTGGATACAAAAGCCACTGGTAGAGAGCTGAGGCCACAGAATATTTGTGAGATGTTTTTTAGTTTGTTTCTATAGGAGTTCCAGAGAATTGCTCTCTCTGTTGCATTCTTCCATCTGGTTCCATTGGATGCTCATTGCTGCCAAATCTTTCCAGCTGCTTCACCACAAATTCAAACACCAACCACATTTGTCCATTCTTGTTACTGCAGTATTTCATATTTTGATGTTCTCTTTGCCATTGTTCTGGGGCTTACATTTATGTTTTCAGTCTTGCAAGAGCACTTTATAATGCTCTTTCTTTTTACGGCTTGAAGAATACTTTCAGCTTTTTATTTCTGTTGTAAACATTCATTCTCACTCTTTTTCAGAAATAAGTTTTGTTACTAATCACTAGTGACATTCATTAAAGAGATACTGAAGAAGTTAGAGTGGTCCACCTGCTCACAGCTACCAATCTGGATCATATAGTTTTAGTCTAATTATATTCTGTTCATGTTTGATTCAGAAAGAAGTCTTTCCAGTGAAGTAGGTTAGAATATCTGGAGCTTTTGATCTTCTTTAAGCCCTTTTCACCTCCAATGTAACCAAACAAGAATCTCACCTTAAAAAATAAAAATAAAATGAAATGAAAACATCTTGTCATGGTTTAAGCCTCAGGGTTTTCTGTTTGTTCCTGTCTGACGTTTCAGCTGTACCAATGAAGCTTAGAAGCATAATTATTTCAAGAAATTGTGGTGATGCACTGTAGAAAAATTCAGTCTTTATGGAGCAGTTTCTAAATGTGGCTTTCATTTGTGCAATGTCACTTGTGCACACAAATGAAACAGGTTATATGTGCAAGACTCTATTTTTATATCAAAATTGATGTAAGTGCTTTGCATAAGTAGATTCTGCCATTTGTATGGGTGAGTAATTGTGTGCAAACTTGTGCATTCAAGAGATTTGTATTTGCAAAGTTTCACATGCACAAATGGAGGCCTTAAATATGTGGTGTTATGTAAGTATTTGGTACGACGTAGTATTTTCTGATATAATTGCTAACTTGTCTGATTTTAATTTTTTTATTGGTCTGCTTATAACTGTATTAATTACTATTATTGCTTCTATGGTATCTTAAAGGGCCAGCAATGAAATCTGCACACCTAATTCACTTAAAACCAGTTGTACCATCACTTTTTAAGATAATGAAGTCTACTTTTTGAGTCAATAGCCCTAATAAATTGCAAGGTTTGTGCTTTCCTTTCCAAGATTTTTCAAATGTCCTCTACTGTCTTTCCCTACTCTCCATTGTGGTTGTACCAGTTACCATATAAGTAATTTATTTTTTGCTGATTTTATTCATCAAGCCTCATATCTTATCAAATGCGAGTTTCCTTTACTATATACTGGATCTGTTTTTTTGCTTTTGTCTTTTTTCCGCTTTTGCTGACTGTTTGAGGGTCTGACTGAACAGTCTTGCTCTTTTTCATATTTGTTTTTAGCGTGGTACAAAGAAGATCGAACTAGTGATTAGTAGTTTAATAGAGCATACCTCTCAATTGCTCTTCATTATGAAGTATATTTATCTCACATAGATCAAAATATATTCCGTGTCCTTCCTGGAACTGGTGTTCTCCCACTTTATTACCATAATTTGTTAAACTGACAAATATAACAGATGATCATTCACTCTGGTGTCTAGGAAGGGCATTCAGCAGGGTTCTCTCTGTTTCAGACCTCTGCTTTCCTAAAAGCAGACCTCTGAGAATACAGCTCTGGTGATTTATTAGTAGGTTGCAATGATATTGCAAACCACTTCCACCAGTGTGTGAACTGTTGCTCCTGGGATTTCCAGGCACTGCCACAAAGAACAGTGCACCTCAAAGTTTGGCTTTTGAAAGTACAAATGATAGGCTTGATTCAACCTTGAGTTTCATAGCCCTTTGACCTGGGGCAAAATATCTGCCTAAAAGGGGGTTGTACTGCAGCAGTGTGAGATACTGACAACGTTCACTCCATCAGGGGCCTTAAGACACAGTCAACCTAGAGAATGGTGCTGTGCAAGGAGAGAATATGTCCAGGGAACTCAGGAGATTCATTAATTCAATGCCCTGGCCAAAGCCAGAAGCAATGTAACCTGGAGCCAGATTAAATTTGCCCTGCTTTAGGGGTACCCCCAAAGATGGCAGTGATGCAAACCAGACTACTCTCTTCTGGGAAATTGTTCTGTTGGCACTTTTGAGCCCTCTTTTACATCCATTCAGTCTCCTTTTCAGATTTTTTTTCTTGATTCTGCCACATTTCCTTTGAAAATTTTCTCTTAAGTTTTTAATTGAATGAATCAATTCAATGCTCTTTTAATGATATTTCTACCAATATTTGCACCAGTTATTCAGATTATATGCAACCCCTGTTACGAGCAGGTGTGAATTGAGCCTAATCAGTTAAAATAACAGAGCTCCCAATCAACATATTTTACCTTGTAATATACCAGGCTTTGTATAAATATGAAACTCTTTGATTGCAACTTGTGTGGTTCCAATTATTCCAGTCTCTGAGTCTCAAAAAAGGATTGTTTCCAAAAGACAAATCAAGCACAACATGTACAATTTTGTTCCAATTTCCAGCTTTAAGTCTTTATTCAGTTCTCTTTACACTTTCCCTTTGTCTGGAATCTTCCAGTTTCTGAATACTGAAAGCTGGTCACAACACTGAGCATTGTATACACCTGTGTGCAGATAATGGGACACTTAGCTGGTGTTTCTGAATTGCAGTCCTCTTTTTTGTTCAGTAATGCTTAAATTACTGTGGCAGACTACTATATGTTTACCTTATCTTCTGTGATTGTCCATTGCTACATAAATATTGATGATTTTACTATTTAATCTTCTCTATTATTTCTACCTGATATAACTTGCTTGTTACTGAGATGTAAACCCAAGCTCAGAACAACAATGGATTTGCTCAAACATGTCAGACATATTTGTTGGGAGTGATTAGGATGAATGTAGGCTGCTAACATGCATACTGTTGTGGAAAGAGGTGATTTAACATGCATAAGGCAATGTCCAAACAGCCTAAAGATGACCTATCATCCTGTATGCCAGTTGGCAAATACACCACCTGGAAAGTTAGACCAAAATTGGCACTTTATTTTATCTGAAGTTCCTTCCCACAGTACTAGATCTTATTTTTTTTTTTATTTTAAGGAGACTTCTAAAACAGCATCAAAATGATACAAAATAATCTTAACACCCAGCAGTGGCCTTCCTAGCTTTTCAGCAAGTGGGAAGGGGAGAGAACATGCCCTTTCACATATGCCAACTTTCCTGCGTATCTCTTAGCCAGGTACCTCCTGCCAGATCCCTTTGGAAGGGGCTTACCTCAAGATCTTACCTTAACCTTCATCTTCTCAACTCTGAGCCAGGAGCATTCCTCTGTTTAGTGTCCAGCAGACAGTCACAAGAGGCTTGGTCCACTGCCTGAACTCCATCATGTGACTACAACTCCCACCCAGCAACCTCTGGTCTTACAGGGGCTATGTGCATCTGTGCTTACAGGCCAACTCTCACTTACACATCCATACAGACTATGAGAGGTTCTCGATATCAACTTCTGAGGAGGACTAAATTGGTTTTGGTAAGGTCATACTATGGATACTTTCTCAGTTATGAAAAGCTGGGTTCTTGGATAAGACAATGAAAATGTATTTCCTATAAATCCACTCTGAAGTACTTTTCATTGAGATATGCTGGACAAGGGAAATTACTGGGAACTACACTGACTTTTGTGACTAGAAGCAGGGATACATAAATGAAGCTGTGAGGCAGAAAAAAAAGGACTTCTTAAAGTGTAGGATTCTCATTCTGCTTAATCAATATTCTGCAACTGAGTTGCAGGTCTGGTGACTGTAGGAACCTGCTAAGTTGATATTGCAGTATTATCCACCCCAAACATTTAAAAATCATGTGAGGCCCCCAAATCGTGATTTGGTTGAAAAAATGAGATAAAAATGTGCAAATGAAACATGGTGGCAGTGTTGGAGCTGTGCGTTCTTTGCAGTGCAGTATCCGGCTGTCAAGACCCACTGCTCTTGAACCTGGGTTCACAGGAGCAGCCATGCTGAAACAAATAATGGATATAGAATCATAGAATATCAGGGTTGGAAGGGACCCCTGAAGGTCATCTAGTCCAACCCCCTGCTTGAAGCAGGACCAATTCCCAGTTAAATCATCCCAGCCAGGGCTTTGTCAAGCCTGACCTTAAAAACCTCTAAGGAAGGAGATTCTACCACCTCCCTAGGTAACGCATTCCAGTGTTTCACCACCCTCTTAGTGAACAAGTTTTTCCTAATATCCAATCTAAACCTCCCCCACTGCAACTTGAGACCATTACTCCTCGTTCTGTCATCTGCTACCATTGAGAACAATCTAGAGCCATCCTCTTTGGAACCCCCTTTCAGGTAGTTGAAAGCAGCTATCAAATCCCCCCTCATTCTTCTCTTCTGCAGGCTAAACAATCCCAGCTCCCTCAGCCTCTCCTCATAAGTCATGTGTTCTAGACCCCTAATCATTTTTGTTGCCCTTCGCTGGACTCTCTCCAATTTATCCACATCCTTCTTGTAGTGTGGGGCCCAAAACTGGACACAGTACTCCAGATGAGGCCTCACCAATGTTGAATAGAGGGGAACGATCACGTCCCTCGATCTGCTCGCTATGCCCGTACTTATACATCCCAAAATGCCATTGGCCTTCTTGGCAACAAGGGCACACTGCTGACTCATATCCAGCTTCTCGTCCACTGTCACTCCTAGGTCCTTTTCCGCAGAACTGCTGCCTAGCCATTCGGTCCCTAGTCTGTAGCGGTGCATTGGATTCTTCCATCCTAAGTGCAGGACCCTGCACTTATCCTTATTGAACCTCATCAGATTTCTTTTGGCCCAATCCTCCAATTTGTCTAGGTCCTTCTGTATCCTATCCCTCCCCTCCAGCGTATCTACCACTCCTCCCAGTTTAGTATCATCCGCAAATTTGCTGAGAGTGCAATCCACACCATCCTCCAGATCATTTATGAAGATATTGAACAAAACCGGCCCCAGGACCGACCCTTGGGGCACTCCACTTGATACCGGCTGCCAACTAGACATGGAGCCATTGATCACTACCCGTTGAGCCTGACAATCTAGCCAGCTTTCTACCCACCTTATAGGATATCCCTGCCCTGAAGTACTACCAGCCAAGAGATCCAGTGTGATACATGGGAGAAATGACTGGGTGTAGTTCTTTTGCAGGAGCAGGCAGTTGTTTATGCCAGCAGAGCCCTGTCCATGTACCTCTGATAAGTCTGAAATAGAGAAAGAGCTTCTGATTCTGATATCTGGAGTGGAGCAATGCCACCAGGACACCTATGGACATCCAGTAATAGAGCAATCAGACCACAAACTCCTAGAGATAACCAAGGCAAACCTCCTTCTGAGTGCTTCAAAGAGATTGCAGCACGTGTTGATGCACCTCCAGCACTTCCAGGGAGAGATCAGATATTGTCCAGGAGAAATACTGATGTTAGTTGACACCATGAGCAGAACGTATATACCCAGCATCAGCGAGCTGGGAGAAGAGGATTAGGACTCAGTGCAGCATGTTGATGGATTCAGTCCCCCAGTATCAACAGCAAAGCTGATGAAAATCAAATTGGCTATGGGAAAGGACATCCAATTACAGTCAATCAAGAGAGTGATACTAGCCGCGTGGCCAGAAGACAAAAGCCAAGTGATGGTAGGAGCAGAACCATATTTTCAAATTAAGATGAGCTGAGTGTACAGAATCATATTTTGAGGACAGAGTTGTTGTCCCCCTCATTATGAAAGGATGTCATGCTAAAAATACATGCCTGTCCTGGGGTATTTAGACCCCATACTGGTCTGGCAGCCAAGGAGATAATGCAGCAACCATCAGCCAGCACTGGTTGGCAGCTGGGGGAATAAAAACTGAGAAGCAAAGGGAGGGGGCAGCTGGCTGGAGAAGGAAAGTCCTGCCAGCAAGCTGATGAGAAGCTCCCAGAGACAAAATCCCAGAGAAGGGATCCAACAGACTAAAGAAGCCCACGGAACCAAGGAAGGTAGGGAGGAGCTCAGCAGGAGGAGGAGTTGTGGCCTGAATCTGAAGCTTGGTTTAAGGGCCCTGAGCTGGAACCCAGTGGAGTGGGTGGAACTGGGTTTCACTACCAATCCCCCAGAGACTTAAGAACCAAAGGAGTTTCCCTGACCCCTGAGGACCAGGCCCAGCTAACCCCACCAAGTATAATGGGAAACTTGTGTACCACAGTGGGATTGAAACTAATATCCTTAATAGCCCAGAAAAGAACTACCATAGAGACTCTGGCAAGAGGAGCTGACTGACTGCCCAACCAGATCAAGTGAACTCTGTGCAACACTCCTCTGACCAAAGGGGACGCTGTTGCATTAGCACACCGGCTCACAATGCCTCACACCTGGGCATTGATAGCTGTCTTAGACAGGCTTGAGCAGTGGTGAGCTGGAGCCGGTTGTTAAATTTAGAAGCCCTTTTAGAGCTGGTTGTTTTGCGAGGGACAACCTAGGTTCTAAAAGGGCTTCTAAATTTAACCGGCCAAAAGTGGTGACTTAGGCATTGACTTCATGGGTGCTCCACCAAGGGGAAAGTTTGGTGGGTGCAGAGCACCCACTGGCCGCTCCCCGCCCCAGCCCCAGCTCACCTCCGCTCCGCCTCCTCCCCTGAATGCGCCGCCGCACTCTGCTTCTCCGCCCCCCCAGGCTTCCTGCGAATCAGCTGTTTGTGCAGGAAGCTGGGGCAGGCTGAGAAGCGGGCCGCAGCTTCCCGCTCAGGCCCAGGGAGGTGGAGGTGAGCTGGGGCGGGGGGGGGAGGGGTGCGAGGAGGGCCGCCTGCGCCACAGCAGGTAACCCGGGGTGGGGGGCGGGGGGACCGCTCCCCGCCCCAGCTCACCTCTGCCACCGTTGGCTTGAGCGGGAAGCCGCGGCCTGCTTCTCAGCCTTCCCAGGCTTCCCGCGCGAACAGCTGATTCACGGGAAGCTGGGGGAGGGGGCGGAGAAGCAGAGTGGGGCAGCACGTTCAGGGGAGGAGGTGGAGCAGAGGTGAGGTGAGCTGGGGCCGGGCATGGGGCGGGGAGCTGCTGGTGGAGTACCCAGGGAGTCGGCACCTAAGGCGCCACTTTTGATGTGATCAGTGGGGGGAGCGGCCGCTCTCCCTGCTGCCCCCTAGCTACACCCCTAGGAGCCAGAGGGACCTGCCGGATGCTTTCTGGGAGCTGCCCCAGGTAAGCACTTCCGGGACTCCCCACTTTGCCCCCCAGCAGGTGCCTCTGGCTCTTAGGGGTGGCGTGGGCACCCACTATGGTGGCCCATGAGACCCTTCTGCCCGGTTCTGGGGGCAGTCAGGGGAGGGGGGTGGATGGGGCAGGGGTCCTGGGCGGGCATCAAGGAACACGGGGGGATTGGATGGGGCAGGAGTCCTGGGGGGTGGGGGTGGGCAACGACCCCCTCGTGGGATGAGGAGGGAACCCGTGGTTAAAATTTTGGCAGCTCATCACTGAGCTTGAGTGTGTGTTGACTGGCTGGGAATGAATATACAACTCTACTCCTTGATAAAAAGGTGTGATACCTGTTAGTTGTGTGATCCAGCAGAAAGAGAGACTTACCACATGAGCCGCCCGCCTGACCATGGAGCAAGGTGCGAGCAGACTTGTTTACCTTCAAGGAAAAGCAATAGTTGATTACAAAAGTGCACTACTGTAAAATTGTTTAGGAGGCTGATGACCTGCTGATAAAAGAAGCAAGTCCGTGATTAGCAAACCGAAGGCCCACTTTGCGAGAGATGGCATTCCAGACACTGTATTCACTGACAACAGACTCCAATTTGCTCCTGAAGTAATGTGCATGCAAATGGGGAATTTGACCATCCCACCTCTACCCCAGCATACCCACAGAGAGATAAATGGAATCAGCTGTGAAAACGCCTACAATTGTTACACATGGCAATTTATTCTGGTGCAGACCCCTTGTTAGTATTTTTGGCACACAATACCACCTCATCACAGCAGTGCCAAAACGGTCCAGAGCAGGCACTGAAGAAACAAAGGACCAAAACCATGCTACCAGTGAGGGCAGACCTGTTGCAGCTGGAAGGATGAAAATACTCCTGACAGGAGACGGCCAACAATTAGAGAAGGCAGACACTACAGCACAACTGGCCAGTCCCAGAGACAGGCACTCCTGTGGGGATCCAGCCATTAGGGAGACAGCAGAAAGAATGGACTAACGGAGTCATGAGGGAGTGGTAGAGTGGCACCAGGTCATATGAGGTGGTGACACAAGAGTGACAAGTGAGCTGAAGGAAGAGGAAACATGAGCCAGAAGAAAAGACAGCACCCAGAGAAATCTGGCAGAGATCATCATAAAATGGAGAGACCAAACCATCCAGAGGCCAGTGCCAGCAGGAAGAAGACGACTCCAGAGGGAGAGAGTTTGCTAGACTCAAAGGATATGTCTACACTGAAATTGAAAACCCATGGCTGGCCCATGCCAACTGACTCAGGCTTGTGGAACGTGGGCTAAGGGACTGTCCAGCTGTGGTGTAGACATTTGGGCTTGGGTTGGAGCCCAGGCTCTAGGATCCTGGAAGGTGAGAGAGTCCCAGAGCTTGGGTTGCAGCCTGAGCCCGAACCCAACCGTCTACACTGCAGTTAAACAGCCCTTTAGCCTGAGCCCCACAAGCCCGAGTCAGCCAGCATGGGCCAGATGCAGGTGTTCAACTGCAATGTAGACATACTCGGAGACAGAGAGCTTGCCTACACTTGAAATGCTACAGTGGCACAGCTGCAATAGTGCTTCAGTGTAGATCCGGGGTGGGCAAACTTTTTGGCCTGAGGGCCACATTGGGGTTGCGAAACGGTATGGAGGGCCAGGTAGGGAGGCTGTGCCTCCGCAATCAGCCTTGCCCCTGCCCCCTATCTGCCCCCTCCCACTTCCCACCCCCTGACTGCCCCCCTCAAAACCCCTGACCCATCCACCCCCCCTTGCTCCTTGTCCCCTGACTGCCCACTCCTGAGACCCCACCTCCTATCCAGCCCCCACACTCCCTGTCCCCTGACTGCCCCAACCCCTATCCACATCCCTGCCCCTGACAGGCTCCCTGGGACCCCCAACACATCCACCCCCTCCACTCCTTGTCCCTGACCTCCCCCTCCTGGGACCCCCATCCCTAACTGCCCCCCAAAACCCCACCCCCTATCCAACCCCCCCTGCTCCCTGTCTCCTGACTGCTCCCCTCCCTGAACCTCTGCCCCATCCAATCACCCCTGTCTCCTGACTGCCCCCTGGGACCTCCTGCCCTTTATCCAACCTCCCCGCCCCCTTATCAAGCCGCTCAGAGCGGCAGGACAGGCTTATTGGAAAGCCTGGGAGGTGGGTGGGCGCAAGCTGCGCTGCCCGCGTGGTGGCATAGCTGCAGGGGAGGGGCCGGGAGCTCAGGGGCTGGGCAGGATGGTCCCGCAGACCGTAGTTTACCCATCTCTGGTGTAGACACTACCTATGCTGATGGGAGGGGTTCACCCATCAGCATAAGTAATCCACCTCTCCAAGAGGCCCGAACTTGGTCAACAGAAGAATTTTGTTGACTTAACCCTATCTATGCAGGAACTTAGGTCAGCTTTTTCACACCCCTGAGCAACGTAGCTGGATTGATCTAATTTTCTAGGGTAGACCAGCCCAGAGATAGGGCATTCCTGGTATGACTGTCTGTTGAGGAGTGTAACGGGGTGAGACTCACCCCTGCAGTGCCTCCTGTCAGTCATCCTGGGAATTAGCTCTTTTGACCTGGAGTGCCCTCTGCAGGCTGGTGCCTGGCTGCCACTGGCCCCCATGTCCCTCCCGGACCCGGCGCCCCTTGTCCGTGGGCGCTGCCCCCTGGCAGTACACCTGCTGTCTGGGTCTCCCCACCCAGGGGAACCCACACCCACTATCCCTACCTTGCCTCAGTGGCTACTGCCAGTCACCATCTAGCCCCCTTTCACTGGGGCTGACTGCAGTCTGTATAAGCCAATCATCACAGGCAAGGGGGCTTTGGACCAGCTGCCTCTGCCTACCCGGGGCTGCACCCTTGCACCTTTCTGGCCTTTGACAAGGCCGCAGCCTGGGGCTTTTCTGGCTGGGAACTCCCCAGCTCCCTTGCCTTCTTCTTCACCAGCCCTGCTCCCCTCAGGTACTCTGTGTGTGTATGTGAGAGAGAGAGAGAGAGAGTGTCCCACTTATAAGGGCCAGCTGGGCCCTGATTGGGGCATGGCCACAACTGAGGCTGCTTCTCCATTCAGCCTTCCCCAGCCACAGCTCTCCACCGGGGCTGCTTTTAACCTCTCCGGGCAGGAGCTGGGTGACCACCCCACTACAAGGAGACTAAACTATCTCTGGCCTCATGTACACTAGAAAATTAAGTCAGCATAACTGTTTCTTATAGGTATGAAAAATTCACATCACTGACTGGTGTAGTTAAGCTGACTTAAGTTTTTGAGTAAATAGCACTAGGAAGAATTCTTCTGTCGATTAAGCTGCTGCCTCTAAGAGCTGGATTACCTACGCCAATGGGGAACCCCCTCCTATTGGTATAGGTAATGTCTACACTGAAGTGCTACACTGGTGTAACTGCAGCTGTGCCGCTGTAGCATTTTAAGTGTAGACAAGTCCTCAAAGACTATGTAACCAGCTGAGTCTGTGGTAAAGACAAGGCTCCAATTTGACTATGTGCAAGTGAGCTCAAGCCAAAGGGACATTGGGTGAGGGTCTGGGCATCAATTATTTTATATTTAAAATGTTTGCAAAACAGGGATGATATATAATGATCAATGTAACAGGAGTTGGATGGTCCATGTTCCCTGGAGGGACTGTTATTGAAGGGACACCAGAAAACTAGGGATTGTGGGGAGTTAGGCTGGAAGCAATTTTGCTGCAAGGACAGAGCAAGACACAGGATTTAATAAAGTTCCACTTGTGCAGCTTAACCTGCATTCAGCACCACTATTTGCAAATGAAATGGTGCATTCTGGCCACATTTTGAAGCTTTTCCCCACAACCCTGAGGGCTAGAAAGTTACATTTTTTTTTTCTAATAAAAGTTTAGATTCACACTTAATCAAGTGTCTCCAGGAGCTGGGGCTTCAAGAACCCCCCCACCCCCCAAATCACGAGACTCACAATAAAGCCATGAGATCTGGCAACACTGATATTTATTTTTCTTAGCCTGCTTTCAGTTCATACTTATTCTATATTTTCTGTTCTCTGCCATTAAATATCCCTTTAAAATACATGATTCTACTGCAAAGGATTAAGAAAAAAAACGTTGTTGGGGGATGATGTGGAGAGAGAGCCTCAACTTTCTTTTATGAGAAGGCTGAGTCAACAGTGGAGCAGAAGGCAGGAGTACCTGGCCAAGGACAATTGAGGTTTTTGCTTTATCCCTGAAAGGTTCCACTGAGGGACAATCTGGGCACAGGGAACGCCAAACAAGCTGGAGGGGGCAAGGCCCTGTTCCAGTCATATGTATTTTTAAATACTTTTCTCACTCTCTATAGCCCAATCCACCAAGTTTACAAAACAGTGTAAAATGTTCTAGCACAAATATAAACCTTGAACTAGTAAAGGAGATTATTTTCACCAGCTAATGAGCTGTCATTTAACATTGTTAAAATGTTTTGGAGTACGCACTGAAATGGTGTGGTCTGTAGGTCCCATCAAATATAACAGGACGGCCGTAGTGATAAAGAATGTTAAAAGTATGAATTGCTTTTGAATTCTCCTGAGGGAAGCTGCAAGACTCTGCTCTTGTTATCTGAAGATCTCGTCTACAGCACACGGCAAATTTATCAACAGCCAGGCCTGGCCCTAGATTGTTGTTTCTAAATGTGTGAACATTTTCCCTGATCTTCAAAAGAAATTACTTATTGCACTGGCTGCAGAAATAGAACCACAGTTCAGCAAGAGAGAAATCTTTAGCACATTGCTTTCCTGAACTCTACACGAGATTTCTAGCAAAGTTAGCATCCTGCTGCCGGTAATGATAGGTCCTGTCCATGCTATCCTGAGTCCCCCTCTGGCTGATGCATTCAGTAGTTGCTGCCATGGTACTTACTAAGCTGTCAGTGCTTCTTCCCTGCTTTGTACTGTGCCATGTGTTATGAAAGAGTAGATGTTTCCAGAGACCGTGGGTCGCACTCATTCTTTTTTGTTTTTATTTACTGATTTAAAACCGTGTACTTTTTATTGCTGTGATTCTCAAATATCTGGCCTTGTCTGCACTAGAGACTCTATCATGTGGCATCTTCCTTGCATGTTTGTAATGTACAATGCATCCCCACACAAAATCACTACTAGACATCCACAAAGGGTCACATTACACTGTGGATTGCACTTGCTCTGAGCAAAGCTAGGTACTGTGTCATCCACTGCCATGACTGTCTCCACTAGTGCTGATCTACTGCAGACTGCAGATGTCTTGTTGGCAAAATTAGTCCACCCACCATCCTCTCACAGTGCAATGTCTCCTTAGGTGGGCTCTCTGAGTTTCTGCAGTTTGGGGTCAAGTTTTCTGGAAGCTCCTTACTTATACGAATTGAGCTGTACAATTGCCCTCCTGTTTATAGAATCATAGGGCTGGAAGAGCCTTCAGAAGTTAAGTCTAGCACCCTATACTGAGGTAGGACCAAGTAAACCTAGACCATCCCTGGAAGAAGGTATTTGTCTAACCCTGTTCTTAAAAACTTACAGTGATGAGGATTCCATAACCTCCCTTGGAAGCCTATTCCAGAGATTAACTACACTTATAGTTAAAAGGTTTTTCTAATCTAAATCTCCCTTGGTGCAGATTAAACCCATTATTTCTTGTCCTACCTTCAGTGGACATGAAGTACAGTGGATCCCACTCATCTTTGTAATAGCCCTTAACATATTTGAAGACTGCTAACAGGTCCCCCCCTCCAGTCTTTTCTCAAGACTAAACATGCCCAGTTTTCTTAACCTTTCCTCTGAGGTCAGGTTTTCTAAACCTTTTATCACTTTTGTTGCTCTCTTGTGGACTTTCTTCAATTTGCCCACATCTTTCCTAAAGTGTGGCACCCCAGAACTGGATACAGAACTCCAGCTGAGGCCTCACCAGTGCTGAGTACAGCAGGACAATTACCTCCCATGTTTTACACACAAGATTCCTGTTAATACACCTGAGATGCAATGTATAAGACCCACACTAGGGAACCAAGGGTTAATGAGAAAATCTGGGCCCAGAAGGCCCTGCTGGGCATGCTCACAATGGAGGCAGGGCTCAAAAGAGCGTGGCCCAGTTCCATTAGGGTGGACAGAGCAAAGGAGCAGTCCTACACCGGTGGCTCCTGCAGAAAGGCCACAGGAACTCCACACCCACCAGGACCAGACCCCACTGCTGAAGACACCGCCCCACCCCCTACATGGAGACTGGGAACAGCAGACCAATGGAGAATACCCTGGATCACAGTCAGGGAGGACTCTTTCCCTTCCCCCCCTTTTGAGAATCCATAAGCAAACCCTGTGATGACTTTGGAGGGTCAGGGGCTGTGGTGGGAAATGACTCAAGGAGCAGGCTTGGAGGCATCCATCTCCAGGCCGCATATCCGACTTGCCAGTCACAGGGTGCTGGCTTGGAACCTGATGGAGCAGGGATAGCCTAGGTTCCCCTACTGCTGGCCCCACAGACTTTCATCCGTAGGCAACATGCCCACAGACTCTCGCTACTGGGCGATACCGCTGGACTTGGAGACAAACCTTCTGAGAATAACCCAGAATGATATTAGTCTTTTTCACAAGTGCACGACATAGTTGACTCATATTCCATTTGTGATCCACTCTAACCCCCAGATATTTTTCAGCAGCACTGCCATGTTTTTCCCCATTTTGTAGATGTGTATTTGGTTTTTTCCTTCCTAAATGAAGTACTTTGCACTTGTCTTTGCTGAATTAATCTTGTTGAATTCAGAACAATATTCCAGCTTGTCAAGGATGTTTTTACAACATACTTCTTTGCAATTACAGTGTTGTCAATCTAGTTTTGGAGTATATCTTAGAAGTTATCTCACAAGAGTTCTACAAGCTGGGCCAAGACAGATACTGGGGCACTTGTGAACATCAGGGATGAGAGATATAGTCCCAGCTGAACTCTATAGTTTGAAATATTCTGATCTATGTCCAGAACTCTGAGAATCTTGCTCAGCAGCGTATCACTCACTCTGAGATACAAGACCTGGGATTCCAATAGTTGCTCCAATAAAGTGGAAAAAATCTGCCCCTTTAAGAGGAACTCAGTCTTATTCAATCAGCTGGCAAGCATCTAAAACATAATAAGGTGATAAGTAACAGTTAATATGGATTAGTCAAAAACAAATAATGTGAAACCAACCTAATGTCCTTCTTTGATATGGCAACAAGCCATGTGGGTTGGGGAAGCAGTAGATATGATATATCTCAACTTTAGTAAGGCTTTTGATACTGTTTCCACTTAGGAAGAAAAAATCAGTTGCACAAATACAAAATGGGAAATGACGGCCTAGGAAGAAGCACTGCAGAAAAGGATCTGGGGTTTATAGTGGATCACAAACAAATATGAGTCAATAATGTAATACTGTTGCAAAAAAAGCAAACATTATTCTGGGATATATTACCAGGAGTGTTATAACCAAGACACAAGAAATAATTCTTCCAGCACTCTAATCAGCACTGATAAGACCTCAGCTGGAGTACTGTGTCTAGTTCTGGGCAATATACTTTCAGAAAGATACGGACAAATTAGAGAAAGTCCAGAGGAAAGCAACAAAAATGGTTAGGTCTAGAAAACATGACCTATGAGGAAAAATTGAAAACACTGGGTTTGTTTAGTCTGGAGTAGATTGGGGGACGACATGGAGAAGAGGGACATGAGAAGTCTTCAAATAAGTAAAAGGTTATTATAAAGAGGAGAGTGATAAATTGTTCTTCATATCCACTGAAGCTATATAGAACAAGAAGTAATGGGCTTAAATTGCAGCAAAGCAGATTTAGGTTAGACAATAGGAAAGGCTTCCTAACTGTAAGAGTAGGGAACACTAGAACAAATTATCTTGGGAAATTATGGAATTTCTGTCATTGGAGGTTTTAAGAACAGGTTAGACAAACACCTGTCAGGGATAGTCTAGATAATCCTGCCTCAGTGCAGGGGACTGGACTAGATGATTTATCAAGATCCCTTCCAGTCTTACATTTCTGTGATTCCCCACATTTGGGCTTAGACTCCAGCTTTACAGGTTTTGGACATCACAGAGGCATCCTTTAAAGAATGGAGGAGAAAGGTATCCTCAGCCAGGCTCAGGCTCAGAGTCAGGCTACAGACTAGAAAATCACCAAAACTATGCTGAGGTCTCCAGAACTTTTTGTGAAGGCAAAAGGTGAAAGGATGGCAGTGGAATTGATATTTGAATTGGTTTGAAAAACTTAGAATTCTTAAAATTTGCCTAACTTTGACCTTTTCATCCAAAATTCCCTTGGGCTCCCAGAATCCCACTCTAAATCTCCCATAGGACACTGCTTCAAAGAGCTATTTCAGGAGCTGTAGTATAGGTACCTAGAAGGGCTATATGCCTACGACATTTGACTGGAGTGCTGCATGCGGTAGCTGGGTACAACTAAACATGAGCCATGACTGTTAGCATGGATGTTGTGCACAGTCGCTATTTAAATTAGTGTAATCCCACTGATTCAATTAACAATTCTCTAGTGCGCACACACACCATGTTAGTATTATTGTTGGCATATCCTCAGAGTGCAAGAGACAGTGTATATTTCCCCATCCATCACTCTGTTACACATAAATGTGTTATAAATGTTTTGACTTTTCTGCCTTGCATGATTATTTTAACCATGTATTGGAGAAACAGTAGCCTTAAATCAGTACTAGTCAGTTATTTGTTCTATCTTGTACAATTAATTATTTATTTTTCAGTGACAGCAGAATGTCAGAGTTACAGGCCTAGAAGCGCTGCTTTTAGCCACCAAACAATTACAGCAAGTGCAAGCTTCCGTGCATTGCCCAACCAAAATGCCTCATGCCTCTTCTGGAATGGCCATCTTCCAGCAGTGAAGTATACGAGTTCTAACTCCATGTTCAATCAATCCTTGGCCTCTAGGCTGAGACTGCAAACAAGGTTTCCAATTACTGCCAACTGTGATTGTTGCTTTTATTGTGACTATACTAAGACCACTTACAGATTTGCTAGAATGTCAGCTGGAGGCCCAGTTGTGCCAGTAAGCAATAAAAAAGTGATTCAGACCAAAGACAAAAATTTAGGAGAGGAATAACTACTGGGCTCAGTCCAGGGGTAACTGAGTGAAATTCTATGCTCTGTGTATTCAGGGGGGGTCAGATTAAATGATCTAATGGTCTCTTCTAGCCTTGCAGTCTATGAATTTGGGAATAAAATGTGGCCAGCAACAAGCCCATTGTTGGAAAGGATGATTAGTACCCACAGGCACTGATATGTTGAAAGTGTATCCACTAGAGTATAAGGCTGTGTCTACATTACAGAACCTATGCCAGCATAGCTTCCTAGTGTAGACACAGTGTACATTGACAGAGTGAGATTTCTGTCAGTGTAGGAATACACCTCCTTCCCTCCAAATGTTATTAGTTATGCGGACAGAAGCACTCTTCTGTTGGCATAGCTACATCCATGCTCGGAGTTTTGTTGCCATAGCTATGTTGGTCAAGAGTATGTTTTCACACCCCTGGCTGACATAGCTGTGCTGGATTATAAATTTTAAGTATAGAGTAAGCCTAGGCAAAAATCTGACCTGACTGAAATTCTCTTCTCTTCCTAACTGTGCAGAACAACTATTCATACCAGTGGGAGTTTTGCACAGTTAAGCACAGCAGGATCTTGCAGTCAGGATTTTCCATGCACGTCTGAACATGGAAATTTGCCCAGGGTCCATAGTACGGTTACATTTTTTCTTCTCTTTTTAACATTTTTATTTATTTATTTATTTAGTATCTGCTCCCTGGCACTTTCCAGGTTTCTTCCTTTCATGCTCTGAGAGCGTTGTGCTGAATATAGATGACACAATAGTTAACCCAATCCTGGGCACATTTTTGTTCAGGTAATTACTCAGAACCATAGCAGCACTTAAGAGCCCTTACGTCCCTGACTGAGAAACTGACTGATTGCAAGATTAGGCCAGGCAGGCATTTGCTGCCAACCTGGTAAAACAGAAAGAAAGAAATATAGACATATTAGTAAGGAGTTTATTCCTGTATTTGGGGAGAAATCCTGGTGGTTGTGCCAAAGCAAAGTAGATGTGTTTGATCTAGGCTGATTCTGTGAAGATCAGCGGGAGAGGGAATCTCTGCACCAGCTCCAGAAAGACAGCGGAGCCACTCTGTGATTGTTGTGGCCCTTACCTTTCCTGGGGCCAAATAGGGCTCTGCTACCTCAGTGTAAATCTGGAGTCGTATAATTCTACCTCCAGTGAAGTCACTGAAAGAAAAGGAGTACTTGTGGCACCTTAGAGACTAACCAATTTATTTGAGCATGAGCTTTCGTGAGCTACAGCTCACTTCATCAGATGCATACCGTGGAAACTGCAGCAGACTTTATATATACACAGAGAATATGAAACAATACCTCCTCCCACCCCACTGTCCTGCTGGTAATAGCTTATCTAAAGTAATCATCAGGTTAGGCCATTTCCAGCACAAATCCAGGTTTTCTCACCCTCCACCTCCCCCCCCCACAAATTCACTCTCCTGCTGGTGATAGCCCATCCAAAGTGACAACTCTTTACATAATGTGCATGATAATCAAGTTAGGCCATTTCCTGCACAAATCCAGGGAGTGAGAGAACCTGGATTTGTGCAGGAAATGGCCTAACTTGATTATCATGCACATTATGTAAAGAGTTGTCACTTTGGATGGGCTATCACCAGCAGGAGAGTGAATTTGTGTGGGGGGGTGGAGGGTGAGAAAACCTGGATTTGTGCTGGAAATGGCCTAACCTGATGATTACTTTAGATAAGCTATTACCAGCAGGACAGTGGGGTGGGAGGAGGTATTGTTTCATATTCTCTGTGTATATATAAAGTCTGCTGCAGTTTCCACGGTATGCATCTGATGAAGTGAGCTGTAGCTCACGAAAGCTCATGCTCAAATAAATTGGTTAGTCTCTAAGGTGCCACAAGTACTCCTTTTCTTTTTGCGAATACAGACTAACACGGCTGTTACTCTGAAACCTGAAGTCACTGAGTTATTTGGCTTGATGTGTCACTTGTTAAAGACATTTTACATAAGAATGCCCATTCTGAGTCAGACCAATGGTCTATCTAGCCCAGTATAGTGTCTCTGATAGTGGACAGTGCCAGATGCTTCAGAGGGAATGAATAGAACAGGGCAGTTTCTACTGATTTATTCCTTGTCATCCAGTCCTAGCTTCTGGCAGTTGGAAGTTCAGGGACGTCTGGAGCATAGGGTTGCACCCCTAACCATCTTGGCCAATAGCCATTGATAGACCTATCGTCCATGAACTTGTCTAATTCTTTTTTGAACTCCTTTATACTTTTGATTTTCACAACATCCCATAAGCAATGCATTCCACGGGTTGATTCTGCAAAGAGTGACTGTTATTTGTTTTAAACCTGCTGCCTGTTAATTTCATCCGGTGATCCCTAGTTCTTTTGTTATGTGAAGGGGTAAACAACACTTTCTTATTATATTTCTCCACACCAGTCATGATTTTATAGACCCTTATTATATCCCCCCTTAGTCACCATTTTTTTTAGATGAACACTCCCTGTCTTTTTAATCTCTCCTCCTATGGAAGCTGTTCCATCCTAAAATTTTTTGTTGCCTTCCTTTGTACCTTTCCAGAACTGCACAAAGTGTTCAAGGTATGGGAATGGATTTATATAGTGGCATTATGATATTTTTTGTTTTATTATCTATTCCTTTCCTAATGGTTCCCAACACAGTTAGCTTTTTTGACTGCTGCTGCACACTGAGCTGATGTTTTCAGAGAACTATCCACAATGTCTCTAAGATCTCTTTCTTGAGTAGTAATAGTCAATTTAGACCCGATCGTTTTGTATATATAGTTAGGATTATTTTTTCCACTGTGCATTAATTTGCATTTATCAGCATTGAATTTCGTCTGCCATTTTGTTGCCCAGTCACCCAGTTTTGTATGATCCCTTTGTAAATCTTCGCAATCTGCTTTTGACTTAGCTATCTGGAGTAATTTTGTATTGGCTGCAAATTTTGCCACCTCATTGTTCACCCCCTTTCCCAGATAATTTATGAATATGTTGAACAGCACAGATCTCAATATTGGTAGTAGGGGGACCCTCTTATTTACCTCTCTCCAGTTTGAAAACTGACTATTGATTCCTACTCTTGGTTTCCTATCTTTTAACCAGTTACTGATCCATGAGAAGACCTTTCTTCTTATCCCATGACTGCTTAGTTTGTTTAAGAGCTTTTGAAGGGAGACCTTGTCAAAGGCTTTCTGAAAGTCCAAGTATAGCACTTTGACTGGCTCACCCTTGCTTGTTGCACATGCACCGTGCACATGCTTGTTGACCCCTCAAGGAATTCTAATAGATTGGTGAGGCATGATTTCTCCTTACAAAAGCTGTGTTTACTCTTCCCCATATCTTCCACATATCATTTTTATCTATATATCTGATAATTCTGTTCTTTGCTATAGTTTCAACCAATTTGCCTGGTACTGAAGTTAGGTTTACTGACCTGTAATTCCCAGAATTGCCTCTGGAACCTTTTTTAAAAATCAGCATTACATTAGCTAGCTTTCAGAAACCTGGTATGGAGGCTGGTTTAAACGATAGGTTACATACCAGAATAAGTAGTTCTGCAATTTCATATATGAGTTCCTTCAGAACTCTTGGGTGAATACTATCTGGTCTGGATGACTTATTATTGTTTGATTTATCAATTTGTTCCAAACCCTTCTCTATGGGCATCTCGGTCTGGGACAGTTCCTCAGATTTGTCACCTAAAAAGAATAGCTCAGGTGCTGGAATCGCTTCCATATTGTCTGCGTCGAAGACTGATGCAGATAATTCATTTAGCTTCTCTGCAATAGTCTTGTCTTCCTTGAGTGCCCCTTTCGTACTCCAATTGTCCTCTGGCCCTACTGATTGCTTGACAGGCTTCCTGCTTCTGATATACTTAATTTTTTTTTGCAGTTTGTTTTTGTGTCTTTAGGTATTTGCTCCTTGAATTTTTTCTTAGCCTGCCTTAGTATACATTTATGCTTGACTTGCCAGAGTTTATGCTCCTTTCTATTTTCCTTAGTAGGATTGGACTTCCAATTTTTAAAGGCTACCTTTTTGCCTCTAACTGCCTCTTGCTCTGTTGCTTAGCCATTGTGATATTTTTTCAGTTCTCATACTATGGTGTTTTAAAAATGTTTCCATACAGTTTATAGGCTTTTTCACTCGTGTCAGTTCCTTTTATTTTCTGTTTAAGTAGCTACTTCATTTTTGTGTAGTTGCCCTGTACCAGTAATGGATTACTTTCCCCTTCCATGCCAGTTGAGCTGATCCATGTTTCAGATGTTTGTGTGAAACAAAAGCTCCATCTATTACTCATGCCCACCTACCCTCCCCTGTGTGTGTGCGGGGGGTAGCATCTCTGTTGAGGCTCCTTTCCTTCCTCCCTTATGCTGTGACCTTGATGCAGGAAGCCTGTACAAAAGAGCAGGGGTGAGTGGGGCACTCATTTCCTCCTTGGCATGCTGTTATAAGGGTAACTCACAACCCTGCCCTTTCTCATTTAATTGCCATCAATTTCTTCTTGTTTTAAAAAAATCTGTTCAATCTTTTGGAATTCATAGATGTGAAGTTATGAGTAAGTCTAAGATTATGTCATGGAGGTTACAGAAATAATGGAATCTGTGACTTCCAGAGACCCCCGTGACATTTTTCCACTTCAGTCCCGGGGTGGCAGGGCTGGAACAGTCATTTGCAGGCCCCCTGCAGCTCCCAGCCACCGTGGGCAGACCTTGCAGTCCCCAGCTGCTGTGGATGGCAGGGAACTCTGCAGCTCCCAGCTGCTGGAGGCAGACCCCCAGTTCCCAGCCATGTGGTCTGCAGCTCTGAGTCACTGCAGGCTTGGGAGGGGACCTGGTGCTCTCAGTCACTGTGGGCAGCTGGGGGGACCCTGGAACTGCAGAGCAGTGGGTGCTGGACACCCCGGCTTCCCCATTTTGTCACAGTTATTTTTAGTAAAAGTCAGTGACAGGTCACTGGCTTCCATGAATTGGTGTTTATTGCACGTGACTTTTACTAAAAATAATCATGACAAAATCTTAGCCTTCGTTATGAGATCAGAAAGGTGAAGTTATCACTTCTTCTGCATACTGTGTAGAAGGAATCCTTGTCCAGGCAGTCTGGTGACAAAAGAAAGGCATATGATTGTAAGCTTGATGAGAAAAAAATGGTGCAACATCTTTTTCAGTGCACTCCTTTTTGTATCCTTATTAAATGGAGTTAGTCCCAAAGCTATGGCACATGTTTGGTCAGTTATACTGTTTTAATACTAACCATCATGAAACTGATGCTTTATCATTTCACTTCTTCAAACTACTAAATAACTTGGAAGCAACATTCCCTTTTAAAAAAAGACAAGCTCTCCTACAAATGACTATTTGATGTACAAATTATGACAAATGGTCAGAATTGTTTCAGTTGAATTAGAACACCAGTTCTCCAAAAAATACTGAAGAGATGGAAAGGTACAAAGAACAAAGATTTCCAATTTTTATCTCAGCTAACAAGTGTGAAAGTCTGTTTCATGCTACCCACCATGATACCTGATTCCTATTAAAAAAAACCCAAAACACACGCCAGAATGCATATAAACAAATAAATGTCCTCAAACCTTTGTTTTATGTCAGCCTTAAGTAAAAGGTAGGTGTGACAGGTGTGGAGACAGTAAATAAGGAAGTGTTATTTACTCTCTCATAACACAAGAACAAGGGGTCATCAAATGAAATTAAGAGGCAGCAGGTGTAAAACAAACAAAAGGAAGTGTTGCTTCACACAACGCACAGTCAACCTGTGGAACTCTTTGCCAGAGGACGTTGTGAAGGCCAAGACTATAACAGGGTTAAAAAAAGAACTAGATAAGTTCATGGAGGACAGGACCATCAATGGCCACTAGCCAGGATGGTATCCCTAGCCTTTGTTTGCCAGAAGCTAGGAATGGGCGACACCTGATGATTACCTTCTGTTCATTCCCTCTGAAGCACCTGGCATTGGTCATTGTCGGAAGACGGGGTACTGGGCTTGATGGACCTTTGGTCTGACTCAGTATGTCCATTCTTATGTTTATGTTCTTATGTTGGTAGTCACACACTTCACCTTCTAATCTTAGCCCAAAACAGAAAAATATTTGATTTTTATATTTCAGATCTACAACGAGGGAAAAAAAATAAATGTCTTGAGGCCTTTGTTTCCCACTGAATTATATACCAACTGCTCTCAAGAAAAATGTTTAATCTCGCAGACCTTCACTTTTCAGTTCTTAACCGTATGTATAAAAAATTTCTACAGTACTAATAATCATTCCCCTCCACTACCTTATTCTCTAACCCTTATGCAAAGTACATCTCTTCTCCATGCTTAATTCATGAAAAGGTTTTAACCAGTGACAAAGGTAGGGTATAATTCAGTTTTGTCTAAAAAAAGATATTAAAAGTACATCTCTAAAGCAAATTCAAATGGTTGTAACTGCCCACTGTCTCATTGTGTTGGACTCAGACAAACTGTACACTGCTTGTTTAAAAACAACCACAAAAAAACAGTTTGATCAGTGGATGACTTTTGGAAATATTTTCCTCAAAGATCCTGTAATGGGTAAGTTTAATTTCTAAGGGCCAGATTGTGATATCCTTACTCATATGAATTGTATTTTACTCCACAATAGTCACATAGTGGGAGTACATGTGAAGTAAGCTGCTACTAAATAAGAATAACAGAATTTGGCCCTAAAGATTTTATATTTTGCTACTTTTGAATTGCTATTCAATTAAAAAAAACAAACAAAAACTTACGATAGTGGCTGATGGCAAAGGTACTTTATTTTACCTGATCAAGAAAAATTCTGGACCAAAATACACAAGCATTCTCACCAGATGTCAGTTAGTACCTTATCTTATCATCCAGTCTAAGATTCTATACAGATATACCATCCTAGACAGATTTCACAAAATGGATGCAGAGGTAGTGATAAATGTGACCATATGATGTGGAATTCCTTTAAGGAAAACTTCTCTCATTAAATAGAAAAATAGTTCCTATCTATGCAGGTTGTTATACGGCACTCAGCCTTGAGGCAGGTAAGTGCCTCTCAAGTAGTAATTTTTGGAAGCTATCCTATGGGATTGAATAATTGTATCCATGCTATAGAATTCTGCTGGATGGGTCAAAGATTTGTTTAGGAAAAATGAAGTGCTTAGAATTGGAGAATGGCTCCCAACCAAAAACACTGTGTGTGTGTGTGTGGGGGGGGTCTCACTCCTGCTCCAGTCTCCTTATGCCAATTTAAAGGGCCAGAACAATGTAAAGGGGCCCTAAAAGCCCAGGTTCCCACTGGGGTTGATAATTTTCAGGCTGTCTTCTGAGAACCTTCTTGCAAACAGGCATGGGGTGGGCTGGTGGCAGGGCTGAGAATGGGAGGTGATCTGTTGGGGGAACAGTGCACAGAGCTGTATAGATTCCAGGCAGAGCTGCAGCTCACAGAACAGCCTGGGGAGCTACCATAACTTGGAAGTCTAGAACAGAATGCCATCCTGCATCCAAACACCCCAGGTTTTTGAGTAGTGGTTCAGAACCTGGATCAGAGTGTCATAGTTACTATGGATCTCTATAATGGGCTGAACCACAACCCCAGATCTGAACGCTCCTGAAATTGAGGCTCTGTGTGTAGAAATCAGGACTGAAATCTGCAGATCAGGCTTATCTCTACCTAGAATGTTGTTCCGTTAATTATTTATTAAGTCTGACAATGTGCTTAGCACTGTACAAGATGAGAGAGTGAGTCCCAGCCCCAAATGTCATACAGCGTAAACAAGACAGGGAGAGGAGGAAATCGCTAGGAATTTTTTTCCCCCCACATGATGTGTTCTTTGCATCAGTGGAATGGGTTTCATTGCTTTATAATGTTATCTAAAGCTACAGCCCTGATTTTCCAATTAGTTGTGTATGTTTCCATGTGCAGTGTGTGCCATTGGCAAGGCAAATGGGACCAGCACTAAACATTACTAAAAGCTGCAGCTGGTTGACAGTTGCAACTTTACAGAAACATATTTTTTTCGTAGAGTACATACGGATATGGGTTTCAGGAGTATTTGCCTGCAGCCTCTTTCAACTTTTCCATTTAATTAAAAAGCTTAATTGGGAGTAATAAAAACTTCCAATTAAGCTTTTTAAATAAAAACTAAAAGCTTAAAGTGGCTGTGGTTGTAGATAGCTGCTATTGAAATCCATAACTGGCAATTTTTACTTGTAGAAGGCTTTTGTTTTGCTACATTAAATCTTCTAGTTGACTATGACTTTACACCTGTGAATTAGAAGAACTGGACTTTCTAAAGGTATGTCTACATTAACCATGCATCGACGCTGTGGCCATCGATCCACTGGGGGTCGATTTAGCCAGTTTTGTGAAGATCCAGTAAATCGAGTGCGGATCGCCCTCCCGTCGACTCCGGTACTCCACCGGAACGAGAAGCATAAGGTAAGTAGCCACAGCAATAAATCGACCTAAGCTATGGCGACTTCAGCTACATTAGTAGCTGGAGTTGTGTAACTTAGGTCGACTTAAGCCCCTAGTGTAGACCTGCCCTAAGTCTCACAGAAGCAACAGCACACATTTGTGATATATCCTAGCTTACTTGTGAAATAAAGGGACAGTTTTGTTAAGTGGTCTACAGGCATTTGTTTCCACATAGCACAATGAAAATATGCTCTTCAGGCACAAGCCATGTGCTTTTATCAGTAGTGAAAAGTAATAGTAGGAATAATATTTGGGGTCTTTATTTTCTTTTGAATTCATGTGATTTTAAGAGCATGGATAAGGACAAAGGAAAACAAAGCTAATGGAGAAGAAAGGAGAACTCCTCTAGTCTAGTCCATAATGTTTAACACACCACTGTGCCAGCTTGGTGATTTAGTGTGTCATGGCACCATGTGAGCAGAAAAAATATATTGTGAAATATACCTATGACACTGCACCCCATATTCGTCACAGTGATGGTATTATGATATGCTTATGGCATAATTATGAAGCATTTTGTAAAAGACAAGTCATGTGTAGTGTCATTGGAAAAGTAATGATTTGTGCTGATGGCCCATCAGCAAAGGCAATGGACACTGAAAGACATTAACTTTCCTGTGAATGTTCCAGACAGCCTGTAATTAATGACTGCTATGACTCAGCAAGGTATGCAAGAGCATGTAGTCAGGCCACATGACTCCAGACTCCATCTTGGGATGTCAGTGTTTTTCCACAAACTGAGTTTGGGACAAAGGGTTCCTGTCATATGCTAAAGCTATATAAGGGAGTGACATCATCTATTGTTCTTCACTCCCCACAAAAGAAGGCTCCTGGAAACATCTGAGGAATAAAGTCTGAACTGGGGGAAGTCCTGGACACAGGCTAAAGGGATTTCAAGTCTGTGTACGAAAGACCTGGCGATTCCAAGGTGTAAAGTTAGTAAAGCTTGCCCCTTAAGAATCTGCAGCCTGCTTGTATCATCAGCCAGGGTGAGAATCTGCTAATTCATATCCAGTCTATCTAGTATGTTATGCTTAGTTTGCGTTTTTGTTTATTTGCTAGGTAATCTGTTTTGATCTGTTTGCTATCATTATAATCACTTAAAATCTATCTTTTGTAGTTAACAAACTTATTTTTGCTTTATCTAAACCAGTGAGTTGGAGTGAAGTGTATTGGAAATCATAGCTCAAGAGGCAAAGACTGTTGCATATTCTTCTCCCCACTGAGGGGGCAGGTGAACTCTATGAGCTTATGCTGTACAGTTTCCTGTGCAGCTCAAGATGGTATAATTTTGGGTTTATGTTCCAGAGTGGGTGCATGCCTGCGGAGCTGAGAGTTACATTGGCTTTAGACTTTTTACTTTTGGTTCATGCAGTGGCTTGTCAGAAAGCCTGTATGTACCCAACTGCAGCTGGGTATGTCCCTACCTGAGTGAATGCTGGTGTAAGTGTAGGACTGGGAGCGGGTCTGCAGCTTGCCACAGCAGTACAGTGAGAGAGGAAGCCCAGACTGGTGGGTCAGAGGGCTCAGTGGTACCCCAGTTCCAGGTGGCACTCTGGGGGAACCCATCATAGTATCTTCAAAGTCCATGACAGAGCTTGTGAAGTTGATATCCTTCATTATGCAATCAGATCCACAGGTACAACACCTCTGTGGGAACATCCACTGGTATGATTAGAAAGAAATGAAATCGATAGAAAAGTCACCTGATATTTGTTTCTGATCCCTGGAGGGATGAGAGTAACTTTTACAGTCAAGTTTCTGGTGTGGCTCTTCAGGGAAGAGTAAGTAAAATTTGTTTCCTGACAGCATGTCTGGTACTAATGCTCAGTTACATGGATGGGGTGTGAACGTGGTCAAGGTCGATTCATTTTAAATTCTAATGAGTATTTGTGGAAAATGTTTTACCTTATTTGCCCAGCTCTATTTAAAATTCATTGCTGTGTAGCAGAAGATTCTGCAGAACTATAGAAGTTATTAATCACAATAAACTAGGAAGAAAATAAAGAAGCAGCTGGTGAGAGTGAAGCCATTCCAACAAAGAGAGAAAGAAAGCTCCAAGTGCACATTGGAATTCACTGCTGCTGCACGCCAATTCCAAGGGAAGTAGAGAATGGAATACAATTTTGGAATGGAATGAATATTCTATCTGAGTTCATATTGATGAAAAATCTCAAGCCCATATACAGCAAGAAAGGGTCTATCAGAAAGTCATGGATAAATTTCAGACAAAGACCGCCTCCACTACCACCACTCATCACAATGGGTTTGACCAAGCCCTAGGTTAAGCAGTTTCTGTGGGCGTAACCCAGGACACATAGCCACAGCAGCAGACATTCTGCTGGAGGAGGATGCCCTCACTTCTTATTCAAACATAGGCTTGCAGCTGCGGAAGGAGCACAGTGGAACTCCATGTGACAAGTCAGCTGTGAACCACCAGTAAATGTTTTATGGAACAGTTTCAGAACTGGAAAATATATAATCTGCACTGGCTGAAGGGATAGACAAGAGAGCTTAATATGTTTAATTTCAATCTGATTTTATGATTCTATGAAAGTATTATTTTAACATTAAATTGACTTTAGCTGTAAGAACTGCATTCATAATTTTTGTTCTAAGGATAGCTTTTTGCCTTGCATTTGTTTTGCTGTGTTTTCCACTATTGATTCTGATCTGATTTTGGGATGTTTGGCCATGCTGATTGTGTCTGCCTTGCCCAGGGCTGCTTTACCGTCTGCTTGTTGACTGCCTCCTGACACTGGTGGTGATTTTCTTTTCATTTATTGTTGACCGATTCACAGTTCTGCTCTGTTTTTGAAAGTGTACTACTGCTGGCTCCAGTTGCTGTTCACATTAGCTTCACAGACCTTTATCATCAGTTTGCTGGATCCCAGGGCCCTTGTCTTTCATTGCTTTGTTGCTTTTGATTCCTCTTCCATCTGTTTGACAGGAACAAGTTTCTGAAAAGGAATTGATAATGGCAGTGTACTCTAGGTGGTCAGTGCTTGAACAAAAAGAAAAGGAGGACTTGTGGCACCTTAGAGACTAACAAATTTATTTGAGCATAAGCTTTCGTGAGCTACAGCTCACTTCATCGGATGCATTCAGTGGAAAATACAGTGGGGAGATTTGTATACATAGAGAACATGAAACAATGGGTGTTACCATACACACTGTAAGGAGAGTGATCACTTAAGGTGGGCTATTACCAGCAGGAGAGCGGGGGTGAGGGAGGGAAGAAAACCTTTTGTAGTGATAATCAAGGTGGGCCATTTCCAGCAGTTGACAAGAACGTCTGAGGAACAGTGGGGGGTGGAGGGTGGGAAATAAACATTGAGAAATAGTTTTACTTTGTGTAATGACCCATCCACTTCCAGTCTCTATTCAAGCCTAAGTTAATTGTGTCAAGTTTGCAAATTAATTCCAATTCAGCAGTCTCTCGTTGGAGTCTGTTTTTGAAGTTTTTTTGTTGAAGAATTGCAACTTTTAGGTCTGTAATCGAGTAACCAAAGAGACTGAAGTGTTCTTGAACAGTGTTCCTTTGCATGGGATATTTACACACAGGAAACAAAATAGCTGTAAGCTATCGTTGGACATGCATGTATGTAAATTGTTAGCCACTGTGTTTTCTTAGTGTTTTATGTATTAATATTGACCAATTTGTCTCATTTATTACTTGACTAATAGAGTTGGTTGCACTGAAACATTTAAACTTTTTGTAAGACCACCCCCCAAAAAAGAACCCAAAACCTTTTTTTCAATTTCAGCCAAAAACCTTCTCATTTTTTGGCTTAAATCTGGAAATGTTTTTGCTACATACCAACAAAATTTCAGGTTTTGGCTGAAAAATTTGTTTTCAGGTCTTCCTGGAAAATTTTGGATATTTCATTGGAAAACAGACACTTTCCATGAAAATTTCCATTTAATCACAAAACCCAGTTTGCCACCAAAAAAAGTTTCAATGTAAAAATTTCAGCCAACTCAAATGACTAATACAATACCTGATAGCTGATGCCAGCAATTTCTTTGCTCCTGACTACATAGTTTCCTGTCTCACTAGGCTGCACTTCTGTCCTACAAATTTATTTTCGTGACACGTCAGCTAGCAGAGATTTGGGACTTTAAGAGATGTAGTGGTATGCTGGACTTGCTTGGCTAGATTTAACTCACTTGGAGATACCAAAGTGGAATTTCTGAATCAACAGGATTTCTGTGAGTCTTTGCTGTATCTATTGGATCCTGGTTCTGGCTAACAGTTTTGTTCATGGAGTTCTGGCAGCTTGAATTACAAAAAGGAAAGAAATTATATTTGAACAGTAGAACTCTCTTTTGTTTTTCTGTCTCCTTTTGGAAGCATTTTTCAGAATAACTCACAATATCTAATAACTCAGTGAGGAGTTTTAAGAGTGTATCAAGGATTTATTGAGTTGTGTTATCTACCATTTCAAATCCTCTTGAAGTTAGATACAAAGAAAAATAGCTATATATTCAGTCTGAAGACTCTGAAGATTTTACCGACTTTGGATTAACAGAAAGATTTTCAACTTTCAGTGTTTAAGCTTCACCTCTCCCTCAGTCATTCCTGATGGAGGCCAAAATAAGGCACTAATGTCAGTGACTGCAGAGAGGGTGGTATTTCATTAGTTTAGGCAGAATGTCAATTAAAATAGTACTGAGATAAAGAAACAGCAAATAGATTAACTTTACACTCTTCACCGATAAGAAAATCCATTTACAGGTTCTATTTCACTCTGAATATACTACCTAGGGTAAAGGCTTCTTATATTACAGCCTTTAAAAGACTACTGTCAATTTCTGAAAAGATTTAATAACTGTTATGTCATAAACTTGGATGATCAGTTTTTACTACTGGAAAGAACTATTATTTCCCCCTAAAATTAATTTAAATCTTATTTCAAGGACTTTCTTAGGGAATATCATCACCCTGCACCTTTTCCATCCCTATCGCCTGACTGATTGTTTGCCACCTCTAAAAATTAACAAAGGCCAATTAAAATGTGCCATTTTGGATTTCTCCCTGCAGGTTGCAAGCTGTATGTGATTTCCAGCTAAGGAGTGTGGGTCACTAAAAGGAGTTTTGTGTGCTATTTCTTAATATTCCTGATTGTGTTGTACCTTTTGGCCTTGTCTAAGGTATACATTTAATTTGAGGTAACTAAAGTGCATGAGCTATCCTGAGGTTAAAACACAAAGACAACAAGGTATTTCAGTGTTTTTACCTCAGGATAGCTCATGCATGAAAGTTATCCTGAGTTAAAGCATCCCTTTTCTTAGCAGTGAAGACAAAGCCTTAGTACAGGGGTGGGCAAAATCTGTTTAACATTTCTGTCCAGTCCACCAGGCTCTTTGGCTGCCCTCTCACAATCTCCAGGCTGCTAAACGTCCTGTGGCACAGCAGGGCACTCAGGCAGGCTGCCTGCCTGCTGTGGCCCCACGCCGCTCCCAGAAGCACACCGCTCTCTCTGCGTCCCCTGGGGGGGGTGGGGGAGGCAGCTCCATGCACTGCTCCCGCCTCCAGCACCATCCTCACAGCTCCCATTGGCCAGAAACTGGGCCTGCGGGCATGGGCAGTGCATAGAGAAATGCTGTGGGGGCAGGGCTTGTGGGCATGGGCAATACATAGAGAACTCCCTCAGCCCAAGGTGTGTACAGAGACCTGCCAGCAGCAATTGGCTGCAGCCACTTCTGGGAGCAGCGTAGGGCCACGGCTTGCAGGCAGCCTGCCTGAGCCATGCTGCACTGCCAGATGGGAGGAGCCGCATGTGATAAGCACCTCCCGGCCGAAGGATGCACCTTGCACCCCCTCCCGCACCCCAAGCCCCTGCCTTCCCAGAGCCCATACCCCTCACCCTCTCCTGCACCCCAACACTCTGCCCCAGCCTGGAGCTCCCTCCTGCACCCAAACTCCCTCCCAGACCCTGCACCCCCTCCATTAATATAGTAGAAATGTGCGGCTTGTGATGATTTACCAAAATTCATGGAGTGGCCCTCCTGCTAAAATTATTGCCCACCCTGCCTTAGTAGGACTTTGTGAGGTCTCAGAACATGACAAATAGCACTAAGCCTGAAGTGGAAACAGGTAATGTCTGAATTAAGGCAAGCCAGTCCCCTAGAGTGCCACTCCCACATAGGTTATGTCTGTACTGCAGCAGGGAGGAGTCTCACAGCCTGGGTAGACAGACTCACGCTAGTGAGGCTCAATCCATTGCACTAAAATAGCAATGTGGATGCTCTGGCTTGGACTGGAGCTCAGGCTCTGAAGCCGAGGGAGTTGGGTTGGCTTGGCTTGGCTTGAAATCCCAAGCTCTAGGCCAAGATGGAATGTCTAGATTGCTATTTTTAGCATGTAGCTCAAGCCCCACTAGCATGAATCTGTCTACATGGGCTGGGGTGCTCACTCCCTTCTGCAGTGTAGATGTACCCATAGTATCCTCCCACTGTGATGTGTCCTTGCCCCTCCTTGGGGGGGAAGAGTAGACTTCAGAAGTAAGATGAATGGGACAGCTCACCTTCCTTGGAGGTATTGTTTCAGGCTGTCTGCAAACTCATGCAGGGTTTAATTACATTGGGTTCACATTTTCAAGCTTTCCTTTGCATCCATGAGGGTTAAAAATGTTCTTTTTAATGAAAGTTGGGATCTTGATTTCAACATGTGATTCCAGGAACTGTGGCCTTGGGCATGTGCCTAGGGTCCCTGTGATTTAATCCACCCCGGCCTTGACCATTTTAAATAGGTAATTTATCAGTCCAGTTATTCTGTATTTTCACTATAGTTTGAATATACTACAGTTTCAGTACAGATGGATGTATAAGAAAAGACCTCTACTGAAGTGGGGCAAATCATTCATTATGAATGAGTTATCTAAGGAATTTAGCCCTTTATGATTCTTGAAGCATTTATGAATTAATCCCAAACAGACAAATCAGATTTTCCTGTTTGGAAATGTCTTTTAGGGGTCCTTCTGATGATCAGTGTTGCAATACAATAAAAATCAAGTTGTTGCTCCTAGAAGTAAATAAGTGAACAGGCAGCAAAATACCCATCTGCACAAATATTGGTGGCAACTGTCATCCAAAACTGCAAAGAGACCAGCAAATTCCCTGCTTCTCCTACACTATTTATACTTGCTGACAGAATGAATCACACTGCTACTTTTTAATAACTTTCTCACCCTCCTGGAATGAATTACATGTTTGCAGAACAGTGATGGTAAACTAGAATTCATGGCTATTATTAGCTTAGCAACATTTTTAACACCACAGGCATGACTATTTGTATTCACTATCAATTAATCACTGCTAATATATTTTGATAAATAATCTCTTCGGAGGGACATCAGCACTGCAGCTGAAGAATAGCTAATACTAATCCTGCAGTATTGGACTAGGAAGTTGGCATTGCATGTGACTATTTGAAACAGTGATGGTAGTATTATCAGTTAGCTTTTCTTAACAAAAAAGTTACAGAGTACAATTTTCAAAAGCACTTAAGTGATTTAGGAATCCCTTTTGGTACCTAGGTGCTTCTGAAAATTAGATTCATAGTCTAATAAATAAAATTAGGATTGTAAATGAAGCTTTCAAAATGTAAATCAGTGAAGTATTGTCTTCCTGAGACTTCAAATGGACAGCTCGCTACACTACCTGTGAAAGGTGTGAACTAGCCCAGTATGTTAATTCTTAAATCCAGTGATGAATGCCAACAATTTTGACTGTTTCAGTTCTGACTAGATAGAAGAAACTTTCAGCTAATGTGTTCATCTAGTTTTGGATACACTGGTGCATAATGGGGCAGAATGAAGTGCATGACTGGTTGCCATCAAGAGGTGCCGGTGCAGAGAATGAGTTCAAGCTCTTCTCTTCCTCTCCTGCTTACACGGGGGGATGGAGAGAGGAGATGCATTCCCTCCCCAATGTTCAAGACTGAACAGCTTCCCAGGTGCACAAAAACCCAAGACACCTCCCCAGATGCCAAATGCTTCAACAGAACCCCTCCTCCCTTTGTTTAAAAATAAATAACATGGAACAGTGGACTAATTGCATTAGTCTTTACATGTAATTCAATAATAGCCTCAATTTCTGAATTCACATTAACCTACTACAGACAATCCATTTGCCACAGAAAAAATGTAGGTCCAGCTTGCTGCAGAACAGACAAGGCCTTAAATATATGCCACTGATCAGCCACAGCTGAACAGCAGAGGCAGGGTAGGCTGGCTAATAGGTCTCTTGTCCTATACTCTGGGTTCTATTTCCAGGTCAACAGTGTGACCTTGGGCCAGTCCCTTCTTCTCTTGGTACTTCTGTTCCTCCTTGCCTCCCCAACCCTTTGCCTATCTTGTCTATTTAAACTGTAAGCTCTCTGGAACACAGACAGCCTCATACTCTGTCTGGACAGTGCCTAGCACAATAAATACTAAGGTGCCTTTGGTAATATTAAGAAATGAGATAAATATTACCATATACTTCTCATTTAGATCTCAAATAGTACATGGGATAAAATCTTCTGGACTCAACTCAGTGAAGAGTGCTAGACTGATGAATGAAAAAGCTTAGACTAAGATAGACTAGCTTAGACTACTAGACTAAGCTAAGGAAATCTCTGTCAAATATGTGACTTCACAAAATAAATAGCTTTTAAATGCAAAGGGGGCATTTATGTTGTAGAAATAGTAAAAATAATAATATGATGTGAAGGCTCATTAGCAGAATAACATTCCATTTCTTCCAAGTGAGACCAATTTGTGTTCTGCTCTATCATTTGGATAGTGCCAGTAGCCTTGTATATAATGGGGTATTTTTTTTCCAGTAAATATACTGCTATTTAGCCTTAGAGAAATGATAGATTTTCAGATTTTAGAATGATACTTTATGTCTGATTTTTATAGCTTTAAATGTTCTCTTTTTGCCCATATCTAATGACGACAACAATACATGTTGTTAGAAAATTACATCTGGCAGTATGTGCAACTGATTGAAAATACATTCTATAATAAGAGACTAGTTCAGCATGTTTTCTATGAAAATTAAAACAAATTAAGCTAATTTTTTTTTTACGCAGAAAGATCAGTTGTGTTTCTTTTATTCCTCTTAAAATGTTAGCAATTGACTTCAGTGGTTATTTGATTGTATGGCCTTAATGAACTCATTCATATTAGACCAAAGAAAATGGAACACACCACTGGAAGTACTAGCACCTCTCTAATGAGCCATACAATACGGATATAGCTGCATATGCTTTCCACAAATGGACCATTAATTGGGAAAAGGGTCAAAATATGGAAATAAGACTCTACAATGTATAACTTGGAGGGGGGGGGGCCCTGAGGGCTTAGGAACATTTGGACATCTTGGATCAAATACATCTGTGGTATAACTCTATTGAAGTCAAGAATGTCCCCTGGGGCCATAGAAATGATTGATAAAATATATTTTCCCTTTTTGCCAAAATAGCCTGTGGAGCTCCCTAGCATGCAGGAGGAGACTATCCTTTGCTACACCCTTCCAGATGTGAAGCCTGCTTTCCCTCAGTATTGGTCCCATTCCACAGGCTTCTGTGCATGCATGTATGTGGCCATCCTTTATATCCCTTCCTGTAGCCAGACAGCCAGCCCGCCCCCCCCTCAGACCAGCATTGCTGGAAACACAGGAGGAAGCCGGAACAGGGCACTTAACATATATTCCAGCACAGCCTTTGAAGCTGTGAAAGCACAGGTGTGCTGCTACAGTGTGCCTCTGGGAGCAGATACAACGATTAAGCTCACAGCAGGTAGAGGCCCTGTGACAGACTTGGCTTTTAGCCCCTACTAACTAGCGTGATGCACACACACCAACATCCTAGTTGGGAAAATATTTACCCTGATAAAAGAAATGTCCAGTAGTCGACACTTATTGTTTCTCTCCCTTGCAAGTGTAAACTACTCTTGCGAAAGCTGGCGTCACCCAGACAGACCAGCCTCAATTTGGCATAAGAAAGGAGAAAGAGAATAAAGGAGTACAAAGGTATAAGTAGGGGACCTACAGCACCATGATTTTTGAGTGCTTTTCACTATCTATCTGCTGGTCAGATAAGTGACAGCCTCCCAAGGCTTCTGCAGCTAAGAGGGTCCCTACGCCTTGTCCCTTATTCGTCTTTCCGCGGAATTGAGTGACCGATCCTGGCTTGGCACCGCTGGAATCGAGAGATGCAAGGAGGGTAAGAAGCACCCACACCTGATCTCCTATCTTTAGTGTACACATATTTTGAAATAGAGCTCTATACTTTGTTTTCTTTCTTTGGGATTGTGGCTTCAGTTTTGTAACTTGTTTGTGTATGTAACATCTCTACATTTAAATAAGTAGGCACTAGCAATTTTGTAACCACATGATTAGAATCTAGCTTAATAAATTTTGGTAACCATTTGTGCATAAGCCTGACTTGTTTTCTCTGGTTTACTGTAAAGCAGCCGACACAATTAAAGAACCTCAGCCGTTTTGGCTCTAAAGCCTGGCCATGAGGTGAGAGTACTAAGAGCCTAGCGTTGAGTTGTGCCGCCTCCACGGGCCAAACTCTTGGGGCACCTGTCAGTCAATCCTGGCTGCCCGCTGCGAAGGAGCTCTGAGCTCTAGCAGTTAAAGTCACGGGTGTGGAGAGGCTCTTAGTGCTGCCATTGGGGCACCTGTCAGTCAGTATTGACTGCCCGCTGCGAAGGAGCTCTGAGCTCTAGCAGTTAAAGTCACGGGTGGTTAGGACCTTGGGGCATCCGTCAGCCTAGCCCGGGCTGCCCGCCGCGAAGGGACAGTGCGTCCTAGCGGTTAAAGTCACGGATGGTATAAACAGGCATAGCTGGCACCTCACCAAATATCCTTGGCCGTCGGCTAACACTTCCCCTTTGGTACAATGGTATTCCTGGAGAGAACGAGTGTGTGTGTGTGTGTGTGTGTGTGTGTGTGTGTGTGTGAGTGAATGTATATAAAGATGGAAGTCCCTAGACTTCCTAAAGATTGCAACTCTGCCCGTACCTTATGCATAAAATGATTTGTTTTCCTCAAACCAAGAAGAGAACAGGTGAATGTTATCTGTATTAAAATACAATTTATGCACAAAATCCAAAATATTGCTCTTAATTTATGTTATTTCTATTCCTTAATGCTTTTCAAAAAGGCCTGTACAAATTAAAGGTTTGACTTGCTTTTGCCACCAGGAGTTTTACTACCATTAGTATTATCTGTGATAGACTGTGGGATGTGTCAGCTGATACATTCCATTGTGGTTTTGTGAGCATCAGGCTATATTCCAACCTCCATCTACATCTAGGCAACAGAGTGGCTTTGAGCATTCATTCTATAGCAGGAAAGTGACACCTACTGGAGATATTATGTCTATGAAGTTATGACAGTAAGAACTGTCAGCATAAATGACTGAAACAATATTTGTTACCACCATTGTCATAACTACAATTGATTTTGAATGACTGCCTAGAGCAGATGGGGGTTGGCATCTGGAAAATCCCCAGAAGTAGCACAGGGGCAAGAAAGGTGTCAGAGGCTGTTTAAAAAAGGAATTGTTGCTAAGCCAACAACACCATTTCACTGCCTGAAGGAAGACAAACAAGCCAAGGGGACTGGAAGGGTTGCCAGGCCTAAAGGGTTTGGGCCAAACCCAGGATTTACAGAGGTTGGGAGGTCAGACTGGTGAGGGGTGGGTTGTTTTGCATTCAGGACTCTTTGTTATTTAAGTGTGTGTGTAGAAGAAATTTCTTTGCTTACTAAGCCTGTGTTTCCTTGATTCACTGCCACATTATCCCTGAAGGGTATAACTAGGAATCCAATGTTACCACTGCCAGGTGGACTCTGGGAAAAATATGTCAAAGCAGTTGAAGGCTCAGGAGGGCTGTGGAACTGGTTCTGGTTTCTAGGCAACAGGACTGCAAGGTCCCACTGACCAAGAAGAATGTTAGACATCGGGTCTGACCTGGGAGAGTGCCTAAGAGGGCCAGAGGTAGGAACAATGACCAATCACTCCCCAGACCTAGGGGGCTTAGAAGCATAGGGATACAACTGTTGAATCCAATCACAATAGGCTGGTGTCCACCCAGAGAGTAAGACTGATGAGACCGTATCATTGGAACTTATCACATATGAACTGATACAAACATAAGCCTCAGTCCCGCATACACTTACTATTACACTTGGCAGTCTTGGCAGGATCAGGCCCTAAGACTGATTGAATCAGTTTCTACATACAAATTTGGGGAAAGATTCTGCCACCCTCACTCAAGCTGAATACTACCTTCCAGTCAAGTAGTCCCAGGACAGAGTCTGGCCCTTGGCAAGGTGAACGGTTAGCTAGACAACAAATAGAAAGGACCTATGATATTGAACAAAGCTTTATAAGCACAGTCACAGGATCACTTCCCCTTTCACCTTTAGAAGCTAATGACAGGGACTATCAAAAGCATTCAGTGTTGGCTTAACTCTGCTCCCATTGAATTCAATGACCAAACTCCCATTAACTTCAATGGGAACAGAGTTAGGCCAACACTGAGCACATATGAAAATCCTGCTTTACATATACAGTATGTACACCCATGCTCTTATTAAAGTCTGTTTCAAATGACCTGAAGAACAATCTCATTTTCAATCTACATTTAAAAGTAAATTATTTAAGTAAGTGCCAATTAATTTAATAATGTATGAAATTTGTAATATTTGCCACATTTAATGCATTTTTTGAAACAAGTGAGACTAGAGCAGCATTCTGTAAATTTCAGTACCCTGCTGGCTCACAAGAGTTGGGTTGATAGGCAGAGCAGTGAGATAATGAGACATGAGTATTCCCACCAACAAAGCAAGTATGTTTAATTTTAAGCCCACCAGCCTTGGCAGAGTTCCTTTAATTTATCCTAAAGCATCTAGTACGTCTTAATTATCCTTCATTGTCTCATAGAATGAATTTGATAAAAGGAAATAGGAACTATTAATTTTCAATCGTAGAGTGTTAAAATAATGGATTAAAAAGCATGGAATGAAACCAAACAAAACTAGTTATTTGTGGTGGCAAAATACAATGCTCAGTGTCTGATGAGCATTCAGTTGAGGTATTGTACTCTCTAGCAAACTTCAGATTTTTAAATCAGTAGGAAACTGACCTTTACAGGAGTACAGGATATATGAACATGCCTGGGAGAACTGACCTGCATACTAGCAGCTTGCTATCCACTTTTTCCAACGTGTTTTTAAGATAAATTCTTGCTCTATAAAATTGTGTAATTTTATATATTTAGGGATAAACACATAGTATGTTTGGGAGAAACAGAAGGCATTGTAACCACTTAACATACTTTATATTCTGCAACTCTGTGCAACTACTTTATATCCTGAAAAATATACTTATCCTTCATCTTACTATGCTGCAGACAAACAGCATAAACAAAAGCTATAAGGTAACAAACCGTTTTCTCAGAATGTTCTTGAGTTATGGAAAAAAAAAGAATTTATATCTGTAAAGTAGTGATATATCATGAGTGATCCATTACAGTTCTTTTGCCTCATGGGCAAGTTATAATTAGGCTTGGGAGGGTTAGATTTTTATCAGTAAATGTCAATGAAAGTCAATTGTACTGTACACACAAAACGGATGAAAACATATTTCCATCGATAATAATTGAAATGTTCAGGTAGGGAAAGAAAGAAAAATGCTGCTTGAGAACTTATTAGAGTTTGATTTAAGGATATTTACTTTATATCTTTTGACATGTGATGTTGACTTTGTGTTTTAATGGTTATAAAGCTTTTTTTAAATTTAATTTAATTACTAAGCCTAAAACATATACAGTCATTAAATAATTGTCTGATTTCTCTCATTGTCTGATGCCTACCCTGCATAATTTCCTACAACGATGAAAATTTAAATGGATAAAATAAAAAACAAACATCCATATTATCCATCAAAATTAATAAAAATGTATTCTGACAAGCCTAGTTATAATATATTGAGGGTCAAATCCAACACTGAAGGCAATAGCAAAGTTCCCTTTGACTTCAGTGTTGCAGGATAGGCCCCCCTAAGGGATGAACTTTTGAAAAAGAGGTAAGAAAGGAGACTTCTGAACCGTACTCTTTGCAACATGCATGTTTGTTAGTCCAAACTTTAGCAATGATTCACTGAAGAGAGAGCTTCATACTATGTGAACCTAAGCAGCAGTTTCTCATGCAGCAATAAATTATATAAACCATGATCATTTACTCAGCAATTCAGTCAAAAGAAATCATGCTCACATTGACAGTCTCTGTTGGGAGATTGACAACCAGGAGAGCCAGTGACAATTTAGGATAAGATCTTCAGCTGATGTAAATTGGCATGTCTCAAGTAAAGTCAATGGATCTATGCTGAGCACCTGGTTATGAAAATATAGGTGAGATGATCACCCAGAATAATAACTTTTCAGTTCAGTGCTGCTAATGTGCTGTTAAACATTTAGCCTCAGAAGTGGCTGCATTTTAGTGGTGGGTGAAGTGCGCTCTCCATCTCCTTACACTTCCTCTTGAGGATGGAGTAAGGGTTCATTGTAAAGTGGGTTATTTGTAAAGTGTTTTGTGATCATCATCATTTTTTAAATGTGTTACTCCACAAGACAACTGGTTTTGGCTTTCCTGTAAAGTAAACCCTGAAAAAGAGTCCCTTGGTAAACTGACATTGCTAGTCCAAATGGAGAGCATAACAAGATAATATTCCATAATTACCACATATAACTGGCATGCATGCAATCAATCTCAACATCATAGAAATTTGAGATGGAAATATCTATCTCCTCATTAATGTTTCCTAAAATGTATTATCAATTAATTTCCTACCATATAACAATAAGATTATGTGGCTGCTTTATTAGGATCTGGGTTTTGTTGTTCTTGTCAATAATTATAAAGTAAAGTAGAGATTTCTGAATTTTCTTTCAGCTAGGCAGATGGGAGGATGATGGAGGGCTTGAGGAGGAGATGTGGACATGGAGGGAAAGGAATGAGTTAATGGGAACACAGGAAAGGAGCAACCAGGAAATGGAGATGGAGAGTAGAAAAAAGGTGGGGGAGAAAATAGATGTGATGCATGTTGAACAGTGGAAAGTGAGGTTGTGTTGGTGAGGGAGGGAGAGCAAGATGACAGAACTATTGACTTATGCCTCCGTAATGACAGAATTCAACAATGTTACCAGAATTAAGATATAAAAAGCTCTGTGTTAAAATTTATATGACACCAGAAGGCTGACGACTTCCCCTTTGAGCTGTGAGAGAATCCACCATTTGGAATAGCCAGATGCTCGTAAATATGAAAACCCCTACTATTCTTTCATGTATGTATGCTAACTAAAATAATTTTGGTGTATAAACCAAAGTGTTTTGTATCTCCAAATCTAGTGCTCTGTACCTATCAAACAGAACAGTTATTTGTACTTAGATTGAACCATAGTGGGTGACCAAATGAAAGAATATATGTAAGCAATAATGGAATATGTATAGTCTTTTACTCTGATCATGTTCACCGATGGGAGAATTGTGTCCACATGTCCAGAGAATGACCCTCATGACTAACAAAGGATACCTGTTACCACAGCTGTGTGTGTTTTGTTGAACAAGACTGTTCTGTGATGGATAAGGAATATTTGTTATTGCAGATGTATTCTATGATTTATGAAATAATGACACACTGAAAGATGTTTTTATCTTATTAGGAATTGCTTGTTGCCACAGATGGTCTTGCTAATAATGACTGCATTAGAAATCTCTTTGGCTTATCAATCATGAAAACTGTGATACTATGAAAGAAGTCCCATAAATAATTAGGTAAATTAAGATATCAAAAACAGAACAAATAGTCAGATCAATTGTGGGAAAGTAGCTTCTCTGCCTCACAACAATTTATTTGTCCCACATCCTATAAAAGGGAAAAGTTTGGGGGAGTTAAGTTGGTAATGGCTAAGCTTCCATTGCTTCACCAGTTAGAGGGCTTGGTAAAGTATGCTTTTCTTTCTGTATACTGTATTGTGCTGCATTAATCTTTGACTAATAATCTTTGATTAAATAATTCCAGTTGTACAGATTATCAGACATATTGTGTCATTAATATCATCATTATTAAATTTGAACAAACAGCACAAAGTTTTCCCAACCATTGTCCCTGAAAAGGAGAGGGTAGTGGTAGGGCAAGAATTCCAGTGTCAAGAAATGGTTCATTAAGAAACATAGGTGGATATCCATGTGATTTGTATCTTTACAGCTACAAGTAATAGCACCACAGGTGCTCTACTTGCTTTAAGCAACCACGATGGACAGGGATGAGAGCTGACATTGTTCAGTTTCAGGGAAAGCCACAGATTGACTGTGAGTTACTAAGTTGGTGACTGGGGGACATTGCACGTGTGTTTGGAAATACTTCTATAGAATGGTTTGAGTCCTACCTAGATAATAGGAGTCAACTAGTGGTAACAGACGTGTGCCATCAATGAGGAATATACAATGTGGCTTTTCTCCAGGATCTATCCTATCCCCCTCTTGTGAGATAATTTCTAAATACATGGTACAGGATCATCAGTACACATTCATATCTTTTATGTGGGCTCTGAAAATTCAGCCTCTGCCCTGGATGAATGCTGATTAATACTACCAGCTGGGTTTGTCAGAACTTCATCTTCCATTCTGGGGAAATAGAATTCTTGCCACTGGGCAGAGATCATTGTTAGGAAGATGCTTTCTGTTCAGGTCCCTGCTTATTGAAAGTTCAGACTAGGATTTGTCTATGCAAAATGTATTCAATTTACACCCCTTCCCTAAAAATAGAGGAATATCTACTTCAGGGTCTCTACTTGCAGATATGTATTTTTTTTTATCTGTACTATATTTTTCTCCTTGCCATCATAGCTAAAAATATTGGTGGCAGTTTCAGGAGTATATTGCAATGATGTGGATATCTTTGGAGTACTCCTGTTGTTAAGATGTTTGCGAATGCCTACCATTTTCTCTAAGTATTCTTCAAGTGGCATTCATTCAAATTGGTGACGTAGTATGATGTGAGTGTGGCAATATGATCCTGATGGTGTCCATGTTATGAAATGCAGTTTAATTTTACTTAGCAAGGTAAAATGTTTTACATAATGTTTCACACCTACTTGTTTTTGATCGCATTGACCTATTTTCTTAAGGACCATATGATAAAATTCTACCCAACATCATCTGAAGAAAAGCAACAGTGTTTACGTGGTCCAAAGAGACATTCCTCTAGACATCTTGAGCTGGACAGACGATGATCACTTGTGCAGTCTTAAGTAGGAGCCGGTGATTTACGAGAAGAAAAATGAAAAGGGATTCTTCAGGCAGCATCAATAATTTAGAAGACACTTGCGAGAAAAACCCTTACTTTAGGAGTTAGTTACTTGTCCTTCAGTTGTTCCTAGAAGAGAAAGTGGTACTCTTCTTAAAGAAATATCTAGTGTGAATTAACTGATGCACTGAAAATGACCTGAAGAAGAGCTCTGTGTAAGCTTGAAAACTTGACTCTTTCACCAACAGAAGTAGGTCCAATAAGATATTACTTCACTTACCTCATCATACTGAAAATGTGCATTTAGGGTTAGAGTTGTGTGTGTGTGTGTTTTACACTGAATACTGTTTCCTTCAAGAACCTGAAGTCAGCACTATTCATTCTCATAAAGGAGAGCCAAACAAAGGATATTTGTGTAGTCTGATGATATAAACCCTATTTTCAGTTAGTATTAAAGTACGTCTGCATACATTCCATAACCATTTCAGCGCTTCAGAAATTTACCCAGCCACTAAATGCACACTAATCTAATACCCTTCATTTTCATATGCTTTCTGTACAACATTAGAGTGTTTAGTTTTCATAGTTTATTTTGTTACTTTCAACAGTGCTATTAATCACACATTCTCATTTTCTTTCACTGTTGGGATTTGACAAGGATTTTCTTTCACCTTGAAAAACTGTACATAATTTCTTTGCTATCCTCCTATTCACTTAACATATCCTACTGAGTGAATGATTGGTTCTGCTCAGTACTTCTTTCTGAAGGATGGTTTTAAAAACATGAGTTTGATCACTCTCTTGATACTGAAAAATCACAAATACAGCTCTCAAATTATTTTTCTATTGCAAGTCTTTATGATTCCATCCAAGAGACAATTGGACTAATTCAATATGTAATGGACCAGAAGGCAGTAAACTGATACATTGTTAATTTTTATTGCTAAAGTTTCTTTCTACTATTCCAGATCAAGATGCTACTCATATTTTTTATGATCACCTATATTTCTGATTACACTGGAAAAGGTTTCTAACAGTTCCCTGAGACACTGCACCCTATATTCTTCAGTGATATTATTATGATATGATTATGGCATAATTATAATGCATTTTGTAGAAGACAGATCATGTGAGGTGTCATCAGAAAAGTTATGATTTGCTGAATATGATTATCCTATTTGTATGTGTAACAGGGCATGACTCATCACTGCAGCACCTTCTGCCAGCTGTCCAGGGAATTAGCTTAGTTCATCAGTGTGCCTACCTCTAGTGATGTCTCACCGTCGTCACTTCTGCTCCAGGACCCGTGTTGCTCCCAGGACCGTGACATCCTCTTTCAGACACAGTCCTCTGGCTGTGCCCCACTCAGTTCTCCTCCCTTCTCAGGGCCAGCCATCCACTGTCCAACCACTTCCTCCTCAGTGGCAAGTGGCAGCAAAAGGGGGGGATCCCGGGTCCACCCAGTACTCCGGATTGCAGCCCAGTGACCCTATAGTTGGCAGCCACGTTCTGCGTCCCCTCCAATCCCGCAGTCTATTTCCCTGGGCCACTTCCCTGCAGCCCTAGCACCTTCTCTGCCCTTGTTTCAGGGCCTCAGTCTGTCAGTAGACAGACAGGAGCTCACTCCCATTCCCCTGATCTTCCCAGCACTGCCCTGTCCCAGGTGTTATACCTACCTACCTACCTACCTACCTACCTCCCTCCCTCCCTCCCTACCGGAAGGCAGGCAGGCAGTTCTCCCTCCTTGACTGGGAGTGACTGAAGCTGCTCTGCCCAGAAGCCCTTCTTATATGGCACAGCCTGGTCCTGATTGGCTGCCCCTATAAGCCCTCTCCTCATTGGCTGCCTCCTGCGCTGTTCCTGATTATCTGCCTCCTGCACAGTCTCCAAAGGATTGCTTTAACCCCTTATGGGCCAGTGTGGGGAAGATGCCCCATCACAGTATGCATGTATCATTTTTGTATATAAAGTTAGGAATATTGGCTATGTATCTGTATTTCAAATGTAGTTATACCTGGGTGATGCCCACTAGGCAAGATGCTTTCAGTCTAAATAGCTGGTTGGGAAGGGCCTATTCAGGGTAATGAGCTGTTAGGAGAAAACAATAGGCCTTAGGAGCTTATCTCCCACCTGGTGAGCTTTCCTGTGAATGCTCCAGACAGCCTATAAGTAATGGCTGCTATGACTTTACAAGGGTATGTGACTAGGCCACATGCTTTTGGATTCTATTTTAGGGTGTCTGTATTTTCCCGCACACTGATCTGGGAATTGGTATTAGAACCAAGGGTTCCCGCCATATGCTAAAGCTATATAAGGCAGGGAGTGACATCATCTGTTGTTCTTCACTCCCCACACAAGAAGACTCCTGGAAACATCTACGGAACAAAGACTGAACTGGGGGAAGTGCTGGACCCAGGCTAAAGGGATTTCTAGCCTGTGTATGAAAGACCTGGGGATTCCGAGCTGTAAAGCAAGTGCAACTTGTCCCTTAAGAATCTGCGAGCCTGCTTGTACCATCTTTCAGGGTGAGAGACTTGATATGAATTAGCAGTTTATCTAGTATGTTATGCTTAGTTTGCTTTAGTTTTGTTTTTAGTTTTGCCTTAGTTTTGTTTATTTACTAGGTAATCTGCTTTGATCTATTTGCTATAATTTATAATCACTTAAAATCTATCTTTTGTAGTTAATAATCCTGTTTTATGTTTTAAATTAAACCCAGTGTGCTTTTAAATGAAGTGTCTGAGGAAAAATCTCAGCTTGGTCTAGCAAAGGCTGTTGCATTTCCTCTCCACATTAAGTGGGAGGCAGACTGGATAATAAATTCATACTGGTTGACGTTTTGACCAGGGCAGGATGGTACAGCTCTGGGGTCCTAGACTGGGAAGGTTATTTTGGCTGGAGCCTCTCTATTGTTGGTTCATGCAATGGCTGGTCAGAGAGCCTGCATGTAACTGCAGCTGTATGTATCCCTGCCTGTGTGAATGCTGGAGAAAGTGTAGGACCGGGGGCAGGTCTGCACCTTGTCACAGCAGCACAGTGTAAGAGGGAACCCAGGCTGGTGAGTCAGAGGGCTCAGTGGTACTCCACTTCCAGGTGGCATCCCGGGGAAAACCCATCACATACCCCTGATTGAATCATGTTGACTATAACAACATCCAAGACAGGAGATATAGCAGGTATACCATGCAGAATTACAAAGTAGGAGATCAAATGAATTGCAAAGGACATGCAGAGGAAAGAAAAGAAATTGTTGGCTAGAATTTTCAAACAGCACACCTGTCTGATTGTCCCATGAGCGGGCTCTGAAATGATCTTGGAAGAAGGATGCCAAATGCAGATGAAGAAGGGAATAAGGGATGTGAATTGTTAAAAACAGAAATGAAAATAACAATAAAGTTCATTTGTGGTAGGGACTGAAGCACTAGCTATGTGTACACCTGTGCTTGTGTAAACCCTTGGTATCTTACACTGGTGTGTTATATTTTACTCACTATGGGTAGGGAATGAATTGTTTGCCCAAGTAGTCCAGTGTCTAATGCACTGGATTAGAAGTCAGGTAACCTGCATTTTATTCCCAGCACTGACATTTACCTGCTGTCTGACCAGGAGCATGTCTCTCTATTGCTGTGTGCCTATGTTTCCCATCTCATCTTTGTTTCTCTTGTCTACTTAGAGTGTTAGGACTTCTTGGCGTGGACTGTCTCTTATTATGTATACATATAGTTCCTAGCAGAATGGGTCCCCAGACTTGATTGGAGCCCTCTAGGTTCTACTGTACTATTATTACTACAAATAATAATTGATTATGTTTGTAGGTTAGCAAGGTACCAATTTAATTGATTATAAATTCACAGTTTTGTTTATTAAACATCACTGAATGTGAATATATAATCTTCTCCACCAGACTGGATTATCCCACCTCCAGCAGTTTTGCCCTGATGTTTCAGAGGAAGGCAAAAAACTACCATAATGTAGCTTGCCAGTTGTGCAAAGGTTTCCCATATGGGGAAAATTTGTTTTCTTATTCCTGTGGATTCAGCTCATGCCCAAAAGCATGAAGTTAGAGTACTCCATTTTAGCAGAACAAAGTAAAATTTTTATTATGGATCAGGAAATTATCTGCCCCCTTTCAACGTCCAGTATTGGACTATGATCTCCTGCAGTAGTGAATTTCGCAGGCTGGTAACACACTGCCTGAAGTTTGTCTTTATACTTTAAAATAGCTATTATAATGCTCTCTATATGGTAATTGGTGGGTTATTTTACATTTGAGACTAAGTATGGAGGCTTTCTAGGCCAAATTCTGCTTTCAGCTACCCTGGCATAAATCTGAAATAACTCTAGATTTATACCAGGGTAACAGAGAGAGGAATTTGGCCATGTGTCCTACATAAGGAGAATTGGTTGAAAATAGGATAATTACCCTTGATGAAGGATTTTGCAAGAAAAATGAGGGGGTTGGAGGGATGGATTTGTGAAAGATGCTCAGTCCATGGAGCTTGTTTTAAAACATGTTCATCAAAGTGGTAGTCTGAATCATAGAATATCAGGGTTGGAAGGGATCTCGGGAGGTCATCTAGTCCAACCCCCTGCTCAAAGCAGGACCAGTCCCCCACTAAATCATCTCAGCCAAAGCTTTGTCAAGCCTGACCTTAAAAACCTCTAAGGAAGGAGATTCCACCACCTCCCTAGGTAAACCATTCCAGTGCTTCACCACCTTCCTAGTGAAAAAGTTTTTCCTAATATCCAACCTAACCCTCTTCCACTGCAACTAGAGACCATTACTCCTTGTTCTGTCATCTGGTACCACTGAGAACAGCCTACATCCATCCTCTTTGGAACCCCCTTTCAGGTAGTTGAAAGCAGCTATCAAATCCCCCCTCCTTCTTCTTCTCTCCAGACTAAATAATCCCAGTTCCCTCAGCCTCTCCTCATAAATCTGCACTGCTGTTTAACCTATTATTAAAGGTTGCCGAACATTGCACTAGAATTTCCTGTTTGGTATACCGCTAGTGAGTCATCCTACCAGAGAATTACATAACTACCAAATATTCAGTTTTTGCCCCTCTTATTCACAGTGGGTAGTACCTTATTACATTTTGAAATGGGACTTCTCATAAAATAAGGTATTACCCAAAGGTGATAGAATTGTATCCCATGGATGAAATTCACCCATGTTCAGAGGTAGATTGCAAGACCTATGCACCATGCAGTATCACTTAAGCAGGATTTTGATTACTTAAGTGGTGCATTGAACTTGTGTTGGCCCTTTGTGCAGGGGTGAACTGCACCCTCAACAAGCTACTTGGGTTGGGGAATAAAGAATGGAAATGACCCCACTGTCCTGCAGAAGTTTTTTGGGAATGGTACTCATGTTGTTACCGATGTACTCATCAGGAGTAGGCATAATATTTTGCACATGTGCAATGGTGAAGTTTGCAAAACGAACATGATTTTTGCTTTATTGAAAAAACTGGAATTTTTATACAGCTTTAAGACTTTCCTTAGTGTATGGATTTTCAAACACCAGGTGAAATTAAAATGAACGAAGGACCTTAAACATAATTTACTATAGTAGGCCTTCTTTACAGTGAGACAGCCTCAAATAGGATTAAAGCTGTCTAGTCCATAAGAGCAAATCACAAAGATGTTTTTAACAATGTCTAGGGTTTTACTTTTACTTGCTTGGAATATAAACTGCTGTAGTTTATTGACAGCCTGGCAGGATCCTTTAAACATATTATTTAGAGCTGTTAAGTTTGAACACCATTTTCATTGATTTGTGCCACTTTATTTAATATCTTCTGTTGCACGGAGACCTCTGCCTTTAGATAATATTTTAAATTAGATTTAACCAGTTTTATAGGTATTTAAAATGGTCAAAGGTTAATTATTTATGCTGTTTCTTGTTCAAATGCTCATTTAAATGGCATATATGTGCAAGCCAGTTTCCCAGTTCCTCCGTCATCAGGAGCGTCATGAAGAATAACTGGTTCAAAACATCTGTTTTATTGTTCTTCTCAGTGAGAGAAGCACAGCATTTTTATACCCACTATAATCAGAAGGCTCCTAAAATATATTAGAGTGAACATGGAAAATATAAAAGGTAGGAGATTGTTGAACTAATAGAAACAAAACCTGAATGCAGGTGAGGCGGTAGTTTGAACTTCCGCGTAAAGGTTTAGCCTCTTTATTGACACTGACAGGATGCCAATTCAAATGGCCAAAGCTCACCAACTTAGCGGACATAATTCTGAGAACTAATTGCTGACCTGGACTAAATCTGATCTAGTGCCCTCCAAAGAGAAGAGGATATGTATCCCATCAGTAATCCCCTGTAGGGTGTTAACAAAGTTAATTTTTTAACATAAACGAGGCCACAGTACTATAACAAGTGGCCAACACTGGGCCTGAGTCAGGAGCATCACTCGCACACCGTTTTCAGTAGGTACAGGATCAGGCCTATGGTTATGTTCCTGTATAATCGGAGATCAGGTATATGATTCAAATGCCTTATATTCAGAATTTATTCAAATTAAATGTCAGAGATAAAGAATCATCACAAAAGAGCATCCGTAAGGATATTAACATGCTAAACCCATAAATCTACCTCTTTATATGAAATCCAGTGTTTCCTCTCTCCCACAGATAGAATTAAAATAGTGTCCATTCTAGTAGAAAGACCTAAATGATACAGAAGAATTATTTATCATGGGATAATTCACTCACACTAAAAATACCAATTTTTAAAGCTAAACCTATTAAGTTCATTTAGTCTCATGTACCTGGTCTCCTCCTCTGTGCCTTCATTTTCTTCTCACTTCAAGCCATTTTCAGGAGGAAGAGTGGGGATGGCCATGGAACACACTTTACCTACCACTAGTGTCTTGTGCTGGTGAAGGGGGAAATGTCTCTATTGCTTTGAGAGACACCAGTTAAGGGTGGGAGCTACTTATCCCTTTGCTGGGATTTTCCGCAAAAGTTCCCTTGAATTTGAGGGTTGCGTGATTCTGAAACACCAACCCATTCAAATCGCTCATGTTATGTGCTTCTGAAGGCCCAGGAGACATGCTGGGGCACAGAATGCTAATATCTGTCATTAGAGGTGAAGAGCAGTAAATCAGGGATGAGGCAGTTGCCATCCACCATCTCAAACAGGCCCATTCACACGGAGGATGAGAACACTGAACTAAATTAAGGTTCAGAGGTTCAGACAGATGTGAAATTTTGAGGTTCAGCCATCACTCATTATCATTTGTGGTGACCTATTTGCACTTTAACAAGAAGCTTCTTAATAATTTCAGTCTAACACCATTACTGCTGTAGTGATAGAGCACAGGGAAAGAAAACAATAATAAGAATAACTGCTGTGAAAAGAGTTATAGCCTCGCTCTAAATTTATAAACATTATTGGTTTGTTACACACTATCTCTCCCGCCAGTTAAATTCATCTTTTCCACACAAGGAAAATAAATTTAGACTATGTTTTCCAGATGACTTTGCTTCCTTCTTATCCCCTTTCAGCACATAATGTACTGTAGCTCTAAGAAAATTAATGTTTCCAAGTGTAGATGTTTGTATGAGTCAGCAAAGCTAGTACAGAGTTGATGACACCTTGTATGCCCCAGGGAGCTGACATTCACAGCTTAATAAAGTTTTTTCCAGAACTTCTGGTAGATTATAGTGCTATAGATAAAAGGGCCAATAAGTCTATTTGAAAACATTATTTTGTGTTTGCATAGCAATTTATGTAACTCAGATTGCAAGAAAGAGCAAACCTGAACACAACCCATTAAAGGCATGTCAGGAATAACCCTAGTAAATTCAGATTGCTGCAGTTTCAGCTGAACTTCTTTAACCTTTGCCAGCTTTTTGAAACAGCAGGTTTCCTCTTGCTGAACTGGGTCTCCAATTGATCCAAAGGCAGATTGAAATTGTCACAGTGAATTCATTAAATAACTCTTTGTCTCAGTCATTCTATTTTTGTATCTTAAAGGTTCCTATTATATAGCTAGCACAATATGCAACCTGGCACAATGCTGAGGTATTTTGGCTTCTCTTAATATTTTCAAAACTAGTAGATCCCAAAATAGAAATTAAAGAATAGTGATAGATGAAGGAACCCCCCCTCTCCAAAAAAACCCAACCCAAACGAAAAACACCAAAAGCCAAACCAAAAACCAACACCCACCCACCCCCAAAACTCTTCAGTGCAGTGTGAAGAACATTAGACATGACTTTTGCATTGTTTGTTACTGGAAGATGTGCATTTTATCCTCTGTGCAGATACTGAAATCTCAAGGATTTTAATTCTACTCCTGCTGTGGTATATATATAATACATATCTTTGTTTTATAATTTTACTATTATGTAGAGCTTGTTATCATGTCTAGAAGTCTTTGATGTTTGGATGCCAAAGAAATTAAGCACTACTCTTATTTATCAGATTAAGACATTATGTACTAATGAATGTAATTAAGGTCTGGGTTTTAGAAAGTGTCATGCAGTGAGTGGCTAGGTAGGCCTTTTTGAAGAAAATATTAACTCTTAGAAATGTTTTGGAGGAAGCAGCATCAAGATTTGAACACTGTCTGGGCATGGGAGGCAAATGAGATATATAAATCATAAATAAGCCCAAGGTTTTGGGCTAGAGTGATAAAGCATATCTGGCCATCTCTGCAAACTGCCTTCTATGTATGGTTGAACATTTTCTGTCAAAACTGTTCTTAAGTGGAAACTTTTTGATTGAATTTTTGGCAAAGAATGTCCACTATCCAAGGAAAATTTTGATTTTTTCTAAAAAAACAAATGCCCCATTTTCTTTTTTTTTTTGGCTGAAAACAGAAACTTTAGTTCAGAGATGTTGAAACTTCATTTCCCCCCCCATTTTTGATGAAAGTGAATTGTGCTGACATTTTCAAATTGAATATTTAATCTTGGGTCAGTTCAGCATTAAACCATGACCTTCTGAACTGCCACAGTACTTCAAGGAGTTTCAGTTTGGGTGCCACGTGCTCCCTCTTCCTCTATGGTCTCCAGTCCTTGGCTGAACTCTGTCTCCCAGTATGCCCTATAGCCATGTGACTTCCATGATGTACCACGATAAGTTTCTTAGGGGAATCCTGTGATGCATCTTGGGAACTGTCATACCATATGCATCCAGGAAGCCTGGTCGGGGAGCATGAAACGCACAAACTACTCCTCCAGTGGGACCCCATCGCAGTGCAGGTGGATGCAGTTGAAGGTTGAACTCCCCCAAAATGAAATGTTTTGATTTGGTTCAATCAGCTGAAATATTTCAATTTGGTTTGATCCAAGCAGAGAAAAATATTTGCTTTCTAATTTTCTGGTGGTAATTTTTGGGTTTTGGATTAAAGTTTTCAATTTTTGGCCAAAAGTTTTCAGTTTGGGGGTTTTAGATTAAAAAGTCAAAATTTTCCACAAGAATAAAAAACATTCTCTGACTGAATCAACTGACCTCCCCTTGTGCATGCACACAAGAACTAGGCACACAATCTGGCCATAACTGAATGGCCATTCAAAGTGTAAGAGGTGCCATGAAAAAGGACATAAATTAGTGTCATGCTTCAGGGCAACTGCACCTGTATTTCCGCTCCCTGGTTCAGCAAGGGCACTCATGCTTGACTTCCAGCTCCTCAGCTGTTGCCTCTCTTGGGTAGACACCTGCATCTTTCTCCCTTCTCACAGGACTGTTCCCAGGCTGAACAATTCCCTTCCCTTCACTGTGTCATTCCCAACGTAGACAGGTTGCCCTAGCATACCTGCTTGCTTTTCCTTCAGAGACTGATAACAGAGTGATTGCTACAGATATATTACCACACAGCTCTTTCTATGCAAGCTGACTTTATTCTTAAGATAAAAACATAACAAAGGAAACATATTAAAAACAACAAAAGAACCTGCACATATGCTAATAAGTTTACCAGAGTTCATGCCAGCTCTCACATGGGCTCTGGCAAGTGCAGTCTTTTAATGCTCTAACCTAGGGGCATCTGTGTGGTTACAAGATCATGACAGCTTCAGCATTTTTAATACAATGTCCCCCAAAGGTGCTAATACTAATTCAATAAGGTCTAACTTAACTCAGTAAAGCTTATCTTATTGCCATATGGTTTGTTCAGTATATTACAGGATACTGTCAGTCTGACACAGTTAGTCTAACTAATTTTAAGATGAAGCTTGATAAATTAATGAACAGGATGATGGAATGGGGCTACCTGTGATAGCAAGGGACTGGACTTGATGAGTGTGTGAAGTTTAGGGAGTAAAAAAGGGCAAAGGAGGCAATAAGGTCAGAGACACATGCTGGGTAAAATGATAGACTATTTTGAAAACAAGAAGGAACTGGAACTTAATGTGGCACCAGATGTTAAAAATAAAGACTTTCCAAATAAATATTATAGGTCATAACTGCACCCAATTCTGAATTCTCCAAATGTACTTGTCACTGGAAGGTATTTATCTAACAATTAAATAATTTTCAGGTTATGGGTTGTTCACGAATTGTTTGTTTGATAACTTATTATTAGTGTTGTGTGGGCCGTCCCTTAAGTCATCTGGTATTGTTTATTCTTCCTGACTAGATGACTGAAACATCTAAAACAGGAGGATAATGATTATCAGATAAATAAATAACATACTTTTGTTATGATTTTTTAAAATTTAATAATTTATATCAAATTTATGAATTTTGGGAGATTGCAAACATTTTCAATGGTTTTCTACAAATATGACTCCATGAATTATAAGAAAACACAGCATGGTGCTTTTACCTATGAAAACATCCATACTGTTTTAACCAGCTTTACTCAGAACATTGTGGGACAGGTAGCCTTCAAGCTACATTAGATATGCAATCAAATATAAGATACATGCTTGTAAGTTTACAAGATCAGAATATATCCTTGACTCTAATCAGTCAAAAAAGCTATATACTGAGAATGAGTTTAAACTGGGACCAAAATGCAAACCGTTATTTATCACATTTTTATCAATTTCAAGGCCCAGAGAAACTAGCTTTTCTCAGACAGATACACAGCTTTGAAAGACATACTAAGCTAGTCTGTCAAAGGTACAGAGAATTTTAAGTAGTTTGGCATTATCATAACTATATTAAACTATGTTTGGTTTTATCATGTCATGTCCTTTGACATTCTGCTTCGTGTGCGTGTGCTGCCTGTCAGTCAGAAAATCAGCATGTCATGAGGGATCTTCGCTACAGAAACGGTGCTACTCAAAGCATTAAAATGAGCTGAAGGGAAGAAAACCAGGAATACATGACAGCTGAGGGAAGGATTGTCTGAGGTGAATCTCAATTCATTAAGTCAAAGTGCAGTTAAAATGCATATATGGAAACTGGATGTTCTACTTGAAATGGCTTTGAAATGTGGTTGAGATTCCTTGTGCTAGAAACACTTTTTTTCCCCTACAGATTTTGATTAGAGAGAAACATAATGACATGGGTAAATACAGCCATTTTTTTTTACATTTGAAAAAAAGAAAGTCCACCATATATAAGAGTTAAGTGTGTTTGCATGGCCCAATGTAAATTTTAAATTAAGTGTAGGTAAAACTAAACAGAGCAATGGATTTCCTCTCCCAGCCCACCTTAGGTAAAATTAGCACATGCTGCGTGTTAGTTTTGGATCAGCAACAGCACATGTAGTTGCGCATATCTGGTATTGCATTTTGATTTGCCAGTTAGCCAGGTTCCTTTTTTTTAATTGAAAGAGGGAGATCCCCACCAACAATGGCTGTAGAAGAAGTTGCCGGGGTCTCCTGGATCTAGGTGTAACAATTCTCTGTTTTTACTTGTTGAATGCACCGCTGCTTTCACTCTCTTCTCCCTCCTGACATACAGAAACAACAACGTTGAGAGCCAGATTGTGGCTCTGACACTCCTACACAAGGCAGTAAAGGGGTACAAAACCTAGGCTATGGTCTGTAAGCTACCTGGGAGGAGACAGTTTCTGCAGAGCAGCTACTCACCTTCAAACTCAAGTGCATTGGCCAGGGAACAGGTGGAGTTGACTCCACTTCTATCACTCCAGCCTGCGCTGTGCTGGGGGGAAGTAATCTGCCCCGGTACAAGGTTAGGGACCATTATTTCCTCTCTGGAGTATTAGGATAGAGGGGGCTGGGAGGCAGGTAGTGATTCTGAAAGTCACAATTTGTTTCTGTGCTGGGGCAGCATAAAAACATGCTAGGCCTTTCTTAGGGCTTGTGGTAAACTAAAATTTAGCTCTGAGTCATGAAACATTTCTAATAGAGCCGGTTTGAAAAATTTTCCATAGGAAAATGTAGTTTCATTGAAATAAAAACACTTCACAAAATCATGTCAGTTTTGCCAAAATTTACTTTCTTAGAAAACAAAGAAAAAAAAAGTTTTGACAGTGTTAAAACATTTTGATTTTTTTTAAATTTTGAAACAACTTTCATTTTGAATTTTTTGCTTAATGTAATATAGTATAATTTAATATAATTAAAAATACAAAATTGAAACAAAATGTTTTGATTAATCCAAAATGATAGATTTTAAAAATATTTCTTTGTGGAGAATTTCAAAATTTTAAGTTTTGCTCCAATTCAAAATGAAGCCAAATGTTGAAATCATTTGTGCAACAGAATTTCCATCCTCTGCAAAGCTCTAGTTTTTACTTTCCCCCCTGCAAGTGGGAACCCTTGATTTACCTGTAATTTGATAGAAAGAGGATGTGCCTGCTAACTACTGCAAATTTTTTAGTTCCTCATGGAATCATAGACTTTAAGGTCAGAAGGGACACTGACCTCCTACACAGCGCAGGCCACAGAATCTCACCCACCCACTCCTGTAACAAAGCTCTAACCTATGTCTGAGCTATTGAAGTCCTCAAATCGTGGTTTAAAGACTTAGAGGTGCAGAGAATCCTCCAGCAAGTGACCCGTGCCCCATGCTGCAGAGGAAGGCAAAAACCCCCCAGGGCCTCTGCCAATCTGCCCTGGAGGAAAATTCCTTCCCGACCCCAAATATGACAGCACATACCCTTCAATACCTGTCGTCCAGTCAAGACTACTAATGCACCATGTTTCTGTTATTCCTATAATATCTGGTTTCACTTCCTGCACCAGTAGCTCTAGTTCATTCATTTTGTTACCTAGGCTCCTCGCATTAGTGTACAAACATCTTAATTTTTGCTATTTGGCCTTGCTCACATTCTTTACCCGATTAGGCACAGACATTCTACCGCCAGTATCACCTATTAGACTGGTATGCACTTTACCCTTCCTCCTTATGTCCATTCTCCTACCCACAGCTGTATCCTTTCTTACTTCATTTTCTTCCCTCTCAGTGTTAAAATCCAGCGTGGAGATTACCTGGACATCTCCCAACCATCTCCCCCAGATTCCTAGTTTAAAGCTCTCTTGATCAGTTGTGCCATCCTCCATCCTAGAAGTCTATTTCCCTCCTTACTCAGGTGAAGTCCATCCCGAGAGAACAGTCCTCTGTGCATGAATGCCTCCCAGTGGCCTTACATCCCAAAGCCCTCCTTATAGCACCAGTGCCTGAGCCATCTGTTGAGCATCCTAAATATGTCACACCTTTGTTGCCCTTCTCTAGGAACAGGTAGAATCCCACTGAAGTTCACCTGAGCCTCGATTTCTTTAAGCGTCTTCCCCAGCCTGGCATAGTCTCCCTTAATACTTCCAGTGAGAACCTAGCTGTATCATTTGTTCCCACATGAAGGAGAATCAGTGGATTCTTTCCCACTCCTGTTAGGATCCTCTTCAGCCTCAGGTCTACATCCCGTATCTTAGCACCCGGCAGACAGCACACCCTTCTGTTCTCTGGATCAGCTCTTGTTACAGGCCTGTCTATTCTTCTAAGTAAGGAATCCCCAACCACTTAGACCTGCCTTTTCCTGATGGTGTGATTCTCCAGTCTACCCCCTGTTCCCTCTGGCTGCAAGTCCTCTTGATTCCTATTGTCCCTTGCAATCCTTTGTAATCCATCCCGTATCCTCCTGGACTCTTGCTGTTGGTCTATGCTTATTGAAGAAAGGAGGAACAGTGAAGCTCTGACATTCAATAATATTATGGGAACTGATTCCAGGTTAGCAATCAACAATGAGGCAATGACTGTTTTGATTCTATTTGGTCCCCAAATGTCTCTATATCAGCGTGAGCTCTAGGCTTGCCATGGCTCACTACTCGGTTACATGGACAGCTCTGGTTGTATCACTCACAAGTTTCCTTCAAGGAACAAGGGGACTAAAGGGACAAATTCTTTGATGCACAGGGATAACTCCGTTGATTTCAACAGAATTTCTTCAGATCTCTAGGGGTATAAAAGAGAGCAGTATTGACCTCAAGAGCTATTTATTTTAATAGTGCAGTGTTATTTTAACAAAATGTACTGAATATTTACAAAAATAACAAGGAGTCCTTGTGGCACCTTAGAGACTAACAATGGGCATAAGCTTTCATGGGCTAAAACTCACTTCATCAGATGCATGGAGTGAAAAATATAGTAAGCAGTATATCTATACAGCACATGAAAAGATGGGAGTTGCCTTACCAAGTGGGGGGGGGGTCAGTGCTAACGAGGCCAATTCAATTAAGGTGGAAGTGGCCTATTCTCAACGGTTATTCAGGCGTAATTTGATGGTGTCCAGTTTGCAAATTAATTCCAGTTCTGCAGTTTCTCATTGGAGTCCATTTTTGAAGCTTTTTTGTTGAAGAATTGCCACTTTTAAGTCTGTTATTGAGTGTCCAGGGAGATTGAAGTACTCTCCTACCGGTTTTTGAATGTTACAGTTTTTGAGGTCTGATTTGCGTCCATTTATTCTTTTGCGTAGAGAATGTCTGGTCTGGCCAATGTACATGGCAGAGGGGCATTGGTGGCACAAGATGGCATATATCACATTGGTAGATCTGCAGGTGAACGAGCCCCTGATGGTGTGGGTGATGTGGTTGGGTCCTACGATGGTATCCCTTAAATAGATATGCGGACAGAGTTGGCAGCCGGGTTTGTTGCAGGGATTGGTTCCTCGGTTAGTGTTTTTGTTGTGTGCTGTGTAGTTGCTGGTGAGTATTTGCTCAGATTCGGGGGCTGTCTGTAATCGAGGACTGGCCTGTCTCCAAAGGTCTCTGAGAGTGAAGAATCATCCTTCAGGATAGGTTGTAGATCCTTGATGATGCATTGGAGAAGTTTTAGTTGGGGGCTGTAGGTGGCATTCTGTTACTTTCTTTGTTGGGCCTGTCCTGTAGCAGGTGACTTCTGGGTACCCTCCTGGCTCTGTCAATCTGTTTCTTCTCTTCATTTCCCCTGGTGGGTATTGTAGTTTTAAGAACTCTTGATCGAGATCCTATAGGTGTTTGTCTCTGTCTGAGGGATTGGAGCAAATGTGGTTGTATCTTAGAGCTTGGCTATAGACAATGGATCATGTCATGTGGTCTGGATGAAAGCCGGAGGTATGTAGGTAAGTATAGCGGTCCGCAGGTTTCTGGTATAGGTGGTGTTTATGTGACCATTGCTTATTTGCACAACAGATATTAGGTCTGTCTGCTTTGTGTTGCTAGGCAAAGCATAAAGTGTGAGGGCAGGAAGTGGATCTCTTGTGTGGATTGGTCCAGGCTGAAGTTGATGGTGGGGTGGAAATTGTTGAAATCCTGGTTGAATTCCTCAAGGGCCTTCTTCCCATGGGTTCAGATGATGAAGATGTCATCGGTGTAGCGCAAGTAGAGTAGGGGCACTAGGGGATGAGAGCTGAAGAAGCGTTGTTCTAAGTCAGCCATAAAAATGTTGGCATATCGTGGTGCCATGCGGGTACCCATAGCAGTGCCTCTGATTTGAAGGTATAAATTGTCCCCAAATCTGAAATAGTTGTGGGTGAGGACAAAGTCACAAAGTTCAGCCACCAGGTTTGCTGTGACATTATCAGGGATACTGTTTCTCACAGCTTGTAGTCCATCTTTGTGTGGAATGGCCGACGTCCACCTTGATTTCATTGGCTTCGTTAGCACAAGAAAAGTAATTTTCCTGCTCTTGATATTCACCCCTTCTTGTCAACTGTTAAGAAAAGGCCACTTCCACCTTAATTGAATTGGTCTTGTTAGCATTGACCCTGCACTTGGTAAGGCAACTCCCATCTTTTCATGTGCTGTATATATATATATATATATACTGCTTATTGTATTTTTCACTCCATGCATCTGATGAAGTGGGTTTTAGTCCACAAAAGCTTATGCCAAAATAAATTTGTTAGTTTTTAAGGTTCCACAAGGACTCCTGTCTGTTTTTGCTGATACAGACTAACAAGGCTACCACTCTGCCACCTGAATATTTATAGGTTTTGCAATATTTAATTAAATTCTGAATACTAAATAGGAAAGGTATGTTTTTCAATTAATTTCAGAGTGGTTTATGAGCAGGTCTTTAGTGCACATGGTGTTAAACATTGTCTGTTCATTTTGTTTCTGGTTAGTCTTGCTACTTACCTGAACTGAAAACATCATATCTTTACTTTAAATCCTCAACGATGACTCATCTATTACTTTGCAGAGGTTTTCACAGATTTATGTCATTGTATGTTTGACACTGTGATGGGGTGTACTTACTCTGCACTGGACAAGAAAAGTTAATCACACACTCTGGGCAGAGGAAGCCACACCCCCTTACCCCTACTGGGCATGCTCCAAGTGCTGCCTCTGTATAAAAAGGAGCAGCCAAGTTCATTCTAGGCTGCTTGCTGGAGAGGAAGGATGCACTCCCCAGGCTCCAGCCTGGGAGCAGCTGAAGCTTCACACTGTAGGAACCAGAGACGATAAGACCCAGGCAGACACCCTGATACCTGTAATGGCTTATGCTTTTGGTTTTGGAGCTCTCTGGTTTAATCCCTCACGTGATAGCCAAGATGGCTATCACCACAAAAATCACACATTAATAGGCACAAATCGTGAAAGGAGCTCTGCATAGTAGACCTCTGCACCTGCACAGAACTGCACTGAAGTCAGTGGGTCTCCAACGGTCTATGCTGACAGAGCAGCTTGCAGAAAGGGACTTTATAAAAGTAGTTAATTAATTAACTTGGGTCTATAAGGGTTAATACTAAGAGAAATATATTCTGGTCATCTAGGCCACACAAGTGCCAGGTGGTTGCTAGGCAACAGATATTAGGTCTGTCTGCTTTGTGTTGCTAGGCAAAGCATAAAGTGTGAGGGCAGAAGCAAACTGTAGAGCACCTGGATCTTTTTTACCTTAAAGTTGCAGCTGCAAAAGAAGCTTCACATTTAGTATGAGGCTTTGATCACAAAGGTTATGTCCTCATGTGGTGCAATAACTAGGTAGTAAAAACCAAATGAATTGGCAGCTGGCATTTTACTGTGGCTGAGCTAACAGCTACAGGCCCTCACCAAAATAAACTCTTTCCCCTAATTTATACAGCTCAGGAAATCACTTCACAACACCAATCTGAATTGTACAAAAGAAGCCACCTATAACAGTATATGGCAGAGAAGGAATTCACAACCTCTTCCACACAGGGAGCACCTCAGGATTGCCTTCTGCTCTAGCTTATTCCTATTATGCAGTATGGGAAGGGCAAAGTGGCCACAACCCACAAACATCTGTTTGTACCCCCAGGGTGGAGAACTCATGGCTTAAAATTGTCTTAAAAACTACTAAGTATGTTTTCTATCTCTACTAGTTCCACACAGAGGGAAATAAGGAGATATTCCTGTTTTTCTGTCTGGTCTGGTAGCCTGATCTTCTTGATGAAACTTGAGGGGTTTTGTTGTTAGGGGGGCATTTTTCCCTCCTTCACCCAGTAATTCTCCAATCAATGTTTTAAAAAAATCTCAGTCCTATTAGATTTTGAAATGCCACAGTACAGAGAACCTGTTGGCACTCTGATGCCTAGAACCTATCTCTGCTTGGGAGTCCTGCTACTTTACAGATTGTACAGGGAGGGCAGAGGCATACCTTTTGCATAGGAGCTGCTGTGGGAATGGAGCAAGGACTCCCCTGGTAGCTGCAAACTTTCTGCTCTCATAGTACTTGCAAACGCTGTGCTGGTATTAAGGGGCCATAAAGCAAGTATAACCATGACACCTGGTGGAAAGTATGGCAGGGCAAATTGGCTGCAGGCCAGGGAGGGAGAATGCATGTCCAGCCTGTTCCTATGCCCTGGCTATGTCCTGTTACCTACCCTCATGATTTTATAGCATGTCTTTTAATATTTTTTTGAAAAGCCCTAGCTCCTGGAATCCTGTCATTATAAAAGTATCTCAGGTTTCATTTTAAAAAAATCCTTTCTGTATTTCTAACCCTCATGGTTTTGGAGAAACACCTGAAAACATGAATCCCAAAGGTTCAAAAACCAGAAAGCAAATAAAGAGAACCCCAAATGTATTATTTTTTTAAAAAATCCCATGATTTAAGCCAATTTCATGATTTTTTGAGGCCAGACTCAATTTTTGAAAGCTTAGGTTTGGCAATATTTGTTGGTGATGCCATTGGGACTGTTGCAGTGGTGCACAAATCAAGATAGTTCTGAGGTCTGTTCTAATGCACAGCAGGGCTTAATTCATCCCTTGGCAGCTCAAGGTTAGGAAAGGTACATTATCTGCATCTTGGTCTCTGTGGAAGGCTCAGTATTGATTTAGGGATGACTCGGGAGTGAAAAATGTCTGTGCAGGTCCTGATTTCTAAAGGTGTAAAACTCCGTAATAAAATGGTGAATCAGGGCCATATTTTTAAAAATTTTAAGAGAAGTCGCTGTGCTACAGGCAACCTGTGTAAGGTGAATTACAACAGCAGATCTGGATATTTGTGGCTTCGAGCTAATAGTGAACTGTCTTCTCAACACATCCCAAATGAAAAAGAGGCTTATCTTTCAACAGGATATATACCTATTGCCAATACACGGGATGTTTTATAGCTGACGATGGACTCCGTTGATTTTGAAAAGGTTGCCTGTCTCCAAATATGGGGTTACTGGCCTACCCACAAGTATGTGCTATTTTCACACTATCTAGATATCAGGTCAGGTAGTAAAACTACTTTCAGACCTCTACCCCATAAATCCTGCTTTATCATATTTACATAAATCCCATGTTGTTTTGTTTTCAAGGCCAAGACAAAGACACATTCCAAAATTAATACAGTGCCCAGCACAATGGGGCCCTGATTCTGTCTGAGGTGTCTGAGTGCTACTATAATATAGATAATAATTATTATAGACATTTTGATGGTACTATACAAAGATATTCTTATTTACTAAGCACTAAACTGTATATGAGGCTGGGTACATAGCTCCTATTGTCTTCAATTTGTTATATCCAAGTATCCAATGGTAGAGTTTGACCAGAAGTCCTCAATGCTACAAACATTCATATATATGCTTAAATTTTTAAACATGAGTAATTCCATTGATCTCAGTGGCACTAATCACATGTATAAATTTAGGAACATATTTGCAAGGTCAAGGACTAGATTAGCCATGTACGGTAGCTGTTTGAAATCCACAAGTGTGAAAGGTATGCGTTAACAGTATGGATAGCTCTTTATAAAGAGAACAAAAGCCTTTTTTTATTTTGATGCAAAAATATTACTTACTTTAATTTCAAAATAATCTCTACAGAAATCAGCAATGAAAGACAGAAGAAACTGTCTCATTGTCTCATTTGTCCATTGTACAATTATTTTATGCTTAGAATCAGTGTCTTGTCGACATCTTTTCAGAATAGAATCAATGTCTGAAAATTGACGCTGAATCTTTTCAGAATTATGGTGGCACTGACAGTTAAAATGAGCTTACATATTACATGCAGCATATATGAATAGAATTGCTATAATGTATTCAAAAAAAATTACCACATGATCACTTTATTTACAGTCGTTAGAATTTACAGTGTTTTCTAAAATTATATCCCATTACATGGTATATTTTTCTCTCTAATGTTAAAGGTAGTACCTAATTACACTATAATTAAATGTGATTCATCAAATAGAACTAAAGACAAAACCAGTAATCAGTGATTCTTTCTCCATTCACAGAACTGTAGTGAAGGTGTATCTTGTAATTAATTTACTGATGTTTAGTCTGGAACAAGTAAAACAAAATTGTAAGCATTTTTCTTCTAATCAGCTGACAGCACATTTTGGAATTCATTTGCATAGTCTTACAATGGCACTTATTACCCAGATCACAGGGTCACTATTACAAAAGTACCAGCACAGCAATAGGGTTTTCAGGGGGAAAAAAGACTACCAAATTAAATAAATGAGATCACATTTTAAGCCTAGAAATGGGAGCAAGCAGAGGACCATCATTTTTTTTTGTTTGGCTACAGTGGACATAATTGAAACACCTCTGTTTACTGCTTGGGCTGGTTGAGTTTACTGGTGTATTTCCTATCTGAAGCGCAGGAAATGTCACTGGAAAGTCAAATACTGTGATGCAGTACATGCCAAATTTTTAAAAATGCCACCCTGAAGAGTATACATACAAGGCTCAGTTTTCTTTCACTTTTTTAATATTGGTGTAACTCCACTGATTTCAATGGATTTACTCTGGTGTAACTGAGAGAAACGGGCAGTAGTTTCCTTTCACAGACAATGGTGTAAAACCCCAGAAGCTAAGCAGGATCTTTATATGGATATATATTATACTCACTGAGCCAGATTCCACAAAAGTCTGAGGGAATCTCTGGTATAAAGCTGAACCAGGGTCTACTGCTCCTTCCTGCAGAACCCAGTGCAAGGGGAATGATGGGGCCATGAAGATGTGGGCAAGGACAATAACCAGAACACAGAGCAATCTGGCAGTCCCTAACTGGTGTATAGTCCCTGGGGATCACAGCTGATTTGTGAAGATTAGATCAGCTCCCAGGTTGCTCTTACCTACACCCAGAGCCAAGGACAGACAAAGAATCAAGGATCTGTAGCCAGCTCCCTGACAGCCCTCTCCCCTCTGCTGTGCCCAGGGCAAGTTGCAAGCAGATAATCTGGCCCAATACATAAACCCCGCTGCTATCAAGGAAAAATAAATAGATAATTCTTTGTTCATCTTGGCTGCTTGAAACGTACTCAGCCTAATCACATTAAAAATAGGTAATTACAGTTTTCTGAGCCATTCTATTTATTCATGCAGGCTGCCTTCTGATGGAAAAATTCTTTTTTCCCTCTGAATATGGGCCCTTGCCTATCCGACCTCCACCATTCAACGTGCTGCCCACCAAGACATTTATCCACCCACACAATCTAGCTGAGACTGCAATCATTTGTAGCAGAGCTGATAATTCAAGGACTTTGCAAAGTAGACAATCTGAAAACAATATGCTTGGTAAGAATGGCCATACTGGGTCAGACCAAAAGTCCATCTAGCTCAGTAGCCTGTCTTCCAACAGTGTCAATGCCAGGTGCCCCAGAGGGAATGAACCGAACAAGTAATCATCAAATGATCCATTCCCTGTCACCCATTTCCAGCTTCTGGCAAACAGAGGCTAGGGACACCATTCCTGCCCATCTTGGCTAATAGCCATTGATGGACCTATCTTCCATGAACTTATCTAGTTCTTTTTTGGACCCTGTTATAGCCTTGACCTTCACAATATCCTTTGGCAAGGAGTTCCACAGGTCATTGTATGTTCTCCGTCTTTGTTCTTTGTTTAAAGGACATTTGGCTGAAAACTACTTTTTGCTCTTTTAGGAATGTTTCTGCCTCTTATTACACATCACAAATCATAACTTTCACTTTTTGTGACAAATTATTTCCACAACAGCCAGTCATCGTGCTACAGAGAATTATGGCTTCAGGTGAGGGAAAGAGAGCAGAAGCAGATCCTGTCTTAAGAAAAAATAAGTCCCATTTTCATACCTATCCGTATTAATAAACAATGAGGGAGGAGAAAAATAAGTAGTGTGTATAATGTTGCAGGATTATTGCTAAGTGAAATGTTTTTCAAAGGCTTTGAGCTGGATTTTAAAGTTATCAGTCTCTAGTAGTTGTGCAAGATACCAGACTGACAGCACCAGGAACTGAAGGAACAGTTACAGCATAGTCTTTGACCCCTTTCCTTCGACTACAGACAAGGATGCCAGTTATGATGGTAGTTTTTTAAGTACTCACATCTGCCCAATAGAAACAGGACCAGAACCACACATGTATTTCATATAGGCCATTGAAAAGCTTTTTACCACTCCTGCACACTACTAAAGCTATTGCATTGCCCCTATCTTTATGCCTGTTAAAGAAATAGGTCTGTTTAAAATAATACTCATTTTGTGTAACAAAGGTTGTATATTTAATATTTCTTTCCAAACACTGTACATGCAGGCTGCTTGTCAACAGACTTCTATGTTAGGCAAATGGTATTCTCTGGAAGCCAAGCTCTGAGTTCCATAAAGAAACATACCGAGACTTTATGCAAATGGTAGGCAAAGTAACATGTGGTTGCACTAGACAAGTGAATTATATTATCTTTTTTCCAATTAATATGTTTTGAATTAATTTGATAGTGCTAATTAAATCTAAGTACAGGCTGCAGCTAAGCATAGTACAAGGAGACACCGTGAAACCTGCCTATGTAGCTGTGTTAGTGAACCTCAACCCTGAACTAGAGCATTCCTAATGAAACCCATGTATATTACTCTTAACAGTGCAAATTAAGGTGATGGCCCACAGTATCTCTTACATTGACCCATATTAACTTTAGAACATTTGAAACAGTAACAGCTGCAATTGTGACATTGTGCTGAGCCACTTTACTTAAATTTGTTTTCCTTTGATACCCCGTAAATAAGGCAACTCATACAGTGTTTCCATTATCTTTGGGGGAGGACAATTTCCCATTTTATAGTATCTACCTGCTTTTTTCCTGTCTCTGGGGAGAAAGGTGGGGACTGTTTACTTTGACCTGGTGTCAAAGGGTAAAGAAATAATTTATTCTCTTTTGCAGTTCTGAATAGGGAACACATACTACTGACTTACTATTGAGCCTACCAGGAAAGCTGCAGAATAGACTGTGCAAAGACAATGATGACACACATTAATTTCACAATTATCCAGTGAAAGTATCATGGGACATCTGATTTGTGTTTTCAGTGGTTAGAGCACAGTGCTCCACAGATCAGCTGCACCACTGATACATACATTCACAGATTATAAGGCCAGAAAGGCTGATTATGATCACTGATTTGTTACACGACTATGAACAAGATCTTTGAGCCTTATGTGTCCTTTTTATCCACCTGTAAAATAACGGTAATCAAAGCTGGTTGAAAATGTTTGAATCTTGAAATTTCTCCAGGGGTTTGGGTTTGGGAACCCCGGCTTCAGCCTGAGGCTGAACATCTACACTGTAATGTCCAGCCTTGCAGTCCTAGCCTTGTGAACCTGAGTCAATTAACCCAGACTCTAAGACTTGGTGCTGCGGGTTTTTTATTGCAGTGTCGATGTATGCACTGTGTCTCAACTTCCCTATTTGTAAAATGAATGCAAATATTATTTCTCTCTCCTATGGGTGTTGAGACCTAGATAAATCAGGTTTGTAAAGTATTCCACTATATCTGCCAGATCCTCAGCTGGTGCAAATCCATGAAACTCCATTGACTGCCATTCATTGCTGATTTATAGCAGCTGAGCATCCGGCTCCCAGAAGAGAAAATATCAATAAGATCAATTATTAGCAAAAACAGGAAACTGAGTTCAGGATTTCCTCTCCCCCAGTCCTATGATCATTCTGTTAGATCATGATAGACATGGAAATATTTTGTGTCCAATTTTGTTACTTTTCATTTTTTTAAGCAAGTCTACAAATGTGGAAGTCTCGCAGATTTAAAACCAGACACATTGTCACAAATAAACAATTCCACCACCACCTCTCCCCTCTTTCAAACTCTATTCAGCTATACTGACCAGCACGAATTTGAGGGATAAAATACAAAAAAGTGAAAACAGTAAATGGTCCTTTAGATTTTGCAAGGTGGAATTTCAGAAAGCAATCAGTCACACCAAACTGATCAATCAGCAACCTATGGACCAGATTTGCATTTACACTTCAGCCATTTTACACGGATCTGGCAGTGTAAAGGGGCCTTAAAGTGATGCTCTTTTACATGACTAGAGAGGTATTATTCTAAGTGAGAATCAGGTGTTATATGTTCCAAAAAAACTCAGTGATGTGTATTATAAATAAGAAAATTTGGTTATTCTCTTAAATAGTGAAAAAGAGATTCTGCATTTTCTTTCATAACAAGTAAAGCTAATAAACTGCAAACCTTAGGACGAATGTAAGATGCAGCATTCATTTTATAAACAATTCACCAGCATGTCAATGCTGTTAGTCTGACATGCAAAGAAGTGAAAAGTACTTTTTCCAATGAAATCTTTGGCTAAATATTGTGTGAGAGCTGAATCAATGGGAAAAGAAGGCTATTCCTCCACCCCTTCCCCAAATTGACTATTCATAAACATTACTTACAGCAATGTTGTATTATAGGAAAACATTTTTATTGAAATCTAAAATGGTACAGCTGTTATTACAATAAATATTTCCTTCAGGAAATAACAGGACATCTCAACTGGTTTATTTAAAATATTCTTTTTTTTTTTTTGACAAAGAAATGAGTGTGTAGACCTACACAGACTCGCATTTTCCTCAAATGCTGTAGACAGAAATGGTAATTGCATATATTTACCAACCCAGATTCAGTTGTATGTGGTGAGAGTTGAAAACAGTTGAAAACCAATACATGACCTACGTTCTCTAGAAAATGACAGTAGTGTTAACAGCCAGAGTCATAGGATTAGATCCTCAGCTGATGTAAATTTGGCATTGCTCTGTTGACATAAAATGATTTGCTGAATTCACATAAAACAAAATGTTGATGATTCACAGCAGCTGAGGATCTGGCCCATAAATGTATTGCTTTCAGACTTGAGTTTTCTAAGATGTGGACAATATTTTTAAGTGTTTCGGATATTTTAGTTCTTGTTCAAGACCGTATCTTCATTCCTTTCTATACAACACCTAAAACACTGTTGGCATGATACAGATAACAAACGATTCAAATTTGTCTTTATACTTTGTAACTTCTAGGGGCTATCCTCCAGTTCTTACTCAGGCAAAATATTGACTTCAGTAGTCATTTAGCTTCATTGGTGTTTCAGACTGTGCATGAAAATAAGCTAGTGGTTGAGTATGTGAACAAATACAGACTCTGGTTAATGTTATTGTTTTCAATAGTATGGGCCAGATTCTCAGCTGGTATAAATTGGCATAGCATCATTGACTTCAGTGAGGTTAGGCTGATTTAAAGCAGCTGAGGATCTGGTGATCTTGCTGTAAAGTAAAAGATAGAGAGAGAAATATCTGGGGCCGAATCTTTAAGTATTTTTAGACAGGGCCTGATCCAAAAGCCCCCTGACATCACTAGGACTCTCTCCATGAAATTCCATAGACTTTGTACCAGATTTTTAGTCCTTGTAACGGGTGCCACATAAACAGGGATTCAACTCCAGCTGCTCTATGCCAAATAAAGAAGAGGGATGCAGACTACAACAGGTAACACCAAGAAATAGAATAAAACTAATAACTGGACATGTCAACGTTGACAAAAATTACTTTTTATTTTAATAATAGGGGGTTATTATTCCTACTCCTCTGAAACAAAAACATTTACAAATGATGAAACAAAACAAATTGATTGGCCCAATCCAATTTTATGTAATTTTTTATTTGAAATTTTGAGATTTTGACTTTTCATCCTGATTTGAGAAGGGAGAAAAATTTGAAATCTCAAATTCTCTCAGGACCATAAGATCATTTTCCGTCCAATTTTAAAAGACAGTTGGCAGGTCCTGTGTGTAATGGTCAGCACTCAGGTCTCTGAATTCCAGCAATTTGTGTCCAAATCTCAGTGGGACCTCAACATGACTTGTTATGTGGCCAAAATATTTAATAGTGAGGGTAATTAACCATTGGAACAACTCACCATGGTTTGTGGTGGATTCTATTACTGGCATTTTTAAAATCAAGATTGGATGTTTTTCTAAAAGATCTGCTGTAGGAATTATTTTGGGGAAGCTCTCTGACCTGAGTTATACAGGAGGTCAGACTAGATGATCACGATGGTCTCTTTCTGGCCTGAAATCTATGAATCGTGTTGGCAACTTTCCAGGACAAGCATTCTCATATGCCTTGCTCTCTGCACCTTCAGAACTGTGCAGAAAAATCTGAAGCTGTAGAATCTATCATTCATATATATATATATATATATATATATATATATATATATTTAGTTACCCAGATGATACATTATATCAAATTTCATACAGTGTGAGGGGAGGAGTTAATACACCTTAGAACTAGAAGCAGTGGGAAAGAGAGGTCTGATTTTTCCATCTCATTGTAATAGCTACCTCCCATATGTCTTCTGATGTCCTGCATGCTACTCAACAGCTTCTGAGTTATCACACACCCTTTTTATTAATGTATACCACTATAAGACTATCTGGATATGGGTTAACAAATGAATTATATTGTATCAACCCATTTTTATTTTCCTATTATAGCTTCCCAAAAGTCAGAAGATTGTAGCGTGTCAAAGCTGTTTATCAGTATAACTTCTGGAAGAAGCATAAATTGATGAAGAATAAAGTTGTGTTGGACTTGGTGGATGGTTGACATCCCAAGCAAGTCAGATTTAGGTTATATGTTTACGGATAATGAGTACTTTACCTACTTCTGATTAGGCTGTCATGCCTCTGGATGTCACTGTTGCTTTGCAGTAATATAAACAATATCTCATGATAGAAGTATAAATTAAATTGATACAAATGTCAACACCTCAGGTTCATTAAAAGGTGCAAGACTAAAGGTTGAATGTTTGAGCTCCCAGTAGCTACTATTATTCCATTACAAATAATGCATTATTGATTTGATAAAATATTATGTAACTTTAGTACAAGAAATAGTGGTGGTGGGGGAGGAAATCATTCTTTTCCAAGCCCAGTAAATGTGTGTTGATGGCCCCGGTTATGTTCCTATGCAAGGGCATAAAAAGGGGTATGAACACCCAACAGTTGCATATGACCTCTGCAGACTTGAAGAATCAACATCTGTTTATTATACCTTAGGAGCAAGCAGTGAGGAATCATGCCCTATGCAATACAATTATTCTTTCCTTGTGCTGCCCCTTACATAGGGCAAAGTGCAAATGTAATAGCTTTGAGGAAGGTAATATATTTCAGGTATTTCTTTCCTGTTCCTGTATCTCAGCTTATCTTTCTGCTGTGGTACAGACCACAGCTTAATCTTTTCAGGACTTTGATATATTGATAGATAATACAGAATTAAACCCGTGGGAGAGGGAGAGTGACAAAACTCTCTAAAAGGAAAACATTTACTAAATCTGGCTGTGTGTGTATAAAAACATAACAGTTTACTTATAACCCTTGAAACAATTGTGAACAATTCTTTAAAAAACACTTTCAGGGTTTTTTCCCCCAAGCTTTTTTACTTATTACAAGTTCAATGCAAAATCTATTTATGCATGCACATACAAACATTCCTTTGAGTTCTTCTCTAGGAGGATTTACCTCTTCAGTCTCTGTAGAATGGTGTCCAACCCTTCTGTAGGGCACACCAACTCCTGAAAGTCTGGGAAACAAGTGATTGTCTCACAGATTCCCTCAAACTCCCTTTGAAACTCTGCAAGGACAGTCTGCAATTTGCACAGCTTGCAGCAATTCTAGTCTTCTTGTTCTTATTCTCCAGGGGGCCTGCAGTGGAAATCCAACAAAACTGGCAAAGTTGCTGGCACACAATCCTTACGGGGTCCCTTCTGATCCTTGCACTGTTCCACTACTGAGTTACTCAGTGTGGTTCCCATTCCTTCTATTTATAAACTCTCCCCATATTGTGTTAATTTAGATGGAATATAAGGGCCGAAAGAGTCAAAGTTGTTAATATGACCCTGAAACTGTCCAACAAGGTTTAGGGTTTGGTTTACAGAGACCTCAGACTGCTCAGCACCATGAAAAACACACCATTAAAAATCCTTTTTTTAAAGATACAGAAGAGAAAGAAAAATGATTAAAACATTTGAAATGCAAAGTATTAAGTAAAGTTTTCAGTTTAATAACTTTCCTTGTTCCCTTTCCCTTTAGCTGTAGAGAGCCTAGAGAAAGAAAAGAACTTTTGTGTTTTAGATGGTACCAGAGTTAGTAATAATTGTCCTTTTGGAGGGAAAGAGCAGTTGATTGAGATGGGCGGGAGCTGTTTTTGTTGTTGAAGTCCAATCCCATTTCCTGAAGACAAAATAAGAGAAACACACAAAAGATGTGTGAAAAGCAAAGCAAAGATAGAAAATGTAGCTTCTATCTCTAGTGTTTGATGTTCTCTTGCAATCTCACTGCTGGAAAAAAACACAGGCACGGTACAGTTTTATGAGCCACTCTGAGATGTGGCCAATTTTTACCAGCACTGGGCTGTTTAAGGTATTGCTTTTAATTGCTTTTCTGGTCACAAGCTTACATCAGTATTGGAAAATATGCACTTTTGGCCAGCTAGGCCAGACTCTTATTAAACAGAGGGAAAAAGGAGTGATAGGAACGAGAAGAAATAAGGTGGGGAAGGAGGAAGTTCACAAAGGGTGTGTAAGGAATGAAGTCTCACATCCCAAGTAGTATTTGAGATTAAGCCAGAGCTGGCAACGGTGGCAATGTCATCTGTGTTCCTCTGTTTGGCTGATCTGGGCAGAACATCTCTCAGGATTAGGACAATGGAGTGGCGTTATAGTAGATTCTGGGATCCCAGTATAACAGCGACAGACCCCGGTCATAGGGGGGTAGGATCAAACTGGGGACCTCTGGAACATTAGTGCAAGAGCCTCTACTTTATGAGCTAAAAGCCAATTGGCTCTTACCTAAGGCTGTAGAGCAGACTCATTAATTGCTCTCTCTCTCTCTAAGTGGTCTTGGTGCCACTAGATGAGACAGAACACCACACCCAGAAGGTGTGTGGGTTACACCAGCATATGATGAGGGTGGCTGGCAGCCATGGTGGTCAAGCTCTCTCCTTCCCCTTATTTTAATCAGCAATGGTTGTACTTGCATTCTCTTTCATCTCCTTCACCAGTTTTCCTCTCAAAGTCTCTTTTTTTAAGGACCCCCAGAATTTCCAACACACAACTTTTGTTCGCTGATTTCTGATCCCACACTTTTCTTTTCTACTAGGCATTATCTTAGCACAGTCCTTGAGTTATATCAGCAGGCCTTTTTGTGTGTACTTATTCAGTCGTTCTGTCTCCCTTTTGCACCTTTCCCCATCATTTGTTGTAGTTATTGTAATATTTAATGAACTTTCATTCACTTTTCACAGTTGAGCTCACAATTAGGGTGAATTTTTAAACCCAGTTATCACAGTACCCGCTCTGCTGGAGTTCCTATTGGTTCCATTTAGAGGGTGACTCTAGGTGAATCCCGCCAGGCTGCTTGTCCCCAATGGAAATAACCCAAATCACTTCACTTAATGAGCATGCCAAGTGGCCACTCCCTCCAAGTTTTGGATGATTCTCCTCCATACAGCAGTCATGTCTGCAGGAACATAGAGTCCCCAAAACAAGAACAAGGACTCTTTATCCTCCTGCTGTTTCTTCTCGTATTTACACCACTAAATGTGGCAATGCAAGCATGTGACTTACACAAATACATGATCTAGACCTGAGGAAATACTGCTGTACATAAGGAAACAATGCAGAGTATTTAAGAACTTAAAAAATAAGTATTAATGATTTAGGGGGAGATTTTCTAAAGCACACATTGCAATTAGGCTACCCAACTCCCAATGCCTTTCAATAGGAGTTGTGTGCTTCATAGTGACTTGTGCCCTTGAAAGTTCCCCCATTAGACAGCTCTCTTTTTGTTAGAGGGTTGTTTGGAAAGCAAGGAAAACAGAAGAGAAATAAACATTTGGTATTTTCTAAATCTCTTTGACCTGGAGATTTTTATTAACATTTTAATGAGTCAGAAGGGAGATCTTTGTGATAGAGGGAAGGACCAATCCTGAATGAGAAAATATTTGTATTCATAAAATGTTTGAGTCTGATCTTGCCTTGACTTTAATAGGAGTTTTGCCTATATAAGGTCTACACGATAAAACATAATAATTATTGAGTACCAAATGGTTAGGAAATGCTGAGGGTAAAATCCTGGCACCATTTAAGTCAGTGGGAATTTTGCCATTGACTACAGTTGGGCCATGATTTCACAATTAGAAATAGTTCTCCTAGGGCCCAATCCAATGCTCATGGAAATGAACAGGCTCCCACTGACCTCACTGAGCAATGGATCAAGATAATAGGAAAGCTGTATCTTCAGAAGTAAATTAATGTCTCTGTCTGCCTGGGTATTTCTAATGCACCATTTGCCAGGATGTCTTAGTTAGACCTGTGGCAAATGTATTAATCTTTAATGTGCTGTAAGGAAGATGGTCTCATTCTGTTTCCTCCTCCTCCCAGTAGTGGGGTGTTAATGTAATTAAAAAGATACCTAATCTTATGCTATGTGGGTGGGTTCCATTCTTTTATCCATTTTAAGCCTGCAGACAAACATCTCACACACTTCTCTCATGGTTTCAAATTGCTCACACTATAAGCCTCATTAATAAGACTTTATGAGCCTAATTAATATGCCTTTATCTATAGGAGCTTTTATCTTTATGGGCCCAATTACTACAATAACTCTTTAGAATTACAGACAGCTCTTTATTTTTAAATTACTGATATATGTCATCACGACCTTTTGCCACATAGACAAGTCCAGGATTTGGCCTCTCTGATACACACAATAAAATAGGGTTGCTCAGGATGCCCTAGTAACTGTTAATAAGGTGTGAACTCTGTCCCTTCATGTGTATTCAGCACTCTACTCTCAGTAATATAAATGATAACAGACTCCAATCCTCATATGAAAAAAGGAGGGAAGCAAATGTCTTTCCAGAGAATAGTTTCTATTTGATCTCTCTGTGTGTGTTTATAACCAATGTCTAGTCTGCATACAATTTAAAAGAAATGACAAACACTGATTTCTGAAGGGCCTCTAATACTGTAGGCCCCAACAGAGATTGGTGCTCCACTGGCGTACACTGTACAGACACACGATAAGAGAAGGTCCTTGCCCTTGAAAGCTTACAATCTAAATAGACAAGAAAGATGAACGGTGAATAGAGCTGGCTGGAAGATAATTCCATTTTGCAATAGCTTTTGAGGTTCTGAAGCTTCTTTTTGTTCTGCTTTGAATGAAACTAAAACTCTTAGAATGTTTTCGCAAGATGGTATTGTGTCAAAATATCTGGTTTTGGGTCAAAAAGGTCAGGTTTTTGATTAGAGTGTCTCTCTCTTTCTCTAGAAGTGACTGGAGAGTCCACACTGGACTTCAGACACCTTCCAGGCAAAAACTCTACGGAAACTGATAGGTCTCTGGGAAATGTTTCAGCTTTGATGAAACAGCATATTTTGATGAAAAAACATTGTCAAAAATGTGCTGACTAGCTCTAGTGAGGTGGCCACAGGGAAATGCAGTGACTTGCTCAGGTTTCAGAGCAGGCCTCTGGCAGAGCTGGGGCAACAGAACCACAGCCTCTTATGTTTCAGGCCAGTGTCTTACCTACTGGACCAAGTTGTTTCCCAAAGAGACATGCTTTTATTTTACTGTCTGTGCAATAGTTCAGCTTCTAACTGGTTCATGGCTGATCTCGCTTCATGATTTCTTTGTCTCACTCACATGAATTTGAGAGATTCTGTTAGCTTTACTGGTAACAATAGGAAAAGCCATTCTCTAGAAAGAGATCTATGTCTATCCTTGCAAACCCACAAAGTATTGCTATTATCATTTATTATTTATATTACTCTAGCGTCTAGGAGTCGTAGTAGTGGGCCAGGATCCCATTCCACCAGGTGCTGTGCAAACACAGAAATACATGTTCTTAAAATATTCATAGCCATTACTGCAGATAAAGTGCAGTTAATACAGGGAAGCCTTAAATTACAGTTGTAATATATCAAGGAAAGAGTATTGATAAAAAAGAAACAAAATGTGCTTTTCTCTTTTTTGACCATTCAGTAGTTTCAAAATGATAGTTAAGTAATTTTAAAATAGTAGAGTGAGTGAAAAATAAATACTGGTGCTTTATTTCAGATATTCGTAACAGTGACAATCAGACAGTTTTATTTACAAATTTCTCTGTGTTTTACAGGACATTTTGATTTGAATTTGGCAAATGCTTTCTCAGTTGAAGCTTGTACTCAAACCAGATTTCATTTAGAACCAGCACTAGAATCAAATTTTCTTCCACTAGTGTTACAATATCAAGTTTTGAACCATTACACCAAAGGATTAAGAACTGTAGTATATCTAGTGGAAAACATTTACATTAGAATGGAAATGAATGTATGTGGTATTTGTGTGACTATCATATGTGCTTTCAAAGGATTTCTATTGTAATTCAAGATTAGTTGAGCATAAATTAATGGAGTCTTAAAGTATTACCCAAAGCTTATTATGCTAGACTATAGGAGCCTTCTTTAGAATGTTTTTTAATACCCACTATAAGGTCCCTGAAGACATAATATATTTCTAGACTTAGTATTACTTCATCAAATATTAAAATAGGTCAAGTAATTTTGCTTCAGTTCCTTCTCTGCTCCTTATACTGCTGTAGTGTGCATTCCAAATAAAAGGAGCATAACATGGATTTACCAACTGTTGATTTTCCTGATTTTTTCCATTATTTAAATTTTTTTGTAATCTCTGCTAGGAGTGGAGGGATTTCAGTTATATACTGAGGAAATCTGATATTTACTAATTTAGTAAAGTTAGTCATTTTTTATACCAATAGAGAAATAAATTAGTTGTTTCAGGGTCCAGTCTTGCAAACACATCTGAGCAGTAATGATATTACTGACATGAGAACAGACTACAATGTAAGTGCTTGCACGATTCCGTCCCTAATAACTTATTTTGTGAATAATGCCGTGTGAATAACAGATTTTCTGCGTTGCTGGCGATTCTGACAAATTGAAAACAATTTTTTTGGATTGAACCAAAAACAATTTTTGATTAATTTTTTACCAATTCAGAAAGGAAATAAAAAGCTGACAAAACTGAAGTGTTTCATTTTGATTTCAGTCAGCTTTTTGACTGAATTATTTTTTAAGCCTCACATTTTGTTTGAGCCATAATATGGACAAATCATTTTATGGGTTCAATTTTACAGCTTGATCCAATCAGAGTCTCACTATGATCTATATATTTTTAGAACAGTGCAAGGTGTTATTAGAATTAATCATTGGCCTAAACAAAATGCAGTAATATAAACTCAATATATTACCACAAAGGGTTTGAAAACTACATTTTTAAAGGAGTATAAGGGAATGCGATGAATCAGATGGGCTTTATTTTATGATTGTAGGGATCAAGTTATTTATTATGAATGGTCCATTTAATGGACATGTATGGAAGGATGAGAAAAGACCTCTATAGGTTTCAGAAATGAAAAAAATATTCCAAGGTATTAAGGATATAATCATTAATATAAACAGTTTGTTCTTACTCTGTAAACTACAGCAATGCCATGGAAGTGTTTGACTACTCTGAAGCTTATGGTTAGAGCTGTGCAACTATTGGATTTTCTGGTCTGATAGCAATTTAGAAAAACAGAAAAACAATCAGTTTGGGTCAAACCAAAACCAAAAATATTTTGAAATTTTTGGCAAATTGTGGGGAAAAAAGTTGGCATCAGCCAAAATGTTTTGTTTTGATTTCAAGCATTTTTAAATTTAAAATTCTTGACAAAAATAATTTCAAATTGAAAAATAAAAATGTTGGGGTTTTTTGGAAAATGTCAAACAAAAGGTTTGGATATTTCAGAATTTTTTAAGGTTTTTTTCCTGACTGTAACAATTTGGCAAATTCTACATAAATTCACAATGTATCAGTCGACTCAAACTTGCATTTGCTGAAAAAGTTTTGGTCACAAAATTTCACTCGGCTTCAGTTGGGAGTGACAGCCACAAGCTGAGGTCCACCTCACCAATAGCTGAGCCGTTGCTGACACACTTTGGGCTTCAAATGGGCTGTATCCTATTGGTATGGTGGGCTGGATCAAACCAGCATGGCCTTGGAGCCTACATGGCCTTGGGGCCTTTGTGGTCAAGCTAGGGCCCATGTAAAACTAAATGGGCTTCAGGGCCCACAGACTAAGGCCATTTGTCCTTGATGGAGCTGATATAGTGAATAGCAAAGACTGCCTCTCAGCTATGCAATCGTGTAGGAATAGAAACATGTGACTGAATCAGCTTGTAGCTCCTGGCAACTTTGGTGAGAGTGTCAGCCACTTCATTATCTATCTATCGAGGCTAATTTTTTTCTGTATTTGAGTCTCTATCAGTATAAGGCTATGTCTACACCATGAACCTTACAGCAGCATATACCGCTGCAGCTGTGCTGCTGTAAGGTCTCCCAGGTAGCTGCTCTACGCTGACAAGAGAGAGCTCTCTCGCTGGCATAATTAAACCACCACCACCGACATAGCGTTGTCCACATTGATGCTTTTGTTGGTGAAATTGATGTTGGTTGGGGATAGGATGACCATATTTCCCTATGCTGAATATGGGCCACCTGGTAAAATTACTTGTATTCAGGTGAGTTCAGTGGCAATCAACCAGAACTATGCAGTACAAATATTCAAATTAACATCAAGTTGACTGAGCCCCTGTTAAAAAGAAATACTGTGTAGTTGGATTCTTTTTATTTACCTTCTTATCTTTAAAGGTTTTATGGTTTACATGGGGAGGGGTGACACACACACCCCTAACCCTCCTCCCCACACGGGGAGAGGTGACACACACATGCCTGTATACCTCTCTCACATGGGGGGGTGACTGACCGACTCTCCCCACCCTGCCCGGTGCTCTCTCTACCCTCCATGCCTGTCTGGGCCCCTGGGACGGATCCACCTCTCCTGGCACCTGGTGCCATGTCTTCCTGAGGCAACACATGGAGGGGCACATCCCCCCCGCAATTTCTGCCAAGGTTCACACCAGAATGTGGCCAACAGCAGCCTTTTGGCACTGTGCGGGAGGGAAGCGATGGGAGCTTCTTCCAGCCATGGGGGTAGGGGTGTGTGTGGAGGGATGACCTGGCCCATGTCTTTGCAGAGCTCATCTCTTCTTTCTGCACACCCCCCTCCCCCCAGTGCCTGGAAGCAGCTTGTCCCTTTCTGTCCGCACACTGTTGAAAGGCAGCTAACATCTCTAGGCTGCTGCTGGCCAACGACATAACCTAGCCTCCTCCTGTCCCCCAGCCACAGCACGGGCAGGAAAGGGTTAATCCCTAAGGTACATTGTGCACCAGGGCCCAGGGAACCTGATTGCAGGGACTTCAGCGAACCCAGCCAGAGAGGTGGCTCAGCAGGGCAGAGTGCCTAGGGGACAGAGCAGTCCCACGCTCCCTGGGGGCAGGACCCAGGGCTGGGGGAGGGTGGGTGAAGAGGGTGCTAAGCCCCTGCCTGGGGGTCTGCTGTGGAGGCTGAAGGGTTGGGGCGCGAACAAGCTGGAAATCACTTCCCCTCCTGCCACTCCAGAGCTTAGCTGAGGGGCGGAGAGGTTTCCCCATGCCAACGCTGTGTGGGGCTTTGGCACATGCAGGGCTTGGCTCTTCCTGGCCAGTGCTCTGGGCCAGAGAGTCTTGGGCTTTCCCGGGGTTCCAGCCCAGCCAGAGGCAGTGGGGGAAGGAAGGAGCCTGCCGGCCAGGCTGCCGATGAGCTGAGTGCTTCAGCTAGGGGCTGGCTCTCCACATAACCCTGGGAGTGGGATGCACCCTGCCGGGAGGGGGGGACCTGGAGGAGAAGCAGGCATGGGCGGGGGGGGAAATGAAGGGGCAGATCAGGCTGAGGACAGCTAGAGGGGAAGCACATAAAGGGCCAATGAGTGGGCAGCAGAGGCGACATATAACCAGCCGCCGCCGGGCACCTGCCCATACTTACCAGCCACTGCAGCTTACAGCGCACAGCCAGCACTGGCTGGAAATGGGGTGGGGCCCTGCTGGCCAAGAGCCCACACACAGTGGGGGGACTGGCTGGCTTCATGTGCTGTATCTTCAACCCACCAGCAGCCTTGCAACCCCCCTATCATCAGCCATTGGACCCCCCCCCCCACTGGTGCCAGGTGGCTGGTGAGCAGGGATCTGGCCAGCAGCAGGATCCACCAGTACAGAAAACATGGGACAATTTGTCCATTTTTAAGAAAGAATCGGGACACTTGCGGGAGGGTTTAAATATAGGACTGTCCTTTTAAAAATGGGACGTCTGGTTGCCCCCCCCGCCAACTGACAAAAGTTTTGCTAACAGAAGTGCTATGTAGACAAAGCCTAAGGTACTTGCCACCATGATCTCTAAGAGTGCATATTGGTAATGATACCTTTCCTAATTAAATGTCAAATATTTTGGTTGATATATTGCTGCTGTGAACAAGCTTAGGTGTGTTGTATTAAATGTCTTTGAGTGAATACACCCAGTGATTGCCCTCTCTTCATACAAATCATCCCCAAGATCCATCACTGCACCAAGGCCCACAAGAAATGAGTCAACAAAGACATTTATTTAATTTAAAAGGTCTCTCTTCTACCATAAAGTGCACTAGCATTTCCTGAGAAAGGGCCCCATTTAGCGCTTATGGTAGTTAATAGGATGACTTCACAGAGCTTTCGATCACGTGATAATAGTGTAACCTCATGGATATGACCCCTTTTCTATCCTTCTCATCCCCTTACTTCCTGCTTTATTACCTCTTTGTTACATCTTGTCTGATTAAATTGCTAACTTTTTGGCATAGGGACTATATTTTCTGATATTTGATCTGAGAGCACCTAGAATGATTTTAAATGCTCTAAAAACAATTTTGATAAGTGAATATTCAGAACATACATTTTTGAGTCTTCATATTTAAATCAGAATTTTAAATCTTTGGAAACTTAAAAATTATATAACCTTAATACAAGTGAACTTGACTCCTTATGAATGGCTGTGATCCTATTACCCAATTCTGTTAAAGCTTGGGTATGCACATTTGTTGAGCTAAAAATAAATGTGCATAATTCTTTAAAGGTTATATGCAATTGCTTTGAAATTTCCCATCAGCTGTACTTGTCTGTATCATTGTATCTCTGCTTGATACATTTTCATGTTGTAATTGTGTGGTAATTGTTTGCGATTGTGTCTGAGAGTTGTGTTTTTTATGTTGTAATTATATGATAATTGATTGTACTTTTATCAGAGATTTTAATGCTATTGTCTCCCAGAACATACTTGTAAACAAGCAAGTTATTTCAAGAAGTTGATGTGGGTTGGTAAATTAAATAAATAAAAAGGAGAGCATTTTCACAATGACAGCACACTGTGATTTATAAGAGGGTTTATTTTACCTTTTGGTTTAATGGTGAACAATCTACATATATAAAAAACTTCACCAAAAGAGCATTGCATTGTGGCTATAGCCAAGAAATGGATGCTGTGAGTATGCTATCATGTTTTATCATATTTATTCTCTGTTGATTAATTCTATATGGAGGACCATATTCTAACCCTGTACCTTAATAGGTTCATGTAAGTCCAAACTTGCACACAAATGCTCAACCCAAGTAACTAGTCTAGGAACTGGGCAGATGTACAAGGGATATGGGAGGATTATATCCCCCTCTCCCAGTGCTGGAGTGGCCGCAGAGCTGTTCTGCCAACAACTTCAGAAGTAGCCTATATGTCTGATACATGCCCTCACTGCTGAGTAGAGGAATAGAGGATTTGTTCAGTGATGGATCCTCTGTCTTTGCCACTCCCATCAGACCACCTGAAGACTCAATAAAAGCATTAAAGGAAGTTACTATAATTAATAAAAATTGTCATGGTTTTATGGAAACTAGATCCTGTCAAACTAACTTGATATTTTTTTTATGAGATTACAAGTTGGGTTGATAAAGGTAATAGTGTTGATGTAATATACTTAGACTTCTGTAAGGCATTTGAACTGGTACCAAACAACATTTTCATTCAAAAACTAGAATGATATAAAATCAACATGGCACATGTTAAATGGATTAAAAGCTAGCTAACTGATAGGTCTCAAAATATTATTGTAAAAGGGGAATAATCATCAAGTGGGTCTGTTTCTAGTGAGGTCCTCCAGGATCAGGTTTTAGCCATACGTATTTAACATTTTTATTCAATAATCTTGAAGAAAACAGAAAATAATCACTGAAGATTGCAGATGTCAAGAATTGGGGGAGTGATAAATACTGAAGAAGGTTTCAGAGTAACAGCCGTGTTAGTCTGTATTCGCAAAAAGAAAAGGAGTACTTGTGGCACCTTAGAGACTAACCAATTTCCACGGTATGCATCCGATGAAGTGAGCTGTAGCTCACGAAAGCTCATGCTCAAATAAATTGATTAGTCTCTAAGGTGCCACAAGTACTCCTTTTCTTTATACTGAAGAAGATAAGTCACTGATTCAGAGCAACTGGATTGCTTCATAAACTGGGCTCAAGCAAACAATATGCCAGAGGGAGTGAATAGGTGGACTGTGAGCTAGATACAGCTCAGACATTTTTGAACAGACTGTGAAATCTTTTTATTATTGTTATTGCCGTCTGAGAAATATTTCTTGGGAGTCTGGACCTTGACTATACCTTGACCAAGAAATTTGGATCTTGACAAAAAATAACTGATTACCACTGCAATATGGTAATATGGATAAATGTAAATGCATATATTTAGGAACAAAGAACGTAGGGCATACTTACACGGTGGGGGACTCTATCCTGGGAAGCAGTGACTCTGAAAATAGTTTTCAGGGTCGTGATGGATAATCCGATGAACATAAGCTTCCAGAGTGATGCTGTGGCCAAAATGGCTAATGTGTTCCTTGGATGTATAAATGGGAATTTCAAGTAGGAGTAGAGATGCTATTTACCTTTGTATTTGGTACTGGTATGATCAATGCTGGAATACTATGCCCAGTTCTGGAGTCCACAGTTCAAGAAGCATGTTGATAAATTGGAGATGGTTAAGAGAAGAGCAGTGAGGATTAAATGATTAACAAACATGCCTTATAGTGATAGACGCTATGAGCTCAGTCTAGTTAGTTTAATAAAGAGAAGGTTAAAGGGTGGCTTGATTACCATCTATAAGTACCTACATGGGGAACAAATATTTGATAATGGGCTCTTCAGTCTAGCAGAGAAAGGTATAACGTGATCCAATGGCTGGAAGTAAAAGCTAGACAAATTCAGACTGGAAATATGGTGTACATTTTTAACTGTGATGTTAATAACCATTGGAACAATTTACCAAGAGTCATGGTGGATCCTCTGTCATGGTGGTCCTCTGTTGCAATATCTTCATTAAGATTGGATGTTATTCTAAAAGCTCTGCTCTAGGGATTATTGTGGGGACGGTCTATGTCCTGTGTTATGCAGGAGGTCAGACTGGAAGATCACAATGGTCCTTGCTGTCCTTGGAATCTATGAATCTAAGGCTCCACATCAGGCTATCCCTAAATCTTGTTCTCTCCCAATCCTGCACTGTAGAACTGCACTGGTTCCAGTGCCATCTGATTCCCTGAACTCCTGATGGCAGAGGAAGGGTTTTCCCATAGTTTTCAATACAAGCAATGTTTAAGAACCATATTTTGGCCAGCATACCTGTGCACAGTATTACTGACCAGAGCAGGAATAATTAGAATGGCAATGGGGGTGCACAGTTGTCATTCCTGGGGGAGAAGTTCTACATTCACAAGTATTCAGAGCATGCCCTTTGCCACATGTTTGTACTTATCCCAGACCACTATTCTGATTTTCCAGCTTTGGAGGGTTTGTTGCATGTCTGTTATAGATGGATCTTGTGGGGGAGCCCAAATCAAGGTGAGACGCTTTCAGTTCTGATGTTGCTGTAGCTTTTTTTCCGTTTTCAGGATGTTTAGGTGTAGTGATCTGCAAGAATTTGACACCCAGATTTGGTCACTTTACAAGCGAGAATAGGGTTTTTTTTAAAAAAAGATTGCTAGCGGACTAGCACTGCAAACCAAACTTAGTATCAGCGAACCACACGGTGCTTTTAAAAATGTAGAGGTGAGACAGTAAGTCTGCACAGTAATAAGATGCCATCCTTAGTCATTTAACTGTCTATGACCATATTTATAAGGCTGCATCACTAAACTAGGATATTCAGTTTTTGCCTATATGAGCACACAGAAATTAATTAACCCGAGATATAAGAAGCTCCATGACATTTTTACTTTTAGTTATGAATTACTTCGCTTTTATTATTTTTTTAGATGTAACATTGTGTTTTATAAAAAGGCTTATAATTTATAGAAACATTTTCTTAAATATTAAAGCCAAAACCTGATCACAAAGGAAATTTTCAAAAATAAAATAAAAAACCCAAGCACCCTTGACATGCTAAAGCATCTTAGGTTGGGAATGGGGCTAGTTCATCTTATTTGTAATCTTTACAAAAATACTAGTACAATAAAATGCTCCAGTAGTTTTAAATGAGCTGAGATAATGTGATATAGTTTGCACTACTAAAAAGGAGCTACAAAAAAAAAGTAAAATATTGAGAACACAATAAAACATACAAGGACAATTGTTGATAAGTTTCCTATTCTCCACATTATTCTATTGTCAGACATTGCAGGGTAATTTAGGCTGTCTTGATTTGCTGCCATGTACAAGAAAGAACTTTTTAATTAAAGCTATTTCTTTTTGGATTTGGGGAAGGGGGACTGAGAACCAAACACTAACACTAAACCCTTAGCTGATTAGATAATGTATCACTTAAAATAGCATTACAAATGCACTGCCTAATTAAACTTCTTTCAAAAAGTATTTAGTGTTCTCATTCTGTGACTTTTGAAAACAAACCTGGCACGAAACATTAAAGAACTGAACTATTAGGGTACTTTCTGAAACATTGAAATTAGCAGAATGAATGGTTTTAATATGTTTCTTTTTAAAAACAAATAGTAGTTAATTCATTTCTTCATTTTTCTAAAAGAATTGTGCCAGGTTCAGAAAGTGAACAAACTTTTTGGCACACTATGCCAAACTGTTAAAATAATACACTTTTAAGAGACATTGTGATGGGGGCCTCTAATCACTCCTGGCCATTCTGGGGATTAGCTGTGAGGCCAAAGTCCCTTCTTGAAGTTGCATGCCGTCTCTCTCTCTCTTGGTCCTTAGCCCCTCTCTTGCTCCAGGAGCTGCTGCTGCCTTTCCATGATTCAGCCCTCTAGCCAGGTCACTCAGCGCTCTCCCCCTTTCAGGGTATAGTCAAAGTCTCTGTCACTCCTACCATGTCCCAGATAGTCTTCCAGTTCGCTACCCTGTTGGGGCCACTTCCCCAGTGGCAGGCAAGGGAACCTAGGCCCACCTCTATTCCAGGTACTAGCCCAGACTAACTCCAACTTTGCTGCTTATTCCCTAAACTGCTCCCTTTTCCCTACACTCTTGAGGATACACCCTTTTTGCAGGGCTGTCTTGGTACCTACTCTTTCCGTAGGTTCCCTCCCTCCCTCTCTATTAAACAGACTTCCTCCTAGCCACCCTTGCTGCAGCTTGCTTGGTTTATACTAGCCTAACCCACCTCTGCTTAGGTGAGCTTTCTTCTAATTAGGGCTTTCTTCCATTCTTAGTTTCTCCAGCTTGAAGCCTTTTTGGTTTATTCGGCCCACCTGTCCCAGTTCAGCTCTTGCAGGGCCAGTGTGGGGAGTACACCCTATCACAGATATATGCATCCAATTCATAATACATATTTTCACATTATTAAATTACTATTACAAGCATTTATGAAGCACCTGTAACCACAGTAGCTGGGTTCACTTTAGGTAGCTGTTAAGGGGTACATACCTCACACAGCTAATGAAAGAGTTAACAGAAGACAGAGAGCAATTAGTGGATCTGGTCGTACCTGGAGGGTGGGACAGGCCCTGAAGACTAACTGAAGATGAAGGCCAGCTGGGAGAGAAACTGAGTAGAGAGTATAAAGGAAGGAAGCCCAGCTAAGAAGAGGCTATAGAGAGAAAGGGGGAAGAGTATTGTATACCTTTGGTTGCTAGACAGTGAAGGAAGGGCCTAGAGATCGGTAGATGCACCATAAACTCAGGGAGGGGTTGTGGGAAAGGGTCTGCAGGAAGGTGGAGCTAGAAGAAGTACAGTGAGATATCCGCAGGAGCGGACCTTAACTGCTTGCTACACTTCCCTAGACTGGAACCAAGAGGAGCGGGAGGTCTAGGGTTTCTGTACCCACCTTCTGGGAAAAGTTGTATGGAAACATCTTGATATAGTACTATTGAGTTGGGGGGTGGGCCCCTAGAGAGAAATCATTAGGAGGCAGTGGCTTACACAGGAGCAGGAGGATAACCCTCCAGACCCTGGGAAGGAGTTCGAGTCTGTAGGGGGAGTAAGCATAGGTAGATGTGAAGAATTAAGTTCTGAGTTTAGGTTGCTGGACTCTCTGCTTACTGCAGAAGGGGTAGGACTGAGGTTATATCTATTCTGCAGTAAAAGACCTATAGCTAGCTCAGGTCAGCTGATTCAGGCTTATGGGGCTCAGACTGCAGGACTATAAAACTGCAGTGAGATGTTCAGGATTGGGCTGGGGTCTGATTTCCCTGTGGGTTAGGAGGGTCTTAGAGCTCAGCCTCCAGACCAAGTTTGAATATCTCATCACTGTTTTATAGCCCCATGAGCCTGACCAGCTGCAGGTGTCTTATTGCTGTGTAGACATACCCTAAATGTGATGCGGCTGGAGGGCTGAGTCACAAGAACAGGCAGACCACTGCATGGCAGGAGTAGCTGTCAGCAAGGGGGTGTTAGAGATGGAGAGCCTGCTCTGCCACACCCAACCACTGTGGGCCATGCTAGCAAGGGGTCCACTCTTTGATTAGTATGATGGTGCTAACACCATTTCCCAAGAAGAGGGGTATTTATACCATCATCTCTCATAGCACCAAACTAGATCAGCTTAGATGGAGAAAATCAGCCTCTTATACCCTGAATAAGAATCTGGACCTGTCTATTTTGTAATCAGAGGTGTGACCGCAGCATGTGTAGACATACCTGAGCTAGCTTTGGTATAGCATGAATACTGATAGCAGTGAAACTGTAGCTACACGTGTTAGCTGCCAAAGTATGTACCCTGGCTACAGGGCAAGCTTGTGATTGGGTGGCTTGCCTGTGACGCTGCCTCTTCACGGCTCTTAGTACCTGAACTAGCTAGGTCGGGTATGTCTACATGTGCTGCATTTGCAACCCCGACTACAGCATAGCCATACCCTAAGGCTGCTTTATGTCAGTCTGGCAGCATAAAGGTGCCTTAGAGTGGGCATTTATTAGGCTCTGGCACAATGAGATGACCTTTTATTCAGTGTGGTGCTATGGAAGTTGGCCCTTAGTAGCATACAGGAAAAGACTCTGGCTCTTAGAGGAGCTTAACTTACTCCAGGGCCAAACCAACACCACTTTCCGAATGGGGGAGCTGTAATCAGCTCCCAACTGGCATTGTCCTTTTTCCTTTCAGTGCAGGAAAGAATTCAGCCTTGAAGGTGTACTGAAGTGCAAAATGAGAACAAAAGCCTTAAAAAGAGCGGAGGAGTGTGCCTGATGAAAGCGGGGAGGGATAGCTCAATGGTCTGAGCATTGGCCTGCTAAACCCAGGGTTGTGAGTTCAATCCTTGAGGGGGCCATTTAGGGATCTGGGGCAAAAATTGGGGATTGGTCTTGCTTTGAGTGGGGGTTTGGACTAGATGACCTCCTGAGGTCCCTTCCAACCCTGATATTCTAGGAACTGATGGCTAAAATATGTAGGCTAGCGTAAGAAATGTTGGTATGCCAAAAATGAACACCCAAGTCCTCCTTCACTGTATGTCCATAATTTAGTGTGTCATACCATCATTACAATCTTTCATGTAAGGTATTAGCAAGATGTACAGGACAGAGATAACTATAAGTCATGGAGACATTTTTCAATCCAAAAGTACTTGACTTAATCATCTGGTGCTGAGCACAGTACATGTCATTGACTGATAGGAGAGAAGATGCATCTCAGTCACTTGGGCATTAACTTGTATAGAAGAAACCAGGATCTCAGCTAGCAGCATTGCTGCCAAGCCTGTGGGTTTCCTAAAACTTTGGGTAGCCTTTCACAGCTGGTGGTTGAATTATTTTTTTCAAAGGGGCCACAGGTAAATCATCATTCAGTTGGCTTTGGTAGATTCATAGGCATTTAAGGCCAGAAAGGTCCATGGTCCATTATGATCATGTAAATTTGTTAGTTGTTCCAAGGGTTCATTAGCCTTACAGTTCAAAATTTGCACCTCATTCCCAGTCTGAATGTCTCTAGCTTCCAGCTATTGGATCATGTTATGTCATTGTTTGCTAGATTGAAGAGGCCTTTAACATGAGGTAATTCTCTTCCCTGTGTAGCTACTGTGTTCTTATAAAGGTATGGAAAACAAAAAATTTTTGGTTGCAATTTAAACATTACACAACACGAAGACCAAGAGCAATCAGAACCTGGCGCTGACTAAGGCATAGGTGCTGGAACTACAGGTGTGGGGTTGCTGCGGGGGGGCTCTGGTCTGAAGTGGCTTCCATCATATACAGGGTTTACAGTTTGGTTCAATGGCTCTCAGCACCCCCACTGTACAAATTGTTCCAGTATCACTGGACTGAGGCACTCTGTAGCCCTGAGCCCTGCCTTCCAAAGTGGAGGATAGCTAACCTCTGGTCTTTGCAGCCACCTGCATATATTTATGTAACTATAGCCGCTACAGGTACTTATAGATCATGATCAAGTCACCTCTTAGCTTTTACATAAATAGATTGATCCTCTTAAGTCCCTCACTGTAAGACTGGTTTCCCAGACCTTGTATCATTCTTGTGGCTTATTTCTGAACAGTCTTGAGATTTTCAATCTCCTTTTTAAAATGTGGATACTGGACCTGGACATGATATGCCAGTAAGGCAGTACACAGAAATGATACCATTGCCCTGTCTAGCTATTGCTATTTCTGTTCCTGGGCACTGCCCCAGCTGGCAGCAGAAAACATTAAACTTGGTCAGATTGGGGCCAACAGGAGAGCTTGTTTGTCTTGAGGATTTTTGTTTCTTGATTAATTATTGATTGAACAGGGCATCCATTCGGTGCCTGATATTTTAGTGGGGTTTTTGGCTCCATGTTCTTTCTTGTATACAAGTTCCATACCTAATATTATGGCATAAAGGTTTTATCAGTCTGAGTTTGGGTTGATCATGAAAGTATGAGTGGTTTGTGTATACGAGTGGTGGGCAATCTGCAGCCCACGGGCCATGTGTTGCCCATCAGGATAATCTGATTGCAGGCTGCGAGATATTTTGCTGACATTGACAGTCTGCAGGCATAGTCCCCCACAGCTCCCCGTGGCTGTGGTTCACCATTCCCGGCCAATGGGAGCTCCAGGAAGCAGTGTGCTCAGGGATGTGCTTCCTGCAGCTCTCATTGGCTGGGAGCAGAGAACTGTGGCCACTGGGAGCTGCTGGGGGACATGCCTGGGGACCGTCAATGTCAGCAAAATGTCTGTTTACCCTGATGGGCCGCAGGTTGCCTACGAGTGGCAATGCAGGCACCCCCCCAGTGGCTTTCCTTAAAACCTCATGTACAGCACTGTGTGTGCTGCTTATTGCATATATTTTACAGAAATTAGAAATGTATTTTAAAATGATTGACTCTTTTCATAGCCATCCACTGATGAAGCCAGGGTCCCTTAGTTATCATAAGTCCAACTGTATATTACTTTGAGGTAGAGGGAAATTAGAAGTAATCCAGTTTCAGAAACCTTTCAAAAATTATCTAAAACAGCTCTTCTATGCCTAAGGAAGTTAGCTTTAAGGTCTGATTTCTCTGGATTTACCAGCTTCCCTAAGGGTCAATGTGAATCTCCCATTTCTAAAGATATAGCACTTCTATTTGTAGCCCTGTGAGATCATGTAATACTGGACCTTAAACCTGTTACTACTCCAGGTCTAAATATAGGTCTTAGGACAACATACATTTGGGTGAAACTGCATTATTTTGACAAAGGATTGTGATTTTTTTTAAAGTAGCTTTTTGTAGCTTCTCAAAGGTTTGGCATGTTAAAAGTAGCCACAGAGAAGGTAGCTTAGTGGGCAGTGTGATAAAAATGATAGGAATGCATTCATGTATCTATTTTTTTAATGTTTTCCTATATGAATAGCTCACAAAGAGTTCATTGTGAATATATTTGAAATTTGAAGTCACCCTGGATTGTTTCTATTCCCTGATTGTATAATATATGCCACTAATGAACACAGCATTCATTTTGTACATTACACAATCAGATATAATCATTCAAAATTTGTTTTGAGCCAATATTCAAAAATTCAAACTTTAAATCTGCTTTTCACTTCTGATCATGCTAATAAAATTCAAGCACTCATATGTTCATGGAAAGCAAGCATAAAACTATTGCAAACTTGGTCAAATTTAAATTAGTTTTCCAAAAAATATGGATGGAAAAAGCTTTCTCCTGCTAACACAGCTCTATTCCCTGGTATTTTGTGTGTGTGGAAGCACTTAAGTGTGAGGTTACTAATTGGCATTTCATAGAGGTTCATTTGTGTACCATTTATTGCTCACCAATAAATGACAAGTATCTAGGCCTAATCCACAGTCTGTGGTTACCATTTCTTTTCAGCACAAGAAACAGAGCTGTGATATTCACAGGAATATTAAGGAATAGCTTCTGTTCTTATGTAGATAAGTCTTTCATTCCTATGAAATCCTTTGCTTGAAGACAGCAGCCATCCAAAGTGTGGGTCATTGGTTCTGTCCTTCAGCTAAGACTTATCACAAATGCTTAGTTTTGGAGACAACTGGGTTGTGTTTACTGTACACAATTAAATATGCCTTGCCCAATTAAAAAAATCATGTTCATAAAATAAAATCCAGAAAATCACTAATACAGTGTTTATAGCCATTGTGATATACCTATAGCATATGATAAAGACCTTTAAAGATTTTAATCTCTTTCCACTTTGATTTCTTCTGCTGGAGAGACACTTAGGCTTGTTAAACTTCAGTTTGACTCAGGGTGCTTTTTCATATTCTTTATGATCAGTCTAAAGTGCACTCTCTAGTGAGTAGCTTCATTAATGATATAATCCTGTACAAAGTAATCAGATTATATTGATACTTATTCTACAGGCAGAAAAATAAGGTTAAAACAGAGGAAGAGGGGTAGCTCTCACTAAGTGGTCAATCTGTTTCCATGGTTACCAACCAGATGTTAAGATTTAAGTCTTGGGATGCCAGCACTCCCTCTTAATTTACTAAGCTATCTAAAGAGCATACTTACATAAATATGTGCTGTCTAGCGAGATTACATAGAGATGATCATTATTATTAATTATCTGTATTCTGTAGAGCTAAGGAGCCCTAGTCATGGACCAGAACCCTATTATATTAGGTGCTGTGCAAAAATATTCTCCATTACCTATGCAACCATTACAAAATGTAAAATGTTAATTCTTTTTGAATTTTTTTGTGTGAAATGTACTTATTTTAAACCCCTTTTTCACTCAGGGTGGAAAAGGGGAAGGTGGAGTAAAAGTGAGAAAATTTTTCCCTTCTACTTAACACTAGTTAAGAACTTTAGGGTTAATTCCTGGAGTTTTGCTAATCAAGATTGGTGGTGGTAGATTTTCAGGTAAGTAGCCTGGTTTGTAGATTTCTACGTTTTGTAGTTAGAACTTCAGATCCTTTGTTTTTCCTTAGTTTTACTTGATTCCAAACTTTATCCAAGATTTTGGAACTTGTTTTCTTTTTGGTTTCTTTTCTGTATTGTTTGATTCAATGTCAGTGTTAGTTAATTTACAGAATGTGTCAAAACAGCTATCCTAGACTGACATTCTTCCTCTGTTTATTTGGAGCATCCACCACACAATTCTAAAGTAGCTGGATGATTGGCAGGTCATCTTTAAGTACTTGTGTATACTCTATGGCTTTTTATACCAGTCTGGATTTTTAATATGCTGAACTGTCTAATGCTGAAAATGCCGTGAAGAAAATCCCAAACATCACCAGCAAAGGCAAGATCTACTTATTTAGCTGCCAGAATTCAGCAGTGAAGCAGCAAAAGGGACTTCACTGCAGGCCATTTGTGTTAGCAAATGCCACACACAAGTGAACTGCGAATAGTCTAGCAGGCAACACCAGATATGCTATCTAAATGGACTAGGTGAGCTAGTTAACTAATATTAGGAGCCACTGCAATTCATTTAAATGGATCTGTTCTTTTGGCAATCATCCCAAGAAGCAGACATTTATTTTGGCCAAAATGCCTGTGGTAGGCAAAGCACTTCAGATTGAATATGATCTACCTACCATCTATTAGCCTGAAGCTCAAACCATCCTGTTTTGGGTGAATAATTTATAATCACAAATTTGCCATTGTGGTGTTTGTCCAGTCTGTGGAGTGTACCAAACTTGTCAGAGTGGCATTTTGCAGGGTAAGAAAGCGTCAGAGTAGATGGGAAAGCTGCAGGAAATAGTGTGAGAGTCTATTCTGCACTGCTAGCTGTTTAGCTGGAAACATCAGGACATCTAAGATTTCAAATCCTATACATCTCCATACTTTTGAGAGAGCTCATCTGAAACACACTGAACCAAACCTGCTGAATCTTTTGACATTTATCATCATTATTAATTGGGAAGGCTTATGATATACAGGATTTAATCCTTTCCTGCAAGCCACATTTTGCCTATTAAAAATGTTTCATTTACGTTGGAATGGGCTGAAATCCTGACCCCATTGAAGTCAATCACAAGACTCCCATTGATTTCAAAACAATCAGGATTTCACCTGTGGATTCTTGGTACATAATTGTTAGTAGTGCTTTTTCATTCCCAACATCAGTTTCCAGATGAATGCCAAAGCTATTTACTTGGTTATCTCTCTGAATAAATAGTTTCTCAAAGCAGTTTCAGTGCTTTTTGATAGTCAAGCATCTGTTCAAGCTACTCTGGTCTGATTGTCCTCAGTTAAAGTCCTGAAATTGGAGAACATTTTCATGGATATCTGAAGGCAATTGCCTGGCCAAATGCTGCAGCCTTTAGCTGCAGATTGAATGTTCCTTTCTTGCTACCTAGTATTTGAGCTATTTGGGTCACATTAGTCCATTGCTCATTCTTGCATTTGCCAATTTACTCAACAGGATCCTGACATTCTTTCTCTTGGGTTGGTTCCTTCAAGAATTGCTTTTTAATTTTATTTTTGTAATTCTCTTTTGTGGCCTTTATCCACGGGTGAAAGTAAGTCAACTGACTTACCGTATGCTGGGGCCAGCTCTGGCCCCTGCTCTGGCCCCCGGAAGGGGCAGGGCTGAGGGGGTCAGAGCCAGCCCCAGACCACCCTGTAAGGTAAGTGCCCTGCTTTCTCCTCCCCCCTCCCCCACTGGGGTAGCAGCAGCAGCCCAGGGCTCCTGGGACTATTTAAAAGGAGCCCTGGAGTAGCGGCGGCGGTGCTCCGGCAGCTATTTAAAGGGTCGGGGTGGTAGAAACGGGGGAGCCCCAGGCCCTTTAAATAGCTGCCGGAGCCCCGCATCTGCTACCCCGCATCTGCTACCCACTGCTGGGAGCCTCAGGCCCTTTAAATTGCCCCCTGGGGAAGCCGGGCTGCCCCAGTACGGCGCACCGGCCCTTGCCGGTGTGCCGTACTGGGACGTATCTGCTTACTTTCACCTCTGCCTTTATCATAGGATTATTTCCAGACTAAATCTTCAAATCCTGACCTATTCAATTAAGAAGCAACATATTACTCCTATTCTAGCAAATCTCTGTCGGCTTCCCGTTCTGATTAGGGTTTATATATATTTATATTTTAGTCCCTGGCCTGTCTCCACTTCTTGGCACTCCATATTTGCAAAGTGCACTTTTTACTAATTATAAAAGCCCTTAGAGAACAATCTTTCATTAGGGCTTTTAGATAAACTCTGTGGTATATTAAACTTTGTTACTTCATGCTTACAATCTGATTTTAAGTGATCAGATGAATTTGATGTGGTCAGCTATGAAAATAAGCATTTTTAAAAACTTGCTTAACCTCTTTTAAAATTGTTAGACAGATGGTTCTGTGTTTTCAAAAGTGATTAATGATTTTGCATGCCCAACTTGAGAACCCTTCAAGAGCCTGATTTTCAAGCACCCTTGTAAGTGTCTCAAATTGGGTACCTATAATCATTAATCAGTTTGGAAAATCTTGGTCATGGAATTAGTCTTAGTGTAACTTTGTGCTTCTTACTGGGTAGAGGGATTGGAAACACTAAAGATATATACACAGAGGGGCATCTGTGTTATCATTAAGCATAAGAAAATAAAAGAGGGACCAGGATTGAGGGAAAATTGCAGGCGTCAGCTGCTATTTTTACTTGTTTTCAAAACTGTTTCCAAAACTGCACTTTCCCCTAAGACACCTAAAACACCACTCTACATATGCAAAGCCCAATTTGCATGAACAGATGGTTTTGCTTGCACAAATGGTTGTGCATGCAAATTTTTCATGAGTGTTTTGCAGATTTGGTGCCCATATGATGCAACATTCTTTGTCCTCCTGCTGATGTCTTTATTCGAAGTGGTCTTGAAAATGAGAGGGAGCCACAACCACGCCACCCCTCATCAAGAAGTGGGCAACGTGTCCTCCTTTGGTCTGAAGGATTGGTCCCCAAACAATCTGGTACTGAAATTGATTCTCTCCATGTGGGGCAAAATTCATTTCTGTGCAGAGGACCAGCTGGAGTTCTAAACACCATTCAAGGCCTATTACACCTTGCGCCTGGTGCTGTTTCTCTGTATAGGGCTGAATTTCACTCATGACTATAAACATATAGTCTTGGTTTGCATAGGATTTTATCAATTTTGTTCCCAATCCTGCAACTGCTAGCAAATAGGCATTGACTTCAATGGAGCTCAGTGTGGGCATTCTATTAGCTGCCACTACCAATAAGTAGCAAAATTATTATTTTTATGTCTGTTCTTCTTTTGGCTTTGGCGTTAGCTGTTAATTCCTTTTCATTATTTGTCACTTAGCGTTAGACTCTGAGAATTAGGAGGATATAAATTCTCAGAACCAAAGGTTTTCTTCATGTCTGCATCTCAAAATGCTATGGTGTCTCCAAGATGTGACTTAACTGTTAATTACTAATTGTTTGAGTATTAAATTTAATAAATTTTTGAGTAATGGAAGATGTTTGTTCAACTCTGGTTTTGCCAGTGTAACAATGTCAGTAATTCCATCAAATACTTGATAGCAAAATAGGTCCTTGAATGTACTTGTGAGCACTCTCTGAGGTCAGTGGAAGGTTCACATGACGAATTGACCAAATATTTTTGACCCTATTGTTTTGTGAAACCAATGCATGTTGGGCCTGATCCTATGCCTCACTGAAATAATTCCAGATGCCATTTTTTTTCATGTTGGTTTTGGGTTTTTTTGTTACATTGGGTTGAATAGGAGAAACAGAATCTAGTGTTTGCTTTGTTTCAGGTTTCTGCTCTTTTGGACTGTTCAAAAGCTGCTAAGACTTGAATATTGGTGAAGTGAAAAGGTATTTCTTAAATTAGAGGCTTTATACTCAAAATGTAATATTGAGCACATTGTTTTGCAAAATTGATGTTTAATGTAGAGTTCCACAGCTTTGGCTTAAAATGTTTCTTTAAATGAAAGGTAAAGGTATAATTTAACACTCTTCCACAATGTGTATGGTGCATGCTGTTGGGATATAATATTCAGGCCTGTCTGTAAAGGCCTATACGCTAAGAATTTAGGTATATTCTTATCGCTTAGCTAGTTATAGAGGTATAAAAGAAAAGAATCAAAATCACTGTTTGACTGTATAAGGCCTTTTCTCACTGTGACAGTCTGAGGCCCTGTTCTTAGGCTGAGATCTCTGGCTAAGCAGTAGAGGTGGCCATCAGCTGGGAAGCGAGTGGTCACATCCTTACATTCCAAACTAGTCTAATTGAAATAAGGTGCTATTGGGCTGTTAGGAATACAATCCTGTCCTGATAATGCCTATCACCTCCAGAGAAAGGGAAGTGCCTAGAAAATGTAAAAGGAAACTTAGTTTGATAGCATCCTGTCTGGCAAGAACTCGCTTATCAACAGACACAGCTGGGAAACCCTTAGGTCTTTATAGATGTAGTTGTGAAATCCTCATTTCTGTGTTGTTCTATCATTGTAGTCCCCATTTCCCTATTGTTTGTCTGTATAATCTCTGTCTGGTTCTGTGATTGTTTCTGTCTGCTGTATAATTAATTTTGCTGGGTGTAAACTAATTAAGGTGGTGGGACATAATTGGTTACAAAATCATGTTACAATATGTTAGGATTGGTTAGTTACATTTCAGGAAAATGATTGGCTAAGGTATAGCTAAGCAGAACTCAAGTTTTACTATATAGTCTGCAGTCAATCAGGAAGTAAGAGGGGGAAATGGGAACAGGGAATGGGAGTGGGGAATTGGAATCGTTGGGGACACTGGGTCATGGCCACTAGGTAACTCGAGGGGATGGAAGACCACGAGTGTCGATGAAGCCCCCTCGCACTAGGCCCAGGTGTCCTTGCCCCCCTTCCCCTCCCGCCTGGAGGCACTCGCAGCAGCTCTGCGTACTAGGCCCAAGTGTCCTTGGCCCCCCCGCCTGGAGGCACACACAGCAGTTATGCTGAGAATCTGCAACAATATGTTGCAGAATCAGACTGCCTGAAACTAAGCAAGGCCACACAGGGGAGATATGGAAGAACAATGCTGAATAAAGCAGCTTTATGTATAGTTTAACAAATGATACAGAGAACCAGGGAACTAGCTGGGAACTGGATTGGCTGGCTATATGGATACTTAGGGCAGCTTGCTATTGGATAAGTATGCTGGGAAAAAGGATGTATAAAAGCCTGTGTAATTTCCTGCTCTGGGTACAGGATTTGAGATTCAAATCTCCCTGTACCTTTTTGAAGCTTCAAATAAACTTTTCTGCTTCTCCACCCCATTGTAATTATTGGGTGTAGCACACTGGGTAGAGAACCAACTCAAGCTGTTGTTCAGCCTCTCGGCACTGGGTGCCGGCAACAGCTTCATGTTTTGCTAAGGGGGGGATGGGAACAGGGACACAGGTAAGGCTCTGTGATGTCAGAGCTGGGAAGGGGGACACTAAGGAAGGAAACTGGAATCATGCTTGCTGGAAGTTCACCCCAATAAATATCGAATTGTTTGCACCTTTGGACTTCGGGTATTGTTGCTCTCTGTTCATGCGAGAAGGACCAGGGAAGTAAGCAGGTGAAGGAATAAGCCCCCTAACATGCCAATACCCAATTATCTCATTACTTCATCATTAATCTATCCTGGTGACTTTGTGTGATAAGCGTCAACATAACTGGAAGGCCAAATCTCCTTATCAGTATGGTTGATCCTGTTTGCACTGGAGGTCCAACATAATCGGTATATTACTATATAGTTAAAGAGTGAGAGAAGATTATGAATTTAATTTTGAACATTTTGGGCCATATTTTAACATAATATAGGCTGTAAAGATGCAGATAAGTACCTAGTGGGACTTTCAACAGCACCTAGGTACCTAACTCCTATTGGGCACTTTTGAAAATCCCACTAGTTGCCTATTTGCATCTTTATATGACTAACTACCATTAACAATGTGGCCCTTTGTGTGTTGAATGAGTCTAAACTTGACTGGGTTTGTAGAAATATAAAATTATCAATTAATACTTTTAAGAGCTATGCCTTAAATAATCATATTTAAGTGTCAGTTACTGAGAATGATAAGAATTTAAACACTTTAAGTAGTAATAATAAATTATTTGTTCACTGATACTTAATTAACTTTAACTGGCTTGGTGATTACCAACTAAATCCCCAAATAATCTGAAGAATTTTAATATTTCAGTTACATTTCTTATGTATATTTAAGTTGAGAACAAAGCAACAAGATTTTTTTTTCAGTCTTATTAGTCATCACTTTCTCTAGTGTACTAATATTTCCCATGTAATGTTATTTAGGTGTGTTTAAGTTTGAAAGTATCAAGATTTATATTCAACTGATGTAAAACTTTCTGCATAAAATAGAGGAAAGTTGTTGTAAGGGGAAGTTATAGACAGATATAACATATGTTCAATATTTATATCCAGATAATAATATTAGATCACTAATATAGCAGAAATGTAATGGTTTTGTAAATATCCTCTCTGTTGCTAATGTGCTGCTCAACTCTACAAACGTTTTAATAATAGACCAACTCTTAATTGAGAGAAACTCCCATTGAAATATGTATAGAGCTAGTTGAAGTTTCTTGTGTGGGAATGTTTCCGTCAAAAATACAGTTATGCTGAAACTTAAATTTTTCACAGGAAAATATCAAATCCAATATAAACTACAGTTTTCCCACAAGAAGTGTTGAAACAACAACTTTGGTTTTGAGTTGACATTTGGAAATGAAATGACAGTTTTCATTTCATATCAAAATAAAATATTGCTTCATTTAGATTTTTATTTTTGGTTAAAATGTCAATATAGTTTTTTTATTTCAAAATGTTGAACTGAAATTACAGTGACTAGGTCCAGAATTTATTATGCCCATCTTTTGTTTACTTCCAAATATAATCAGACATCTGTCTCGGCCACACTTAAAAATTATCACCATATATACCCTACACCAATAACTGGGAAAGTCTAACAGCTTTTTTGTATAATTTACAAACAATAGTGCAGAAAAATTTGTAGCTCAAGGCTCTTCTCATGCAAACACTCACATGCTTAACATTAAGCATATGAATTGTTTTTTATTCTGAAATGTAAACCTGTTTCTTCTAAGGGAAATTTTTCATATGTAATCACTAAGAAATTACTTAACAGGGTTTTAAAAAATTACATTTTATTTAGGTAAAAGAGCACTGTCGGTTAAAATAAAATGATACTTTCAAATGTTTTACTTTGTATTGTTACTAATATAAAACTATAATTTGTCTTCAATTTAAATTACTCTGTCATACTGCAAATTGCTTTTCTGCTAATCTCTGTAAATGCATAGTTTGTTTTTTAAACTTAATTTTTAAATATTGTTTGATATTCACACATGCATACTAGAGCTGGTCAGAAAATGGGTTTTTCATATTGCAAAAATATTGTGTTTTCAAGGAAATGTTCATCCAAATAAGGCCAAAAAGCCAAACATTTTCACAAAACAAAATTATGGAAAGAAAATCAGTCAGTTGTAACCTTTTACTTAAACTTTTAAAGATATAAAATAAAGAAATGTCAAATCAGCCACTTCGAAACAACAAAGAAAAAATCAAAGCTTTGTCATTTTCAAAACACTTTGCCCAAATTATTTTGTGAACTAAATTACACCACTTTTGATTTGTCAAAACAGCATTTTCTCATGGAAAACTTTCAGTAAAAATCTTCCAATCCCCCTAAAGCATACATCTATATTTGACAGCAAGAGTGCCATTCCACTTCTCAACAATAATTAAAAAATAAAATCTTACACCACATCTTCTATCTCTAAAAATTTGATAATAGAATACACCTTTAGGTTCTAACATTCTATTTCACTGGAGTAAAAGCTCCCCACAGTGTTTATTATTATTCATTATTTTTACTGTGGGAGCATCCAAACTGCCAATAAGAAATAGGTCCTTATTCTACTAGGTACCATACAAACGCATAAGAAGACATATTTCCTGTTCCAAAGTATCAATTAACTAAAGACAGACACATACTAACTCATTTCATGCATTCACATACTAAACACCAGACATATTATTCTCAACATACTGTTGGGGTAGAAAGTGACAAAGAAAACAGCAAAGGAGGAGGAAAAAACCCTTCCCAGTTATACATGTACATCTGTAACGGAAGATGTGAAGAGAAGAGCTAATTAACTGTTCAAATATCTTGAAAGGCTGGTCATCATCTGGGATGAGAGGTCCCTAAGCTTTCCTATTGCATCTAATAAGGAATATAAGAAGATTCATGGGTGAGATTCTCTTCCTCTAATTTCCAGCGTAAATTGATCCATGGTCAGTTTATACCCATTTGTTTTTCTGTCAGCATGGTCCTTTAGCTTAAATACTATTTACCCTCCCTGGTGTTAACTATCCTGATGTGTGTGTGTGTGTGTGTTTGTGTATAAATATATATATAGGGAGCAATTTGTTTACTGGCATGGCAGTGTGGTCTGCAGATAGGGCACTAGACAGGGACTCTGAAAACCTGGGTTCTATTACCAGTTCTGCCATTTACCTGCTGTGGGATCTTGGGGCTGTCACTCCACCCCCAGCATCCCTAGTTCCAGCACCTATTGTTCTTAGATTCTGGCCTGTTGATTCCCCCCTCACTAGTGCATCATCCTCACTACAAACCGTGACTTGTGCCAGTGCAGTTTGCCACAGTGTCATTGATTTTTTTTTTTGATACTTGAAGCACATTCTTTAGATGACTTAGCTAAGGACACACTGCTCTCCATAACTCAATAAGCCAAAGTGGCTAGAAGGTTTTTCTGGTCAAATGCATTTAGAAATCATAAATAAAGTGAATGAGAAGTTTTCTCTAAACAAGGGAAAGTTTGCAAGTGTTCACAAAGTGATTTTTTTTTTTTTTGCCCCAGCTGTAACTCTGAATTGAAATATATCAGGGTTGCAAAAGGAACTAATGGAATTATGTGGAATTTCTGAATCTTGCAGCATTTAAGAAAGTCTGTAATTTTAAATTATTTTTAAATCATCCTGCAAAATCTAACATAATTATTCAATAACCTCTGTAGGGCTTTTTAAAGACACCTACATGTTAACCATTCCTCTTAAATTCTGTAAAATTTTTCCATGAGGGAAGGGTGAGAGTTACATTCTTAATTGTTCTTTTAATTTGATGAGAGAAACTCATGCTTCCTTAATTTGAAAAACAAAATCTAATGCTAAACTGCTGCACCAAGGGACTTCATTAACTAAGCTTTTGTTTTCCAATTAGTTTAAGTAAGAAGTTTCTAGCAGCAATTTCTTAAAAGCAACAATAAACAAGCAACAACAATAAAACAAATGCAAGTTAACCCATTATTTAAAGAGCAACTAATATTTCACACTGCAGCAAAAGAGAAATGTGGGATTCAATCATAAGAACAACTTTGCTGGGTCAGACCAATGGTATCCTGCCTGACAGTGGCCAGATGCTTCAGAGGGAATGAACAGAACAGGGCAATGTTGAGTAATCCATCCTCTGTCATCCAGTCCCAGCTTCTGGCAGTTGGAAGGTTAGGGACACCCAAAGCATGGCTAATAGACTTATCCTCCATGACCTTATCTAATTATATTTTGAACCCGGTTATGCTTTTGGCCTTCACAATATCCACTAGTAACGAGTTCTACAAGTTGACAGGGTGTTGTGTGAAGAAATACTACTTTTTGTTTGTTTTAAACCTGTTGCTTATTAATTTAATTGGTTTACCCTGGTTCTTGTGTTATGTGAAAGGGTAAATAACACTTTCCTATTCACTTTTCTCCATACCACCCATGATTTAAAGATTTCTATCATATCCCTCCTTAGTCATCTCTTTTCTAAGCTGAACTGTCTGAGCCCTGGTCTACACTACAAAATTACTTTGGTATACCTATGCTGCTCGGGGGTGTAAATAATTCACACCCCTGAGTGACATAGTTATGCTGACCCAAGCGCTGGTGGCATAGCTACTGCCTCTCATGGAGGTAGAGTTATTAAGCCATGAGGAGAGCTCTCTCCCATTGACTTAGACGAGCAACTTCACCAGAAGCGCTAAAGTGGTGCACCTACACCGGTGCAACTGCGCTGATACAAGTTTCTAGTGTAGACCTGTCCTGAGTCTTTTTAATCCTTCCTCATATGGAAGCTGTTTTATACTCCTAATCATTTTCGTTGCCCTTCTCTGGATCTTTTCCAACTCTAATATATCTTTTTGGATATGGGGTGACCAGAACTGCACCCAAGGTGTGGGTATACCATGGGTTTATATAGTGCCATTATGATATTTTTGTTTTGTTTTTTATCCCTTTCCTAATGGTTGCCAACATTCTGATTCTTTTAGACATCCACTGCACATTGAGTGGATGTTTTCAGAGAACTATCCATGGTGACTTCAAGATCTTTCTTGAGGGGTAACAGCTAATTTAGAACCCCACATTTTGTATGTATAGTTGGGATTGTTTTTTTCAATATGGGTTGCTTTGTACTTATCAATAGGGCCCTACCAAATTCACAGTCCATTATGGTCAATTTCATGGCCATAGGATTTGAAAATTGGTAAATTTCACATTTTCAGCTGTTTAAATCTGAAATTTCATGGTGGTGTAACCATAGGGGTCCCGACCCAAAAGGGGATTGTGTGTAGGGGTTTGGAAAACCTGTTGTAGGCAGGTCATGGGATTACCACCCTCACTTCTGTGCTGCCTTCGGAGCTGGACAGAGTGGGGAGGTGGGGGTGCGGGGCTCTCTGCAGCTGGGAGAGATACCCAAGAGCAGCCTTGCAGGGAAAGAGCAAGTCCTGTCCTGCCCCAGCCCTGCCCAGACTAGCAGCTAGGAGCCCCCTTTGCTGAGACTCTCCCAGCAGCACAGGGAAGATCGGATCCAACTCCACAAGCCGCCTCCTCCTCCACGAGCCAAGTCCACAAGTCCCAGAGTGTCCTGCAGCAGGGGGAGGCACCTGGAGGTGGCACTAGTTCCCCCCCCTCAAAGCAGCTGTTCAGAGGATGGACAAGTCCTGTCCCTCCCCAGCCCAGCCGGAGCTAGAAGCCCCCTTTGCTGGGGCACTCCTAGGAACAAGGGGACATCAGATTTCATGGGGAAGGGCAGTCTGTGATTCATTTTTTTACAGTCATTAAATTGGTAGGGCCCTACTTATTAACACTGAATATCATCAGCTATTTTGTTGCCCTGTCACCCAGTTCAGTGGCATCCCTTTGTAACTCTTTGCAATGTATTGTCTGCAAATTTTGCCATCACACCGTTCATCCCTTTTCCCAGATCATTTCTGAATACATTGAACATCACAGGTCCCAGTACAGATCCTTGGGGGATTCTGCTATTTATCTCTCTCCACTGTGAAAACTGACCGTTCATCCCTACCTTTGTTTTCTTATCTTTTAACCAGTTACTGATCCATGAGAAGACCTTCCCTCTTATCTCATGACTGCTAACTTAGCTGAAGAGCCCTTGGTGAGCGACCTTAACAAAGGCTTTCTGAAAGTCCAAGTAGACTAAATTGACTGGATTACCCTTATCTACATGCTTGTTGACCCCTCCCAAAGAACTCTAATAGATTGGTAAGGCATGATTTCCCTTTACAGAAGTCATGTTAACTCTTCCCCAACACATCACGTTCATTTGTGTGTGTGATAATTTTGATCTTTACTGTAGTTTCAACCAGTTTGCCTGAGACTGAAGTTAGGCTTACTGGCTCGTACTTTTAAGCGATATGTTACATACCACAATTAGTAGTTCTACAATTTTCATATTTGAGTTCCTTCAGACCTCTTGGGTGAATAGCATCTAGTCCTGGTGACTTATAACTGTTTAATTTATCAATGTGTTCCAAACCCTCCTCTATTGACACCTCAATCTGGGACAGTTCCTCAGGTATGTCTCCTAAAAATAATGGCTCAGGTGCAGGAATCTCTTCCATATTCTCTGCAGTGAAGACCTATGCAAAGAATTCATTTAGCTTCTCTGCAAAGGCCGTGTCTTCCTTGAGGGCTCCTTTAACACCTTGATTGTCCAGTGGCCCCCACTGCCTGTTTGGCAGGCTTCCTGCTTCTGATGTACTTATTATTTTTTTGTTTTGGGCTATTGCTTTGTGTGTCCTCAGCTAGTTGCTCTTCAAACTCTTTCTTGGCCAGTCTTATTATACTTTGGCCCTTGACTTGCCAGAGATTATGCTTCTTTCTATTTTCTCACTCGGATATGACTTCCAGTTTTTAAAGGATGCCTTTTTGCCTCTAAACCACATCTATGCTGCTGTTTAGCCATGGTAGCATTTTTTTGGTCCTCATACCTTTCCCCTCCCCCACCCTGATTTGGGGTACACCTTTAGTATGAGCCTCTATTATTATGTTTTTAAATAGTCTGCATACAGTTTGCAGGCATTTTACCCTTAGGGCTGTTGCTTTTAATTTCTGTTCAACTAACTTCCTCATTTTTTGTGTCGTTCCCTTTTTTTTTTAAATGCTACTGTGGTGGGTTTCTCTGGCATTTTCCCTCCTTGTTAAATGTAATTACATTATGGTAGTTATTACTAAACAGATCAGTTATATTCCCCTCTTTGACCAGATCCTGTGTTATATTCAGGACTAAATCAAGAATTGCCTTTCCCCTTGTGGGTTCCATGACAAGTTGCTCCAAAAAGCATTCATTTAATGTGTCTATAGATTTTATCTGTGCATCCCTTCCTTAAGTGGAATATACCCAGTCGATATGAGGATAATTGAAATTCCCCAATTTTATTGCATTTTCCGCTTTTGTAGCCTCTATAATCTCCCTGAATATTTCACAATCACTTTCACCGTCCTGGTCAGGTGGTTGGTAGTATATTCCTACTGCTATACTTACCCACCCCCAGGGTCACATAGTCTCTACTCCTTCCTGGTGTCCTGGAGAACTCCCTAGCAAAACTCCCCTGTTTGCTGCTCCTGTTCACTAGCTACTCTGGTCGCTTAGGAGCTGAATTTTTAAAACCCCGTTGTCACTGAGTTAGCTGTGCCCCCTTTGCAAGGGATGTCTTTTCTAAGAGAGATAGGTTTCAGTACTCAAACATATATGGACCCTATTTCATTTCCCGGGAATTAAGAAAGTCTGAGAAAACAGAACACCAATTAAGATTTCTTTGGAGGAAAATAAGCATCTCCTGATAGGATACATTTTTTAATTAAGGGTGGGAATTGGAGAGAGGCGAGATAAATGATAAAAACAAACTCTGTTTATAAGTGCTGGTTTTATGGATTTAATACTTGGTTATCCTAAGGAATTTTTGATGGAAAGCACTCCTGTATTCATACCCTAGACACTATTGTAATATCTTTGAACAAAATATGCCTTGTGACGTATCATTTGAAAACTAATAACTCTTGGTCAATAATATCGTGGTGAAATGTGTATAGCATCATTATGTGTAAAGTTATGAAATCCCCCTGTATAATATTATTAGCAGACATTCAAAACTGCACAGCTCTGCCTAAGCAAGAGTTGTTAAACAGGCCTATCCTAAGCAAAGGGAAGTGTGTTTACCTCAATTTACGTATGAGTAGTAAACAGGGCCAGCAAGACAGCAGGGGGAGACAGAGTAATTTGCATTTCAGCAAACACAGGTGGGGGAAAAGATCATGGAGCCGCCTTCATCACCAAACTCCATATCGCTTTCCTTGCTATTTGAATAAACTTTCCTTTGAGTGGTAATCTTCAGAAGAATCCACTTCAAAGGTTCTGTGGACTGTCAAAGAAAGAGGCAGAAAACACTGAGTTATCTCTCTTTCACCTAAGAAGACAAAGGCATGAACACCTTTGGGCCTCTGAGAGGGACCCTGATCAAGGAGAGGGTCAGTCACCATCTTGCTGGAAGACTGTGGGTGAGAAAGGCCATCCTGAACAGAAGCCCTGAACCAAAACTTGCTAGATTCTTTTAGATGTGTGTTTTCACTTTTCTTTGCTGGTAACCATTTCTAACTTTATCTCTTGTACCTGAATTCATGAAAAACCGTATATTATTTTGTTAATGAACTTGTTTTATATTTAATCTAAATCAATCCAGTGTTGCATTTAAATTGAACTGTTTGGTAACTCCAGTTAAGGTAACAAACTGTTGAATATTGACTCTTTACAGGGACAATGAACCTTAATATCTGAACTATCCAGGAGAGGGCTGGACATTGCAGAACACACATTTAGGGAAAGTCTGAGACTGGGAGTGTGTTGGGGTCACCCTGCTGATTGTAACCCAGGCTGGTGGAAGCCAGAGTGGGTCTGTGAGGCTTTAGATGGGCTGCAGGGGTCAGACTTACTGAATCAGGGCTCTCTAGCATACAGTTAGTCAGGGTGCAACCTGCATGCTGGTAGGCTTTGTGAGACGCCCAGGTTGTTGGCTACAAAAACAAAGCATTCTGAAGTGGCACCACAACCCCTTGCTGGTCTGGATTCCACTCAAGAATGTGACAGAATTATGTTGGTGAAATTATATGTGTATAAATGAATAATTGAGTGTTTGATACGGGTTAATGTATAGAGGTAAAATACAGATAGGTGTTGAATCAGTCGTGACCATTCTACTTCTGCCAAAAGCCCAGTTTAAAGAATACTTGAGAAAAGTGAGGTTAGACTAGAACAAACTAGTCTAGAGATTATCAATTTTTTGCAGCTGTTTGAGGCTGACCGCTTTTTCCATGAATATATTAGTATTTAATTCTGACATGTGATTATGTCTCCACACCAGTGCACACTGCAAGAAACTGAAAGTGTAGTGAAGGGATAATAATTTAATTTTTACACAACATCCCAGTTTTCTTGAATAATGCAAATTAGGTCTCTTAGAAAGTGATTAAATCCCATTTTTTCCACAGCTGCTTTTTAAATAAAAGGTCACACTTATATTTTTGGAAGAAACTGCTACTAAGCACTTCCTACTGAAAATAAATGGAAAACACAAGCTTAGCTAATGAAGTCTCCTGGTGTGGAGTTTAGCACTAGATTTTGTTTTAAAATCAAGGAACCAGGAGCTGCTTAAAGACGATGATCCCTACTAGAGCTTCTAATTAATCCTTTGAACGTGTATTAAAAAACCCTGGCTCTTCAAAATTACTGAACTAGGGCCACTAGAGAAGGAAAAGACCTGTGAAGTCATCTAGTCCATCTTCCTGACGCTGCAGGATTATTTTCTAGTTTACATTTACTCAAATCTAATTTTAGATTTCCCCAGTGTCCCAAGCAGTTACCACTTCCCTTTGGAGGCTATCCCACAGTTTAAAAGATGTCACTCTCAGGAAGTTTTTTCCTGATATTTTAGTATCTAGAAACATTTTCTCTTAAAGTGTCCTCACTTTAAAAAGGATGCTGAAAAACGAGAAAGTATTCAGAGAATATCTCAAAAATTATTTGTGATCTGGAAAGCATGTCTTAGAATTAAATATTTAAGGAGGTCAAAGTATTTAGCTTATCAAATAGAGAAGGTTAAGATGCAACTTAATTACAGTCTAAGTATACAGGGAAAAGATAGGAGATATTAGATGGATCTGTAAAATGACAGACCATAAGAATAATACAATCAATAGCCAGAAGCTAAAGTTTGAGAAATTCTAATTGGAATAGATACAGCATTTTAACAGCAGGGATATTTAACCATAGGAACAGTGAATCAAGGGCAGTGGTGAATTTATTATCACTTGGAGTCTTTAAATCAAGATTCTAAAAGAGATGCTCTAGTTCATTCACAAGTTATTGGACTTGTTATAGTGTTAATTTATGTAATAGGGAACAATAATTCCCTCCAGTACAAGATATATTGGCAGAAATTCTATGACCTCTGTTATACAGAAGGTCAGACTGGATGGCTCCAAACATCCCTGCTCACCTTAAAATCTATTACTTCTTGTCTTACTAGCAGTAAGAATTTTTTAAAGTACATCAGAAGCAGGAAGCCTGCCAAACAGGCAGTGGAGCCAGTGGATGAAAAAGGTGCTAAAGGAGCACTCAAGGAAGACAAGGCCATTGAAGAGAATAAAATGAATTCTTTGCATTGGTGTTCACTGCAGAGAATGTGAGGGAGATGCCCACATCAGAGCTATTCTTTTTGGGCAACAAGGCTGAAATACCGTCCCACACTGCTGTGTCAAGAGAAGAAGTTTTAGAACAAATTGATAAATTAAAGAGTAATAAGTCACCAGGACCAGATGGTATTCACCCAAGAGGTCTGAAGGAACTCAAATATGAAATTGCAGAACTACTAACTGTGGTATGCAACCTATTGCTTAAATCATCCTCTATACCAGATGACTGGAGGGTAGCTTATGTAACAATGATTTTTTTAAAAGGCTCCAGAGGCGATCCTGGTGATCGCAGTGAGCCTAACTTCAGCATTGGGGAAAATGGTAGAAACTACAGTAAAGAACAGAATTATCAGACACATAGATGAACACAATATGTTGGGAGAAGAGTCAACACGACTTTTATGAATGGAAATCATGCCTCACCAATCTATTAAAATTCTTTGAGTATGTTAGCGAGCATGTAGATAAGTGTGATCCAGTTGATATAGTGATAGTGTTTTGGATTTTCAAGTGATATTGTCTTGGATTTTCAGAAAGCCTTTGACAAGGTCCCTAACCATAGGCTCTTAAGGAAACTAAGCTTTCATGGGATAAGATGGAAGTTAGCCTCAATAACTAGTTAAAAGAAAGGAAACAAAGGGTAGGAATAAATGGTCTGTTTTCAGAAGGGAGAAAGGTAAATTGAAGGGTCCCCTAAAGATCTGTACTAGGATTTGTGCTGTTCAAGATATTTATTAATGATCTGGAAAAGGGGGTAAACAGTGAAGTGACAAACTTTACAGATGGCACAAAATTAAGAGGATAGTTAAGTCCAAAGCTGACTGTGAAGTACTACAAGGGGAATCTCACAAAAATGGGTGATTAGGCAGGAAAATGACAGATGAAATTCAATACCAATAATTACAATAACCAATGCATATCGGAAAAAAGAATCCCACCTACACATATAAAATGATGGGTTCAAAATTAGCTAAACTACCACTCCAGAGAGTGATCATGGAGTCATTGTGGATAGTTTTCTCAAAACGTTAGTTCAATGGGCAATAGTGGTCAAAAAAGTCTAACAAAATGTTATGAACTATTAGGAAAGGGATAGAAAATAAGACAGAAAATATAATTCCACTATATAGATCCATAGTATGCTCCACATCTTGAATACTGTGTCCAATTCTGGTTGCCCCATTTCAAAAAAGATATGGTGGAACTGGAAGAGATACAGAGAAGGGGAACAAAGATGATCCAGAGTATGGAACAGCTTCCACACAGTGAGAGACTAAAATGACTAGGTCAGGTCAGCTTAGAAAAGAAATGACCAAACTATAAGGTCTATAAAATCATGAATCCTCTATATATGATTTGAAAAATTATCTGCAAAAACCTAAATGGGTTAGATAGAAATATATAGAGAGAGGTTCTGTCAGGCCCCGACAAGCCCTTATATATGTGTGGACATGAGGATGGAGGACTAGGGTGGAGGGCATCTAGGATGCTTCCCTTGGGGCAATTTCATTCTGCACCACTCCCAGTACAGTGCTGTGTTTGTAAAACAACTGAGCCCATAGAAAGGTACTATTGCCACACCGATACATGATATGATGCTTCTGCATGTGAAGATCAAAACTGCATTTTTCATTTTTGCCACTATAACAGATGAAAAACTCATATATACTTTGCAATCTATGGGTCTGTATGACCCCAACTCACTTCTGGCACATTTCACCCTCCCACTGGATACATACATTTTAGATTATTGATCCCCACTTTGCACTTGTTTTAGTTCTCATTTTGTTTTTTTCTGCTTATGTTTTTGATCACATAAGGTCCATTTGTGTTATTTTTCAGTTTTCACTGGTGTTTGCAATTCTTACCAATTGAGTATCATCTGCATATTTCACTAATGGGATTGTACATCTGCTTCCGGATTAAGAGATTATTGAAGATAGCAAAGAAGGTTTGATTTAGTTCCAGTCTCTAACTTCTCTGAACTGGATATGTTGCTTTTTATCACTGTCCTTTGTTTACAGGCATTCATACAGTTTTCTATCCATGTGATTTATCCAAGTTGATTTGAATTAAATTTGATTTAATGATACAATACAAAATGATACAAATGATACAATACAAAAAATGAATGTTCTTGAAGAATGGGTAGAGCTAGAGGCTTTTGACTTAACTATATTTAAACCACAAGTGGAGACTGACAGCTATTCAAGAACAAAAGTGCATCTAGTTCATCATTTTGGCTGTGTCGGAGAAAAAGACTTAGTGACATGTTGCATTCAGAGGATGAGTGCTTTGAGAACATTTTGTTTATTTCAGTGGGAACATCAGAAACAGATTTTTTTAAAATAAAGTCTTCATTGTGTATCTTCTTCAAGTTATACTTTTTTAGTCAAATCTCTGGTAAACTTGTAACTAAATTTTAAATTGTCAGGTAATACTCTTCTTCCATTTTGTAACATTTTCATCTGCTTTTCATTTTTTTCTCTAGACTCTGCAAACCAGACTGTAATTTGTATGTGACAGGATACTATTTCTAATATATACAAAGAAACTGATATGTAAAAAAATTAATGTAATTCTACCATTTTGTTTCTGTGGAGGAAAAGGAAAATTCCATTTTGGATAATTACACTCTGGATTATCTTTATTTCCCCTGGAGATTACTGGGTAAATTATTCTTCACTAACTGTATTAAACTATTGTATCGTGTAATTCCTTGTTGAAAATATATAGTACATTACACCTCAGAGTTAACAGCACTGCAAGTGATCTCTCTATATATAGTATCAACGTTTTCATGTGTTACTTTCCTTTTTTATTTCAAATTTTGTTACAAGTAATTCAGAAATATTCACAATGCACTGGTCTTTCACCTTGCGACTCTTATGAGTCACACTGCTTTTTGTCTCCTTCCACTTCTTGCAGTTAGCTACTCTGTATTTGTTTTGCTTTCACCGCTTGGAAATACTTCATGAAGTACACTATGAAAACTTCATACAGTATGTGTGTCCTGCTCTCTGTCAAAGAGTATAACTACTCCTGTCTATCTCTTTGTGTTGCAGATCTGGTTATGTGGTTATTGAAGCTAGAGTTACGGTGATGTCCTTCAGATTAAAGAGAAATCAATAGGTATTCTTGAATGGCTTTTGAGATAGCCATAGAAAATGAGAAGTACATAGATGCTACGTAGAAACCCAGATGTAAACAGAGCAATAGGGTTGTGCATGCAGAATAAATAATGCTAATACAGAATCTCTGAGTTAAGGACAATAACATTATTTGCCTTCTCTTTCTGTATTTTGTGTGTTGGAGATGGGGAGGAAGAAATCTGCTTAAAGTCTTAGACAGAAATTCTGTAAGGCAAGGCCTTGCAAATGACACTGGTTAAAGGACATAATGAATGCAAATGTCAAAGTGTTGTTTAGATATACCAATAGCTGATAAAAGATCTATAAGTAGACTATCAACAGTGAGGCATAGAATTGTGTATCATGACAATACAGAAGCTTCTCTTTCCCTCCAGTTCCTCCAGCAATCACATACACATTCAACAAAAGGAGGGCAGAATGGAACCTGAAGAGCCTTGTAGGGGAGAATTCCTACGTGAAGATATGCAAGTACCAATAAGCCCCTTCTGAGAGCTCCCCTCCATGAATGAGTGCAGTCACTTGACAGCAGCACTGCCCACCCTACAACAAACCAGACCCCCATTACCAATACCTAGTTAATGGTATTTCTGAAAGCTGCAGTATAATCAACAAGAACACATCCGTAGTGTTTGTCAGAAGCAGGAGATTGTCACCCATATTTACTTGGGGTGTTTCAGTACCATGAGATTTTTCTACAGCCAAGAAGAAAGATGTAAAAAAAAATCTAGTCAATAGCAAAATAATCTATAAACAAGTATGTATCATTCCCATATGTGCTGCTCAACTAATTGCGAATATCAAATATTTCACAAAATTTATATCACTCCCTCCTCATTATTTAATACGTGTCACTCTGATTCTTACTTACATTGGGAAGGTCTGGAATAATTTTGTTAATAATCTTATGGTGATTTTGTCGTTTTATAATAATCTTCTGGGTCAGGTTGTTACTAGGACAGGGAAGAAAACAAGAATTCTGTTTTGTGAAGAATTTTGAAGTTTTGGCAGTTGGTTTTGTTCTGCATCAGGATAAAACAAGGACATTTCAAAAAAATTTGTAAAAAAGCAGAGAGGGAGCCTGGAATAGCCAATAGTCCAGTGGCTAGGACATTCACATGGGATGTGGGAGACCCACTTTCAAGTTACTATTTTGCCTCATTCAGAGTGGCAACATGCCCCAACCACCAAGCTTTAAAGTCAGTTCCACTCTGTTTGGCCCAGTGAGTATTTAAGAAAAGCTCCAGTAGAAGAGATTGAAAATAGCCAGTAACCTGGTCAATCACACAGCACTATGGGCTTTTGTGGGGAGTCTCTCTCTCATTTTGATCAGAAATTCCACACTGGAACTGAGAAAGCTTCCCAACAAAAGTTTAGTCGAAATTGATACATTTCTGCAAAAAGTTTCAGTTTTGACAAATCGGCATTTTCAGATGAAAACCTGTTTTGTCAAAAATTCCCAACTGGCTCTAGTTCTTATTCATTGTTTTCATATTATTGATAAGGAGAACCAGCAGGCCTTTGAGGAATGGATGAACACAACAATCCAGCTCTTTTTCAGCGATTCTTGTTGTTGGTGAGATCTGTCATAGAGAAGGAATATAAGACCCAGGTTATAATATAAGTTTCAGTTTTGTTTTAGGTCAGTGTTTTCCAAATGATGGGTTGTGACCCACCAGTGGGTTGTGGGAAGGTTGTAGATGGGTTGTGGGGCCAGTGCAGAGGGGAGGCCCGGGATAGGGGCGGGTGTTGGAGAGTGAACTGCCCTGCACACATCCCACAGTGATGGCTTCTGTCTTGCAGGACTGGGCCCAACTCACTATTCTGTGCATGGGGTCTCAGCACCACTCAGGTTTAGCCCACTTGCTCCTCCAACATGTTGGAGGGGTGACTGGGCAAAACCTGACTGGTGTTGTGACTCCATGTGCCAGGTTGCAATGTACAGAGTAGGGGGGGGCAGGCCCCGCTCCATGAGACAGGAGCCACTGCTGTGGGGTGAGTGCAGGGAGGGCTCGCTCTCCAACCCAATCCCTCTGGCCTCCCTTCCTCACCAGGCTGGGATTATGGTTGTCGTACTACAGCAAAGGGTGCTGCTGGGGTGGTTGGTATCCCCTCAGCAAGGCAGGGAGAAACAGGCAGCCGCTGCAGAGGAGCAGAAGAATGCTGGCCTATGATTTTGGAACCTCTTACTTGAATTTAGACTCTGGGTAGGTCACAAAATGCAATTGGTGGGTCACCATCCTAAAACATTTGGGAACCACTGTTTTAAGTACTTGTTATACATCCCAGAGTTTTGCTGAATAGACAAAGACACTTGCCTTGAAAGTAGACTACCAAATACCTTATTTGTATAGACTGGAGGTTTATAATTTCCCCCCAGAATCATTTGATTTGTTATTGTTCTCCATTTGGTACAACCAGAAGTAAAAGGGCAAAGTGATTAAACTTACCACATGCCTTTCTTATGCCTGAAAGCATATGAATATTTTGGCACTGGGAGTTGAGATATCTAAATGCTAAGCACTAGAGCAAAATGGATTAGCCTTCAGTAAGGGGAGTTTCAAGTTGCCAGAGCCAGAAGGTTAACAGAAAGCAGTGTGTCATATTTGCTAGTTTCCCCTTTTACTATCTTGCCCAGAACACCTGGTTGAAGTGTTAGTCGTAAATTATAATTCAGTGAACGTATTTTGAATTTCAAGCATAAATCTTTTAAAGTGTTTGCAAGAAACTTGGTTAAAATTGTGGTTCTGAAGAAGTATTCTGTGTTGATTAATATTATCATTGATATTCTATATACAAAGGAGTATAAGGTAGAAAGCATCTGCATTTTTGATACCTTGAGGGCATTCAGAGACCTTGAGATATTCTACTTTTTTCCTCAGTGTGATATTTAGGAAACATCCACAAACATTTTTTAAATGGTTCCTTTTAACTAGTTCAATAATATGAATTTGCCAAGAATGCAGAAACTTTCTTAGATTATAAACCTGAGAATTATTTAAGGTTTATTCCCAGTATGTATTGGGCTCTGCTGGTTTGTCACTGAATTTCAGGTAGAAAAACTGATACACAACATCCTTCCCAGCTAGTCATAGTTATATATTGGTTTATATTTTCAGTGAATAGCTGTTACTCTATCAATTGGGAACATGCATCTTTAGCTGACAATGTGCAGCAAATTCTAAATTTAAAATGAAGACTTGGCAAGAAAACCAAAGTAGGCATGTAACTTTTCACTGCAAAATGATGTGTCAAGTCCATGGTTATCTTGCATCATTAAGGAACAAATTGTGATATTTTGCCACTGGCCCACATTTGGGGCTATATGGAGTAGCACTGCCTCACAGGAAACTCCGTGAGAGATTGTGCTTCTAAATGTCTCCTACTGAAGACAGTAGGTCTGTGTATGCAGAATAAGTAAATGAATGGAATGGATGCCATATGGAGGGCAGATAGATGCTGAGTGAATTGTTTTTTGTCTGGGGGAGGTTGTGTGTGGAATAAGTATGTGGAGGTGGAATGAAAATGGGTGTAGACTGAGTTAATATGGAATCAAGTAGTTTGGCATAATGTAGTGACTGCATGGAATGGGCACCGTGGGATACCCAGCTAGGCAAATCAATGCATATTTGTGCGTGTGTGTGAGTGTGTGTGTAAGTAAAATACAGCAGTGGTTATCAAAGCCGGTCTGCCGCTTGTTGAGGGAAAGCCCCTGGCGGGGCCGGACCACTTTGTTTACCCGCCGCATCCACAGGTTCTGCAGACTGCAGCTCCCACCGGCCGCAGTTCGCCGCTCCAGGCCAATGGGGGCTGCGGGAAGGGCGGCCAGCGCATCCCTTGGCCCACGCCGCTTCACACAGCCCCCATTGGCCTGGAGCGGCGAACCGTGGCTACTGTGAGCCACTATCTGCTGAACCTGCGGACGCAGCAGGTAAACAAACCTGTCTGGCCCGCCAGGGGCTTTCCCTGAACAAGCGGTGGACCGGCCTTTGAGAACCACTGAAATACCGGATAGTACGATGTGGTCTAGTGTAACGTTTTTTATCAGCATGGTTTTGAAATGGTTGCATTCCTCACAAAGGGCAAATCTCCACTTCAAAATGGTATAAAGTTGCCATGAATAGTCCTGCAGGGATATAAGATATTGCACTTTATTAAAGCTAGTGACAGATTTATGTATAGAAATGCAGTTACAGACCCATCCTGGGCCTTGGGCTGGGGTTATCTGGGGAGGAAAATTCCATATTTGGGAGAGAAGAAACATTTTTTTATTGCAGTCTTTGTGAAGTCTGCTGAGGAATTTGGAATGATACATTAAATCCCACAGAGATGGTTTAGTGGGGAAGTGACACATGATAATTGTAGGCCATCAACTGCCTGTGATAAATTGCACAGGTATATATCACATCACATGCCTGATTCAGTTTTTCATATGCTCCTCTAATATATCACATGGATAGCATCTCTGTATATATGGGGGTAAGCTCTCTGCTGTAGGGGGTTTCCACTTGGCACAGCAAAGGCTTGGTGTCAGGAGCAGGTTGTGTCTCCATGTTTCTCTGTCCTGACACAAGTTAGGGTGGCAGCTGGCAATGGGGAATCATCAGTGGAGGACAGTCAGAGCACAACACCCTTCTCCTGCCCCTGTACGAGGAGCTGTGGGAAGAATGGCACAGGAGCTGGCTACTCTGCTGGGACCCTTCCCGACATGCCAGGAGAATCCCCAACAGAGTGGATAAGGTCTGATTCCTTCCTTTGTGTTACCAGAGCGGGACAAAGGGAATGGAACAGGGCAGCATTTCTGATCCATGGTACCTATCAATCTGTGAATCCCAGAAAGGCACTGCTGAACACCTGGTAAGTGTGAAATGAAAACCTCACAATTCATGGCTTGCCCTGGCTTATTGTTTAAATGCTCATCCTTTAGTATAAAATCTTTTAGTTGCCTAGACAGTGTGGCAGGAGCTATTATTTGCTGCCCTTTGACTTTTCTTTTCCTTTTTGTTTCTTGTCCATTTAAAACAATTAATCCATTTTACTCTGATTTTCTTTCCATTCTGCTCTTTCTTGAAATGAATTTCTTTCTATTTTTTCCAAGCTAGGTTATCATCCTCTCTCAGTGTTCATCTGTAGTTCATATATTTGTTTAAAAATTTTATTTATTCTTGATGATGGATTCTCTATATCTGCTACACCTTCCTCTGAAAGCTTTGCAATATGGAGTCATCTTCTTTTAGCTTTGATCCTATCTGTATTGAGTCAGCTCTTAGAGTCCTTCTTATTATTCCTGTCTGTCTTAAAGCAGTTCCTTGGAAACTCTGCAGCTAATCAAATCATTTTCTATAACATCCATCGATCTAGTTTAGGGGTTCTCAAACTGGGGGTCGGGATTCCTCAGGGGGTCACCAAGTTAACTCAGAGGCTTGCTTTGTGAAAGGGATCACCAGTACAAAAGTTTGAGAACCACTGATCTAGTTTACTTTAAAAACATGTGCCAAGCTATGACTGGTTTTACATACACTGGAAAGGTTTTATAAAAGTGAATTTAATACTAGTCACAAAGGGTGCTGAACTGAGAATCCTGGAATGAAATCCTGGCCCCACTGAAGTCAATGCCATTATCAGGATTTTGTCCACAGAGAGCAAGGGACCCAGTCCAACACCCATTCAATAGAAAAGACTCCCATAGACTTCTGTGGGCATTGGATCAGGTTCAAAGTGCAGTAGCAATGCAAGTTTCCCTACACAGTACACAAATATACCTAAAACCTGTTCTGGAGGTATCACATCTATGGTGAAGGAAGGAGTTCAGTTTTTATATCCATTCAGTTCTTGCCTTTCAGATTAGGTTCCCAATCCAGAAAAGCACTTGCCTATTAGTTTATATTAAGTCTGTGAATTCTGTGAATGAAGTTATTACTTCAAGTTACATAAAAATTAAGTATATGATTAAATGCTTTCTAGCTCAGGACCTAGACATGAAAAAGGGCCACAAACAGTGCCATTTGTGGTGAATTTTGTGTTGTAGACACCTATCCATTAAGAATTGGACTGAGACCAACAGTTAATTTAGCACAAGCTACCAAACAGGCATCAGTGGGTACTTCTGGTCATTAATAGCCCAGTCTGGACTGGAAACAGAATCTTCAAAGCTGAAAGGCTTTTTATTCTATTGCCAATTCCATGAATTCAGTCTGTTTAAAAAATAACAATTACTTACTTCTGTTTCATGTTATAAGAAGTTTGATTTCTGTTGTTTCAACAAGTTTCAAAGTGTGCTCTGACAGTTGACTGAATATCATGAATAGAAGTGATCACAAACTTCCAATAGAACATTTTTGACCAAAAAATGGCTTTTTTACAAACTGAAAACTTTTTCTTACATGGAAAGTTTTAGTTTTTTTCAATTTTCTTCCTTTTGCTCCTTTTTTTAAACTTTACCGCCTCTGTTTTTTCACCACTCCTTTATACAGTGGCAAAATAGAAGAAAAAAAAGAAAGGAAAAAGAGGAAAAAAGGGAGAGAAAGGGGACAAAAATCCAAAATACCCCCCCTCCCCCAATTTTGGTTTTCAGTTTTCTGTTTTCAATGTTTTGATTACAAAACATTCCATTGCTGTGGAAAATTTGAGACAAAACCATTTTTTTGGGTGGAAAAAGTACCATTTTTCACCCAGCTCTGATCATGAGATTTATTTGTATAGGTCCAAATATATTCATCTGACATGCAGAGAATTTTGTTTTGTTTTTATGACAAGGTGGCATTTTCCCATTATAATGAAAAGATAGAAGTGTTGTGGGTTCCTTTTAAACTTAACACAATACCCAGATTTTATTGGTTTTTCATTAGTGCAGGGCCTACTATTTATACTGTGTTTCGAGGGTGAAACTGACATCTTGACTTCTTTACACTGTATAAAATGGCTGGAATGGCATGAAAGGATCCTAAAAGTGCCAGTTCCAGCCATGGGAGAATTCTCCTGGTGAATGACCTACAGACATCAGCTGTAAGGCTGCTTCTGAGGACCCCTTTCCAAGCCCCAGTGTAGGGAGCACATGGGGGACAGGGCTGGGATGATAGCAGGCAGTGCTGTGGTGCATCAGGTGGCCCCCAGGAGCTGTCTTAAATTATTCATTATTAAATTATCTACCTGGGGCAGCCTATGATCAGGAGGGTGCAAAAGTGACTTAAATCCACCTTTGCCTCCATTCACTCTGGGCTGTGAGTTCTGTATTACCCCTTAGGGTACATCTACACTGGAATAAAAGTCCTGTGGCATGGCCATGTCTGGCCCAGGTCAGCTGATTCAGGCTCATGGGGTTTGGGCTGTGGCACTCAATATTGTTGTGTAGACATTTGGGTTTGGGCTGGAGTCCACGCTTCAAGACCCTCCCACTTTCCAGGGTCCCAGAACTCGGGCTCTAGCCCGAGCCTGAATGTCTATACAGCAAAGTTGCAGCCCTGCAGCCCGAGCCAGGCAAGCCCAAGTCTGCTGACATGGGCCAGCCATGGGTGTTTAATTTCTGTCCAGTTTCGTGCCATGGTTTGTCTTCCTGTACACACCAGTTTGAAACTCCCTCTGCCCTCCTATGTCTGAAGGGAAAAGTTTATTTCATGGACGAGGAGAAAAGAACGTTTGAGAAGACAGTGGTACGTAGTCAGCAAGAAAAAAAATAGAAAGAAAAGGTTCCACATGCTCCTCTAGGAGTCAGTGCCTTCTAAATTGACCGACAAGGTGGACCTCCCCAGCATGTAGTGCTTAGATATTTTTAAGTTTCATAGTAAATTGGTCATGTTTAGCCTGATTTAAGTGCTTCATATTTTTGCTGTACATTTATCTCCCGTTTCAACCACCCAAAGCAACCTATCCACTTTGTGCGTTTACTTGACTCTTGATGCTGACCATATCTGTGACATTTTACCAACGTCAGGGTGAAATGCAAGCTTCACCTCTCTACCACATCTTTCCTACATCAGTAATACTAATCACATATTTTAAAACTTAGCCTTTTTATGGAAAGTGAGAGAGTTCCAAAAGGCCAGGCACGGCTCAGTCTATTTGTTAGACTGATATGTTGCAAGGCACTTGGACAACCTGGAGATAAGTGTGTTTAGAAGTACCGTAAATAGATTAGATTCAACTTTACTTGCGTTTGTACTTTTGATTTTTCTGTTCTCACTGGTTACCTTGTTCATTGCATCATTTTGTCTATAGTCTAATATTTTCTACTTCACTCTGTGCACTGTCCCCTTTCATTTCCTTTGTGATGCTGAAAGCTTTATTGGGGTGACTGTAGAATGCGCCTCTTTTGTATTGTTTCCATATTTGTTTAAATAACTGATATTTTCCTAAAGTAGTTTAGGTTTTCAGAAAAACAATCCATTTCAGAAATGCTGTTTTATATTCTTTCTTCTTTTCTTGTTATGTTTTTCATTGCCTCTGTAGCATTATATGTAGCTAAATAATGTTCAGGCCATTTACTAGATAGTATACATTAGCTTTTATTAGACTTTTTATTCCTGACAGTAGTTTCTGTGATTGTATATATGGAATTAATGTTTATTGTTTAAAAGGGCTTTTAAAGAGTCTCTGGTGCTTCATAGGAATTTTTTTTGTAAACAGCTCTTATATTTCCTGGTTTTCATATCTGGGCCATCCTTAGGGTTTTCTTCAAAGACTGTGAGCAGATTGGCAGCACTATTGAAAAGTCTTTTTTCCTTCCCTCCAGAGACTTTTAAATTGAGCTGGGAGGGAAACAATTTTACTGTCTTGTGAAAATTTTCAAGACTTTAGAAAACACAGACAGTGGCCCATCCCCACAGAATAACCAATAACCTAATGGTTAGGGCACTCACCGGGGATGTAGGAGACCCAGTTCAAGTTCCTGCTCTGAATTAGGCAGAGCAGGGACTTCAACTGGGTCTCCTACATCCCAGGTAAGGGCCTGGACTATGGGCTATTCTGAGCCTCTCCATTTCTTTTTCGCTCTGGTTCTGCCCCGATATTACTTCCTGAACTTGAGAAACCTTCTGCTTTTGTTTGGAGGAATCAGCATTTTCTAGTAAAAAATTCTTTTGTTGGCAAATCCCTGATCAGCTCTACTCTGAAATCCTATCAAAACTCTGATTTTTTTCTACACTGGAGAGTTTTTGTTGACATTCCCAGAAGCCCCACTTTTTCTGACACTGCAGAATCATTCAGAATGATCTCATGTCCAGGCACAGTATATTTCTGAGATGGGAACAACAAATGGTGACTTCTTCAAAATGCAGTAGATGCCTTCAGATATAATGTATAATACAACTATAGTTAAGACATGTAGAGGAAAATGTATATTCACCATTTCAGCAATAATTGGATTAAGACCCAGTTGGCATTGTTGAATATGCAATATTGATCACTTCCAAGGAATAAACAACAGAACAGACCTTAAAGCTGATGATAGATGAACCCCAAAAGGTTGTGAGGTCACTAAAGTTTGTAATCTTTTCCAGATCTTTTCAAGTATTCTCCTTCTCGTTTTTTATCTTTCTCCATTTCTCCCCTTAGAGAAATTACATACTACTTCTTCCCCTGACCCTTGTGCTGCACTCCTTCCCTCACTTCTCCCTAACTCTGCTAACTTACTCTAACATCCTGATTCTGTACTTTCCTCCAGGCCAAATCAGCTCTCAAATCTTGACCTAGCAACTCTTATTTTTCATCACCTTGGATTCTTTTCATTCTCCACTTTCCTCTCTCACTTTCTTTCTTTCTTAACCAGATCCAGACTTATTCTGGACTCTGGCTTCCCAGGTCAGCCTCCCCTATCTTCTTGATGTTCTGATTTCTTCCTGGGATCTCAGCATGGCTGGGATAGCTGATATTTTCAAATCTTGCACACACCAGGGCTTGCTTGAGTCAGAGGAACCTCATAACATGATGAGTGCCTCTCGGATTAGGAAAGCCAGCGAGGATGCACAATTTGAAAATAACACATGGCACAATAATGCCTGCAAGACCTGTGAGCCAGAAACATCCATTAAGGCACTGTCTAAGCTAAAAAAATGATCTGTTGATGACAATGATCATCAGCAGTGGGTTTCCCAGGGCCTGGGTCAACTGGCATTGAAAATGATTTAGTTGCAGTGTAGACTGTAACACCATTAGAGAAAACCTGCTATAGACCTGGTGGAACACTGTGTCTATATCTCAATTTCTGTAACAATGTTGAAAATGGTTTTCGTCCATCTCCATTGGCAGTCAAATCATTTTCAGCACTAGTTAGGTGTTGAAAGAGGAACCCATTGCTGACAACAGAAATGGATCATTTTCTTACTGTACTCAGACTGTTGAGCTTGGATTAGAGTTTTTGTTTTAACTGTTCTGAACCAAAAATCTTAAAATACTGTATGTATAAACTAGGTTCATCAGCTAATTTCCACCATGTTAATACTTTGTTTTATGTAATTTATTGTACCTCTTTGCATAACTAAAGCAGCAAAATATAATGTCTTTATATACAATTCTACGTGCTTTCTTTTATTACACAAATGTTTAAGTTTGGTTTAGTGTTTGGGTTTAAGTACGGACTTATTTATATTTTTTCAAAATGAATTTGTCCATTCCTAATTAAAACTGATCATCATTTAGCTTATGCAACAGTACTTTAAAGCTTTCTTTCCCTGTGCATATGGCATCTAATTACATCTTAAATAGTAAAGAGCATCAGAAGTACAGATTTTTCTGCTCTTTCCTCATGCTTAGCTCCACCTTCCTGGTTGGCACTGAATAAACAATATAATCCAGATTTTTTATGGTCCTTTGCAGTTACTTACCATTGTTAACTCAGAAATTGTTGTGATTTCTAAAGCAATATATATATACACACACACATTTAAAATGTTTGTTTGGAAAGGATTTATCTTGTATCTCATTTGTATGTCTATCATGAAGTGTCATGAGGGTTCAGATACGTATCTGTTTGTCAAAATATTGCTACTGAAAAATGCTCTGCACTTAAAGACTTATTTCTCCCTGTTAAGAGGGGCTGATTTTCAACACCATAAAACCCATAAACACTCTGCATAAAAGTCTTTCTCAGAGGCTACATTTTATTGTTACATTCAGAACATTATACAGCAACGAGAATGCTGCAGTTTAGATTTCCTTCGGTCTTTACTAGTCACATGGTGCTATGTCATTTATATTATGTTATGAATTTAGTTGGCTATCATGTGATACAAGGCACTGTACAGTATGCTAATAACAGAATAAAATGCAGACTTCCAATTTAAAGAACACTCTTCTTTGGATCAGAGATTTGCTGTTAATTCACTGAGGGAGTATGTGATTTACAATTCTGGCAGTAAGTTTTGGATGAAAATAGAGAGGGAAAAACACAGGTTAATTTGGGCATTTTACAAATGCAGACACTTCACTGCATGGATAGTATGTGAACAAACTAAGAGGAGAACCGACTGTTTTGAAAAAAGGGAAGGTTTGTAATAAAAGATGAGAGAGAAAAGGCTTTGATTTAATGTGTGTGAGAGAAAGATGGAGGGTTAGACCTTGGTGGATGTAAATTGTCATACTTCCATTGATTTCACTTGAACTCTGACAATTTACACAAGTCGAGGATCTGGCTCAGAGAGCTTGTAATTTCATTCTTAAAATTGCATTTTGCCATTGCCCAGTGTTGGGGTCAAAATCATGCATGGTATAGATCCCTCAAGAGACATGTAGGCTTCATAACCACAGAGGCAGATGTGGTTCCAAGAGGGGAAAAAGCAATCCTCATGGCAGCTGTGTTAACAGTTTACATGACAGCCCAGCTCTTCCACACTTGCAATGGTGGAGTCTGGGACTCCATGAAGGCCAGCTGCCATTAGGGAAATTAAGCAGTGATGAATAATATCAGGTGAGGCTAGGGTGATCAGATAGCAAGTGTGAAAAATCAGGACACTTTTTTTGGGTGTGGAGAGGGTAGTTGCCTATACAAGATAAAGCCCCTAATATTGGGACAGTCCCGACAATATCAGGGCATCTGGTCACTCTAGGTAAGGCCCATATTCTCAGCTAGGATGCATTGCCCTAGCTCCTGTGAGCCCAATGGATCTATGCTGCTTTACAGCAGCTAAGTGTTTAGTCCATAAGGTACAGATTCCTCCCTGATCTGCCAGTGGAGAACATGCAGGTTGACAGTTAGTCTGGAAGAGAGTAAATGGAACTGAACACCTGAAGAGTGAACTCTTGTCTGACAGCTCCAATCAGAACTCAGAAAAGCCGATAAGACAGAGAGGAACAGCAGGCTTAAGATCTACAACCATTAAGGGTGGGGAGGGCGACTAGGGACAGCCCTGTCAGCTAGAAGGTATGTGTCTCCAACAAAGTTTATGGGGAGATGTTTCTTAGATGTGAGGGAAGTTCATGAGGATATAGGCATGTTAAAAATAGTTCTACAGAATATTAACTATATGCAGAGATGGATTATTAAGGTTTTTGGAAGCTGTGTCAGTTTTTGCTTTACAAAGCATACAAAATGGGGAAGAGATGGCCAGCCCTCTGTGGAGATAGAGGTGGTTAGGGACTATTTAGAAAAGCTGGACGTGCACAAGTCCATGGGGCCAGACGACTTGCATCCGAGAGTGCTGAAGGAATTGGCGGCTGTGATTGCAGAGCCATTGGCCGTTATCTTTGAAAACTCGTGGCGAACCGGGGAAGTCCTGGATGACTGGAAAAAGGCTAATGTAGTGCCAATCTTTAAAAAAGGGAAGAAGGAGGATCCTGGGAACTACAGGCCAGTCAGCCTCACCTCAGTCCCAGGAAAAATCATGGAGCAGGTCCTCAAAGAATCAATCCTGATGCACTTGCATGAGAGGGAAGTGATCAGGAACAGCCAGCATGGATTCACCAAGGGAAGGTCATGCCTGACTAATCTAATCGCCTTTTATGATGAGATTACTGGTTCTGTGGATGAAGGGAAAGCAGTGGATGTATTGTTTCTTGACTTTAGCAAAGCTTTTGACACGGTCTCCCACAGTATTCTTGTCAGCAAGTTAAGGAAGTATGGGCTGGATGAATGCACTATAAGGTGAGTAGAAAGCTGGCTAGATTGTCGGGCTCAACGGGTAGTGATCAATGGCTCCATGTCTAGTTGGCAGCCGGTATCAAGTGGAGTGCCCCAAGGGTCGGTCCTGGGGCCGGTTTTGTTCAATATCTTCATAAATGATCTGGAGGATGGTGTGGATTGCACTCTCAGCAAATTTGCGGATGATACTAAACTGGGAGGAGTGGTAGATACGCTGGAGGGGAGGGATAGGATACAGAAGGACCTAGACAAATTGGAGGATTGGGCCAAAAGAAATCTGATGAGGTTCAATAAGGATAAGTGCAGGGTCCTGCACTTAGGATGGAAGAATCCAATGCACCGCTACAGACTAGGGACCGAATGGCTAGGCAGCAGTTCTGCGGAAAAGGACCTAGGGGTGACAGTGGACGAGAAGCTAGATATGAGTCAGCAGTGTGCCCTTGTTGCCAAGAAGGCCAATGGCATTTTGGGATGTATAAGTAGGGGCATAGCGAGCAGATTGAGGGACATGATTGTTCCCCTCTATTCGACATTGGTGAGGCCTCATCTGGAGTACTGTGTCCAGTTTTGGGCCCCACACTACAAGAAGGATGTGGATAAATTGGAGAGAGTCCAGCGAAGGGCAACAAAAATGATTAGGGGTTTAGAACACATGACTTATGAGGAGAGGCTGAGGGAGCTGGGATTGTGTAGCCTGCAGAAGAGAAGAATGAGGGGGGATTTGATAGCTGCTTTCAACTACCTGAAAGGGGGTTCCAAAGAGGATGGCTCTAGACTGTTCTCAATGGTAGCAGATGACAGAACGAGGAGTAATGGTCTCAAGTTGCAGTGGGGGAGGTTTAGATTGGATATTAGGAAAAACTTTTTCACTAAGAGGGTGGTGAAACACTGGAATGCGTTACCTAGGGAGGTGGTAGAATCTCCTTCCTTACAGGTTTTTAAGGTCAGGCTTGACAAAGCCCTGGCTGGGATGATTTAACTGGGAATTGGTCCTGCTTCAAGCAGGGGGTTGGACTAGATGACCTTCAGGGGTCCCTTCCAACCCTGATATTCTATGATTCTATGAATTGCTCTCTTAGACATACCAAGACCTGGATCCACAAAAATATTTGGGCATAATTGCGAGCCACAAAACTCCTGCTTGGCTGCCACCTAATCCTGGAGGTGCCTAAACTCACTCAGCACCTTTCTCCTCTAAAAGTTCTCTAGGCACCTGTTTCTGCCTCTGGGCATGTACATTGCTGCTCTCTCTAGGTATCTGGATGCCAATCTCTTGTCTAAGCCCACAGTGATCCAAGAACCAGAGGAAGATAGAGTATCTGTGCAGAGTGCTGAGAACCAGAACCTATTGAGCATCTAGGGGATGGGCAGGTGTGAGCCCACCCACATCTAACATCCTCGCCCCCCAGCCTAAGGACAGGGGCTTCCAAAACCAGAGCCCATATGAGTACGGGGGACAGCTAATGAAAAACAGGGATGGGAGTGAGGTCACAGGCCAAAATCAGGGAGCCAGAGCGGGACACCAAGCAGAGAACCCCAAACAGCACCAACTGCTCCTTGAAAGCATCCAGGGAGCCAGTGGATGTGGCCCACAGGAGCTCTGCCTGGATACATGACCTAAAGGAGGAGTGGAAATAGGCCCCACAGTCACAGAGCATCTCCCCATCCAGCATCTCCTCCTGGTATGGTGGATGGCCACCTTGGCCAGTACCAGGAAGAGGTTGATGAGGAGGTCTCACGACTTTGTGGGGCCATGGATGGGATGCATGAATAGGAGGAGGTGTGGGGAGAAGAGCAACCAGAACCTAAGGCGAAGGTTCTGGAGGAGCCAGAAAAGGGGCTGCAATGTGTCACATTCAATATAAATGTGTGCCAGGGTCTCCAGCACTCTGCAAAAGGGTAAGTGTTAGGAAAGGGGGTGAATTGTGCCAGGTACACACTTGTGCTCATGGTTCCATGAAGGAGCTACTAACTAATATCCGTGACAGGCTGTGGGACTAGCATGGAATACAGACTCACCCACCGGGGCTCTTCACCCTCCATAGGTGATAGAAGATCCCACCACTTAGGGTCAGGGCAGGACACAAGGGTAAGGACGTGAAGGGTATGGAGCACAAGCATGTACAACTGTTTTCTAGGCATGGCTTGGAAATAAGCCAGTTGCAGGTCATGCAGCCAACTCAGGTAGTGCTGACGGGGTGGCTGGAGCGGGGGGTGGGGGGGGAGGAGGGACACGGGGCAGGGGCCAGATGGCAAGGTCCATGGGGCCGGGGTGAGGTGCGGGTGGGGAGCACCCTCCCGCAGGACCCACTTGAGGAAGACCCAAGAGGTGGGCAGTAAGGCTGCCTTCACCTCCTGGAGTACACGCTGGCGGACACAAGGGGTAGAGAGTTCCATGCACCAGCTGAGCGCCAGGGGATCCACCCAGTCCCCGTATTCATAGTCCACGAGGTCTCCAATCCTGGTGGCACCTGCTAGGACCAACCTCCAGTGCAGCAAGAGGAACTCCACCATCTGCACACTGAGCTGCGGTTGTGTAGCAGGGGCTCTGTGAACAAGTCCTCCCCATCACCATGGACCTAGTCACCAAGATCAGCTTCCAGGTCTGGAGGAGGTCCTGGTGGAAGACTGGCAGTTTGGAGAGGTCTTGTGGAAAACCCCTCAGATGGAGGTAAAACAGCTGCTTGTTGTATTGGAGCCCTCGGAGGAGGTAGAGGAAGGCATACACCAGAGCACTCCATGCCAGACTACCTACACCATAAAGGAGTTTCTGCAGGGCCTGGAGGTGAAAGATGTGGATCTGAGTGAGGAGGCAGAACAGGCCATGTCCCCCTTCCTCCGGGGAAGACTAAGAAACCCCATAGAAACCCAGTGCAGCCCTAGCCAGAAGAACTCCAGAATTAGCTTTGGGAAACAGCCCAGGGTATCTGGGGGGCAGGTTCAGGGTGCTGAGCTGGTGCCAGAGCATGGACAGGACCAGCTGGTTAAGCACCAGTGCCCTCCCACACAGGGAAAGGCACTGGAACAGTCCGGTCCACCGCCTCAGCTGCTCAGCCATCCTGCCCTCCAAATTTTGCCAGTTCTCCAGCAGGGAGGGATGGCCGGTGAAAAGGTAAACACCCAGATAGAACAGAGGATCTGCACTCCACTGGATGGCTTGGAGTGCAGGTGAGAGGGAGCTTGCCTGCCACCTGTCCCCAGTCATCAGGCCAAAGTTCTTGACCCAGTTGAGCCGGGCAGAGGATTCCACAAAGTAAGTCGCCTGGGTCCTGGACCATGAGGAGCACATCGTCGGCATATACTGACAGGACGACCTGCAGTTCTGACTTGTGGAGCACCAACACCGTCAATCTCCTGTGGAGCAAGGGCTCAATGGCCAGAGAGTACAGTTGGCTGGACAGCAGGCAGACTTGACACACCCCTCGACTGAAGATGATGGGTTCGGTCTGGGTCCAGTGGAGCTTGACCAAACACTCTGTGAAGGTGTACACCACCTGGAGAAAGCCCACGAACCAAGGACCGAAGTCGAATGTCCACAGAGTTCCCAGGAGATACCCATGGTCCACCCTACTGAATGCCTTCTCCTAGTCCAGGGACAAGAGGGTGAACGACATACCATCCTAACACCCGATCTCGAGGAGGTCCCAGACCAGATAAAGATTATCAACGATGGTATGGCTTGGGATGGTTTAGGTCTTGTCAGGATGGACCATGTCTGCCAGCACAGACCCCAGCCTCAGCGAGATGGCCAGGCCAGGCTGAAAGGAGATCTCTACATGGAGATATCTTTTCCCTGTGTTTCTGGCAAAAGGGGATGATGATTGTATGACTCTGTAAATAGAATTGATACATGGGTCTGTAAGAGGGTGGTGGTTGATGTAACCACCACTGTGTACTTTGTGTTATAAACCAGATGTGTCAGAGCCATTTGTGCAGGAAGACAGGAGTGGAGGACTGTGTCCTATCACACTCTTCTCTACCTAACTTGTGTGTGGGTCCTGATCCAGTGCCCGTGCTCAGAGGCCTCCTAATGCCACACAAAACAATGAGGAGATGCTCCCTTATAATGTTTAGCCTATGGGTTAGAGCACTCACCTGGGATGTGGGTGATCCTTGTTCAAATCCCTTCTTCTTATAAGGAAGAAGGTGTCCTGAACTAGTAGTCTCCCACATTCTGGGTGAGTGCTCTAAACACTTGGCTAAAGCTTATAAGGCAGAAGCAGTGGTTGCTGCTGAGGCTGCATGTGAAGGTAGGCAGCCTCTGAGTATGCCTACAAAATCAGGCTCTGTATGTGAGTTATGTGCAGGAGCCCAATCTTCCCCTGGTTCTTGGTTCACTAGCAGAGATGGTCACCTCCCTGCAGCCAGGACATAGGTGTCTATCTCTGTGAGTGGCTTAGCATGCACCTCTCTCATCAGCATCTCCCACTGACTAGCCTAGGTAGCTTCCCATCCTATGCGCGGGTTCTGTGGATCACATTCTAAGGTATCTGTCTCCCCCCCCCACCATGCATTACATTAGGAGCCTAGGGTCCTAATTCAGCATTATGGATTGCAGTGTTAGTTCTGTGATTTTCCAGGTGCATAAGTTCCTCTTTGGATCAGGGTTCAAGTAAATGGTTCAGAGATTGAACAAAAAAGTTTGCATAGAGAACATGAGTCTTTGGATCAGCTATCCACATGGACAGACTGTGGAGTCATAAATTTTAATACTCTTTCTCCTAGACTCCTGATGTTCCTTGTGCACTCCTGATGACTTCCATACACATATTGGATGTGCGGAGACTATGATCAGATCTGAGATGGTTATTCCTTGTTTGGATTTTTCTGTTGCCCTCTGCACTGATTGCTGGTTTAATTTCACCTAGAAGAATCATTTTGCTGCTGCATTGATTTGCTATACATTTCACTGGAGCTCTAGGTTGGATTATGTTCTCTGTCTCTCTTATTTGAATACAGTAATTTGAATACAGCAGAGTTGTCAAGGCTTCCCTGGACAGCCATTTCCACTGAACCAACTTTATGGAAGAAAAAACAGCCCTGCTTTAACTTTATACGGAAATTTTAGGAGGAATTTTTACTTCAGATTATTAATATGGAGAGTAGGGAATAAATGTATCTGAGCATCAGTCAGATTCTGTTCTGGACTTTGCCTTTTTAACCACTTCTTTCATGAATATTTTAAGCTTTCCCTGGGCCATTAATGTATTTTAAATGGAACTCATTCCCAAACTTAGATCTTTTAGCTATTATTTACATGAATGCTTTAATATTCATGTACACCACTGGAACATTTGAGCATGATAAGTCTTGATCTTCATCCCAGACTTCAATCCTTGAAATTTAGTTATGCATATTTATTTGTATTGAATTTTAGGCCAGATTCAGAGATGTCTATTGAGGAATCCAACTGAGTCTAAGATGGTGTAACTTACACCTTCTTCTGACCCCCCCAGCATGCAAGTTACTGCACGTTGATATCTTATAGCTGACTCTCACTTTACTCACAGCTCTCCTTACAGATAACGTCTGAATTTGGCCTTTTCTTTTTACAGTTCTAAAAAAATAACTTTATTTTTCAAATGATTTTGGGGTCTGGTTTTTGAATGCTTGGGATTGGTAATACTGAAGATGCCATGAGAGTAAGATTAGTAGGTGGCTCTTTCTGCAGAAAAGCTATGGTACAAGGTTAACTGTGAAGTTTTGAGAGAATGACTAAAAAGGAACTTGGAAGCTTGGATACATATATGGAGGGTGAATTCTTTTTTAAATTATATTAATAAATCAGACTTTAGAAAAGGAGAGTTTCATTTGAAACACCAACGATGTGGTGTTTGATCAAAAGAAGAGAAACTGAGGCATAGCAGTTGTGACGTTACACCCCATAATGCTTTATGGAAATATGCTTATAAAGGTATATATGACATAACTGAAATATGTTTTATGCTACACATGCCATGTAACATATCTCTGCAAAGGTTCTGATCTACTGAATATATTCATCCTATTTGTATGCATGTATCATTTTTGTATTTGTTATGAATATTGACTGTGTACTTGTTTGATTTTAAGTAGCCGTAGTAAGGCATTTGGTCAGCTTCTTAAGAAAGGAATTTGCAAGTTAAGTGCCCAATCAAGAAACACTTAACAGACAATGGACCTTGGAAAACTCCAATCCACATAAGAAGTCTACTTGGGGACGTTCAAGGTAGCATGTGAACAATGGCTGCCACCTGTAAAGTTCTGAGTCATGCATGGACATGTGACTTGCTCGTGTGACTCCAAAACTCCATCTTGTAGCTGGAATTCTACACAGGGAGAGGGACAGGTGTCCACCCACAAGAGAGGAACTATATAAAGTCCTGGGAGACCCCTCCATTTTCAGCTGGCTCAAGAGATGGCCTCTCCACCCACAAAGGATACCTGAAAGAAACTGGAACAAAGGACAGTAACCACAGAGGTGTGAGTGATTGCTGGACCAAGACTAGAAGGAGGCTAGTCTGTAAAAGAAGTTTAATGGACCATCTCTGAGGGTGAGATTTCGTCTGTAATCACTTTCTTACTGTATTAGGCTTAGACTTGCGTCTTTTATTTTATTTTGCTTGGTAATTCACTTTGTTCTGTCTGTTATCATTTGGAACCACTTAAATCCTACTTTTTGTATTTAATAAAATCACTTTTTACTTATGAATTAACCCAAAGTATGTATTAATACCTCGGGATGGGGCGGCAAACAGCTATGCATCTCTCTCTATCAGCTTTATAGTGGGCGAACAACTTCTAAGTTTATCCTGTATAAACTTTATACAGGGTAAAACGGATTTATTTAGGATTTGGACCCCATTGGGAGTTGGGTGCCTGAGAGTTGGAGACAGGAACACTTCTTAAGCTGTTTTCAGTTAAGCCTTCAGCTTTTGGGGGACGTTGTTCAGACCTAGGTCTGTGTTTGTAGTGGGCTAGCATGTCTGGCTCAAACCAGGCAGGGCACTGAAGTTCCAAGCTGCCAGGGAAAACAGGCTCAGAGGTAGTCTAGGCACATCAGGTGGCAGTACCAAAGGGGGTTTCTGTGATGCAACCCATCACAACAGTGACCCCAGACAAAGCGTATAGAGACCCTATGACCAACATGATTTTTGATTTTTCTCATCCTTATGCATTCCCAGGCCTGGTTGAGACTGGAGAGAGAAACCCTTAGTGTTCTTTTATCATGGTGGGGTTTTTTTTGCATGCAACAATACTTTATATACTGTCAAGATTTAAAAAACATTACAGGCATTTGATAGCCCCAGGGACTAGTTATAGTAAGTCAGCAAGGTCAGCAAGTCAAATGCTTTTGGTAGTGATTAGTGTCGTAATAATGGCAATGATTATTCTGAACCTATGCCTACTTCATGGCCTGTGTGAAATGAACTAATTGGCTCAGGCCTTCTCCTGGTGGATGTGTCCATATCATAAAACCACCATCATACACGACATCTTTCTTGACAGTAGAAACACCAAATACTGAATTGGCTTAGAGACTAAACTACTCTCTTTCAGTCACTTTGCAGGCACTTTGGTGTGACAGTTTGATGTTTTCACAGCTTCTACCTGTGCTGCGTCTGTTCTGTAGTTAAACAGAAGATTTCCATCCTGAGTACTTCCTCATGGATATTAAATCTGTGCACTTGAAATACATTTTAAGTAGATTATATTCAGTTAAGATATCCAGCATTATCCCTTCAGATTCAGAACTAGAAGCCGATAAAATGTGAGATGGGGATTCTGCATAAAATAGAAAAAGCAAAGCACATAAATATAGCATGACTTATATACTAGAACAGCATTCATTGCTGTTCATTTAAATGCAGCCTCTGCTGATCATCATGCTGATTTATACACATATCAAAAATACTGAGTGCTAGGAAAAGATACTAATACTGTCTTAGCTGAAAAAGGAGTCCCATCTGGCTGTCAGCTGTCAAGTTAACTAGGAACCACAGATGTCCTTTAAACAGTGCTAAAAAAAGCTATTGGATTTACTAATTTAAGAAAGGATTAAATAGCCATTTAAACCAGGTCTATGTTACATTCCCATTTTAGCTATATGCTCATTTTCTGTTGAGCCTTTGCTGTCAGCTGACATACCCCTTTCTGAGTATGTAATCTGAAAAATCTAGTTAGCCTACCTGAGTTTTACAAGTTCTTCCTGGAAGTTCTGCTACAGAAAGTGTGCTATGAAGTTTTTCTGTAATACATGGAGAGATCATCTTGAAAAATGTCAGTGCTGGGCTGAGGTTGGGATCCTTCTGCTTGTTACATTTTCCCATTCACATCAAAGATGGAAATCTCTCAAAATGCAGGCAAGCCAGAGGGCTCAGGCAACCTAGTCATTAGTAACTAGTTGAATAAAAGAGATAATTTTTCACTCTGATGTACTGAAAAAATAAATACCAAAAACCCTGCTTTGATCAATAATAGGGCATCTTGGCCCTCCCGCACTGATACAGCAGGAGTGTACAATATCTGCAATGAATTCTTAGCAAATCAACAAATGGAACCAGTCAAGATGCATGAAATACCTGATCAACCACAGAGAAAGCTAGGCATGGACTTACATAGACAAGGAAATAAAATATATCTTATGATGGTTGATTACTATTCAGATTATTGGGAAATAAATCCCTTGCATACAACAGCAGACTACATAATTGAATGCTGTAAAGCTTCGTTTTCCTGGCATGGAATTCCAAAGACTCTTAAAGCTAATGGACCTCATATTTCCCATGAAGAATTTGCATAGTTTGCAGCATGAACAGAATCTGAATATATCACATCTTCTCTGCATCACAGCCAAACTAATGGCAAAGCAGAAGTACCTGTCAAGAGTGCTAAGAAACTATTTAAAAGGCCTACCAGGAAAATAGAGTCACATGGACAGCAATTCTGGATGGGACAAACACCAACAGAAGGCATGGGCAGCAGACCAATACAGCAACTCATGTCACTCTGCACATGGACACCTGCTGCCTACATGTGATGGAGTGTTCACTCCACAATAGCCTGAAAAGGGTTAGTGTGGCTCAGAAGAGGCCAATTAACCTGGTAGGTCACACCCGAGGGAGAATTAGGTTTGATAAGCAATCCCTAACTGAGGCTGGAGTCCAGCTGAGCAGGAGCAGCTGGGGCTGGTATGAGACCAGGAAGAGAAGGCAGAAAAGGGCTACACTGTGGAAACCTGCAGTCAGTCTCTGAGCTTAGAGAGAGAAAGGAGGGAACCCAGAGGGAGAGTGTGCTCTTTCAGGTGTCCCTTCTGTCCACAGGCACTGTCTTGGGGAGCATTAACTGGTTCCTGTACTTCTAATGGAGCTAATATTAATGTGGAATTATTTTGTTTTCTATCTTTTCTTGTTCCCCATCACCACTAATGACATCAGTCTCGCTATAGGAATGATAGCATAATCTCCTTTACTATGATTCACGTTATTTTTGTATTGTGGTTATTGTCCTTATTTTTTATTTATGGGAAATAAGAATCCAGTTACTATTCCCTTCAAATTAATACAAGATAAAATGTGGGCAAAATGATAGCATTTGACATTGTCCATTCAAACAATGACACAATATAGGACATGGGAAAGGATAAACAGCTGTTTGAAATTACAGACTGTACTTGTGGGAATGAAGAGCTATCAATTAGGGAATGGTTTAGGTCAGGTCTTAGACCTCTGCTGCCTTTAATTGGGTCAATTTAGTTATGCTTGCTGTGACAGGAAGCTGGAGGAATACTAAATGAAGGAAGGGGAGCAAGTAAAAGCTTTTGGGGACCTGTTTTGAATAATGGATGATTGGAGGCAAACAAAAGCTTTGGTTACATAGTTCAATAATGTACAATAGGCTCAAAGTAACACCACTACAACAATGATGGTATTGTACCAAGCAGGGAGGATAAGATATCTAATGTGAAGTATTCATTTCACAATCAAGTGAATGTTAGGAATAGGATATACAGTATGTCCAGTGGTCCAGATCCTCAGCAGGCATAAATTGGTGTAGCTTTATTAAAGTCAAAGTAATTTTTACCAGCTGAAGAATCAGTCTAGTATATTTAAAACAGGAAAATATAAATAGAAGGCCTGTTCAGTGCTTTACTGGGGTTTCCACCTCAGAAGCGTGAATTCATAGGCATCAATGCTAATTTGTTCTCCCACCTTCCTAGCAGAGTGCAAGGTGTGTTAATTTGCAGGTATTTTTTATTTGGTTGGTGTTTTTGCTGAGTGTGTGTACTCTTACATTTCACTATAAAGTCCATTTTATTCACTCTGTTACTCCAGGCTTTTAAGCATGGGATTTTCTTGTCTCCTCCAACTCCAATTAGCCATTTTGGTACACACACCCTTTCTGAGCTGCCTAGGGACTCTGCCTAATGTACATACCTTCTGCTTCTAATTTTGTGGCTCACTCAACTAATATCTGATGGCCCTGAGGTTTCATGTTGGCCATGCAATGTGCATCTTTCCCCAGTGCTGCCAAATGCTGTCCTTTTTCTGTCTTATGTTTAACTCTAGTTTCCTTTGAAAGTAAAAGATCTGTATTTTATTTCTTCTTGTCGGATAGATAAGATCCTATGCCTCCTTTCTCTGTTTAGCTAGAATGGGACATAACTGGTTTATTCTAAGCTCAGTGACAATACTGAATGATTCACTATTTATCAGGAGGAGTAAGTGAAGCAAATGATTTTCCTCCACCCTAGAAGCCATATAATACAGCGATAGGTGCTTTTGTAATGCAGCTAGATTAGGTAGATTTCTATTGCATCCTTGATTCTAGTTAGAGGATAAGTGGGGATATAGCCTTACCATTCCTATTATATCCTATGGTTCCCATTATAAAAGTGATTTCTCCTATAATCTTCTCAACACACACTCAAAAATATCCTGGTATCACATGCTTGGCTATCATTACCTAAAAGAAGTGCAGTGTGTTCCAGACATTTGCTAGAGGACCAAATACTATAGCACCCACACATTTTATATGTTGACAGCGGTTTAAGAGTTGCTTCAATCTGGATAGCAATTATCTAACTCCATTAACTCCAACTGCACAACCTCCGTGACAGCTGTTACCCATCATATCCTTCTGTCACCCCAACAGCAAAGTGAATAATCTAAGTTAAGAGACAGAAACTGTTTCTTATTATGGGTGAGAAATTGCTTTAATTTAAATGTATATTGAATTAAACATTCAGATTATTTAAAAACTGCCATTGGATAAGACTACAAAGCCAAAGTAATTGGCCACACAAGTCTTACTAATTCTCTTATTTTAGTAATGTTATTTGCTTTTAAATTGTTAAGGTCAACAAAAGTGCAGCTGATGCCTCTACTGGGCCTCAGTCTGTCTCCAATTGATATCCATCTCATACAGGCCTGCATGCAGTGTTTTATGTCTTCACTCTAAAGATTAGCTGAGGTATACTGGATTGCTTGAGTGTCATCTTTGGTCACTTGTCATTGATTGACTAACTCTTCCGAGAGCCAAAATGTGATAACACATTACAATTCTTTACAGTTTCTTCACTGATCTCTTTGTTGGGAGCTGGGGGGGGAGACATTCTTGAATGTCTGACCCTTCTAATAAAAATAAGGGCTTGTATCAATATGGGAAAAGCCTAAAATATCAGAGGAATAATTTTCTTTTAAAGTATTTCCAGAAAATACCCTCTGTCATCAAAGAGAGTCTTAGGCTAGCTCTCTGAGACTAGTTCTTTCTATACAACTCAATAATCTTGATATAATACTGTGAGCTTGATTCTCCTTTTACATTGATTTTATACCAGTGTAACTGCATTAGCTTCAATAGAGCTTCTCTTGATTTATACCACTGTATGTGAGAAGCAAATTAGGCCTTCAATATACCAAGGATTAAATTGCATGCATGGAATCATTTCAGGTTGTCTTATAGCATTGTTACCCCCAAAACAGACCCCCCACAATAGCTCACCTATTATCTCTTCCTGGGTTTACCATAGGTTCCCTTCAGTTGACTCATTTATCTGTTTTTGTAAGGTGAAAGGGGGCTTGCCCTAGAGAAATTGCCAGGGGTTTGTAGGAAACACTTTTAGGAAAAAATTCCCAGTACAGCTTAGACCTGTTACCCTTGGGAGCACACGGATACAACCATCTGATATAACTGATTGACCCTCAGACACTATTCTGCCAAAAAAAAAAAAAAAAAGTATTTTCTTTATTTAGTGCAACAATTAAGGCAGTCAATTAATCAGTTAATTCACACAGTTAACAAAAAAAACTTAATCACAATTAAAAAAAATTGATCGTGATTCATGGCACTTATAATAATAGAATACCAATTGAAATGTATTAAATATTTTTGAACGTTTTTCTACATTTTCAGTTACAAAACAGAATACAAAGTGCACAGTGCTCACTTTATATTATTATTTTTGATTATAAATATATGCACTGTAAAAGTGATAAACAAAAGAAATAGTATTTTTCAATTCACCTCATACAAGTACTGTAGTGCAATCTCTTTATCGTGGAAGTGTAACTTAAAAATGCAGATTTTCTTTGGTTACGTAACTACACTCAAAAACAAAACAATGTAAAACTTTAGAGCCTACAAGTCCACTGAGTCCTACTACTTATTCTGACATTCACTAAGACAAGTTTGTTTACATTGATGGGAGATACTGCTGCCTGCTTCTTATTTACAATGTCACCTGAAAGTGAGAACAGCTGTTCGTATGGCACTTTTGTAACTGGCGTTACAAGGTATTTACGTGCCAGATATACTAAACATTTGTATGCCTCTTCCATGCTTTGGTCACCATTCCAGAGGACAAGCTTCCATGCTGATGATGCTCATTTAAAAAAAAAAAATGCGTCAATTAAATGTGTGGCTGTACTCCTTGGGGGGAGACTTGTATGTCTCCTGCTCTGTTTTACCCACATTCTGCATATATTTCATGTTATAGCAGTCTCGGATGATGACCCAGCACATGTTCTTTCACAGCAGATTTGACAAAACGCAAAGAAGATACTGATGTGAGATTTCTAAAAATAGCTACAGCATTCAAACCAAGGTTTAAGAATCTGAAGTGCCAGCCAAAATCTGAGAGGGACGAGGTGTGGAGCATGCTTTTAGAAGTCTTAAAAGAGAAACACTTTGATGCTTAAACTACAGAACCCAAACCATCAAAAAAAGAAAATGAACCTTCTCCTGGTGGCATCTGACTCAGATGATGAAAATGAACATGCATCACTCTGCACTGCTTTGGACTGTTATCAAGCAGAATCCATTATAAGCATGGAAGCATGTCCTCTGGAATGGTGGTTGAAGCATGAAGGGACATATGAATATTTAGCGCATCTGGCACGTAAATATCTTGCAACGCCAACTACAACAGTGCCATGTGAATGTCTGTTCTCACTTTCAGGTGACATTGTAAAACAAGAAGCAGGCAGCATTATCTCCTGCAAATTGTAACCAACCTTGTTTGTCTGAGTGATTGGCTGCCCAAGAAGTAGGACTGAGTGGACCTGTAGGCTCTAAAGTTTTAGATTGTTTTATTTTTGAATGCAGGTTTTTTGTACATAATTCTACATTTGTAAGTTCAACTTTCATGGTAAAGAGATTGCACTACAGTACTTGTATGAGGTGAACTGAAAAATATTTTTTTTGTTTTTTACCATGCAAATATTTGTAATAAAAAAAAATATAAAGCGAGCACTGTACACTTTGTATTCTGTTTTGTAATTGAAATTAATATATTTTAAAATGTAGTAAACATCCACAAATATTTAAAATAAATGGTATTCTATTGTTGTTTAACAGCACAATTAATCATGCGATTAATCATGATACTTTTTTAATAGTGCTATTAATCGCAATTACTTTTTTTAAAATCGCTTGACAGCCCTAGTAACAATCTAAACATAAATCAAAACTAATGTAAGTCCTTGTCCATAAGCACAATCCTTGAGTACAGGTTAAAAGTACCCAAACCATAAACATATAGCTAGAGGAATATTAAATGGCTGTGTTCTGCATGCAGTGACAAGTTGCCTGAAGTCGCTGACAGCAATCTTAAACTTTATACATATAGAACGATGTAACATTCGTAACACAGGCACACATCTTTATTAACCCAGACATACAGACACATACTCATTCATCCCTATTTCTATCTATATTTTACACTAGAGCTAGCATGCTTACTCTCCGTACTCTTCTCTCCGGCTGCTCTGTCGAAGGCTCCTTCTGTTCTTTCACTGATACCTCAGTTGCTGCAGCCACTGCTTCTTCTTTCACGTCTTCTTCTTTGCTGTTCTTTGCTCTTTTAGGTTTCTTTCTTCTGATTGGAACTTCTCCTGGCTCCCTATCTTGACTGACTTTTGCCTTCTGATTGCCTACATTTTATTCAGTTTTACCAGCCACTAGACCCATTCAGATTGGCTTGTTTCCCAATCCTGATATTAGCATACTGTATCTTCCAATCACCTTTAAACCGCCTCTGCTAGGTCCATACTAATAGTCTAGTCACGACTGCTAAATCCAGCTATCCAAGCAGCTATAACACAAGTCTTAGTATTATGGTCTTACTATTATGGTCTGGGCACCCTCACTTAGTTTTGGAGTAAGCATGCCTGACCGACCCCACTTTACCTGACCTCAGTCCATACTTGCCTGCTTGCCAACATTCTAGCTATAGGCTAAACTGAAACTGTCAGCTCACTCTCCTTGGCTGAGTGCCAACATTTTAGACATACCAAATTACCAACCTATTAAACTGTAAACAATTACCTCATCCCTTTTAATATGTATACACTTGTTAATTTATGTATCTTAATGTTAAGGTCTGCTGTTGCCACCTTATTTCTTACCAATTTAGTTCAATTTATTTTAGTTCTTCCCCTATTTTCAGTCAGTGGTGGCAAAGCAATGTTTTCAATGCTGTGCTTAGGAAACAGAATAGAGCAGCTCAAAATTTCTCGTATCAACATGTTTGCAGAATGGACTTTAACGAATTGTCTTATGGTTGCAATGATGTGGGAATCTGGTCTAGATGGCAAATTAAGTTAGATCCAAATACACTCTTAACTTCCTTATGTGTGGAGGGGTCTGAGTATTCAGTTTTGTACTTCATATAATAATTTGGATTAAATACTTAACAGTTTTGTTAATATGCATTTTACTTGTACATTGAATTCATGCATTTATATACTGTATAACCCCCTTGGGGTTTAGAGAGCACGGCCCCTTTAAAATTTTGTCCTGAGGCAGAGGAAGTGATGATTGTTCCAGGAAGAAGTAGTGCAGGTTGTTCCAGGAGCATGGAGAGAGGGCAAGCAACAGGGTGTGTGTCTCTAACTCCAGACAAGAGGGCCTACAGTGAATAGGATCGGACATAGTGAAACAACCAAGAACCAGCTTGAAGTCTGAGGGGGACAGAGCAGCTGAATGTGGACACTCCAGGATGTGAGCCAGGATAGGGTTACCATACGTCCGTATTTTCCTGGACATGTCTGGCTTTTTGGTTCTTAAATCGCCATCTGAGAGCAATTTTTAAATATCTAAAAACGTCCAGGATTTTGCCATTATTATTTTTCGCCAAAGAAGATCATTCAAGAAAGAGAGTGAATGTTGATCACCCGAGAGAGTGTCCGCTTTTCCTCCCTAGCTCCCAGTGCTTGAGCCATGAAACAGCTGTTTTGCGTGGTTGGGAGGGAGGGGGGAGGAGGGGGAACGCAGTGCGCTCAGGGAAGGAGGCAGAGCTGGGGCAGGGATTTGGGGAAGGGGTCCAATGGGGCAGGGAGGGGGCAGAGTTGGGGCAGGGACTTTGGGGAAGGAGGTGGAATGGGGGTGAGGAAGGGGTGGAGTTGGGGTGGGGCCAGGGGGCATGAGCAAATCCCCCCCTGTGGAGTGTCCTCTTTTTTGAATGTTCAAATATCGTAACCCTAAACCAGGAGGAATCACCTGAGAAGAACAAACCGAAGTTGGACCCAGGATTACTGTTGCTGCATGGGGCACTGAGTACTGGGGCTTGTGACCTTGCACTGGGAATGAGGAAGGAGGCAGTAGTTAGCTAAATGGGGAGGTTGTCACTTAAGGTGACCAGATGTCCGTTTTTTGACTAAAACACCCGGTCGAAAAGGGACCCTGGCGGCTCTGGTCAGCACTGCTGATTGGGCCATTAGAAGTCTGGTCAGTGGTGCTGAGGAGCTCAGGCAGGCTAGTCACTACCTGTCCTGGCACCGCACTGCACTCCAGAAGCAGCCAGCAAGTCCGGTTCCTAGGCAGGTGGGCCATGCGGCTCCGTGTGTTGCGCCCGCCCTGAGCACCAGCTCCACACTCTCATTGGTTGGGAACCACGGCCAATGGGAGCTGCAGGGGCAGTGCCTGCGGACTAGAGTAACACGCAGAGCTGCGGCCTGCCCCGCCTCCGCCTAGGAGAAGCTGGACCTGCTGGCCACTTCCGGGGCACGGCGTGGAGTCAGGACAGGCAGAAAGCCTGCCTTAGCCCTGCCACTGCACCACTGACCGGGAGCTGTCTGAGGTAAGCCCCCGCCCCAACCCCCTGCCCCAGCCCTGAGCCTCCCCAACTCAGAACCCCCTCCTGCACCCAAACCCCTCATCCCATGCCCCACCCTAGAGCCTGCACCCCCAGCTGGAGCCCTCACCTCCCTGCACCCCAACCCAGAGCCCCCTACCACAATATGAATCCCTCGGCCCCATCCCCCAGCCTGGAACCCCCTCTGACTCCCCAAACCCCTCATCTACAGCCCCACCCCAGAGCCTGCACCTGCAGCCCAAAGCCTATACCACCTCCCACACCCCTACCTCCTGCCTCAACCTGCAGCCCCCTACTACACCCCAGGCCCCTCATCCCTGGCCCTACTGCAGAGCCCACACCCCCAGCCAGAGCCCTCACCCTCTCCCACACCCCAACCCCATCCCACAGCCCTGAGTCTGCTCCTGCACCCTGAACCCCCCATTTCTGGCCCCAACCCAGAGCCCGCAGCCCCAGGTAGAGCCCTCACCCCCTCCTGTACCCCAGCTCAGTGAAAGTGAGTGAGGGTGTGGGAGAGCAAGCCACTGCGGGAGGGGGAATGTAGTGAGCAGGGATCAGGGCCTCGGGGAAGGGGCAGGGGTGGTGCTAGGGTGTTGGGTTTTGTGCAATTAGAAAGTTGGCAACCCTATTGTCACTCTGTGTGGGTTTGCAGAGAGTGGCAGAATAAGGCACTGGAGGTGTCTGTGGGGGGAAGTTCACTGGCTCCAAATAAGACCAGGAGCACCTAAGACTCACTGCCGGTCTGGAACTCTGCCTAGGATTCCTGAACTCTGAGGGTAGATGCATTGCTCGGTGTCTGCCCTTTCAGACTGTGGTATCACTGGGCCTATGGGGTCTCATGTTGGATGTAACCTTGCTTTAATGATCCCTGTATATTCCCCGTTTTTTCTTCATTCATCCCTCTGTAAGTAAATACTTCCCTTTCCTATATTCATTGTACTATACCGGTGAGTGTGTGTTCACTCCAGGGGGTTTGGAACAGGTGCCCCTGGGGTAGAAGGGACTTTCCTTGTTACATTCCTGCACACGCTTTCTCTTGGCTGGAGCTGCCAGCAGACTTGGCCACGAGGGTGCTAAAGTTACAACTGTTTATTGAATATTAAGGAAAATCTTCCAACAACAACAAAAGAAGAAGAAAGAAGGGTGGGACATGGTGGGGGGAGGAGAGGAAGAGAGAGACTGTCCTAGATCACTAGATGATTGTGTTTGTTAATTTCATCAGAAGTCTTTGAAGACAATTGCCCATGTCTAAAGGAAGTTGTACTGTTGGTCAAAACTAAGATACAAAGGCAGACCAGTGTATGAGACCAGCACAGGAAAATATTCTTCCAATTCTAAATATTTAATGGTCACTTGCTGTATAAAACAAAGAATCCTAATCTGGAAAGCTTTGTAAGAAAATCCTTCCCTATGAAAATTGCAGTGTGGAAATAAATCTTTTTGCATTTGTAATCCATGCTATAAATGTAATTCACTCCAGTAAATTTAAAAAAAAAATGTAAGTTCACAGTTTTAAAGCGGCAAGAAGTTTTTCAGTCCTATAAGTGAATTCACAGCAATGTGTACAGATACACAGACATATTATGGAGGGTGGGGAATGTAGACAAGCTCATGGATATGCATTCCTTATGGGCTCTAAGTGATCTCTTCTTTTGTCTTTCCTTCTGGGCCATATACTTAAGTCGAATGGAAATTTGGTCAACTGGATTTTCCAATTGTCCTTTGATGTAATAAGTAATTTTTCTTATTATTGTAGTTTTCCTTTGTTTCCCAAATGTGCACAATGATAATGCTACAACGAAGTACTTCTCAATCTGGCCAGACTGAGGTCTTGAACCACCTTACATATCTGTAGAAAGCCTAAACACAGTGAAAGCTGTGTTTTTTCTGCTGGATCAGGCAGTAAAGTATGAAAGTGGGACTCAACTCTTCTGTGAGCAAGGCAAATGCTGTGCAGGGAATGTTGAAGAGGCAAAGTTGAGATGTTTTCCACAAACAGAGTAAAGCTTGAGACTATGCACAGCACAGGATCATGTAGCCCAAACCGAATATTGCAAGGGAGCAACAGGATATACCCACTGCTCTCCTCATATTCTACAGTAGCCAGCTGCATTAAAAGGTCCTGACTCAAATATAGGGCAGAGAGTGGCTTCCCTGGCCTCAGTGTGGTTCAGCATTAGGGACCGAACAAAGGTTTTTTTTCTACCTGGGGGTCTGTCCAGTATACAGGACTGGGCTGACAGCAACAAAGCGGCTTAACGGTTTTATCACAAAATCTAGAGAGAGAGTTTGGCCATATTATACCATTGTTTAGAAACAAAACTGTCCATTAAAATCAATGGTGAGATATGTTTAAAAGTCCATGGCAAGATATAGCCCTAAAGTAACAATAACTCAAAAGTAATCAAAACCTTGTTCACATAAATCAGAAATGGAAAGCAAAATCAATGTCTCTTAGAAATCCAAGGAGTAAGTGAGGAGCCACTTTCAACAAAATACTTCACAAACTGGGCATAATTCTTGACTGCTGAAAAAAGATCCAGTTTCTGCATCTGATAAAGGAAGGACCACTTTACCGGGCAGGTGGTGTTTTCATGAATATGTTCATATGTGACCAAAGAAAGACAAAAGGTTTGCTAGAACAGGAGATATACTTTAAGAAGCATAGCTCCAAACCTAAAGCCAGAAGATTTTAGTCCAGTGTTTTTAATCATCTTTTCAGCTGGAAATGCCTTCAGGTAATGTTTGTTTTTATTCATTTCTTATATAGTCAGGATTAGGCACTGTGGAATGGACATAGTCATATTATGACCTGAAACACTTATAGTGCTAAAAAAAATTAAAGAGCTCAGTATTTAATTATCATTGGTAATGTGTATGTAGCACTAGAGGTGGCTGTACTGCTTTACAAACAGGTAGAAGGACACAGCTTCTTGCAGGACCCTACACTCGAAATTAGACAGATACAAAGACTATCAATGATCATGCGAGTAGAAGCAGGCGGAGCTGAAGAGGAGAGATGCTCAGGTACCAGGTGATGGGCATGGCATGAATCAAACGAGAAGATAATAGAATTTGTGATGAGTTTTAAGGAGGTATTTAAAAGTTAGGAATGTCGCTTGGCCCAAAAGAAGAGAGATTGCTCCAGATGTCATATGATAATGGTAAAATATCACAGAAAGGATCACTTTTTTCTGTTACTGATCAAGGAACTGTGTTAGAGTATTGTTGCCAAGGCTTTGGGCTTGTCTTCACAACCAGGGAGATCAACACTGCTGCAATCGATGCAGCGGGTGTCAATTTAGTGGGTCTAGTGAAGACCCGCTAAACTGACAGAAGAGCGCTCTCTGGTCCATCCCAGTACTTCAGCTCCCAGAGAAGATTAAGGTAAATCAACTGAAGAGCATCTCCCTTTGACGCAGCGCAGTGAAGACCCTGGGGTAAGTTGACCTAAGCTAGGTCGACTCCAACTACATTATGGAAGTAGCTCGAGTAGCGTAACTTAGGTCAACTTCCCCTGGTAGTGAAGAGAAGTAGTTTGTCTGTCTCTTTTTTTCCTCTCTCATTCACTGCAGAGCTCCTGCCTAGACACTTTCTTAGCTCTCTTCTGCCTGGTTTTCTTCTTCACATTTAAAGCACACACACACACCTTCACATCGTATATAGAGGCTTTTTTTTTTCGTTAAGCACAACATTGCTAGAGCTACCTAGGCTATGGTGCTCTCTCCCCCATAGTGAGAGGGCTGATTACGGGAGTTCATTTAGGGCATGTCTATAAATATAGTGCTGCAGTGGCTCAGCTGCGCTGCTGCAGAGCATCTGGTGAAGACACTATGCCGACGGGAGACAGCTCTCCTGTCGGCATTAGAAAAACCCCTCCGTGAGCGGCAGAAGCTCTGTTGGTGGGAGAAGCTCTCCCGCCAACATAGCACTGAGCACAGAAGCGCTTATATCAGTGTAACTTGCGTCGCTCAGGGGTGGAATATTCACACCCCTGAGCAACATACATTTTGCTGACATAGGCTATAATGTAGACATAGCCTTATGCTAGTTTTAGACTAGTGTAGCTCTGTTGTGCAGAGCCTAAAAGGTAAGAATGGGGAATTCATACTTGAGAGGAGAAGGCAGCAAAGGGATCTGAAGAGGACGTGATACATTCAGAATGGAGGGAGAGGAAGATAGCGTTAGCTGCAATGTTTTGCATAAGCTGGAGCAATGAGAGGCAGAGAGGCTGGAAAGGGAGAGGTTCGGATAGTCAAGGTGAGCATTAATCAAGTCACATACCAGAAATTTACCCACTGAAACAGGGAGGAAGAGGTGGATTTCAGAAATGTGGTAAAGGAAGAAGCAATAGGTTTCAATGAATCTGGCTGTGAGGGGGAAGGTAAGGCCAGAAAGGAGCTGAAGATGACACTGAGGTAGAAATGGAAGATAATGAATGGTGAGGGAGAAAGGGAAGAGCACAAAGTTCTGGTGAAAGATGAGATGCTCCATTTTTACCATACCTAGATACCATCGAGATCGGTACATTAATGCACCACAAAGGTAACATCTGCTCTGACTTACACACATGCATTTTCCAATGAATGACAATTTCCTCTGTGTTATTGAGAGCAGAACTGGGGCCATTCATTACATGTAATTACCCACCAAAAATTCAGGGATGATGGGGTACAGCTCTGTGACTGGGGAGAGTACATATTTTTGGCTTATGTTATTTAATAGGCCCCTCTCTATCTGGGAACTCAGCTGAAGTAGAGGTGGGGGTGTGGAGTGGGGGCAGCCAAGCTTTTTGCTGGCGCCTCCTTGTGGCAGATGTCTAGTGCAGGTATTTGTTTATAAAGAGGTTATGGTTCCCCGATAACCCAGAGTTGGAAGTAGATTTAGGGGAAGGCTTCCCCTAAAGAAGTAGGGGAATGGGGCTGGGACTCTTATTGTCTGGTACAATGAGGAGACAACCCTTCTTCCCCTTCCACCTCATATGAGGAGAGGGTGGCAGGGTACCAGCAATGAGTTGGAATCAGCTGTGGAGGAGTGGGGGGGACTCCATCAGGTGAAAACAATTAAAGAGGGAATGGTGATCTGTGCTGTATGAGTTACTGCTGGTTAGTTCCCAGATGAGTTAAGTTTTGGCCTAATTAAGCCACATTCTTTGCTTTTTCCTGCATATGAGGGATTTTTGCATCTGGGTTAGGGACAGCAGAATTTTACCCGCCCACTGGATGATCCCTTTAAAATAGCTTTGGATGTCGAGAAGGAAATGTCAGAGAGGTAATTGGAGACATAGGACTGGTCAGAAAGGAAGAGGTCAAGGGTAGAGAGGTGGAAGCACATTCATACCTGAGTACTGTCCTAATCTGTGCTCTGTCTGCAACAGACCCTTCCTGCTCCCGATATGCCCCCTGTGCAGTAGTTCTTGGCAGGGAATGCAGAGCAGCCAGGCCAATTTTAGCCTTCAAGAATGTACCCTGTGTTGTGAGAATTAGCTGGGGAGGCTGCTTTATTCTGTTTTATGGCAACAAAAGCATGTAGGACAATATAGAATCTATCCAGTTATCAGTGTTCAGTGAAAAGTTACACTCATATTTTAATTTAAAAAATCCGATTGATTTATCCACTTGGATTCTTGTGTGAGATTCCCATTGCCTCTAACAGGAGAGCCAGACACATGAGAACAGAACAGATACTTTTAATATACTGTTGGAAAACCAGTTATTTTGTTTGTCTTTAACATTCTGACAGCAAATTAAAGATCTGTGTATCAATAGCTTTGTAGTAACATGGCAATTTATCTCATTTAACTTGCATATTTCATTCTAATTGTTTCTGAGCCTTGCTTATTTTTTTAGCACTCTAGGGATCTTCTGGCTCTAGGGTCTATAGCCTGCTCTTATCCCATGTTTACAGATTCCATGTCTCACAAAGTACGAACATTTACATATTTTTTGTGGCTATACTCCATCCTGTTGGTTCTTTATTTGGCATATTGAATTTTTATTTACAATCGCTGCATGGGCTCTGTTTCACATACATAAAATCAATTTTTATTAGTTGTATAACGGTTGTGACAGTGGCCCCAGTCAAAGATAAAAGCCCTATTATACTGGCTCCATAGAAACACGTAACTGCATAGGGCCATAGCAGAAAAATAACTAACTTAAGAAGAAGCAGATCAATAGTATATGCCATACTATATAACCAAAAGGCAGACTATGATCCTAATATTTTTATTATAATAAAAGCAAAGTATTTGCTGGTGGGACAAAATAATGAAGTGTTAAAAGGATGATTTTCTTAAGAAACTGATAAAGAAAAACAAACTATATTTTAAACTACCTAGTCAGTTATATTAACATTCCAACCTTACACTAAACATTAAAACAGACTAAAATGGATTAAATAAAATGAACATTAAGAATAAATGTTAAAAACATTAAAATTATTGAGATCTTTTACTCCTAAGGAAAAATATTCCTGTGACACTTTTTGATTCATGCTTTTGTGACCTCTAGATTGGCTTGCCAGAGCGTACTCTACCTTTTGAAGATCACTCCAGAGTTATAGGTAGGGCAGAATGCAGCTGCTCACTTGGTAGGTAGTGCTGATCAAAAGGAGCATATCCTAGTAGCTCTCCAGGGTTTGCACTGGTTTCTTCTTTACTTCTGAGTTGATTTTACAGATAAAAAGCTTGTTTGGTTTTGGTCTTAGTTGTCTAAGAGACCACCTCTTTCCCATGCACCATTGTGGCAATTGAGATTAGTTGGGGTAGTCAAGTTTGCAATCTCTAGATTTAAATATTTAGTGGCTATTCTCTGTTCTTCACCTATATAATTGGCTTCTCCTGCTGGGCAACACACCCAAATCAAATTGCCTATAAACACAAGGGCTTTGCTGATTATCTGATGCAGAAAATAATGTTGCTGACTGTGTATGATTATTCACTCACTTGCAAATATCAGAAACGCAGACATATGTCTATATAATGTCATCTCGTATTGGGTGAAGGTGAAAGGCCATCTCTTTACTCAGTCGCATAAGAGTGAGAGAACTAAAAAATTGTGGAGATGTAAGTCACACTGTTTATCATAAATTATTGCTGCCTTCAGTGCTTAACTGAAGTGCTCCAGTCACTGGAGAGGTATGATTAGTCAGCTCATGGAGGGCCAGCCAATGACAGCACACACAATACTACAAACTGTTGTTCTGCCCAACTGCTGAGGGACCTGAGTGAGTACAGATGGCAGAACCTGGCCCAGTTCTTGATGTGGATTCTAGGCCTTGGCAGTTACTGGTAGCCTTGCCTTTCTCTGCTGCCAACCCTGACTCCCAGACAGAATGATGTGGCAAAGAGGCATCTCCAAAAAAATCACAGTGTTGTGGGTCAGAAATCTCCTTCCAGGTGTTTTAATGGAGAAACAAGAAAAAAATGGCCCTAAAATGTATGTGTACTGAACAGATCAAGGACAGCCTTTACTGGTGTGTTTTTTGTTTTTGTTTGGCTTCCTTCAATATGTCACTAATCTTAATCTAGCCACCATACTGCTTCTTTATGAATCATTCAGAATGCGATTATGATGCAGAGAGCTCTTACTCTGAATTATGCATTGTGCTTTAGCATCAGCTTTGATAGATCCCAAACTTAAAACGCCAGCTGGGAGAGTCTAATTCTACCATTTACTTCAGATGTGCCCTTCATAGTTAGTTTATTAGATAAAGCATTTAGGCTTGCACTGAGAGCAAACCTATCAGGGAAAGAACAGAAAGATGGAAAATGTAAACCTTGCTTGTGATAGAAACATTCACTGCTGTTTGTAGATTTGCTGTTTGTACATAATATTACATAGACGTGCATTTCTGATGTTTGTGAATGAGCTTATGATCACATTCACTCACAGCATCATGGTTTTCTATGTTGGTTAATTAGCAAAGCATGGTGTTTTTAGGCAATGTAATGCTTTTTGTGTCTAAATTTTAGGAATACATCTGAGGTATAATGTTAAAAAATCAATCACATTTAGATTAGTTTGTCTGGCACCATCATTACCAAGGGCATATTCTCATTCCCCAGATATCTAAAGCTAAAGAACCCAAGTAGTTATTGAAAGTAATGGACTAAGAAAAAATATGTACACTGTTGCTTTATGTTCTGAAATCTAAACTGCCTAGAGCTGCCCTGATTTCAAGCTTGTAAGTCATCTAAACTCAAGCCATAGAAATTCCAGAGGGCATGTTGTTAAATAATGCATGAATGATATAATTTTGCTATGTATCTCATTAGTAAAATGCTGCAGGAAACAACTAGGAAAAAAACCAAATGCTGCTATTTATCTACCAACACATTGTTTAGAAATGATACATTCAAAGAGTTAATTTGCAAATCACAGGATAGCAAATAACATTTAATTATAATGAAGGACTGACAGTTGCTTTCTTGTAGGTCAAAAGAAAAATTCTGATAATCTTTTGATTCAATCTGTAACTTTGTTTATATGTGTGTGCATGTTTAATCATAAAATAGATATATCCAGAGAGAGAATAGAAAGAGCTGTCTAGCCACAAACTATTTCAGATCTCTTCCACCTAATAAATTCAAATTACTTCTTGGGTTTAAAGTTATTAAAGCCTTTTTATTAGCTCGAGCACTGTATAACATTCCAGTAAGCAACCAGATTATGCAAGTAATAATCTCCTTTTATCTACAGGTATTCATCTGTAATTAACAATGTCAGTCACCTTATTTTATAAACAATCTGTTCTTCATAAACAAATACGAGATTTGGTGCAGATGTGTCTGTGTATCCTAGGAAGCCAGCATATCAGTTTTGCTGTGTTTAAGGCCTGCAATTTCGTGCTTAGCCCTTGGCACTGTAACCATGGTTATCTTCAGTTAGATGCAGAATCCAGAGGCATGAAGGAGAAGGGATTTTTCTTTGGACCTAGTGGAGACAATCAGAACACAGAAAGGGGGCAGGATTATGGGTGATTAATATGCTGTAATCTTTATTTTTAATTATTCTTGACACATCAGGTTTAGAGATTTTTTTCTTTAGGGTTATTTCCTGAAATGCATTTTCAAATAAGTGTGCAGCTAATACATATAAGAGTGATGGACTGCATAAATCTCGCAGGAGAGGATAATGATCTTGATCCTTGAGTCTGGCCAGACTGTACTTGCAAATCACTGGGGTAGAGGACAACTGTAACTTTGCACCACTTCTTTACTCCCTTTTCCCCACAGCTGTTGGGGGCAGCTTTAGCCTCCAGTGTAAGTCAGAGCAGCCTCAGGGCTATTCATCTTATTCCCACATCCAGTAGCCTCCTTCAGTTCATACAAGCACATGCATCCATATCAAACAGTTTAATTTTATAAGTGACCACAAAAACTAAAATGCCTGATTCTTAATTCTACAGTAGTTGCATGGCTGTACAGCCTTCTTTGTTGTCATGCACAGTATACACACAGAAATGTTACAAATTCCTGAGTAGATAAGTAGCATACTGAAGACAAACATTCCCCACTGCTCATTACAGTGAGGTGCTGAAGGCAGTCAGTAAATCGTAAGGGTTGCTTGGCACCAAACAGGACTGGACTCTGTTTTCTCCATGTAGCAGCCAGTTATCCCAGTGTAATTAGACACAGAGTAAGTGTGTGTCCATCCAAATCCCATTGCTCGGACCATGAAATTAGAGCACTTGCATGTAAAGAACTTAAATTAGTGTGTTGGGCAGAGCTGATTGGGGATTTTTTTTAAACATTTGGGGGGAGGGGGGAAATCAGAAAATGCATTTGCATTTCAAACTTTTCATGGGAAAGGATTGGTTTTGACAAGGCTGTCATCAGGACGGTTTCTTGGGTCCAGGATGTGACCAAACCAAGATTAATTTTTCTGCAAAAATGTCACAAGGTTTTGGTTTTGTCTCAATGTGGAACAGGAAAATTTTTGAAAATTTTCATAGATGGGAAAACTGTTTTCTGCCTAGTTCTAATGTTGCCAACAATCATATTTACTATCAGATATATGTACATGTGAAACAAATTATAAAAATAATGTTCTGCAATGATCATTTTGCACATGCAAAGATGGAGAAGATGGTATTTCTACTGAGACAGAGTTAAAATAGTTTGACTGTCTTGGCTATTTTAACTCGTAATTTGCATACATTCAAAGGACTGGGTTCCTTATAAATTTTAAGCTTAACTTTGAATTTTCTACAATACCATGTTTTTAATTAGCTCTGATGTTCTTTAAAAGTAATATACAGTCAAACCTTTGATAATGGCCAATAACTTTAACTTCACCTTATGCATTTTCCTTGTGGGTTATATGCCAGAGTCTGGTCGCCAGGTGGATTGACAGCAAGAGGTGTGCAGTAGAAGTACATCCCTTTCCAAGCCAAGATGAATTACATAGGTAGTAACTGAGGAATGCATAGGAACATGACTAGATCTTCTGGAAGGCCAGAGAGTTATACGCATTGACTGAAGTTCCAAAACCTCTGTACTGGGCAAGGGCATAAGGGAAAGAAAGCAACAAAGAAAATACCTCAGGTTTTCTATGAAGCCAATGCTTTCCATGCTACAGAAATAGTGCTAAGATAGCATTACTTGTTTTTGGAGCATCTTGCATCCGCATTGGCCTGCTAAACCCAGGGTTGTGAGTTCAATCCTTGAGGGGGCCATTTAGGGATCTGGGGCAAAAATTGGGGATTGGTCCTGCTTTGAGCAGGGGGTTGGACAAGATGATCTCCTGAGGTCCCTTCCAACCCTGATATTCTATGATTCTATGATCTCCTCCATAAGGTGCTCATTAACTTGCACTGGCCCGAGAACTGAGAGTTCTAAGCATTGTCTGTAATTCATTCTCTCTCAGTCATGACTGTACACCTTGCCACCAGGATGACTTAATGGCTTGAACTATTAGGCCCAATACTGTAGAAAGAATGCTTTCTCTCTGTGCACCTCTGACCGATTATTGCTTAAAAGGATTGGAAGGAGGTAAAGCTGCCTGGTATTTAGTCAAAATGAGCATACTCTGGCAGTTTGCTGCGGGGAATTCTTGCTACAGGGTGCTGTCAGACTTGTGCAAAGTTGGACAGTCCCCTTAAATGCAGGTATCTACTATAAGGTTGTAATGCAAGCAGGATATGTTTTAGCACAGTCTTTGAAACCATATTTGCTTCAGATCCCTTGCTCTTATTCATTCGTTAGGGCATTGACCTGAAATGTGTGTCACACTCAAAATTGCTGTTAATAACTGCTTCTATTATTAAGCATATCCCTGAACTGAATCAGTGCACTACAGTGGCAATTTACTGTGACTTAGAGAGGCCCAGAGTCTATGGTTAGAAATAGCTCAGTAGAACCAGGGGTGAATTAGAAAGGCACTCTGGTCCTTTGGCATCAGTCTGCAAGTGAACTTGTGCAGAGAGATGGAAAGAGAGTGCTACATCTAAATAAGTGAAAGCCCTTGTCAGGGTTTCAGAACAGCTGTCATTGCATCATGCATTTAAAATAAGCCCAATAGGTCTGAAAACACAGTGTAGCACATAAGAAAGAGCTGTATATGAACTGCAGCACAGGTGGAAACATGGAAAAAGCATTTCTTAAGGCCTAGATAAAGCCTTGCATAAAAAAATAAACACTTCACTCAAGGCCAAAGACAAGGAACATCAGTGCTGTCTAGAAGGAAGATGATGCATTCAATTAAAAGGCCTTTTGAGAGAAACCATACAGGGTAATTTTAGGCAATTAAAAAAAATGCTCTGAGTTAATGGTGAGGAGAGAGGTTGGATTTAAAATGGCACAAGTAAAAAGTAAATGCAGCCTTGTGAGGATGGACAGACTGATGCTAATATATCAGTCCCTTCTGTATGCCAAAGGAAAATAAGAATTGTGGAAACTGGTTGTCATTTTAAGATTTAAATGCTTTTCATGGCATAGAGTGGCACACATGTGTGGGGGACATAACAAGCCATATACCAAAATATACTCAATACATATCTGTATGTTTCATGAACTGAAGTTATATTGTGGTATCACTGAAAGACTCTTTTTGCTAGGCACTGAACAAATATATAACAAAAAGCTGGTTTGTGCCCCACACAGCTTACAGAGCTGTCATAAATATAAAGGGAAGGGTAAACACCTTTAAATCCCTCCTGGCCAGAGGAAAAAACCCTTTCACCTGTAAAGGGTTAAGAAACTAAGACAACCTCACTGGCACCTGACCAAAATGACCATTGAGGAGACAAGATACTTTCAAAGCTGGAGTGGGGTGGGAACAAAGGGTTCTCTCTGTCTGTGTGTTGGTTTTTGCTGGGACCAGAGCAGGAATGCAGGTCAGAACTCCTGTAAAGGGTTAATAAGCAATCTAGTTAGATATGTGTTAGATTCTGTTTTGTTTAAATGGCTGAGAAAATAAGTTGTGCTGAATGGAATGTATATTCCTGTTTTTGTGTCTTTTTGTAACATAAGGTTTTGCCTGGAGGGATTCTCTATGTTTTGAATCTGATTACTCTGGAAGGTATTTACCATCCTGATTTTACAGAGATGATTCTTTTACTTTTTCTTTAATTAAAATTCTTCTTTTAAGAACCTGATTGCTTTCCTTGGTTTGTGTCTGTGTTCACCTGTGCAAATTGGTGAGGATTTTTATCAAGCCTTTTTCAGGAAAGGGGGTGTAGGGCTTGGGGGAATTTTGGGGGGAAAGACGTTTCCAAGTGGGCTCTTTCCCTGTTATATTTGTTAGACGCTTGGTGATGGCAGCAATAAAGACCAGGGACAAAAGGTAAAATAGCTTGTACCTTGGGAAAGTTTTAACTTAAGCTGCTAAAAATAAGCTTAGGGTTTTTTTCATGCAGGTCCCCACATCTGTACCCTAGAGGTCAGGTGGATCTAACATAATGGTGAGAGTAGAAGGTAAGAATGAGGCAGCTATGACTAGTGTACTAAACAACAGGGACAGCACACCAGTTGTCTACCTGCTGTCAAGTGTTTTGAAGGCATCACAATATTTAAGGAAAGATTTAAAGGAGGTCTTTATTGTGGTCTGGTGGATTTTTGCAGGGAGATCTTCTTTTCCTCCTCTTCTCCTTAGGCAGGATGACTTAGAAGAGGCATGCCGAGTATCAATGACAACCATTTATTACATGCCTCCCCTTCTGGAAAATTCTTATAGAGATTAAATTAATGGGGCTCTGTAGAAATTTTTCCAAAAAATATCAATTTAGTACACAAGATGGTTTCTGTAGATTTTTAAATCCATCCTATAACAGTCAATAGCTGGTAGATGATGAGTCTCTAAACTATCCTATGAAATTTAATAAAAATTCCATGGAAAGGTTATAAAAAAAGTACAGGATGTGACCTCTTTCTGGTACCTTGTTTTAAAATTTAGATATGTGCAAAACCTTCACCATGAAACATGAAGCTATGGAAAACTCACTTGACTGACTTAAACATTTAAGGTCTGATCCTGAGACAAATGCCCAGCACCTCAGAATCAGGCCTTCAAAACTCAGCCTAGATGTGTTGAAATATTTGTAAATCTTTCAAGTGATTTATGGACTGGATAAAGCTTTTGCACTGAAATATTGCAATAATTTGAAACTTACTGTTTTGCATAGTCTATAGCAGCACAAGGACACACTGTCATTTTCAACTGAATATCACTTTGAATTTTTGGGTTTATCTGAACATACAACCCAAAGCAAAATTTGGGGTGTGAGAGGGCACATGAATCAAAAACAAGGAAAAAGCTTGCATGAATTCCTCCAACATGAAACAGTTGAGTTTGCATAGACCTATTTTACCTAAAATAGTTTAATCTCATCTCTATTCAACATCTCCTGTGATGGCAAGAAGAATGATCAGAAACCCGAGAAGCAAAGTCAGTGGCTTAAAAGCAAAGCAGTGAGAAGAAGGAAGCCTTAACTGTGCCATAAACTTTGTCTCATTCTCAAGTGAGACTTAAGTCAATCAACCGTGGAACTTTCTGCAAATGGATTATAATGCACAATCACAGAATTATACACATATCGTATGTTTTTCTTCTTCCTTTTTTAAACTTTGGGGGAAGAAAGTGCCACAAAAAGAAAGTGAGAGAGATGTTAATGTCATTAATTTTGATACCAATAATCCTCTTCTCAAGAAGGCTTAGTACTGAAGCTAGTGCTTTTTGAAGGAGCATCATTTCCCCTTGAATCTAAATTACTCACCATCAAATTATCCATCCTTTTCCTCTACTGGGGGAAATATTAATCTATTCTTTACACAGCAACCAAGAAGCAAGTTAGATGCCTTACAAGCAAGTAAGAAGACTGCTTTCTAAGTAGACCATATACAGAGGAAAAAGAGAGAGAGAGAAAAAATGAAGTGCAGTGAAAATTATCAATATTCCCCATGATAGCCTGTTTTCCCCCATTTATTAACTATTTTTTTCATATTTTAGTTGTCTAATCATGCTGTTACCTGTCACCTCTCCTTGAACCAAAGCTGATCAGAAGAAAGACTTACCAAAAGCAATGAAAAGGCAGTGGGAGACACACCTGAACCCCTCCAGACAAGGGAGACAGGATTAAGGCAACTCCCCTAGACTTATTTGCATTGAAGATGGGAGAGGGAGGCATCTCCATTAGCATACAGAATGGAGAACAGAGATTCCAAGGCAAGAACTGCACGGAATTCTGGGACCAGAAAAGCAGGGAAGCGCTGCATGATGGGGGTCTCTGCTCCAGATGTTAATGAACCCATGCCTGCACACATCCAGCTCAGTAGTTATCAGACCAATTCTAGTAATAAATCCTTTAATGGTATCCAAAATACTGAAGCTGCCTAATTGCATTGTGAGCTCCCTCGAAGAAACACGTGCTGAACCTGGCATTGGATGGTGGCAGCTTGGAAGTGCTGCTCGATCCAGCCTGCTGAGTTCAGGGGCATATAAGGGTGGCAGCTTGAAAGTGCTGCTCGATCCAGCCTGCTCAGGCACACTCTATTCCGATGCGGTGCCCCTGGCATATGAGGATGGCAGCTTGGAGGTGCTGTTCGACCCAGCCTGCTCAGTCCAAGGACATATAAGGAGTCAGCTTGGGAGTGCTGATTGACCTGGTCCCCTCAGACACTCTCTGTTAGTGTGTGTGTGTGGGTGGGTGTGTCTGATTCTGGGGCCGGAGGAACCCAGCCCTGGGGAACCTAGGTCCTGCAGGATAACTCCATTGGGAGGGAACTTGCAGAAAGGAGAAGTAGAGCTCCGTAAGAGAACACAAGTGACACAAGCAGTTCATTGATAGAATTACAGAACCCTCCCTCAGAAGAATAACCCCAATAAATGAGTGTACCACAAAGTAACGGGCAAATCTGGTAACAATTTGCATTTTAATTTTCATGTTGGCCCTGATCCTGCAAACACTTATACACATTCTTAAGCAGTGGTTCTCAAACTAGGGGCGCCGCTTGTTCAGGGAAGCCCCCGGTGGGCCGGGCTGGTTCGTTTACCTGCTGCGTCCACAGGTTGGCGGATTGCAGCTCTCACTGTCCGCGGTTTGCCGCTCCAGGGCAATGGGGGCTGCGGGAAGGGCGGCCAGCACATTCCTCGGCCTGCGCCGCTTCCTGCAACCCCCATTGGCGTGGAGCAGCGAACCGCGGCCAGTGGGAGCTGAGATACGCCGACCTGTGGACACAGCAGGTAAACAAACCAGTCCGGCCCACCAGGGGCTTCCCTGAACAAGCAGCGCCCTTAGTTTGAGAACCACTGTCCTTAACTTTAAGCCAGTGGACTACACACATGCTTAAAGATAAGTACATGTGTAAGTGTTTGCAAGATTAGGGTCTTTGTAACTCTTACCAATGTTTATCTGTTTTAATTCCATAGCCTTCTTCAACAATTGATTCAACTGATTACCTGCTATATAATTGTTTCCCTATTATTTAACTTACATTTTCCATTTTGCAGTGTAACTGCATTAACTATGTCCATTTTTACTGACTAGTGAGAATAATCTATCCTAGTTTTCTTTATAGCATCACTTCATATGACAAATAGGAATCATATCTTGTCTTAGGCTATGTCCACACTTGTGAGCATGAACGGATAGTTGTCCATGTACTGGTAGTCCATGTACCCTATAGCTACACCGAGTGTCCTCATACGTTCTGTTTGGCATGGGTACATGCTGCGTTCATGTATATACCTGCATCCACGCTGCCGCTTGCTGGTATGTGATGTTAGTGCTATCGCTTATGGGGTGGTGTCCTAGAGTTCTGTGCATCACAGCAGACACTCTAGGAACCACTTTGCTGTATGATGCTGGAACTTTTCACCAATTTCACACATTTGGTGATGGCAGCTCCTATTTATCTCTCCCTTCTGCTGGAACACATGGACAAGGTCTTGGAGGATGTGGTTCTGCTCCTGCTTCTTGTGGCAAGAAAAATGTTCATGAGGTGCAATACTCGATCTGCCATGGAGTACATCAATAGAAAGGGGTACTTCTCTATGGTATTGCAGGATCACTGTGGTCATTTCACAGGTATCAACGCAGGGTGGGCAGGGAAGGTGTATGATGCACACATGTTTAGGAACACTGGCCTGTACAGAAAGCTGCAAGCAGTGACTTTCTTTCCAGACCAGAAGATTCCAATGGGGGTGCTGAAATGCCCATAGTGATCCTAGGAGACCCAGTGTACCCCTTACTCCCATGGCACATGAAGCCTTACATGGGGAATCTGGACAGCAGCAAGGAGCGCTTCAACAATAGGCTGAACAGGTGCAGAATGAGTGTTGAATGTGTGTTTGGCAGATTAAAAGCATGCTGGTGCTGCCTTTATGGCAGGTTAGACATATATGAGGAAAATATTCCCAAGGTCAGAGCAGCCTGCAGTGTACTGCATAATATTTGTGAGGCTAAGGGTGAAAAGTTTCTTCTGGGGTGGAGCACAGAGGCGGATTGCCTGGTGGCTCATTTTGAGCAGTTAAATACCAAGGCTATTAGACGGGCACAGTGGGGGTCTATTCGAATCAGGGAGGCTTTGCAGCACCATTTTAGCAATGACCACCAATAATGTGTCTTTCTATAAAGCATTCTGCCATACTTTGTTAACTTGCTGCCTTGCATGAAAATTTTGATGAATTCTTCCTGACTGTGATTTGTAGTCTGCAAATGTGCCAGTTGCCACTGTTTATTAATTCCAGGGTTACATACTTCCCCTAGTTGAGGAAGTATGTTCTTAGCTTCAGAGACTTCCCAGTTGATATCCTGGATGAGCCCCCACTTGTAACACCCACATCATCAGTGGGCAGGATCGAACCTGGGACCTCTGGAGCTAAATGCGTGGGGCTCTACTGCATGAGGTAAAAGCCATATTGCTCCTAGCTAAGGCTATAGCAGACTCATTAATCTCTAAGTGGTCTTGGTCCCACTAGAGGGGGACAGAGCACCACACCCAGGAGGTGTGTTGGTTACACAAGGTCATGCATATAGGGACTAACAAGAATTTTTGCTATAAGCTGTATAAGTTGGAAGCAAAAAAGGAGGAAAAAGACCAGGGTGTAATGGTTGATCAAAGATGAGTATGAGCCGTCAGTGTGATGCAGCCGTGAAAAAGGCTAACATGGTCCTAGGGTGCATCAGGCCAGCTATTTCCAGTAGAGACAGGGAAGTGGTAGTACCATTATACAAGAGACTGGTGAGACCTCATCTGGAATACTGTGTTCAATTCTGGTCTCTCATGTTTAAGAAAGATGAATTCAAACAGGAACAGGTGAAGAGAAGGGCTACTAGGAAGATGTAAGGGATGGAGAACCTACCTTATGAGAGGAGACTCAAAGAGCTTGGCTTGTTTAGCCTAATCAAATGAAGGCTGAGGGGAGATGTGCTTGCTCTCTATAAATACATCAGAAGGATAAATACCAGAGAGGGAGTGGAGTTATACAGTTAAGCGCCAATGTGGACATAAGAACAAATGGGTATAAACTGGCCATCAACAAGTTTAGGCTTGAAATTAGGTGAAGGTTTCTAACCATCAGAGCAGTGAAGTTCTGGAGCAACCTTCCAAGGGGAGCAGTGGGGGAAAAAAACCTAACTGGCTTCAGGACTTTGCTTGATACGTTTACGGAGGGGATGGTATGACGGGACTGCCTACGATGGCACGTGGCTCATCTGCGACTGCCAGGAGCAAAAATCCCCAACAGCCAGAGAAGGGGCTCTAGATAGGGAGGGCTTTGAGTTACTACAGAGAATTCTTTCCAGGTATCAGCCAGGTGGGTCTTGCCCACATGCTCCAGGGCTAACTGATCGCCATATTTGGGGTCGAGAAGGAATTTCCCTTCAGTTCAGATTGGCGGAGACACTGAGGGGGGTTTCGCCTTCCTCTGCAGCATGAGTTCTGGGTAACTTGAAGGTTTAACTTAGTGTAAATGGTGGATTCCCTGTAACTTGAAGTCTTTAAATCATGATTTGAGGACTTCAGTAACTCAGCCAGAGGTTAGGGGTCTATTCAGGAGTGGGTTGGTGAGGTACAATATGGAGGAGGTCAGACAAGATGATCATTATGGTCCCTTCAGACCTTAAAGTCCATGAGTTCATACAGGGATGCAAAGGGGCAAGAGGTGTCATTTACTCTGCTGCACTGGCTACTAATGCCATGGATAGCGGTGCATGATGGACAGCAGCCCCTTTGGATATGTCTACACTGCAATTAGTCACCAACGTTTGGCCTATGCCAGCTGATTCAGGCTCACAGGACTCAGGCTGTGGGACTCTTTCATTTCAGGGTAGACTTCCAGGCTCTGGCTGCAGCCTGGGCTCTAGGACTCTGTGAGGTGGGAGGGTCTCACAGCTCGGGCTGCAACCCAAGCCAGAAGTTGACACTGAAATAAAACGGCCCTGCAGACTAAGCCCTATGAACCCAAGTCAGCTGGCACAAGCCAGCTGTAGGTGCCTAACTGCAATTTATACATACCCTTTAAAGGCTAGTACATCTCTACCTCCATGCATGCAGTACTGCTCTCCCCCTACATGCACAGACCAACAATGAAAATAACCTGCAGGAGACTGTAAAGCAGCTCACAACTGAGACACATGGAAGACCTCTTCACTCTGAAGTTTAGGCCTCTTACCCAGTCTAGAGTATTGTTAATTCTTTAATCTTTAAGGCATGCATTCATCAGTCTTCAGGCATGTGGAGCAAATGGATGTTTGGAAGGGAGTATGGTTTTATGCAAACTGTGGGATACATTTGCTTTATTATTATTAATTTGTATTACAGTAGCACCTTTAGGTCCCAACCAAGGTCAGGATTGCTTTATGCTTGGCACTGTACATGCCCATCTCCATCTCAAAGGGTTAATCTAAGACCCTGATCCTTTAGAGAGGGCCTAAATAAACAAAGTAGGCAAAAAGTGGGATAAGGGAGGTATTACTATCACAATTGTATTGAGGGGGAGCTGAGACATTAAGTGACTTATTCAAGGTCACACAAGACATACGGAGCAGAGCTCCTGGAACCCAGTCCAATACTTTAATTACAAGACCATCCTTTCCTTTGTGGCCCAGCCTCTTTTGTTGGGTGAAAGGCTGAGTTTGTTGCTCTTTTCCACATCTTTGCCAAATTTCATTTTTTAACCATTTGCTAAGGGGCACCAGGAGCCTGGCATAGATTTTCTTTTCAGTATAAATATGGGTTGAAAGATGAAATAAGAGGGCAGCAATCCTAGAACACCTGGAACTAAATAAATGGTGAAAACTAGAGCACCGAGTGTCATGTTGATATTAATAAATGAGCCACTTTGTTCAGTGGCTTAAAATAACAAACAAGTTAATTTTAAGATGAATGTGTATTTGCTTTTGGCTACACAGATACTATACATTAAAAGGGAGACTGCTATGTATAAGTGTTTGTTATTGTTGCTGCATTTTTAAAGGAAATAACTTATCTGTAGGCTTCATTTTGTATTCAGGGAAGAACTTGATAAAGGAGAGATTTTTGTAATCCAGGGGCTTAGCATGTACAGCAACAGGAATAGCTTTTTTGCAGTTCATGTGAAAGTACCAGTTGGTATTTTTCTGCTTCAACACAAGTTCAGAGTCCTCTTAAAGCAGTGAGGTAATAATATCAATAATTTTGATTATGATCTATGTGCTTGATACGTAATACATTTTCGTCTGGACCACAGGCTTTTCAGCTTGCCACCCTTTTGCTATTTCTGTCCTTTTCTTTTCTTATTTTTCCCAGTAGGTTTTCCAGTTTGTTTTTTTAAGATTTTGTCCCTTTCCAGCTATAAAACTGATTGTTCACTTTTGCATGTCATGGCTGACTGCAATCGAGCATATACTGGTGTTTCATATTTCCCCTCACTTTTACTCCACCCCTGGTGAATGAGTTTCACAAATGTGTCGGGTTCATTCTGTATGCAAGGAAGGACTTGACAAAGGAGAGTTTTTGTAATCCAGGTGCTTAGCATATACAGAAACAGCTTTTTCACAGTTCATGCAAAAATACCAGCTGGTATTCTTCTGCTTCAACTCAAATCTTAAAATATTTGAGAAAATGCCACTCTTTGATACTTTCAAAGACCAAGCGCTAATTGATTCACTTGCATCTGGCATCACTAGTATATTTTTAGATTAAACTGATCTCTCAGAACAATTTTTTCAATTGACTAACACTTGGAAAATTTACGGGTTGCCATCGAATTTTCCACTGACTAAACACAAACCAAAGGGCCTAGCTGCAGAAGCTGGGAACAGCATGTCACAAAATACACAAGCCCTGGAACGTGGTTCTGTGTTGGCTTTGCATTCCTCAAGTTCAGGTTTATAAGAGGACTGCAAAGGTTCATTAGCATGCAGACTTTAAGACATATTAACCCAATTGAGAGATCTATGCTACAGATATAGATTCATAGATATTAAGGTCAGAAGGGACCATTATTATCATCTAGTCTGACCTCCTGCACAATGCAGGCTACAGAATCTCACGCACCCACTCCTGCAATAAACCTCTCACCTATGTCTGAGCTACTGAAGTCCTCACATCATGGTTTAAAGACTTCAAGATGCAGAGAATCCTCCTGCAAGTGACCCGTGCCCCATGCTACAGAGGAAGGTGAACCCCTCCCAGGGCTTCTTCCTATCTGCCCTGGAGGAAAATTCCTTCCCGACCCCAAATATGGCGATCAGCTGTACCCTGAGCATGTGGGCAAGATTCACCAGCCAGATACCCAGGAAAGAATTCTCTGTAGTAACTCAGATCCCACCCCATCTAACATCCCATATATTGCAGCTCATGGCAAGGTATAGTTACAGGCACACAAGGTGCTAGACAGTGCTGATATTACAACCAGGAATTTTAAAAAATATGCCATTAATGGTTAGTAGTAATAGATGAAGGCTTGCTGAAAAATTTCTTTTGTATAGTAAAAGAATATTTGCAGAATTTATTGCAAACATTTTTGGCTTTGGGAGGCAACATGACCCTGTTACTACTATATGTTTCTGACATTTATTCTGTAGGAAAATGCTATTTCTCTTTTACCTCAGTAGCAGTTACTTATGGGTATATTTCCTTTCTGAAAAATAAAGATGAAATAGTAGAAGAAACCTTTTACCTAAGGGCACCTAGTTCTTATAAATTTCTGCTATTTTTTTGTCAGCGTCAGAAAATATATTGTGAAAACTGTCGCCAAAAATAAATTCAGGTGGAAGGTATTTAATTTCACTCTGCCATACTGCTGACTTCATGTGTGTTCTGTATCAATCAGAACGGAATCAAAATTCAATAATTATAAAGCAGAAGGAAGCTAGCCTGGTTTCTGAGGTTAACTATATATTATCTGCTGAGTTTTCATTTTTTGCATATAGTGAGAATCAAAGTGATGGATCTAAATTAAATTCCAATATGTTATACAGTCACTACTATAATATAGGTATTGCCAAAGCAACTTTATACAGCACAAAGTAAATGATATTTCTACATGGATTGTTCAGCACATTACATGGATTTTTCTTTCTGAGTGATTGTGATTGGTGAATTGCTTTGAAATGCAGCCTGGAGTGAGAGGGTATAACTCCTGTGGATTTCTTTGAGTCAGACTCAGCTATGATGTAAATGAAGGTGAAAGTTACACATCAGATATGAGTGGGTGTAAATGCAAAGTAAAAACATGGCAGGCAAGGGGACAGCACAACAGTAGCCAAATGAGAGTTGTAAAATTGAAACACGCTCTACGGACTTTGCTTATTGTATCTAGAAGGCTCTTTTCATTTCCAAATGATTCAGTTGTGCAAATGGCTGCATGCTTGCACAGGGTAATATCGGGGTTTGAGAAATCCCTTTACTTCACTGCATAGGTTATCTGCATCACCAGAATCTGTATGAGGAAAGCAGCCACTGGTCAGGCTACTTCTCCCTTGTCTGTGCAGGGGGGATGGTAGTGGGTACTGGGTAAAGTCTTGGCTCTGCTCCTGCAATCTGCCATTTAATGTCATTGTGACGCTTTCTCAGGATGTCCAGAACTGTAAATTACCCTGCTAATCCTCTGCCTCAGCATAAAAGGGATCTGTTGGTGCTAAACTGAGTGACAACTCCTTGCCACTCCCGTTTGTTAGCCAGCCCCACAGATTCCTCAGGATTCTGGCAGTCTTAACTGTGCTTTGAAGGTTAACCCTGAGTTCCTGAACTCTCCAGAACCCTAATTCAGTTCCTGAACTCTCCAGAAGCCTCTCCCTGCAGCATCCAGCCCATCGCTAGATGCTCACAGACCTTACCCAGTACTATAGGCATAGTTTGACTTCTATATTTGCAAGGGGTGGGAGTGGCTCCAGTCAAGGCAATGGGGCTGCGGATGGTGGTGGGGGGGGGGAATTCTGTGCCGGCCCACAGGGGCACCATCTGAGATTTTTTTGAAGAGGGAGGGGGAAATTTTAACCATGATTCCAAGGGCTACTTAGGCAACTGAAAACTTTTTTTTTTTTTGCAGATAATAACTTATGAATTATATGACAGGAGCACTATAATTCCTATATCAAGAAAGAAAAATAAATATTAGACCCACTCAGCTCTACTACCAACAGGTTCAGACATCTTGTGGCAAGTCACTTAAGGGACACTGGTTAGGTCTAAAGTTGTACTGCATATTCTTTCTCAGATACTCTTAAAGTCAGAAGGGACCATCATAATAATTTAGTCTGACCTCCTGCACATTGCAGGCCACAGATCCTCACCAACCCACTCCTGAAATAGACTCCTAACCTCCGGCGGAGTTACTGAAGTCCTCAAATCATGGCTTAAGGACTTCAAGTTACAGAGAATTCACCATTTATTCTAGTTTAAACCTGCAGGTGACACATGTCCCAGGCTGCAGAGAAAGCAAAAAACCATTAGGATCTCTGCCAATCTGACCCGGGGGAAAATTCCTTCCCAACCCCAAATATGGTGATCAGTTAGACCCTGAGCATGTGCGTAAGATCCACGAGGAAGATATGTGGGAAAAAATTCTCTGTAGTAACTCAGAGCTCTCCCCATCTAGTGTCCCATCTCCAGCCGTTGGGGATATTTGCCCCAGGGAGTCACACACCATTGTAGGTAGTCCTGTCATACCATCCCCACCATAAACTTATCAAGCTCAGTCTTGAAGCCAGTTAGGTTTTTTGCCCCCATTGCTCCCCTTGGGAGGTTGCTCCAGATGCTTCTCTGACGGTTAGAAACCTTCACCTAATTTCAAGCCTAAATTGTTGATGGCCAGTTTATATCTATTTGTTCTGGGATCCACACTGGTGCTTAACTTAATAACTCCTCTCCCTCCCTGGTATTTGTCCCTCTGATGTATTTATAGAGACCAAGCATATCTCCCCTCAGCTTCATTTGGTTAGGCTAAACAAGCCAAGTTCTTTGAGTCTCCTCTCATAAGGTAGGTTTTCCATTCCTCAGATCATCCTAGAAGCCCTTCTCTGCACTTATTCCAGTTTGAATCCACCTTTCTTAAAGATGAGAAACCAGAATTGAACACAGTATTCCAGATGAGGTCTCAGCAGTGCCTTGTATAATGGTACTAACTCTTCCCTGTCTTTACTGGAAATACCTGGCCTGATGCAACCCATGGACTGTGTTAGCCTTTTTCACGGCTGCGTGACATCTATGGCTCATAGTCATCATGTGATCAACAAATACACCCATGTTTTTCTCCTCCTCTGTCGCTTCGACTGGTAAGTCCCCAGCTTATAGCAAAAATTCTTGTTGTTTGCCCCTAAATGCATGACCTTGTACTTTGCACTATTAAAAATCATCCCATTTCTATTACTCCAGTTTACAAAGTCATCCAGATCTTCTTGTATGATATTCTGGTTCTCCTCCATATTGGCAATACCTCCCAACTTTGTGTCAGCTGCAAATTTTATTAGGTTTCAGAGTAACAGCCGTGTTAGTCTGTATTCGCAAAAAGAAAAGGAGTACTTGTGGCACCTTAGAGACTAACCAGTTTATTTGAGCATGAGCTTTCGTGAGCTACAGCTCACTTCATCAGATACATACCGTGGAAACTGCAGCAGACTTTATATATACACAGAGAATATGAAACAATACCTCCTCCCACCCCACTGTCCTGCTGGTAATAGCTTATCTAAAGTAATCGTCAGGTTAGGCCATTTCTAGCACAAATCCAGGTTTTCTCACCCTCCACCCCCCCACACAAATTCACTCTCCAGCTGGTGATAGCCCATCCAAAGTGACAACTCTTTACACAATGTGCATGATAATGAAGTTAGGCCATTTCCTGCACAAATCCAGGTTCTCTCACTCCCTCACCCCCCTCCAAAAACCCACCCCCATACACACACAGACTCACTCTCCTGCTGGTAATAGCTCGTCCAAACTGACCACTCTCCAAGTTTAAATCCAAGTTAAACCAGAACATCTGGGGGGGGGGGAAGGAAAAAACAAGAGGAAATAGGCTACCTTGCATAATGACTTAGCCACTCCCAGTCTCTATTTAAGCCTAAATTAATAGTATCCAATTTGCAAATGAATTCCAATTCAGCAGTTTCTCGCTGGAGTCTGGATTTGAAGTTTTTTTGTTTTAAGATAGCGACCTTCATGTCTGTGATTGCGTGACCAGAGAGATTGAAGTGTTCTCCGACTGGTTTATGAATGTTATAATTCTTGACATCTGATTTGTGTCCATTTATTCTTTTACGTAGAGACTGTCCAGTTTGACCAATGTACATGGCAGAGGGGCATTGCTGGCACATGATGGCATAAATCACATTGGTGGATGTGCAGGTGAACGAGCCTCTGATAGTGTGGCTGATGTTATTAGGCCCTGTGATGGTGTCCCCTGAATAGATATGTGGGCACAATTGGCAACGGGCTTTGTTGCAAGGATAAGTTCCTGGGTTAGTGGTTCTGTTGTGTGGTATGTGGTTGTTGGTGAGTATTTGCTTCAGGTTGCGGGGCTGTCTGTAGGCAAGGACTGGCCTGTCTCCCAAGATTTGTGAGAGTGTTGGGTCATCCTTTAGGATAGGTTGTAGATCCTTAATAATGCGTTGGAGGGGTTTTGTGCCAAGGTCTGTAACAAAAACGTTAAATAAGATTGGTCCCAAGACTGATCTCTGAGGAACTCCACTAGTAAACTCCCTCAGCCTGACAGTTCACCTTTCAGTCTGATCCACAGTAGTCTCCCCTTCAACCAGTTCCTTATCCACCTTCCAGTTCTCATATTAATCCCCATCTTCTCCCATTTAACTAATAATTTCTCATGTGGAACTGTATCATGGTAACTTTGTTGCTACCTCTTGAATCCAACAATTGTAGAAAAATCTACAGTTCCTATCATTTAGGCTACTTCCTTTTTGTAGTTCACCATGCTTGAAACAGATAATTTTAACTTTAGGAAACATCCTGATAGCCTTTTCTTATCTTATCACCTGTTAATCACTCTGTTTATAAACAAAATTCTGACTCCCTGCCTCAGGGGCCAAGCTGGGAGAAGTCTCCTGTCTCCTCTGCAGAACTCATTACACTGCACACGCAGACTCCCTGCCTGAATGAGGCTTGCAGTTTGGAGGGTGCAATGCCCCTCTCTGCCTCCCTCCCCCCACCAAATTCCACCCATGCCCAGTCTGCTGTTCTAGAGACACAGTTGGCATACCAGCTTGCTTAGGTTTACCAGGAATTCACACTCTGTTTCATATAACAGCACTGAGATATGCTTATGGTAAAAAAAGAAAAGTTTATTAACCAAGAACTGAGCTTTAAGCCAGAGTGATAACGATAGAAATTATCAGAAATAAAACAGAAGTATAACATGTTTCTCAGTGACTAACATTTAACAGGCTACAATCCTTAACTAAAGCAACCTTTCAGTGTCACACACCCACGTGGCAGGGGATCTATCATTTAAAGACAGGAAGAATGCGACTTTGTTGTGTTCTAAATGATGGAGAACTAAACTGTTTTTTTGCTTCTCCTGTCACAGGGCTAACTCACCACAGCAGCTCCTTCTGCTGGCTGTCACAGGGATTAGCTCTGCCAGCTGGTGAGCCCTCTACTTGTGGTATCTCTCCTGCCATTTTCCCCACCTGCAGACCTGCCTCAGTCCAAGTACTGCAGCAGCCTCTTCATGACTCGGCCCTCTGGCTGTGTCACCATCGTTTTTTTCCCTCTTTGGGGGGAAGGGGCAGCAGTGGAAAGTATTTCTGAGTTCTATAGTTCAGCCACTTCCCCAGTGACAAGTGGGAGGGACCTGAGCCCATCCACTTCTCTGGGTCCCCACTCAAGGACCTTGTAGATAGCAGCCTCCTATTGCCTCTCCTTAACTTCTCCACTAGTGATCCTTCAATTCCCTGGGCCACTTCCCCATTGCCCCAGCACCTTGTCTGTCCTCTTCTCAGGGCCTCCAGCCTGCAAATCCCAGCAGCCAGCCAGGAATTCTGTCTTGCTTCCCTGGTCCCTGCCAGCAACTGCTCTGCCTAAGGTACTACCTTCCTGCAGCCCACTAGGAACACAGTCCTCTCTCCTTGGGCTCCCTGCAGCAACTGACTTACTATGGCCCTGTAGCTCCTTTTATGTGAGCCCTGTGGACTCTGATTGGTTGTTCCATTCTGCCTCCCTTCCACTAGCTGCCTTTAAACCCTTCCTTTCCAGTGTGGGGTGAACAACCCATCACACTCCTTATATTCTCCAAAGTTTATCACCAGAGTCAGGATGAACTGGAGTTCAGACTCCAGTGTCTTCCCATACTGGTTCCGCATCCTCATGTTAATTTGCTCCTCCTGTTTATCTCTGATGCAAAGGAATTGCCCATTGTCTTTGGCATTGCCATGCTCAATTTACATTGGAGACAGGGAGATAACTATCCTCCCACTTGTCTGGAAGAAAACCCGTTTCTCCCTTTGTTCGGTTAAGCATAATATGCGAAAGCATAATATGAGAAAGCATCATCTAGTGTTAATACATACATTTCACAATTATATTAATGACCACTGTGCCACCAGCTTTCATTTGATATCTCACATGATATTCTTTATAGATAAATACTATCACAGCAACGTGTTAAGTGTAGTGAGTTTGCCAGGCCTGACACAGGCCTGTTGGCACAGAGTAGCGAACCACCAATGGGCCTAAGTAACAGCCATTTAGTGCTGATTACTTCCCCCCACAGCAAGGGGGAAGCAGGAGTGAGACTGTGACTCTCAGAGTTATAATTTGATTCCTGCTGAGTTCTTGGGGTAGCAAAGGTATTCACTGCCCCGACTCAGGCTCAACTGAAATGTGCCAATCCAGTCTCAAAAAGATTACTGAGGTTTTGGAATGATAATCAAAAAGTTTCAGTTAGCAAGAATTTAGTTATGTCAGAATCCACGTAGGGAAGGCAGATGTTTTATAGCTTTCACTACACCATAAAGAAAGACATCTGAGGAAGGACTCAATTAAATATGCAGTATATCAAGTGGTGTATGTAATGTTAATCTAAGTGAGTAAATCAGATCAGCATAAATAACTGTATATAGGGCACACTGTACAAGAAGATATCACATAAAATTAAATGGAAATGAGAAAGCACATCATCTTTCAGGCACTGAATAATAATCATGCAAAATGGACTGTGCAAAGACAGGCTATTTAAGCAAAAAATAAAACAATCATTATAAAAACACCACACACACCAACACAAAAACAACAAAACCTCAACATAATTCCACTTTTTCCATCCAGAACATCTTAATTTTTCATTAATGTTTCAGAATAGCAGCCATGTTAGTCTGTATTCGCAAAAAGAAAAGGAGTACTTGTGGCACCTTAGAGACTAACAAATTTATTTGAGCATAAGCTTTCGTGAGCTACAGCTCACTTCATTGGATGCATTCAGTGGAAAAATTTTTATGTTGCATAAAACTTTTCTGCCATTCCTTCCATATCAATAAAAACTTGAATCTCTAAAGCCAGTGGGATATTTGTATGTGTAACTGTATCTGAGCTTTTTCCTGTAACCACCTCCTTTTATATCTGTAATACACAGAAATCTTCTTTTGAAAAAATGTCAAAATCAATCTTTTCAAATTTGTATGTCATCTTACTTGCTTTGATTAAAGTGAATTTAAAAATTACATTGGAAAATTGGTTGACAACCAAGCTGAGTCCCCAGTGGACTTTAAATACTCCCTGGAGCACTGTAAAACTCAAGCATAACCTTGTGTTGTCATCCATTTGGATCTAATTAGATGTGACAGTATCAAAGCCTTTAACTTAGTCAACAGAACCGATCTGAAGAGGAACACAAAAACCAGGAAACCACCAATTCTGTATTTTCCTGAAGATACTAGTAGAAACTCAAGATGGTTTGACTACAAGGACCATATCCTAAAGTGTTGCTGATCTGCCTGAGGACTGTTGTAACTTATGCTCAGTCCCAAGGAAACAAAATAGAAGCAGAGATTGGGCATGGCACAGGGGCACCTTAGCTATGCCCCTCCCATAGATCTAGCTTCTTGCTTCTATGATAGGACTAGAGCCACTACACTGGCTCTAACTACAGAGAAACACCCTCTCACTAGGGTGATACAAAATATTGCCCTGTCTCTAGCATTCGTTTCATGGGAGGAGGACTATTGAGAATGTTGTGGCAAGAGAACTCTGGTAATGATAATATCAGACTTAGGTGTTGTAATAATAAAAGACATTGCTAGAAGCCAGGTATTTCAGGGGAGAAAAAAGACAGGAAGAATGGATATTGTAGTTGATTGGATGAAGGTACTGTCCTAAAACACCAATAAAATTACCACAGTTACCTAACATGTATAGAGTCCATCTCTCTTAAAATGCAAGACTAGTTCAGTAGAGTTACCCCCAAATCTAAAACATATTCTGAAAATTCATATTCCCCTTTACTGGCTGATCCCCAGAAGATATGAATCTTCTCTGACTGCAAGCTAAAGGACTTATTCCTTTAGATCAAATGGCAGAGGTTCATGTTTTTAATGTTGGACAACCCAATCTCCACTGACTATCCATGACAGCATTTTTCCACATGCCTGCCATTTGCAGGGGTCAATAGAGCAAACCACTGAAAAAACATGGCATGGTCAAAAATAACCACATTAGTCTGAAATGTAGACACGTTCCATGACTCATTTCTGTTTGAAGTGCAGTCTTCTTCTTCTGCTTCTTGTAATTATTATTTTAAACAATGGTGGGTAATTCCTTCATAGAACAGTTGTACCAAGCATGAAGGAAAGGTATATCATTGTTGGCTGGATTTATTCTGAGAGGATTATCCACACTACAGGAATACTGTTAGCAAAGTGGTGATGCTTATTGGGATGGGGCAGAAGGGAGTGTTCATCAGTTAACTAAAGAATTTCCAACTATCACAAATGTATGTCTTTAAAAGCATGTTTAAAATAAAAAAATACTTAAAGAAGGGAGCTATATAAATTCCTATGACAATATGATGTTATAATTGTACTGTTTTTCATATATCATAAATTGCTATATACTGCTACTTAGGGATGCAGAGAACTGATTCAGAAACTACAAGAGCAGGGCTCAAATTGAGATGGTAAGCAGCAGTATAATGTCCAACCCCGCTCTGAAGCGGTTATTTTATTCTCCAGCATCTTGTTTTTCATTTTTTTTACATAAGCAAGTCTGTAGCTGTTATGTTTGGAAGAAAAAAACTGTGGCCACCTGTGGCCAGGTCTACACTAGAAAAGTTTTGTTACTATAGCTATATGGGCAAACCCTTCTAACATAGACACAGCTTACACTAGCAAAAGAGTGCTATTAACACAAGAATCCTCTCAAGGGGGATTAAAAGTAATACAATATCCCGTGCATGTTTTGAAAAGTAATCAACTGTTGCAAACATGCCTGATGGGTAAAAAGTTCTTGTCACCTGTTTCCATCCTCAGAAGTTCTTTTGAAGATGTATCCATACAATAGTTATTGCAGAGCCCTCAGCCACATCTGTCTTAGGACTTTATACTTCCACCCATAACTGTAGCAACTGAGCATATTTCCCCTACCATTCCAGATGGTTGTTCGTCGTTCAAAGAAATTATTTAGGGATGCTCCTTTTTTATTTCCCCCCCAAATGTTTGCTGACCCTGGTTTTAACTGTTCTCTTGAAACCAGCTTTTTGAAGCAACATGGCTCCCATTTCTCAGAAAGTCTTGTCTATACTGGGAAAATGCACGTTATAAAGTGTGTTGGCTGGTCGTGAGTAACATGTGTTTTCTATTATGATGCATTTTCCCATTGAGGCAAGTCCTAAATACATATTATTTATATTCTATATTAATACGACTTGACTGAGTAATGTTATTATTTAATATTAATGTTACTGTAATGCCCAGGGACCGTAGTCAGAATTGAGGCCCCATCGTGTTAGGTGCCATACAAGCAAAGGCCTACCACATGAGCTCAGGTGTTCTCTCATGTGAAGCCAGAAGCAGAAGTGGAGCACAGAGGTGTCAAAACCCATTCTTATAATTTTCAAATGCTAACCTTGTAGCCCATTTGAAAAGTAGAGATTGGAGGTCTCTCAGTTGAGGGGTAATCCACCAAGTATGAGTATGCAGTGGATAATAATGTGTAAAGTGTAGTCGGAGAACATCCTTAATTTGGAGGAAACCTATCTCGTCTCAGATTGGATATTTTTCATTCAGTTAATTAGAATACTGTAGATTCTTTATTGTTAATTATTTATGCTTTCCATTTGTTGTAGATACTACATTTTGATGACTATTGAAATTAGATTGTTGATGTTTGGAGCATAATTATAAACAATTAATCCTCATGATATTATAACCAGTATGGATACATCTTGTGATATGATGCACTCATGCTGTGCTGTTTCTATAGGGAGACATTTTTTTTCTTTTCTGTGTATTCCTGGAAATGAAAAAAAGAATGACACCAAAGTAAATAATTTTATGGCTGATTTCACTCAAACAACTCCTCTTGAGTCTGCTGATAGTTTGAAAATAACTTAATAAAAAAAACAGAAGGGGAGATATTTACTAGGATAAATAATAAAAACCAAGGTGAACAGAAATCCTGAAAGATTAATCTACTGCAGTATATAGAGCTTCATAGGATCCCTTTGAATTAGACCTCCCTTAAACTACTGCAGCACAATGTGGACTCCAGAGTGCAGTTTACAATTGGTAGAAATTGTTTTTCTATAAAGCACCTTATAGCATTTGCTTTGGTTAATCAGAGTCAATTATCAAATGTAACAAACCATAGCTGCATACTCACAGAAATCAGTCATCACTGAGGGTCAGCCCTTTAGCACCTAGACATCTGAAGTCCACAGGAGTGCTGGTCCTATTTGCAGTGCTCTTTTTAACAAACCATTGCTACATACATATATTGTAGGTGCTACAGTCATCAAGAATCTGCTTTATCTCAAGACCCAAATCCTAGAACCAAACATCCCTGACCTTTTAGGGTTTCAAAATACAAGCTGTCGATCTCAATTCTGCAAATAACGATGGGCTAGATTCACAAGGCGGATTTAGGCATTGCAGTCTCAGTATTGCATCGCCTAACTTGTAGTGCCCTGCTACCTAGTGGAATTTACAACCCTGAGTTAGGTGCACAGCCGCCTATACAGTTCATGGGTAGAGTTAGATGTCTATAAAAGGAATCAATGGATGCCAGCACACTGAACAGACTAAGGAGAAGGGTGTGGCCTAAATTCTGCCACAGAGGGTTTGATCATGCCTCAGGCTATGGCTACACTACGAAATTAGGTTGAATTTATAGAAGACGGTTTTTTAGAAAGCGTTTTTATACAGTCGATTGTGTGTGTGTCCCCACACAAATGCTCTAAGTGCATTTAGTTGGCGGAGTGCGTCCACAGTGCCGAGGCAACTGTCGACTTCCAGAGCGTTGCACTGTGGGTCGCTACCCCACAGTTCCCGCAGTCTCTGCCGCCCATTTGAATTCTGGGTAGAAATCCCAATGCCTGATGGGGCAAAAACATTGTCACGGGTGATTCTAGGTATATATTGTCAGGCCCCCCCTTTCCTCCCTCCCTCCGTGAAAGCAATGACAGACAATCATTTCGCGCCTTTTTTCCTGGGTTACCCATGCAGACACAATACCACGGCAAGCATGGAACCCGCTCAGCTCACCGTCACCATACGTTTCCTGGGTGCTGGCAGACACGGTACTGCATTGCTACACAGCAGCAGCTCATTGCCTTTTGACAGCAGACGGTGCAGTATGACTGATGGCCATCGTCGTCGTACTCCTGGGTGCTCTTTTAGCCGACCTCGGTGAGGTCGGTCAGGGCACCTGGGCAGACACGGGAATGACTCAGCCAGGTCATTTCCCTTTTTAAGTTTCATCTCATGGAGATTCAGTCCTGCCGGCAGTTGTACTGCACCGTCTTCTGCCGAGCACCCAGGAGATGACGATGGCTAGTAGTTGTACTGCACCGTCTCCTGCCAGCCTAAGATGTATAAAGATAGATGAAGTGGATCAAAACAAGAAATAGACCAGATTTGTTTTGTATTCATTTGTATTCATTTTCTCCCCCCTCCCTCCTTCTCTCCCTCCCTCCATGAAATCAACGGCCTACTAAACCCAAGGTTTTGAGTTCTATCCTTGAGGGGGCCATTCTGTTCCTCCTTGATGCAAAGCCAACCCCTTTGTTGATTTTAATTCCCTGTAAGCCAACCCTGTAAGCCATGTTGTCAGTTGCCCCTCCGTCCATCAGACCAATGGCAGACAATGGTTTCGTGCCTTTTTTCAGCACAGACACCATAGCACTGGGAACATGGAGCCCACTCAGATCACCGCAGCAATTATGAGCACTATAAACACCACGCGCATTATCAAATAGGATTTGCAGAACCATAACCTGCAACAAAAGCAAAACCAGGTGAGGAGAAGGTGACTGCAGCACGGTGATAAGAGTGATAAGGATATGGACATAGACTTCTCACAAAGTACGGGCCCCTGCAATGTGCACATCATGGTGTCAGTTGGGCAGGTTCATGGCATGGAACGCCGATTCTGGGCCTGGGAAACCCGACATAGTGTTGCAGGTTTGGGACGATTCCCAGTGGCTGCGAAACTTTCGCATGTGTAAGGGCATTTTCATGGAATTTTGTGACTTGCTTTCCCCTGCCCTGAAGCACAAGAATACCAAGATGAGACCAGCCCGCACAGTTGAGAAGTGAGTGGCAATAGCTCTGTGGAAGCTTGCAATGCCAGACAGCTACCGGTCAGTCGGGAATCAATTTGGAGTGGGCAAATCTACTGTGGGGGCTGCTGTGATGCAAGTAGCCAACGCAATCACTGAGCTGCTGATATCAAGGGCCGTGACTCTGGGAAATGTGCAGATCATAGTGGATGGCTTTCCCGCAATGGGATTCCCTAACTGTGGTGGGGCGATAGACGGAAGTCATACCCCTATCTTGGCACCGGAGCACCAAGGCAGCGAGTACATAAACCGCAAGGGGTACTTTTCAATAGTGCTGCAAGCACTGGTGGATCACAATGGACGTTTCACCAACATCAACGTGGGATGGCCGGGAAAGGTACATGACGCTCACATCTTCAGGAACTCTGGTCTGTTTCAACAGCTGTAGCAAGAGACTTACTTTCCAGACCAGAAAATAACTGTTGGGGATGTTGAAATGCCTATAGTTATTCTTGGGGACCCAGCCTACCCCTTAATGCCCTGGCTCATGAAGCTGTACACAGGCAGCCTGGACAGTAGTCAGGAGCTGTTCAACTGTAGGCTGAGCAAGTGCAGAATGGTGGTAGAATGTGCATTTGGGCATTTAAAAGCGCGCTGGCACAGTTTACTGAGTCATTTAGACCTCAGCAAAACCAATATTCCCATTGTTATTACTGCTTGCTGTGCGCTCCACAATATCTGTGAGAGTAAAGGGGAGACGTTTATGGCAGGTGGGAGGTTGAGGCAAATCTCCTGGCCACTGATTATGTGCAGCCAGACACCAGGGCAGTTAGAAGAGTACAGGAGGGCGCGGTGCGCATCAGAGAAGCTTTGAAAACCAGTTTCATGACTGGCCAGGCTACGGTGTGAAAGTTCTGTTTGTTTCTCCTTGATGGAAACCCCCGCACCCTGGGTTCACTCTCCTTTCCTGTAAGCTAAGCACCCTCCCCTCCCCCCTTCGATCACCACTTGCAGAAGCAATAAAGTCATTGTTGCTTCACATTCATGCATTCTTTATTTATTCATCACACAAATAGGGGGATAACTGCCAAGGTAGGCTGGGAGGGGTGGTGGCGGAGGGAAGGACAAGGCCACACAGCACTTTAAAACTTTAAAACTTATTGAATGCCAGCCTTCTGTTGCTTGGACAATCCTCTAGGGTGGAGTGGCTGGGTAGCCAGAGGCCCCTCCACTGCGTTCTTGGGAGTCTGGGTTAGGAGGCTATGGAACTTGGGGAGGAGGGTGGTTGGTTACACAGGGGCTGTAGTGGCGGTCTGTGGTCCTTCTGCCTTTCCTGCAGCTCAACCATACACTGAAGCATATGAGTTTGATCCTCCAGCAGCCTGAGCATTGACTCCTGCCTTCTTTCAGCAAGCTGACGCCACCTACCATCTTCAGCCTGCCACCTCTCCTTGTGGTCATATTGTGCTTTCCTACACTCTGAGATTGTCTGCCTCCATGTATTTTGTTGTGCTCTGTCAGTGTGGGAGGACAGCATGAGGTCAGAGAATATTTCATCGCAAGTGTGTTTTTTTCGCCTTCTAATCTTTGCTAGCCTCTGGGAAGGAGAAACATATGCAGCTGATGGAGGGGAAAAAAGGGAGAGTGGTAGTTAAAAAGACACATTTTATAGAACAATGGATACACTCTTTCACGGTAAACTTTGCTGTTAACATTACATAGCACATGTGCTTTCATTACTAGGTCACATTTTGCCTCTTATTGCGGGTATCATGGTTTGGTGTGAGAGATCACTCACGCAGGGCCGGGCAGTAGAATTCGGCTTGCAGGCAGCCATGGTAAGCCACAGTCCTTTGGCTTCTTTAACCTTCATAACATGTGGGAATGGTTTCAAACAGCAGCGCCCTCATTTTCCATACGAAGTAGCTGTTGGGTTGGCCATTGAAAATGGGTTGGCAATTTAAAAGGAGGAGCTGCGGTTTCTGGGTTAACATGCAGCAGAAACCCAACCCCCCCCACCCCCCCCGCACACACACACACCCAGTTCTCTGGGATGATGGCTTCACCCCTCCCCCACCATGTGACTAATAGTGGGGAAGATTTCTGTTCAGCCGCAGGCAAACAGCCCAGCAGGAACGGGCACCTCTGAATGTCCGCTTACTAAAACCATCCTATTTCAACCAGGTGACCATGAATGATATCACTCTCCTGAGGGTAACACAGAGAGATAAAGAACGGATGTTGTTTGAATGCCCTCAAACACCAGGACCATACGCTGCAATGCTTTGTTCTGCAATGATTCCCGACTATGTGCTACTGGCCTGGCGTGGTAAAGTGTCCTATGCTACTGGCCTGGCATGGTAAAGTGTCCTACTGTGGAGGATGGAATAAGGCTGTCCTCCTCAGAAACCTTTTGCAAAGGCTTTGGGAGTGCATCCAGGAGAGCTTTATGGAGATGTCCCTGGAGGATTTCCACTCCATCCCCAGACACGTTAACAGACTTTTCTAGTAGCTGTACTGGCTGCAAATGCCAGGGCAAATTAATCATTAAACACGCTTGCTTTTAAACCATGTATAATATTTACAAAGGTACACTCACCAGAGGTCCCTTCTCCGCCTTCATGGTCCGGGAGCCTGCCTTGGATGGGTTGGGGGGTACTGGCTCCAGGTCCAGGGTGATAAACAGATCCTGGCTGTTGGGGAAACTGGTTTCTCCACTTCCTTCCTGTGAGCTATCTACAGCCTCCTCCTCATCGTCATCTTCCTCACCCCCAAAACCTGCTTCCGTGTTGCCTCCCACTCCTTGGATGGAGTCAAAGCACATGGTTGGGGTGGTGGTGGCTGCACCCCTTAGAATGGCATGCAGCTCATCATAGAAGCGGCATATCTTGGGCTCTGAACTGGAGCGGCCGTTTGCCTCTCTGATTTTTTGGTAGGCTTGCCTGAGCTCCTTAATTTTCATGCGGCACTGCTGCGGGTCCCTGTTATAGCCTCTGTCCTTCATGCCATTGGAGATTTTTTCAAGTAATTTTGGCATTTTGTCTTTTCAAACGGAGTTCTGCCAGCACGGATTCGTCTCCCCATACAGCGATCAGATCCCGTACCTCCCATTTGGTCCATGCTGGAGCTCTTCGGCAATTCTGGGACTGCATGGTCTCCTGTGATGATGGGCTCTATATGGTGACCTGTGCAGGTGAACTCGCCACGCTGGCCAAACAGGAAATGAGATTCAAAAGTTCGCAAGCCTTTTCCTGTATACCTGACCAATGCATCTGATTTGAGAGTGCTGTCCAGAGCGGTCACAATTGAGCACTCTGGGATAGCTCCCGGAGGCCAATACCATCAAATTGCATCCACAGTACCCCAAATTCGACCTGGCAAGGCTGATTTCAGCACTAATCCCCTCGTCGGGGGTGGAGTGAAAAAAATCAATTTTAAGAGCCCTTTAAGTTGAAAAAAAGGGCTTCGTCGTGTGGACAGGTGCAGGGTTAAATGGAGGTAATGCTGCTAAATTCGACCTAAACTCGTAGTGTAGACCAGGCCTCAGAGAGGATTGTCCTGACTAGATAGAATCACAGAATCACAGAATATCAGGGTTGGAAGGGACCCCTGAAGGTCATCTAGTCCAACCCCCTGCTCGAAGCAGGACCAATTCCCAGTTAAATCATCCCAGCCAGGGCTTTGTCAAGCCTGACCTTAAAAACCTCTAAGGAAGGAGATTCTACCACCTCCCTAGGTAACGCATTCCAGTGTTTCACCACCCTCTTAGTGAAAAAGTTTTTCCTAATATCCAATCTAAACCTCCCCCACTGCAACTTGAGACCATTACTCCTCATTCTGTCATCTGCTACCATTGAGAACAGTCTAGAGCCATCCTCTTTGGAACCCCCTTTCAGGTAGTTGAAAGCAGGTTACTCAGAGGAAACAGAAGAGCTGCCTTCTTTGAATTGTATGTTGTATTTTTGAGATTACTGCTTGTGATACTTCAGGGAGGGAAAGCGGCTAGATACTTTAGCCAAGTGGGTGTCAATCTGAGTTAAACTAACACCCACAGATGGTGACTTGTGGTCAAGTCTAGGTTTCCAGTGAACTCTTCTGCATCATCAACCCTGGGCCCTGCTGTATCCAAACTCCAAATCTAAATGTCCCCAACTCTTGGGGAGTTCAAAATCTAGTGGCTTAGGGCAAAAATCTCTTATTTTAATGCAAACTGAGACAGTCATGAGTTCCTTCCAGAATGAGCTGCGTATTTACTACTTGGGACCAAGAGAGCAACATCATTCATTCTCACTTTAGATGTAGGCTGAAAAAGAACAGTGCTCTTTCCGTGCTATGTGTGTCCGCTATGTGCATGTTTAAAATGAAGTACTGGCATAGCTACTTTAAATCACTCTATTTGTAAACAACATTTTTTCAGACCTGTCATAGGCATTCGTCTGTATGGAGAACTAGGAGCTCAATTCTGAAAAGCCGAAATAGACACTTAAGCACCCAAATACACGCAAGAAGAGGAACGATTATTTTATTAATGGATATTCTATAGAGCTCATTGAAGTGGTAACTGAACACCTCACAGCATTAATGAATTTATCATAGCAGCCTTGTGAGGTTCGGGAGTTTTCTTCTCTCCATTTTACAAATTGAAAACTGAGGCAAAGGACAATCAAGTGACTTGGCCAAAGTTAAAGAGGAAATCTGTGGCAGACCAGAAGCAAAACCAGATTAGAGTTTCACTCCAGTGCCTTAACCATAAGACCATCCTTCCTTCCATCCACCAGAGAACCATCAATCATTTTACAGTGTCTATGAGTGAGAAGATTTCAAAAGAGCAGTTAGTGAACTAAAGGAAGTTCTACACAGTGCTGTTCAGCTGGCTGTGAGGTAGGCCTTTTAAGGCAAAATGGGAGGGAATTTGTTATTTATTATTTGTATTGTGGTAGCAATTAGAGCTAGGTGCTGTCCATAAATATAACAAAGATGGTTTACGGAATATCAGGACTCTATTTGGGGAAGAAAGCTAGAGGAGCTGTTACTACTGTAAATTTTTTTACCTTGATTTTTAAATTTATTTTGCTCTCATAATCCTCCAAACTTTCCTCTACACTCAGGCTTTCACTTCTGTGTGTGATCAGATCGGTAGGGATCAGACTGAGAATTTGGGATGCTGCAGTAAACTGTAGGGAAAAGGGAATATCATGTAGCAAGCTGTGTGCAAAAATATGCAGGAGCTTCATTTTCTGAGTGGAAAGCAACGTGTTCCCTGTTGAAAATTGATTTTCCCTTGCAGCCAAATCTACAAAAGTGCATCAGGAAAAAACAAAGCACCCCCACCCCCCAAAAGTCCTCATAACCACTCCTTTATTGAATTACATTTTGCTGCTTTTACTTTATATAAGAAGTTTTGAAAATTTAATTTGAAAAACGCTATTAAGGGAGTGCATTTTTAAAAGTGCAGAGAAGGCAAAAACAAGTAAAGTTATAAGACTACAAAAGACTTAAAGTCATCCTAGCCCATTAGATATGGCTCAGCAACATGCATTGTGTTAATTCAACAACATACAGTTTTTAAATTCTATTATGAAGGACTGATTGATAGATTAAATAGGAGCATCTTATTGTTGTACATGAAAAGAATGTCCTCCCTGCAAGCCAAGGACAGAGAGGAATAGGAAGGACTAGACTGGGTTTAATTTTCCAATGCTTACTCCAGGAATAAATTGTTTTCAGGGAACAAATAAGAACAACACAGCTCCATAATCTATGACCTACAAAATGTCTTGCTTTGAGTATAATTGCCACCTACTTGCAGTCGTCTAAGGAGATAATAAAAGCATTAATGCAAAATGTTAATGATACATGGCAAACTTAACCATTTTTACTATCTTCCTTCTTTACACCTAATTTATAGTTGTAAGGGAGCTTTATTACCTCCTCTTTAGATAAGGAGATAGTTCTGTTTTCAAAATGCTACTGTTCATTTCATTTCCTTGCTATAAGAGAAATAATGAGATACATTTATAATATAATGAAAGAAGAAAATTCAGATGCTATGAAAGAATATGCACATTTAATTTTATAAGCCTATTTCCACCTTAGAAAAAAATACTCTCTGAAGTCGAAATATTCAATTTGTAATGTGGATCATGAGTCAATTGGGATGGGATACTGTCTGCAATTCAGGTAGTTGGGATAAATGCCTTCATTTCATTTGATTTTATGGGCTTCCAGCTCTCACACTGCAGACTGCTGGTGTACACTGCTTATCAAATTAAAAATGCTTCCTTGGACAGTGAGGAAAGCAAAAGAAAACAGCTTTCTCTCAATTTTTACAAAGCATCTGCATACAAAAGAAAAAGACTACCTCAGTGACAATTAAAGGTGTTGTCTTATGCAATAGCACTATCCCTGTAAAAAGGCAAGAGATGGTGGGAATGTTTTCAAAGGGGGATTCGCTCATTACGGTATTTGTATCCGTTGTTAAGGAACAAATCAGTTAAATCAGGATTTTAAAAAGCTTATTGACTGTGGGTGTGTGCTGGCATTGAGCATGCAATTTGCAGCAAATAGTCAATTCTATGAACTTTGCCTCTTTTTCCATTCCCAGTAAGCAGTCTGAATGAGCTCTCCCCTTACATCTAATGTTGAGTTGTGGAAAAGGACTTCAGGAGCTGATCTCATTTGCATGAACATACCCACCCTGCCTAGGTGCTCAGTATGATGGGATTGCTTGCCCAAATGATCACTTGTGGCTGGTGTTGTCTACTTGTTAGTGGGGCAGGAGTAATAAAGGGTTGTTATCCTAGTTGTGTGAACCGAGGGCAGCAGAACTGTACCTGGCATACCCTGGTGGAGGGACTCACCCTCCACTGAATGACACTCGCTAGGCAGGGGGCATGGGGTTTGAAGCCCAATGAGTGGAGAGGTAAGTAGGGGATTATTTGAGCTTGGTGCTGTTTCTACTTATGTAGTCTAGATACTATTTGACCTTTTTTCTCTCCATGGTACACTAGAAGAGCTAATTTAGACTCAATTGAGAGTTGTGTTACTTGTTGCAGAGCTGAAATCACTGAGACCTACTTTAGGATAATGTCTCTATGTGAGAAATTTCCCAGTGTGCACTAGATGTGAGGCTCCTCCACTAACAGCTGAAATCACTGGGAGCTGTGTTAAGTGTGGGGCCCTGAAGGCATCTTGGTGAGTGGCTAGCCAGGTGGCTGGTGGAGAGGGCCAGAGCAGAGCCCAGAAGAGAGGCATGGCAACTGGCTGTTGGGGTGATGAGTGAGTGCTTGAGCAGCAGAGTGTGTAAGGTGCCTCCTTACCCCCCCTTCCCTTCCACCCAGGGTGGGAAGTGAACTCTGCGGATGAACCTCTGAACTCTGGGGCTGCACTGGCCAAGGACAGCAACTGTGAGTGGGGCACAGAGAAGGGATGGGCATGTCAAAGGGACTTTTGGGTTGCTGGACTCAAGAACCTGAGGGGAAAAGGACACTGCCCAACTTACTTGGGGGTGGGTGTTTTGCTCATGGTTTATGTTTATGAACCCTAATTGTGGTGTTTTCCCAAATTAATGCTGAGTTACTTCCCTCCTTTTTATTAAAAGATTTTGCTACACTCAGACTCTGTGGTTGCCAGAGGGGAAGTATTGCCTCTTAGAGGCACCCAGGGGGTGGTGTGTAATTGTCCCAGGTCACTGGGATGGGGCTCGAGCTGGTTTTGTGTTGTATTGTTGAAAAGGAACCCCTAGATACTGAACCCGACCCTTGTTGCTGCTGGCTCCACCTGGCAGAAGGGTTACATCAGAATATCCATGATGAGACCAAATTTCTTGGATAGATTTGTTTTTAGAATTATAAGATAAATTTCATTGTATTTTTATTTGTACTATATAAATGGATCAGAAATGCTGCAGGTGTTTGACATATTCTAGATTAGACATAAGAGCTGTGATGTTCAATTGTGATTGGCCACATAAGCCACATTGCATTTTTTCTGTTTTCCGAGTGACTCTTATAACCAGGAGGAGGTGGTTGAAAATGCCACTGGGACTTTGAATCTCTCAGGGTGAGAAAGCTGTTTAGCCAAGATATCACATAAACAGGAGTAGGGAATTTTATAAAATGCTAAACCTTTTCCACTGCTGGGCCACCTAGATGTGGCCCTAGGCAATTCCATTAACCAAGCTGCAACCTGAAAAACAGTTCAGGCCTGCTTTGTTTTCAGGCTTTAGATAAAAGTTCATAGTGATCACTTTGTACAAATCATATAGTTCAGCTATCTGTAGTTAAAACTCTGCCACATGACATTAAAAGACAGTTTATATTCCGAGAGTGATGCCATTATAGGAGACTGAAGTCAATGTGAATATCGTAGATAATATTTTCTGCAGTTCTTTGAAGATATGCTCATGTACATACTAGGTATCAGCACTCCATTTCTGAATGACAGTAGCATACAGACTAGGGTCAACAGAAACTGTCATGAAAGCCAGCTCTCCAGTTTCTATAGTTTATCATTTCTAGGAAGATTTATATCCACTCTCTCCTTATAAGTAATCAGTTTCATTAAAAATTAATTATGATGGTTACTTTTACTGTTTTCCAGTCACTGTAGTCATGATAGGGGCTTCTTACGGAGACCATATGGTGAGCTGAGTTAGAAAGACACTTGCAATCCTCCAAGGTAGCAGTCCTCTCAACCTGCACAAAGAATCTCACTTAGTACTTGGCTCAAAAATGTTACTCAGGGCATTAGAAAAGCTGTAATTTATGGTTCTTTGAATGAGACACAGCCCTAATCTCAGATTCCACAAGGTTTGTTTTTATTAGCCATTTCACGGTTGTCCAATCATACATGCCACTTATGCACTGGCTTGGGGGATTGCAGTTATTCAGCTGTCTACTCCTACTTACAGTTGCTAGGTGCACTGGTGTCCTTACCATCCACCCTCGCCTTTATGTTACGGAGGAAGGGGAGACACTACACTCAAAACAGTTCTCCACTATATCTGTCTCTCATTTAACTGGGGACTCCTTCAAAACGAGTGCAGGTGCATGGCCCCCCAGCTGTCTTATTAAAGGGCCTTTCCACCCTGTGTTTTATTACCTTGATCTTCTTACTTCTGAATCCGAAATAAAGATCACTTTTAAATGTGTGACAAAGATCCCAAAATAAAGTCTAAAATGATAATAAGGGAAGAAGCTATATGAAAAGATGTGGGATTTATTTAACCCATGTGTATTGTTCTGTTGCTTTAACAATTCTAAAAGAAAAAAAATCCCATAGAATTTAATCCCTATTAAATTCTATAGTCCTATGGAAATTTAATAGCCCTCTATAAGAATTACTGTAATAATTTATTGAATCTAATGTTAACTTTTCTATAGATTTCCACAGCAGGTATGTCATTTTCTATTAATTTCTGTAGTCTTGTTGAAAAACCTAGGAAAGTTAGAATTTAATGGAAAATGATATAGCATATTTCACTCAGGAAGTTTCAAGATTTGGTATTTCTGATCATGCCCTCAGACATACCTGGTAATACTTACATTTATCTCCTTCCCTTGCAAATCTCCTTCCCTCTTTATTATTGTAATCTAGATTTTTGCTGTAATGGAAATGTTGAGTCATAAAGCTGAGGTTATCTAAATCTTTATATATGCTTAAGAAATAAATCCCACATAATTCCAAGCTCCTTCCTCTACCATTTTTTGCTATTTCCCTTCTTTTAAGGACTCATGTCCTATTTTTAAAGGCCTGTGTGTTGGAGAGTGAAGAACTGTCTTTAAATCAATCATCTAACATACCACTGAATGGAATAACGCTAGGTTTAGACATGACTGAGGCAAATTTGGACCTAAAATCAATAAAGTACCTTGACAGTTGATGCTGTTTAGATGTATGGAGGGGACTATCAATAGGGTTGCATCTGTAACACCATCACGACTCACGTTTCCTTTATGTTGTTGCTTTGGTTTTAGGTGGAAACAGTAACTTTACCTTATGAAAGACACACATTTCCTGTGCTTTGAGTCTTTTATGCAGTAAAACTCCAGTCAAAATGAGAATGGGCTAAACTGAAAGATAAAATAAATACTCTAGCTTTTTGCTCTGCTACACATCAGAATAAATAATGACATGCCAGTCTCGTGTTCTTGTTGCAGATAATCATACTTGTGGCACTAAACCATTACCGTATGTAGTAACATGTCAACTCAGCAAGGGAATGTGAGTCTCTGAAGTTGCTGACAATTTTATCTAAAGTACCCTTCCTTACAAACCTGTGGAGCATAACACTACAAAATAAAGGTCAGGAGAGCCCCAATTTAAACACTGGTAGTCTTCCTTGATTGGTTTCTAATTCGACTCTCATTTATCAATGTTAGCCACTGAAACGATCTCTGTGTTTTCAGACTGTCTCTACTTTGCTTCACTGAAGTCATTAAAAGTGAGACAATAAATTCTCCCTTTTTCTCTCTTGCCCTCTTCAAACACAATGTTCAATAGTTATGGTCCATGATCGTAGAAACAGACAGAATATTACTTAATTATTGCCATTTCTGTCTTTCAAATTATTGTTAAAGTACACATCTGTACGATTCCCCTCCCCCTCATTTCTGGCTGCCAGATAATCGTAGAGATACACTGTTTTCAAATGGATTTGGTTGGGATCTCCTAACCAGATGCTTAAGAGATGCCAATGTCAGTGGGTTTGTAGAATATATTTTGTCAGGCTACTGACACATACACATTATGCACATAGAATATGCTTCTAGCTCAGAGGCTCTGTAAAACTTAAAAAAAATTAAAAGCTAAGAAACTACTTGAGATGAAGAGAGGAAGATAATATGAATAAACAGGTTTTGTAGGAAGCCACTCTCTCTTGCTGGCTCAGATAACCTGAAACAAACCATGAGCTGAACTGCTCACTTTAGTGGCCTAAAAGTGCTTGCTGTTATCCATTTTGTTTGATTACATAGTCATAGCATAGCTACGGGCATGATTCTGCTCCAGTTTCAATCATTGGGAGTTTTACCATTGTCTTCAATGGGAATTGTTAGGGCCTAAACGGCCAACACTAGCTATCTGTTCATTGGGCTGAGTAGTTGGGACTCACTCTGGTTTTGGACTCTTCTGCTGTGTTACTTTCTCTCAGTTCTTCTCTCAGATTGATGACACTGGTTCCCGCACTTTTACGGCACTGAGACGACTTAGCCCTTCAGTTAAATCACAGAAGTGCACCACTGATAAAGTTAATTCAAGTCCAAAAGAAAGCACAAAAACAATCCTCTGCTCCAGACTCTTGCTGGGCATAGCCTTCCTCTCAGGATCTGTACTCAATAGTCTTTAACCCTTCTCTTGGGCTCAGCTTCCAATCTTTCTAGGCTTCAAGCAGTTCCCTTCTTCCTCAGTTAAAAGAGGTGTCTGAACCTCCTCACAAGGTGGCAGAGGAGCAGAAAACCGCACACAACCTATGCAGTGGGTCTCCAGCTCTAGGATCCTGATATTTGGCCTGTTTGTTCCATAATCCAAACTACCCTTTCTTGTCTTCCAAGAGCTTCTGTCATAAATGTAAAGGGAAGGGTAAACCCCTTTAAAATCCCTCCTGGCCAGAGGAAAAATCCTCTCACCTGTAAAGGGTTAAGAAGCTAAAGGTACCTCGCTGGCACCTGACCAAAATGACCAATGAGATCAAGATACTTTCAAAAGCTGGGAGGAGGGAGAGAAACAAAGGGTCTGTGTCTGGTGGTATGCTGCTTTGCCGGGGATAGAACAGGAATGGAGTCTTAGAACTTTTAGTAAGTAATCTAGCTAGGTATGCGTTAGATTATGATTTCTTTAAATGGCTGAGAAAAGAATTGTGCTGAATAGAATGACTATTTCTGTCTGTGTGTCTTTTTTGTAACTTAAGGTTTTGCCTAGAGGGATTCTCTATGTTTTGAATCTAATTACCCTGTAAGGTATCTACCATCCTGATTTTACAGGGGTGATTCCTTTACTCCTATATAATTCTATTTCTATTAAAAGTCTCCTTGTAAGAAAACTGAATGCTTTTTTCATTGTTCTCAGATCCAAAGGTTTGGGTCTGTTGTCACCTATGCAAATTGGTGAGGATTTTTACCAAACCTTTCCCAGGAAGTGGGGTGCAAGGGTTGGGAGGATTTTGGGGGGAAAGACGTGTCCAAACTACGTTTCCCAGTAAACCCAGTTAGAGTTTGGTGGTGGCAGTGGTTATTCTAAGGACAAAGGATACAATTAATTTGTACCTTGGGGAAGTTTTAACCTAAGCTGGTAAAAGTAAGCTTAGGAGGTTTTCATGCAGGTCCCCACATCTGTACCCTAGAGTTCAGAGTGGAGGAGGAACCTTGACAGCCTCTTACTATGGACTCAGCCTGGTCTTTTCCATACACTAACAGTTACTTTACATTCAGTTAGACCCTCCCTTTCAACCCATATAGGGTTGAAAGGGAGGGTCTAACTGAACACTTCCTGGGAAAGGTTTGGTAAAAATCCTCACCAATTTGCATAGGTGACAACAGACCCAAACCTTTGGATCTGAGAACAATGAAAAAAGCATTCAGTTTTCTTACAAGGAGACTTTTAATAGAAATAGAATTATATAGGAGTAAAGGAATCACCCCTGTAAAATCAGGATGGTAGATACCTTACAGGGTAATTAGATTCAAAACATAGAGAATCCCTCTAGGCAAAACCTCCTTCAATGCAAGTCAGAGTACCTTCCCTTAGACAGAGGGGCCGATCCTCTGTTAGTGTGAATCGGCATTTCTCCAGGTCATCCCTCACATTTGTATGTTAGTGCCATAGCATCAATGGTGCTATCCTGATTTTCAGTAGCTGAAGTCCTAGCCCAAAGGCTTTTTTTAAAGCTCTTTTTTCTTAGTTTTTTTTAAAGGCATTCATTTTACCAAGTTGCTGAAATTTACAATATCCTTGCAAAGAAAACATGAACTTCTGTTTTTGTGTGTGATGAAATTCCATATTTGCTTTAGCAGTTAGGGTTGAAATTGATGTTCATCGTTGGCAGCCTGGGTAAGCATGAGTTGCATTATTTGGTAAGGTCAACAGCAAGACTGAATGCTCCTTGAAGTGTACAATTCAAACATGAAATCATTGATTACCACAGGGCTACAGTGACTCTTCTTCCCACCTGAATTATAATATGGTCTGACAGTTAAAGACAGATTTGTTGTTAAGTCTGAAATGCATTGCTGAATAAAGCATGAATATAAAGAGGGAACATTTTATCATGCATGTGTAAATGTAAACCTCTGAAACACTATGGTGTTGTGCTCTCAGATTCCTAAAATGGTAGGGAGCTGAAAAGAATGCAGGTGGATGAAGTAATTCACTTATGAGAAGAGATTCCAGGAATTAAATATTTATAGTTGGGTCAAATAACTAAGTGGGGTAATATAACCATCTGCAGGTACTTTAAGTGTGTTAAACATGAAGAAAGACAGGGTAATATTTAGGTGGTCCAAGAGAGTACATCTTGAACAATAATGATAATAGCAATACTCATCTAGCATCTTCTACCCAAGGAACTCAAATACCATTATAAACATTAATGAGTTAAGCTTCACAGCACCACCATAAGGAAAATAAAAATAGTTACCCCCAGTTTTACAGCTGGGAAAAGCAGAGACATTTAGAAGCATTTAGAGATTTCTTAAAGGTCACCTACTCTGTCTTTGGCAAAACTGGGAATGGGATTCAAGTGTTTTTGACTCAGTCCTGGGTTTGAAGCAATGGAAAGAAACTGTGCAAAACATTTTTAGGCAGAATATCAGAAACAATTTTCTAATTGTGGGATTTATGAGGTTGCAGAATAATCTCTAAAGGGAAATAGTATAAGGTCCCATCAGTTCAGTATTTGTAGCAGGATTGGACAAAGTTTCAGAGAATGTACTGTAGAAAGCACTGTTGCATTGGCAGGGACATTGGATTATTCAACAGTTCTTTTCTATCTAAAAATTCTATGATTTTTAAATTAAACAAGAACTCTCTTATGGGATTAACACAATATATGAAATAAAAAGAACTTTGCATAAGATCTTAAATCTGTTTCTAAGCTTTTATGACATCAAATGGCTCGAGCTTCACTGCATTGATTTACTGTGATGTCTCCACAACCCTACAAGGTATAGTTTGTAATTCAAGGATGCTCATTGTACTGTACAACTATTGTTATAATTTCTTGTCATAGAAGTGAGACAAACAATTAATTAACACAAAACCAAAAAGAATCATAATTAGATTTTTTTGTGCTGATTGTTTGTGCTAGATTTGGGTTAACTCCTTTAGGCCCCAAATCCCGAGTGTTATGCAGACAAAGATGCGATTGACATCAGTGGGAGTTTTCCCCACAGGTGGACTGCAGGATTTTGTCCTCAGTTTCCTCTATTTAAATGTTGTTGTTTGACTATGTCAAAAAAAATGAGTAGTTCTGAGCTCTGTTAGGGGCTGGTGATGTACTATACATATCATTATCACCATGATTGTAAGTCAAGGGCCAGTTATTAAATGAGCCAACACATTACAGCTAAGTGTAATTTACTGTAAACATAATATATTTTAAGTCATTAATAAAAATGTAACAGAATGGAGCTTATAAATAAATAAAACTATTGCCTCTTGGTTTGAAAATGTGGCCACTACAATGTGGCTTGGGATATAGTTTCAACCTATCAGGGCATTAATTTTTAATGAAAAAACTCAATTAATACCACTTTATAACTGTTCAGTAAATAGTATTACTTTCAGTATATGCCATGAGCCTAATTCGGCTCTGAGTTGTACCTGTGCAAACGCATTCACTTCACTGGGGTTGCATTTGTATAATTGGAAGTAAAATATTTGACTAATATGTCCAATATATTGGAATAAATGGCCGATGACTCATAAAAGTGTGAAATGAGTATTTAAATACATTGTCCCTCAGTCCTCCTTAACCATTTATGTTGTTGTGATTCTGTCTGACATTTTTTTCCCCACTTATAAAACTGCTGTTGTGTGAACAGCTCATTTTAAGATCTCAGTTTTAGCTGTGAAATTAATCTCTATTTATTTGGGGAAGACTTGTCATAACATACTTATAGTTCTGCCACTCATGTGTTACAATAATGTTAATCTCTAAACAGAAATTGTGTGACATATCTAAAACTGGCCATGGTGCAGTCTCCTTTAGTTGAAAGCAAACACCCACAAATGGACAATTAAGTCCATAGTTTATGAGTACTCTAGGATTCCTTGCTGACATTAAACTCCCATGCAAGAGCATCTCTGAGTAATACTTTCTACCATCTCCGGTGGGCTCAGAGGTGAAAGTAGGCCGGTACAAGCCGGTATGGTGTTCCGGTAAGAAGTGGGTGCCACTACTGCCCCATACACAGCCCACATTAAAGCATTGCCATGGCAGCACATTTCTGTGCCTCAGTTCTCCACCTCTAAAATGAGGCTTATGATACTTCCCTACTGCCTTGGGGTGTTGTGAGAATAAATACATTAAATATTGTGAGATGCTCAGATACTACAGTTAGGGGGGGCCATAAAATTCCAAAGATAGATAACAAGATACAGTCATTGTTGCCATGATGATGACGACAATGATTTGTATTACTGTAGCACCTGGAAGCTTGATCTAATCTATTTGTATAGCCTTAACTGTAGTTTTTTAAAATTAATTAACTGTAAGTTTTGGTTATGTCTGAGGCAGCTATTGGTACGAATAAGAGAGAAATATGTTCATTAGGAACATAACAGATTCTAGAATAGCGTAGTACTCTCGCATTTTACCTTAGTTTTAATTTTTTTCTTTTTTTACAAAAAACAAAGTTCCACACGATCAAAGCATTCAACACAAAGTACAAAAGAACATACAAGATGCTATTAATTAAGGTATATAACCTTCCTGTTCTTGTGTCCATTTATTTCCTTAAATAACTCTCTTATTGGGAAATGAAAAAGGTGCTGTGACCAAGCCTGGCAACACATCTTGTTCTGTAGCTAAATTGCTCCTCATCAATCACTGAATCTTCTTCTGTGGAATTCAGTCCAGGTATAAGTGAGCTTTTTTACTTGTTTTCAGTGAAAATAGATTCATTTCTAATTAATGTATTCGAGAAAAACACTGTGTCTACTCTAAATAAAATAAAACCTCCACTATTCACATCTTATCCACTGTTATGTAGCAAAACAGTGTTTGGACATAAAATGGGCATCCATAAAGATTTACTCCTGCAGATGCATTACTGAGTACATACCCTAGCATTTTTAAAATGCAACTTCTTGTAGTCTAGGAAGACAGCAGAATTTGTTAAAAGCCAATTGATCTTTTCAAAGTGATTCTTTCACTCTCAGTCATTTTTGTTCAGATAAATGGCTAAAACCTATTTTACAAACAGGGTTAGGACTCATGCAAAATAAAACAATCATATAACTTTGTATTCTGACATATTTTTGAAGCTTTCAAAATAGGTTAAAGTGTTTTTTTTTTTAGTGCAAGATTGACAATTTAAGGCATTGAAAGCCTTTCTTTACTGCAGTAGCTGTGCAAGCTTCCTAATAACACCATTCCAACAATGCACCTCAGTGTTCTCAAGGGGCCACCTCTATGTAAGAGAGAATTAGTCTTTGTGTGGCTTTCATTTTTCAGCCTCCTTGCTGAGACTGCTAGCAAAGGGGACAATTGTTCCATCTTTGAAGGATTGTTTTGTGATGTATGAACTTCTCCTCATGAGACCAGACTGAAGTAACCAGTTCATTTCAAACAGACCACCAAAGAGCAGTGAGATGATGGCTGCAGGTCACTAATGACTTGAGCTAGATTTGAACTAGTTATCTAGATGTGAAACAACTTCAGGACATGTTTATTATATCTAGTCCAAATGGTAGCCAGACTAGATCATCACAATGGTCCCTTCTGGCCTAGGAATCTATGAAACTCTGAAAAACAGATACATTTCATAAAATGTACAACGTGCCAGCTAAAGAACCCACAAAAAATAGGAATTTGTTTCCCTCCACAGATTTGGAGTTGACTAAATGATCAAAGGAGTTTGAGGTGCAAGTGGTGTTCTTGTCCATCCTCCCCGTGGAAGGAAAAGGCCAGGGTAGGGACCGTCGAATCGTGGAAGTCAACGAATGGCTATGCAGGTGGTGTCGGAGAGAAGGCTTTGGATTCTTTGACCATGGGATGGTGTTCCATGAAGGAGGAGTGCTGGGCAGAGACGGGCTCCACCTAACGAAGAGAGGGAAGAGCATCTTTGCGAGCAGGCTGGCTAACCTAGTGAGGAGGGCTTTAAACTAGGTTCACGGGGGGAAGGAGACCTAAGCCTTGAGGTAAGTGGGCAAGCGGGATACCGGGAGGAAGCACAGGCAGGAACGTCTGTGTGGGGAGGGCTCCTACCTCATACTGAGAATGAGGGGCGATCAGCAGGTTATCTCAAGTGCCTATATACAAATGCACAAAGCCTTGGAAACAAGCAGGGCGAACTGGAGGTCCTAGTGATGTCAAGGAATTATGACATGATTGGAATAACAGAGACTTGGTGGGATAACTCACATGACTGGAGTACTGTCATGGATGGTTATAAACTGTTCAGGAAGGACAGGCAGGGCAGAAAAGGTGGGGGAGTAGCACTGTATGTAAGGGAGCAGTATGACTGCTCAGAGCTCCGGTATGAAACTGCAGAAAAACCTGAGCGTCTCTGGATTAAGTTTAGAAGTGTGAGCAACAAGAGTGATGTAGTGGTGGGAGTCTGCTATAGACCACCAGACCAGGGGGATGAGGTGGATGAGGCTTTCTTCCGGCAACTCGCAGAAGCTACTAGATCACACGCCCTGGTTCTCATGAGTGACTTTAATCATCCTGATATCTGCTGGGAGAGCACTACAGCAGTGCATAGACAATCCAGGAAGTTTTTGGAAAATGTAGGGGACAATTTCCTGGTGCAAGTGCTGGAGGAGCCAACTGGGGGGGAGTTTTACTTGATCTGCTGCTCACAAACGGGGAAGAATTAGTAGGGGAAGCAAAAGTGCATGGGACTCTGGGAGGCAGTGACCATGAGTTGGTCGAGTTCAGGATCCTGACACAGGGAAGAAAGGTAAGTAGCAGAATATGGACCCTGGGCTTCAGGAAAGCAGACTTCGACTCCCTCAGGGAACTGAGGGGTAGGATCCCCTGGGGGAATAACATGAGTGGGAAAGGAGTCCAGGAGAGCTGGCTGTATTTCAAGGAATCCCTATTGAGGTTACAGGGACAAACCATCCCGATGTGTTGAAAGAATAGTAAATATGGCAGGAGACCAGCTTGGCTTAACGGTGAAATCCTTGCGGATCTTAAACATAAAAAAGAAACTTATAAGAAGTGGAAGATTGGACAGATGACCAGGGAAGAGTATAAAAATATTGCTCGGGCATGTAGGAATGAAATCAGGAGGGCCAAATCACACCTGGAGCTGCAGCTAGCAAGAGATGTTAAGAGTAACAAGAAGGGTTTCTTCAAGTATGTTGGCAACAAGAAGAAAGCCAAGGAAAGTGTGGGCCCCTTACTGAATGAGGGAGGCAACCTAGTGACAGAGGATGTGGAAAAAACTAATGTACTCAATGCTTTCTTTGCCTCTGTCTTCACGAACAAGGTCAGCTCCCAGACTGCTGCGCTGGGCAACACAGCATGGGGAGTAGGTGGCCAGCCCTATGTGGAGAAAGAGGTGGTTAGGGACTATTTAGAAAAGCTGGACGTGCACAAGTCCATGGGGCCGGATGAGTTGCATCCGAGAGTGCTAAAGGAATTGGCGGCTGCGATTGCAGAGCCATTGGCCATTATCTTTGAAAACTTGTACTGAATGGGGGAAGTCCCGGATGACTGGAAAAAGGCTAATGTAGTGCCAATCTTTAAAAAAGGGAAGAAGGAGGATCCTGGGAACTACAGGCCAGTCAGTCTCACCTCAGTCCCTGGAAAAATCATGGAGCAGGTCCTCAAGGAATCAATCCTGAAGCACTTACACGAGAGGAAAGTGATCAGGAACAATCAGCATGGATTCACCAAGGGAAGGTCATGCCTGACTAATCTAATCGCCTTCTATAATGAGATTACTGGTTCTGTGGATGAAGGGAAAGCAGTGGATGTATTGTTTCTTGACTTTAGCAAAGCTTTCGAGACGGTCTCCCACAGTATTCTTGTCAGCAAGTTAAAGAAGTATGGACTGGATGAATGCACTATAAGGTGGGTAGAAAGTTGGCTAGATTGTCGGGCTCAACAGGTAGTGATCAATGGCTCCATGTCTATTTGGCAGCCAGTATCAAGTGGAGTGCCCCAAGGGTCGGTCCTGGGGCCAGTTTTGTTCAATATCTTCATAAATGATCTGGAGGATGGTGTGGATTGCACTCTCAGCAAATTTGTGGATGATACTAAACTAGGAGGAGTGGTAGATACGGTGGCAGGTAGGGATAGGATACAGAGGGACCTAGACAAATTGGAGGATTGGGCCAAAAGAAATCTGATGAAGTTCAACACGGATAAGTGCAGGGTCCTGCACTTAGGACGGAAGAATCCAATGCACCGCTACAGACTAGGGACCGAATGGCTAGGCAGCAGTTCTGCGGAAAAGGACCTAGGAGTGACAGTGGACGAGAAGCTGGATATGAGTCAACAGTGTGCCCTTGTTGCCAAGAAGGCAAATGGCATTTTGGGATGTATAAGTAGAGGCATAGCCAGCAGATCAAGGGACGTGATCGTTCCCCTCTATTCAACATTGGTGAGGCCTCATCTGGAGTACTGTGTCCAGTTTTGGGCCCCATGTTACAAGAAGGATGTGGATAAATTGGGGAGAGTCCAGCGAAGGGCAACAAAAATGATTAGGGGTTTAGAACACATGACTTATGAGGAGAGGCTGAGGGAACTGGGATGGTTTAGTCTGCAGAAGAGAAGAATGAGGGGGGATCTGATAGCTGCTTTCAACTACCTGAGAGGTGGTTCCAAAGAGGATGGTTCTAGACTATTCTCAGTGGTAGAAGAGGACAGAACAAGGAGTAATGGTCTCAAGTTGCAGTGGGGGAGGTTTAGGTTGGATATTAGGAAAAACTTTTTCACTAGGAGGGTGGTGAAACACTGGAATGCGTTACCTAGGAGGTGGTAGAATCTCCTTCCTTAGAAGTTTTTAAGGTCAGGCTTGACAAAGCTCTGGCTGGGATGATTTAATTGGGGATTGGTCCTGCTTTGATCGGGGGGTTGGACTAGATGACCTCCTGAGGTCCCTTCCAACCCTGATATTCTATGATTCTATGATCATTAGCTAGTGCCAGGTAATCCTCAGAGCTTTAGTTCTCAATTAAGATATTTGTCCTTGCTTCTGAAATATGAGTACAAGCCAATGTTGGACTAAGCACACTTGGTTTCCCGTGCTCCTTTTTCTTTTTATTAGATCCTGTGACAGTTTAAAATGTCAGCTTTTGGTGTAACTTTCAATCCACAGCATTTTACAGTATTCACATATTTTTGATGTAACTGTGTTCACTCAGTCTTTTTAAACAGCTGTGGACATTGGATTTTTTTTAACCACGGTATTGATATGTTAAACAGAATCTTCACTTCAGCAGGAACATTTGGAGAAGAGAGAAACAGGTAAACAAGATAAAGGCAAAAAACTGCCCTAGATAAAAGATGAAAGATGGCTACATGAAAACAGATAGGAACAGAAGAAAAAGGTAATACAAACAAGCTCCCATGACAATGTTGTAATTATTCTGAAGACATTATAAATAAAAAACAAAATTTTCTCAAGTGCACTGTACATGACTCTTAGGCATTGACTATTAGGAATAGTATTTGAAATGTGACCCAAACTTGACTTGAACAATTTTTTTTGTCATCTGATGATAGCTCATGTCACATTGGATACTAGGTTGTTTCTGTTAGTCCATTTCCTGGTAGAAGTATATATATTACATACCCACTACTACCACTTCTCCCTGTCACTATAGACAATGGAGGTCCTTGGAAACTCACAATTTTCCACCACTTCTTTCTGTCAAGGGCATATTTTTCCTACTGAATGTAATTCACATTAAGAGCTGTTAGGTCTTGCTCAATATTATCCATCCATCTTCTCTTTGTCAGCCACAAGGTCAGACACCATAAAGATATTCTTCCTAAAGATACTCAGCTGGTCTGCCTTTTGTCATCATAATTACATGCCCTGCCCAATGGAGTTACATTTACTAAACTTGATTCTCCATAGATCTCCTGCAGTTTCCTACTAGATCATCTCAACCTTTCATTCTCCCTTACTGGCCCAAAAATTTGTCTAAGTACTTATTTTTTTATGGTATTTAGCTGTCATTCTTCCTTCTTAGTAAGTGCCTGTCATAAAAATAAAGGGAAGGGTAAAACCCCTTTAAAATCCCTCCTGGCCAGAGGAAAAATCCTCTCACCTGTAAAGGGTTAAGAAGCTAAAGGTAACCTCGCTGGCACCTGACGAAAATGACCAATGAGGAGACAAGATACTTTTAAAAGCTGGGAGGAGGGAGAAAAACAAAGGGTCTGTGTCTGTCTGTGTGATGCTTTTGCTGGAGACAGAACAGGAATGGAGTCTTAGAACTTAGTAAGTAATCTAGCTAGGTATGTGTTAGATTATGATTTCATTAAATGGCTGAGAAAATAGCTGTGCTGAATAGAATGAATATTCCTGTCTGTGTGTCTTTTTTGTAACTTAAGGTTTTGCCTAGAGGGATTCTCTATGTTTTGAATCTAATTACCCTGTAAGGTATTCACCAGCCTGATTTTACAGAGGTGATTTTTTTTTTTTTTTTTTTACTTCTATTAAGTCTTCTTGTAAGGAAACTGAATGCTTTTTCATTGTTCTAAGATCCAAGGGTTTGGGTCTGTGGTCACCTATGCAAATTGGTGAGGATTTTTACCAAACCTTCCCCAGGAAGTGGGGTGCAAGGGGTGGGAGGATTTTGGGGGGAAAGACGTGTCCAAACTCCGTTTTTTTCAGGAACCCAGATAAAGTTTGGTGGAGGCAGTGGAAATCCAAGGGCAAAGGGTAAAATAATTTGTACCTTGGGGCAGTTTTAACCTAAGCTGGTAAAAGTAAGCTTAGGAGGTTTTCATGCAGGTCCCCACATCTGTACCCTAGAGTTCAGAGTGGGGAAGGAACCTTGACAGTGCCCACGTCTTACATCCATGTAAAACAGTATGCCTTATTATGACCTAGTATATCTGAACCGAGGTCTGTCTCAATAGTTGTTTGGATCTAAAAATTCTCTGCAGAGTAAAGTAATCTGGCTGCTCACAGAATCCGGCAAGAACAGGGCTGATATTGCAAAAACACATATTCCTAAGAGGTGCTAGGCACAGAGTACTCATGCAAACACTGGTACCAGAAGGGTGCTACCAGAACACGTCAATACCAACACATTCCCTAAAGATAACAGGAACACGCTGACCCATCCTGTGATGTGTGATGGATAGAGATGTACAAGGTGAGGGATGGTAATTGGCTGTGTCAGAGGGTGTCAACTAACTATGTCAGAGGGGCAGTATGTAACTTGTTTGTATTGATATATAAAATGGAGCCTCAAAGGGAGTGTCTCTGGCCAGCCTAGGGGGGAATGGAAAGTCCTGCCATTCACTGGGCTGTGTCCATTGTCATGGGCATATGTGTGCTAGTGTAATTGTAGACATTGATCTGGGGAGCTAGGATCATGTTTCATTGAGAATAAAACTGGCCGGGTGCCTTTGTACTTTAACAGATCTTGTGGTTAATGGGCAGTTCACTCAACGTCTTCTGTGCCAGCTGTCTGCACAGAGCTGGGATGGCATGCAGAGAAAACACACAAACACACAGCCAAACATCTGATGACAACCCCGTTGACTCTACACCCATCACGGTCAAAGCCAAGCTGGGCCAAGGCAAGAGAAAGAGCTGCAACAGCTAGTTCAGGCCTCCCCCACCACATTATTGACCTGCCTGGGGTGTACTAGACTGCTAAGTCATCACATTGCCACCCTTACAGGCCAACAGGACCATGACAACCACTGGCCCCTGCCAAAGAAGATGTGGGATGCAGTATGAAAGCAGCTCCAGGCTATGCTGGACATGGGGGTAGTAGAAGAATCACAGAGTGAGTGGAGAAGTCCAACTGTGCTGGTTCCGAAGCCAGATGGGACCATACGATTCTGCATAGACTTTCGAAAAGTGAATGCAATTTCTTGATTCGATGCTTGTCCCATGCCATGGGTAGATGAGTTACTTGAGCGACTGGATAATACCAATTTCATCTCGACCCTAGACCTGACAAAGGGGTATTGGGAAATCCCCTGGATTCCAGCTTCCCATGAGAAGACGCCCTTTCCTACCCTGTTTGGATTGTACCAGTTTGTTACCATGCTTTTTGGTCTACATGGGGCCACTGCCACATTCCAACAACTCATGGATTAGCAGTTGCAACCCCACTACCAGTACGCGGCAGCCTACATAAACGATATAGTGGTGTACAGTCATATGTGGGAGGAACACCTCCGACACCTCAAAGCTGTGCTACAAGCCCTGGGGGAAGACAGACTAATGGCCAACCTGGCCAAATGTCACCTCAGACGACGGGAGGTAACATACTGGGGATAGTCCATGGGGTGAGGGACCCTACATTCACTTGTGGACAAGGTACAAGTTCTGCTGGACAGCCCGATGCACATGACAAAGAGACAGGTATGCCAATTCTTAGGCCTGTCAGGGTACTGCTGCTTTGTACCAGATTTCGCAACACTTACGGCACCCTGGTCAGACCTAAGAGTTCCCAATCCCAAAAGGTCCAGTGGTCACCAGAATGAGAGAGAGCCTTCTAGGACCTAAAGGACCAACTGACTAGGCACAAGTCCTATTTCAGCCAGACTTTGCTAATCCCTTTATACTTCAGGCAGACGCATCCGAAGTGTGGCTGGGAGCAGTGTTGTCCCAGGAGATCAAGGGAGAAGAACATCCAGTCCTCTGTTTGAGCCGAAAGTTGTTTCCTTGAGAACAGAGGTATTCAACTATAGAGAAGGAGGTCCTGGTGGTAAAGTGGGCAGTCAATGCACTAAGATACTACCTCCTGGGAAACCCCTTCCAGCTGGTCACAGATCAGACACCACTGTGATGGCTCAAGAGTATGAAAGATACCAATGCTTGAATTATGAGGTAGTACCTATCGCTCCAGCCCTATGACTTCAATGTTACCCATCGACCATGCAAATGATGACTTTTTCTCCCAGGTGGGAGGCAAGGAAGGAAGAGAGGGATCACCACTGGACACCCTCTTAAAGGGCATGTGTGTGTGATGGGGTGCACTTGCCCTGCACTGGTACTGCAAGGGTTAACTCTACTCTCTGGGCCAAAGACGCCATGCCCCCGTGGCCCTGCTGAGATGCTCTGGCTGGAGACTAGACATAAAAGGGAGAAGGTCAGCTCATTCAGGGCTGACCACCAAAGAGGGAGGACAAACGCTGCAAGCTCCAGCCCAGGAACCGCGGAAGCTCCAGACAGTGGAAGCCAGGGATGCTGAGACTCTGGAGGACACCCAAGGAGTGTCAGAGCTGCTGGGAGCTGCACTGACCGAGGGGGCCCAGAAATTGCGGGGTTGCCAGAGATGCTGTATCAGGAAAAGGGTAGGAAGTAGCTCAGGGGACTAGTTATTGTGCTAGTTATCGTCGGGTCAGCATGTTTTGGGCGGGCATACTTGCCACTGAGAGGGCCCTGAGCTGGAACCTAGTGGAGCAGGGAGAGCCTGGGTCCCCCTACTCATCCGCACCCCCCACCCCCGTACTCGCACAGGTGGCGGCCCACTTCACCAACCAGCCACCAAGCTAAACAGCCCTACTGAAGAGGACCATTATATTGGCTCTGGCCATTGGGCCCTGCAGCCTTAAGAGAGGGCAGTTAGACTGACTCTGGCCTCTAGGCCACTCAGCCTTGCTGAACAGGGCAGCCCGATTGGCTCTGACTACTAGGCCACAGAGCCCTGAGAGGGAGCATCCATATTGACTTTTACTCCTAGGCCAAGCTATCTCAAGACAAGGGATGGTTGTATAGACTCAGCCTCGGTACCATCATTACCCCCATCCCGTCCCATGAAGAGATGGGGTGCACTTGCCCCACAAAACCCGCATACAAGGATGTTAAATTTAATTACATTATAGTTGCTATTACTGAACAGTTCATCTATATTCACCTCTAGGATCAGATCCTGTGTTTCACTTAGCACTAAATCAGAAATTGCCTCTCCCCTTGTGGATTTCAGGACTAGCTTCTTGAAGATGCAGTCGTTAGAGTCTAGACATTTTATCTCTGCATCCTATCCTGAGTTACATGTACCCAATCAATATGGGGATATTTGAAATCCCGCTTTATCATTGGGTTTTCTGTTTCTGTAACCTCTCTAATCTCGTTGAGCATTTCATAATCAATGTCCCCATCCTAGTGAAGTGGTCAGTAGTCAGTAAGCATGTGAAGGTAGGCATGTGAAGGTGTGTGGTATGCACTGATTGCTGCCAAATAGACCTGTAAAGAATTGATGGAAAGACCTTCTGTTCTTAGGGAAAAAAGACTGTCCAAAATAAGAGGAAAGTCTTCAGCTTCTGGGATATAAATCTTTGCTGTGGTCAGGCAAAGAAAAGCCTCCACTTGGCTAAATAACATCGTCTAGTCAAATCCTTTCCGCTGGTGGCAAGGATGCTTCTTACAGCTTCAGAACAGGACTATGTTTGGATGCGTTGACGCCCATGCAAAAACCACACTCTGAGATGGAGTGTTTGGGGGTTGGATGTTTGAGTATGCCCTTCCCCTGGGTCAGGAGATCAGAAAAGGGCTGAATGATGACCAGTGGTTTAGATGACATGTGGTTGAGGCTTGAAAACCAAAATTGTCTGGGACAGTTGAAGGTAATGAGGATAACTCACATGCTGTCATGATGAATTTTCTGTAGGATCTGAGGAAGGAGTGGTAATGGAGAGAAGACATATTTCAAATGGTTTGGCCGTGGAAGAAGTACTGTGTCATTCAGAGAATGGTATCCTAGGGCTTCTCTGGAATAGTATATGTTGCACTTTCCGTTTGTCTGCAAATCAAACAGATCCTTTGGGGGGGTCTGCACAGTGGAAAAATATTGTTCACCACATAGTCGTGTAACTCCCACTCATGGTCCATAGCAAAATGTCGTCTGAGGGAATCTGCTAGCATGTTCCGGTTTCCATGGAAAGTAAACTGTTGACAAGGGATTTGATTGGGATGTACTAGTTCCATAGACTGACTGACCACTTCTGCACACAAGGGGATGGATTTCACTCCTCCCTGCTTGTTGATACAAAAGACAGTTGTGATGTTGCTCAACATTATGAGGTGACCTTGAATGAACAGGAAAAACGCCTCACAAGCAATTTAGGCTGCTCGTAATTCCAAAATATTGATGTGTATGGACTTTCAAGATGTCAGAGTTCCCTGTGCCAAACAGTTGCCCATATGAGCTCCCCAATTGAATAAGGAGGTACCTGTAATGATCATCCTGTCCAGTGAGGAGGAAAGGAATGGCATTCCCATGTATACCTGGTGGGATTCTTTGACTATAGCGGAGATGAGATTATTTGGTGGGAATGGTTACTATGGTGTTCGTGGACCACTGATTTGGTGAGTACTCTGTTTGATGCCACGCTTCCGGGTAACAAAGATGGAGTCTGGCAGATGGCATGATGTAAGTGCAGGAACCCATATGATAGGTGCTTCAGGGTGGCATCTGACTTGGTCTCTGAGGTCATTTATCATCTGGAACCTTTCTTTTGACATATAAATTCTTTCTATGATCGAATGTAGGGATGCTCCAATGAAGTCTAAAGTCTGCATTGGAGGGAGGACAGACTTCCAATTTTACACTGACTCACGAGGAAGAGAGGAGTTAAAGCATTGCTAAAATCAACCTGTATGCTTCTTGATGTGGCTTGGCAACAAGAAACCAGTCATCAATATAGGGGAGACAGTGAAACCAATAGGTTGCTACTACAGAGAATACTTTGTAAAGACTGTTGGGGGGCAGAGGAGGTGACGGGAGGGTAGTAGCAAGGCCAAACAGGAGCACTCTGTATCAAAAGTGGTTGGATCCCAATAGAAATCTGAGAAAATGCTGTGAGAGGAGTGAATGTCTGTGAAAGAATGCATCCTTCATGTTGAGAGATGCAAACTACACGTCTTTTTCTAGAGATGAGATTATAAATACCAGTGTGACCATGCAAAACTTGAGTTTGCTAATAAAATGGTTGAGATGGTGCAGATCGAGAATTGACCTCCAGCTGCCCTTTTGTTTAGGTATAGTAAATACTTTGAGTAAAAACCCTTATCTTGATATTCAGGTAGTACCAGCTCTATTACCCCTTGCTGTAAGAGGGATTCTATTTCTTGTTTGAGAGTCTCCTTGTGAGAATGGCCCCTGAAAAGAGGTGCGGAAGGGGTTTTTGGAGGGGCCAGGGAGGTAAACTCGACGACATAGCCAGAATGGATGATGTTTAGCATCCACTTATCCATTGTTATTGCATTCCAGATGTGGGAAAAAAGGTGATAGACAACTCCCAAAGGGTGTGTGGGAATTGGCAGATGGTAATATTATTAGTTTGCAACTCTTGAGCTCCATCAAAAATGACTCTTAGCTTGGGTCTGGGGCTGGGATGATGATGCTGCCAGAAAACGTGCAGGGAAATGAGACCTCTGAACCCTTTGCCTCTTATGTTGTAGCTCATAAGGTCTCTGGTGGTAGAATTGTCGAGCCATTGTCCTAGGCTTATATGATTGCCTATGGAATTTCCTCTTTGGGGTCGGTGTATGTGTTTCTAGGGAGTGGAGGATGGCCTTGGAGTCCTTTAGAGTGTGTACAGACTCATCTGTCTTTTGGTTAAATAGATGAGTTTCACTGAATGCATGTCCTCCATGGTGATCTGGACCTTCGTGAGAAATCCTTAAGGTTGAAGACATGCTTCCCAGTGCATTACAATGGCGGTAGCCGTTTCCCTTAAAGATGTATCTGCTGCATCTAACATCGATTGAAGAGTGGTCCTGGCTCCCATCTTCCCTCTACTGTGAAAGTCTGAAAGTTAGTTCTGTCCCAAAGTGGAAGCTTGTCAGTAAAGTCTGAAAATTTGGAATAGTTCAGATAATTGTATTTCAGCTTCAGTGCTTGGTAGTTGGCTATCCTGAACTGAAGGCTAGTAGAAAAGAAGACCTTCCTTCTTACCACATCAAGACATCTGCCTTCTTTGTCAGCTGGAATAGATCGAGGGTGATGCTATCTAGATCTCTCCGTGGAAGCCTGAACAATCAAAGAGTTAGGAGCAGGATGGGAAAAAAGAAAATATGCCTTATTGGCTAAAACAAAATAATGTTTTTCTTTTCTCTTAGTGGTAGGGGCACAAGTGGCTGGGGTATGCCAGACTTCTCTAGCTAGCTCCAGCATGGCTTTGTTAGCAGGAAGCGGTCTTCAGCTGGAATCAGAAGACTGAAGGATGTCCAGGAGCTCATGTTCAGGATCCTGAACTTCCTCAAGAGAAATCCTCCCCTGAAATTCTATGTAACAGTTTCTGAAACTGGTAATGGTCACTGGGGAGGATGGAGACATTGGAGACACTGCTTCATCCAGAGAAGACAACAATCTTATCAGTACCAGGAGAACTGCTGGATCTGATGCATACTCCTCCTCTTCAATAGGGTCAGGAGGAAGATGCAGTTGTCCTATTGGTGGAGGGAAGGGATGGAATGGCTCCCTAGCAGGTCAAAAAGACCCTGAGGGATGGTATGGATCCTATGTATAGCCAGTAAGAAGGGCCAAATGGAGGTTGTGAAGGTCCTTCTAGCATAGGGTATTGAGGTGGCAGCATCCAGATCAGGACACTCCTGGGTCAGCCCATCTCTTATCTGAATATTGATTTAAAAGCTTAATATGTTTTATATTGCATTTTATTTCTTTTATTTTCCCCTCAATTATTTTTTTTCTCTTCTCCAAGTCTTTATTTTCTCTTCCAATTTTATATACTCCTCTCTGTTATGTATTAAAGACACTTCATCAATTCGTTCCAGTGATACTATTCTGTAGCACCCCATGAAATAGGGCTGAATGATCATGTCAGTGCCATTTCATAATGCAAAATGCCATGCAACCAGTATTTATCCCCATGACACTTCAAGCATGTTTGCAGTTGGTCTTATGGTGTGCTGATGCATTCATATTTAGTTCGTGCTTGGGATTATTTATTATAAACCGAAATGAATACTCACAAATATTCATTAAGAAGTCTAATCTGTGAAGGTTTGTATTTGGATTTAATATGACACACAGCCCTACGTGGCATAACAGGAAATGTAGTGCCAAATTCAGAGCAGTTGTAAGTTGATACACCTCTGTTGAACTATGTATGTTGAACCTGCTTACCCTAAGTCTTAGTTTAGCCTGAAAACTGAAATATGAACATAAAAATGCATAAAACCAAAGCACTGGTGTCTTATTAACTAAACCTGATGACAACTGTTCATTCAAATGTTCTCGATCAGCGGTTCTCAAATGGGGGCCCGGGAGCCCTTAGGTGCCATGGAGCAGCAGCCGCAGCGTTCCTTCCTCTCCTGCTGGTGCCCCAGGTTGAAGCTGCTCCTCAGCTCTCAGCCCCCTTTTCTCCCACAGAGGCAGCCGGTAAGAGCCCCCCGGGTGGAGAGACTTAGCTCCACAGCTGGCAGACCCCCTCCGGGAACAGTGACCGCAGGGGAGTCCTCCCAGCACAAAGCACCGAATACGTCTCTCCCTAGACCCTGAGCTACGCCCTCCCTACACCCTGAGCTACCCCCTGCCCACACATAGCCCATAGCTACCCCTCTCCCTGCATGCTGAGCTACCTCCCTGCCCACACACAAGCCCTAGATACCCCTCTCCCTGCCCACTGAGCTACCCCCCTGCCCACACACAGCCCCTAGCCATTCGCCTCCCTGCACCCACAGCCACCCTCTGCCAGCTACTCTCTGTCTGCACACAGCTTGAGCTAAACCCCTTCCCCCTTTGAGTTATAATTTTTGGTTGCACCCCCCCCCCCCAGACAAGCTGGGTTGCCTGCTGAGGTGAGTCAGGGGGTGGAGGTGGTACTGCCTCCCTAGACCCTGCTATGTGGAGGTGGCTCGAGCACTGATGACCCCTGCCCCCCCAAATAGAAGTCAAACTATGCCTATTCCCAAGGCCCCTGCCCTGAGGCCCCCATCCTCTCCTGACCCTGCTGGGCCCTGGAGTTTTTATAGAATGTCAAGGGGGGCCTCAGAGAGAAAAACTCCTGTTCTAGATAAACACCACACATATTCTCCAAACCTAATCTAATTAGATGTGTGAAAAATTAGTATAGATCCGCTCTCACTAAAATGTAATAAATGAGAATAGATCTATGTCAATTTTGCTATATTAGTTTGAATGCTAAACTCTAAAGGAAAAATAATCCAGTGAACCTCTATGGAATATTCAATAATTCATTTTCTGTATCAGGTCATAATTGGGATCTTTATTAATGTTGTTGCTCGTTTTTAAATTGAGCCCCCTGCTATGTACTGTATGCACATATCAATGTAAAAAGATCTGCAAAGAAGAAAAATGGATACGTATACTTTGCAGGCACTGCGGACATTTGGTTTTATCTGATTACCCCATGCAATTAATTAAAATTTAATGCCTGCTCACATTCATCATTTGTCAGACACTCATTTGAATAACAAAGAGACAAATACAAGACTTCATCATGAAACAGAACTGGCATTCACTCTGAAAAAAACAAATGCTCATTAGGGCCATATTAGGTCATGGCTACACGAAGGGTATTTAAAAATGCAGAAGAATACGAATGAATAACAAATGATTTTCGGAAGCTGACCTTAGGAACTGAGAAGTTATTTTAAACAAAAGGAGTCACAGGTTCCTTAGCCCCAATTACACAACTCAAGCATAGGCCAAATTTAATTTAGCCTCTGAAGATGAGGTCTTATAATGAATGATCACTTTCCACATAGTTAGAAGAGAGAGAGAGAGAAACACACAAAAGGATATGTACCCTACACGTCTCTTTACATGCCTCAGTATTGTCTCCCCTATCTGCACTGGTATTTTTATCTGTGCAGTATCCTACTGTCTCCCTGCTGCCAGACCCTTTCCGCTGCTCAGCCTTTCCCCACTTCTTCCCCCTCTGCCAGAGCCTTTCACTGACACGTGTTGCTACACAATGCAGTGGGATGCTGTCTGCTTTTGCTGCAACTTGTCGCTGCACATATCCTACATGCCATTGGCAATGTACACAAGGCCAAAGAATGGCAAACTTCCAAAAGTTTGACATACGCTATTTAGACTAGAAATGAAGGCACATGCAACATACTTGTAAGCCTTTGCTAGTCAGCCTCAGCTCTTGATAAGGAGGAAAACAGATATTCTAGATTAGAATCAAAGGACTGTATGTTGGGAGCTTCGGGCAGGCCTTTAAATGTGTGTCACCCTCTTGGGGTTTAGAGAGCACGGCCCCTTTAAATCTTTTTCCTGAGGAGGGAAGTGCTGATTATTCCAGAAGGAAGAAGTGCTGTTGGGGGAGGAGGAGAGCAATAGGGTGTGTCCGCAGCTCCAGACTGAAGGGCTGCTGCAAATAGGACCTCACACAGTGAAGCAGCTGAGAACCTGCCTGAAGCCTGGGAGGGACAGAGCGGCTGATCTGGGGCATCCCAGGACAGGAGCCAGGAGGAGCACTGTGCCAGGGAGGAATCGCCCAAGAAGGACAAACCAGAGCTGGACCCAGTATCACTGTTGCCCAGAGCTGCTGTGAGTACTGGGGCTTGTGACCTTGCATTAGGAATAAGGAAGGAGGCTGTAGTTAGCTAAGTGGGGAGGTTTTGCTCTGTGTGGCTTTGCAGAGAGCAGCAGAAGAGGGCACCGGAAGGGTTTGTTGGGGAAAGTTCACTGGCTCCGAAGATGACCAGGAGCACCCAAGACTCACCACTGGACTGGAACTTTGCTCAGGCCTCCTGAACTCTTGTGTGCAGGCACATTGCTTGGTGTCTGGCGTTTCAGACTGTGGTACCACTGGGCCCATCGGGCCTTGTGTTGAATGCAACCCTGTTTACTGCTCCTCCTATATTTTCCCCTGTTGTTGCTCTCTTTTCATCCCTCTGTAAATAAATATTTATTTCCCTTTCTTATATTCATTGTACTCTTCTGGTGTGTGCATGTTCACCATAGGGGGTTTGGAACAGGTGCCTCTGGGGTCGAAGGGGCTTTCCCTGCTGCATTCCTGCGTATTCTTTCTCTTGGCCAGGGCTGCGTGCAGAGCAGACTTCATCTTCGCCACAAGGGTGCTAAAGTTACATGTGAACAATTGGGATGTTCATAGGGAGAAGATCATAGAACCATAGAATATCAGGATTGGAAGGGACCTCAGGAGGTCATCTAGTCCAACCCCCTGCTCAAAGCAGGACCAGTCCCCAAATAAATCATCCCAGCCAGGGCTTTGTCAAGCCTGACCTTAAAAACTTCTAAGGAAGGAAATTCTACCATCCCCCTAGGTAACCCATTCCAGTGCTTCACCACCCTCCTAGTGAAAAAGTTTTTCCTAATATCCAACCTAACCCCCCCCACTGCAACTTGAGACCGTTGAGGACTCTGTAACACTCAGAGCCATTGCCTGCTCTGTGCCATGAATCCAGTGCTGCAAAGAATCTTGTATCCCCTGGAGAACAATTTCCTCAGTCACAAAAAGAAACATAATGCCTCCAGAGCTGTTCAGATTGGGAATACTGTGGAGAAGCAGGAGGAATCATTCCAGCGACAAAGCCTGCCCTGCTTGAGGTGAGGCCCAGCATAAACAACACGGGCTAGGAGGTTCTAACAGACATGGTTGGGCTGTGACTGCAAATGTTGCTCACTTGACAGAGTCCTGAACAGTCCCAGCCTGAACAGGATCCAGGCCACTTGGGAAAGTTGAATTTTCCTCCCCAAATGTTAATGTAACTGCTGATGCATTACTGATAGCAGACAAAAAACAAATTGAAATCTGTTATATGCAATCTGTGGGTTTTTTTGATTTACAGATAACTGCAACTTTGTTAAAGTGTTGCTTTAGAGGGAGGGAGGGAAATGTTGAGTAATGCACACATATTCGTGAATATGCTGATAGTGTGTAGCACTGTAAAACACGTTCTAAACAGACATACAGCATATCCAGTGTTGAGTTTTTCAGAAGCAAGTGCTTAGACACACGTACAAACATTGTGAAATCTCACCAGCATACTTGGCCACTCCAATTGTCCATATAAATATCAAGTACAACCCACCAATGCATGTGCATTTCCACCAAATATGCCTTTTAAGATGAAACTGGAGTCAAACACAAGAGGAAGCCCAAGTTCTTTAATGCAGAGCTTGATTTTCTATGAAACCAAGTACTGAAGTGGAAGCGCATGCTTTCTGAGATAAAGATCACTATATACAAAGGAGAAAACATAAGGATCCTCACCATTATGCATCAAATCAATATTCTGGCAGTAACAACTGATTTGTGGTTGATTTAAAAAAAGCTCCTGATACATGAAGATATTGACTTCAGTGGAGCTGCTCCGTGCTCAGGACTTTTGAAAATCAGGGCATTTATTTATGTACCAAAATATGGAGCTCGAGGCCTCCTTTTAGGTACTCAGTTTTGAAAATCTTAGCCAGTTATTTTCTGTCTTGTGCACTGTAAGTGATTCCCAGCAAGACTCTGCAATGTTTGTGACAATAAAGGTACTTTCATTCTATTTAATTTCCTTCCTCTCTCTTTCCTAGCTAGTATCTCTTCACTATAATAGTCAAGGCCATCGCTAGCTTTATGAAACCATGAAACAGGTATCTGGGCCTTAAAGTGCCTTTTGGTAAAGATAAGTCCTCATGTCTACCTCCCCATCTCTCTATTAGAATTCCTACATCACAGAACACGTGTAGTTTAGAAGACAGCTGTAGAATCAGTGTAGTTTAAAAGAGTTGAATACCAAATCATTTATTGTTCTCCAATTAGACTTCATGGATAGAAATAAAATCTACAGTGAATTTTAACAATTAAAGTCACAGTGCCCTCCAATCAATAAGTTCAATATAGCTACCTCTCACCTAAGAACAACCCCCACTTCCCAGTGACTCACTAGTGTTTGTATTTAAAGTAATCTGTGTATCAATAGAAGTGAAGTGCAGCTAAAATGCAGCACCTGATTTCAGGGATGTGTGAATCCCTTCTTCTAAAAATTAAAATTTGGCCAGAGCGTCAGTCTTTCCTGCACTAAAATGAACATGTTTAAATGTTCGTATTAGAGGTGGGCTCAAGCCAAACAATTTGGTTCCAGATCTGGGTTTGGATTTTGAACACCCCAACAGTTTTGGGGGAGCTTGGATCTGTAGGTTTGGATCATGCTCAGTTTGGACAAATTAATGCTAGGTTTTGCAAGCCCCCTCATATGTAAGTGTGTATGTTGGGTTGTGGTGGTGCTTGATCAGACTAGAAGGGCAAAGACAACTCTGGGATCTTCAGAGGAGGGGAAGGTAGGGGATCTGGGACTAGTCTGCCTCCCGCTGCCCAGAATACTTGCAGATCATATTTGGGCCAGGGAGGGAGAGAGGAGAGGAGGAACAGAGATTCTCCACCTCTTCCTTCTTCCACTGGGTAGGCTGGGGGAGGGAGGAGGAAGAGCGGATTGTCTCTCATGCCCTTCCTCTTTCTGAAAGTGAAGTCCTTGGAGCATACAGCAGCCTTTCTGCTATGGTAGCTGCCGCATCCCCTCTGCCCCTATTTTGGAAGAATAGTTGGAACTGCATTTTCAAGATACTGTGGGTGTGACTGATTGCCAGTTTTGGGAATCAAGAAGGAATTCTACATATTGGGCAATATTGACCACAAAAAAACAAAGTCCAGTTTTTCCCCCTCATCCTTTCAGCATCATAGAGGCTTGATTTTAGATTAATAAGGAGAAAGGGCAAGAATTCAAAAGTTGTGCATTTATAAGTGGAATTTGCAACTTGCGTCCAGTGTGGATGAGAGGCTGAAAGGGGCCAGATTCCATAGAAAACATGAGAACTTGAAGACAATTAATTGGCTTTCTTAGCCTGGAGGAAGAAGGGGAAATATGATGGGGGCACTCACCACTCGCTAGTGTGTACTGTCGCAACCAGCCCCTGGAAAAAGGGGATGATGGAGGAACTGAAAAGAGTTCTAGCCAAGGAGCAGCACAGCTCCACTAAACTCAACTGATACTAGCTGAAGGGTAACAAGGAGCCTGGCAGCTACGACAGTGTCCAAATAAGACTGACCATTGCAGACACCAAAGGGAAAGGAGTCAGACTGGCCTACCAAGGGGATGCAGGTGCTGTGGGCAAGAGGGGCATGCAAGTTGAGTTTGCCCCTATAGTAACAGAAGCAAAAGGGATTACTGGCAGGTGCAGAGTACATGAACACTGAATTTCACATACACATTTATGAGGAGGAGCTGGTCTGTGAAGTAGATCCAAGTATTGTTTCAGCAGCTCAGTAAGACTCACAGAGAGTGGCAGGAGGTGCAATTTGAACTGCAACAGTGGCTAGCCACGATAGAGGAGCAGTAGCAGTACCTGTTATGGATCCTGCGGGAAAGAAGCAGTAACAGTTACAGGTACTGGGTAGACAGGAGGCATCCAGTGGGCTCGATCCAAGGAAATGTTATGGCTGTGGACAGATGGGACATTTAAGAAGGGCTTGCCCTTGGGTGAACTGGGGGGTGGAGGGAGAGAAAGATTGCATTGCTTGGGCGAACTGTGGGAAGAGACACAGAAAATCCTCCAGGTCCTAAGAGCATGAGGCCAAGCTGAGGACAATCAGCGGTGGATGTGATATATCTTGACTTCAGCAAAGCTTTTGATACAGTCTCCCACAGTATTCTTGCCAGCAAGTTAAAAAAGCATGGATGGATGAATGGACTATAAGGTGGATAGAAAGCTGGCTAGATTGTCAGGCTCAACAGGTCGTGATCAACGGCTCGATGTCTAAGTTGGCAGCCGGTATCAAGCAGAGTGCCCCAGGGGTCTGTCCTGGGGCCGGTTTTGTTCAACATCTTTATTAATGATCTGGATGATGGGATTAATTGCACCCTCCTCAAGTTCACAGATGACACTAAGATGGTGGAAGAGGTAGATACGATGGAGGGTAGGGATAGGGTCCAGAGTGAGCTAGACAAATTGGAGGATTGGGCCAAAAGGAATCTTATGAGGTTCAACAAGGATAAGTGCAGAGTTCTGCACTTAGGAAGGAAAAATCCGATACGCTGCTAAAGGCTGGGGACTGACTGGCTAAGCAGCAGTTCTGCAGAAAAGGACCTGGTGATTACAGTGGACAAGAAGCTGGATATGAGTCAGCAGTGTGCCCTTGTTGCCAAGAAGGTTAATAGCATATTGGGCTGAATTAGTAGGAGCATTGCCAGCAGATTGAGAGAAGTGATTATTCCCCTCTATTCGGCACTGGTGAGGCCACATCTGGACTATTGCGTCCCGTTTTGGACCACCCACTACAAAAGGGATGTGGACAAATTGGAGAGAGTCCAGCAGAGGGCAACGAAAATGATTAGGGGGCGGGGGCACATGACTTATGAGGAGAGGCTGAGGGAACTGGGGTTATTTAGTCTACAGAAGAGAAGAGTGAGCGGGGATTTGATAGTAGCCTTCAACTACCTGAAGGGGGGTTCCAAAGAGGATAGAGCTAGGCTGTTCTCAGTGGTGGCAGATGACAGAACAAGAAGCAATGGATTCAAGTTGCAGTGCGGGAGGGCTAGTTTCGATATTAGGAAACACTGTTTCACTAGCAGGGTGGTGAAGCACTAGAATGGGTTACTTAGGGAGGTGGTAGACTCTCCATCCTTAGAGGTTTTTAAGCTTGACAATGCCTTGACAATGCCTTGGCTGGGATGATTTAGTTGGCATTGGTCCTACTTTGAGCAGGGGTTTGGACTAGATGGCAAACCCTAATATTCTATGATTCTAAAGCATGCTATGTATGGTTGTGAGCAATTTGGACATATTAGAAGAACATGCCCCTAAATGAACCATGATGGCAAGAGTGACTCTGGGCAATAGGACATGAGAGGTACTGTAAGTGCCCTGAGAGATACTCTGCCCATTGTCAAGGCAAGGACAGTACTGGTATGTTTTGCCTGTTTGTTAGCAGGGCATTTAAAACAATATTGCCTTCATAGAGAAATGAATTGCAACAAGAGTGGGGTAACCCATACTGTGAAAGCAGTAGTTACAGGCAAAGGGGATGTAGTGCTGATGGCAGAAGTGAACATACCCCCCCAAAAGGCCTACATGGTAGGAATTGGGGAGAAATTGGGAAACGAGGTTGTTACCACAAAGAGGAAGGGGGTTGAAGTTGGGCTGAATACAGAGGCCGCAGAGAATACAGAGAAGGTTGATTCTGGAGTTTTGGTAACACCTGTAGCTGAGACTCAAGAAATAACGAAGACCATGCAAAGACTGAGGAGAGATACCAAACAGAATTGCAGCAGGCACTCCAGGAGAAGGATCAATTGCTCCTGGAGGGGCACCAGCTGAAATACATGTTGAAGTGATGAAGCTTGTGTTGTGGTGAAGGCACAGACTGTGGACCTTCCTGGGAGGACTGGGGGAGCTCAGAGCAAGGTTTTAGAAGCATGAGGCATGTGTCATATGTTGGCTGTCCTTTGAGGTGAGCTGAACTCCACCTTACCCATGACTTAGCAGCTAACTCTTAACTTCTCTCATGAGTGGTAAACTAAGAGCTATTTAGTGACCCCAGCTGGATGTAATGGGGGCTAATTAGAAAGTGATCCAATGAGTGTTTCTCTCCACCTGGGGTGAGATGGATTAATTGCCTTGACAGGAAGAGGTGGAGTTAGGCCTTACATAGAGCAAACAGCTCAGTAGAGGAGAGGACACTCTGGAGGAAGAAACAAAGGGAGTTCCCCTGGGGAAGAATCTGAGGAAGGTAGGCTAGGAGGCCTGGGAGAGAGAGAGACCCTGAGAAACCAGGGCAGAGACTGCTAATAGCTCTCTATGTAGAGAGGCCTGGTAGAGGAGACCCTGAGTGAGCAGGGCAGATTGTATAAGTGGAGATGATAATCTCAGATAGGACCATCACCCTAAATCAGGGGTGGCCAACCTGTGGCTCCGAAGCCACATGCGGCTCCTTGCATAGGTGCTGACTCTGGAGCTACAGGTGCCAACTTTCCACTGCTCAACCCCAGGCCCTGCCCCCTCCCCTGAGCCTGCTGCACCCTTGCTCTCCCCCCTGCATCCCAGAGCCTCCCGTAGACTGCAAAAGAGCTGATCGCGGTAGGCAGGAGGCATGGGGAGGGAAGGGGAGGTGCTGATTGGCAGGGCTGCTGGTGGGCAGGAGGTGGTGGGCCAGGGGGGCTGTTGATGTATTACTGTGGCTCTTTGGCAATGTACGCTGGCAAATTTTGGCTCCTTCTCAGGCTCAGGTTGGCCACCCCTGCCCTAAATCCTTTCTCTGTGTGTGTGTGGGGGGGATGTGATAGTGTATGAGGCCCCCTGCTGGAGGTTCTGAGACCCTACCACACCCTGCTCCAGGAAGGAGCAGCAGAGGTGGGTCTTCCAGGCCTGCCTAGAAAGACTGTATAGAAGCAGCCAATCGGAGCTCAGTGGGCTCAAAGGAAAGGGGTGGCGGGGCCTCAGCAGGTCAGTTCATGACTCAGAGCAGAGGTGCAAGGAAGGGGGCTCTGCTCTCGATAGAGGAGCTCAACAGGCTGATTCTCTGGCCCTGGGAATGAGGACTTGACAACGATAAATCTAAGGTAATGGATGGAGAGAAAGGGGCTATGTGGGAAAAGGACCAGGAAATAGCAGCAGCAAACTGGAGGTGGTAGATGCTGCTGTTTACAGGGTCCCTGGTTGGGACCCGAAGTAGTGGACAGGCCCAGGTTCCCCTGCTAGGCACTGGGAGCGTGGTCTTAGCCCTGATGAGGAGACAAAGCTTGTTTAGAAGCCCAAGTGTTGGCTCAGAGATGGGGATGAAGACCCTGGTGAGGGCTGACAGTTTGGGCTTTTGATATACTGGAGGCGTTTTGTCCATTTTTTAACTGTATGACCTGGCTGGAGGGCTGAGCCACTGAAGACCTGCCTAATGAGATCAACAACCTACGGGGCAGGACAAAGTTTGCAGTAGCACACCCAGCCACTAGGAGGCACTCAAAAGGTGAGTACCCCATTACAGAACACTTTAAGCTTTTGCAGACTGAGGTCTGTCTTGTGTATACTTTCATTGCCTCCTTGTGGGAGGAAAGCAAAAGGATCCATAGGTGGGCTAAATCCTAGGGGCTAGGCTGAAGGGGACTAACTCTGAATATTGACTGGTTATTTGGCATGGAGGCTATTTAGGACTGCATTGGACCCAAATAAATGCTTGGCATTTTGCTTGTGAATTTAGCCTCATCTCCTTAGAGTCAAAAGTTACTAAAGTTGCAACTTCTGCTTTAAACCCCATCCCTGTGTGTCATTCTCCTGCATGTCCTGGTTGAAAACAAAAAATTGTCCAGTCCAGGTTGCTGTTCAGTCTAGGCCAATGAGAGAGAGTTCCTCGAGCTGTAAACTGAGTTGCCTGCTATAAGCAATAGGCATCATGCAGAAGAGATGTATATTTAAAAAAAAGACATGGCAAGCTAATGCAATTCAGAGGCTTCGTTAGTTGTAGAAACAAAAAACTATAAGCTCACTTACTCGTTATTTGAATGTACTAGCCTTGTACTTGTATTTCCTGCAAACAAAATAACAATGGTAGCTTGCACCTGAATAATACTGTAAACATCATCTACCAGTTTATTTGATTTTTTGGTTAATTATGTATAGGAGCTCTAGGTGGAATGGATTTGAGAATTTAGCTTTCACAACCCACTCATTTCATGAGCGCACACAAGCCCCCTAGGCATCAGTGGAGTGTTAAATTAAATGTGTTTAATTTTCTTTATTGCCACCCAGCTGATTTGTGGTCTCAACCACCCCAGACTAAAACGTCAAAATATAGCCAAATCCCGGCAGTTAGCTCCAGTGCCAAATTTTCAAAGTTTAGAACTAGCCTTCTAAAAATGTGTTATAGTCAAATCCTTCTATACAAACACAGTGACCAAAATATTGCGTAGGCAGCAGAGGCTTTCAAGTACCACCACATAGATTTTAATTAACTGAACTTTCTCTATAAAGTAGTCATTAGATGACTGTTTTGTATTTCTCAAAATGAGAATCACCACAATTAAGCTGAAATACCCTTTCAACTTTGGGGTGCCTTGTATAATGTTCCAACTATTTGCAATTATCGAGTGCGTATTTCAAAGGGTCACCTCTAATTTGTTAAACGACAGACAGTAATATTTTGCTATTTTTTAAGAATTTTGCTGAGGAAATTAAGATCAGCTGTTACCATTAGGAAATATCCCAGGTTCACAATTACAGTATACAGCCTTATCACAAAAACACCACATTAAAAAAAAAACACAACCCAAACAAAAAACAACCAATAATAAAATATATCAAATAACCAAATCCAGTTCCTGCTGAGTGTAGTGGAGAGAGATTTCCCATTAAACACTTTTTTATATAATTTTAGGTACGCTTGTATAACATGGTCTTTGGAACCAAAAATAGGCTGTAAGGTAGATTTGTATTGGTAAATGTCCATTTCACTGTACACATACAAACAGGAAAATATTTCCATGGATGATCAAAATTTACATATAGGCAAAGTAGGAAAATGTTGTGACTTTGATTTAAGAATATTTACTTTGTAAACTTTGACGTATTATGTTGACAATTTGTGGTCTAACAGTTGTAAGCTGTTTAACTTTTTGAATCTGTGTCTGTCATTAAATCACTATCTGACCCCCATAATTTCTAGCAACTGTAAAAATTTAAATGGATAAAAATAGAAAAAAGCTTAATTTGAATTTTATTTAAAATTTCACAGTTGTACAAAATTATAACACTTAAAAATAAACATTGTCAAATTAAAAAAGAAACCAACAAATTCTACCAAGTCTACCAGTAAGATGGGTTGTAACTGGGAAACACGTGTTTTATTGTCAGAAAATTCCAGGTGAATTTTATTTCTCAATGTACAAAGATTTACTTAATATTGCAATATGGGATATTAAATCCCTCCCTTTTTGAGAAAGCACCCACTTTGGAGAGAGGGGTACCTGAGAAGGGGAAAAAATTGATAGTAACTCAGGCCCCAGTCCTGCAAGCTGCTTTGTTCAGGTGGACCCCTGTGCCTTCACTGAGCTCCATTGCCTTTCGTGAGGCTATCAGCAGGGACACGGTGCACCTACAGTGCTTTTCCTACAGTGATGATTTTTCTGAGAACGATTTTTGTGACTATGATTATACCTCATCTATTTGAAGCTAAACATGGGTCTGGAAGTCCTTGTATACTATTTGTTGACTATTGACCTTCTCTCAGAATGAGGCTTGGGAACAAATGGGTAAGTAGAATAAGAAAACTGTGATGGCATGCACTTTCTGGGGAGTAATGCTCCCCAACATTTCAAGATGGTGTCTAGCTGTCTAGAAAATATGGCACAATATCAAAGCACCTACTCAAACTGTTGGTGGGTCACTGCTAATACCACTATATTCTGCTAGCACTTTCTGTTCCACTTGTCTCATGTTTACATTTTAATTTCTTGTGACCATGGTGCTGAGTGCAAAGGAAAAAACAACCCTGTAATCCCTAATCAACTACTTAGATAGTTTCTTCAAAACATTTGGCCAACATTTTTAATAAGCATGTTACTTAATTGCTGTTATGAGAATTACTGTTAAATAAATCCCCAAAGCCTTATAGACCTTACAAATGCATAGTTTATAACTCTAATAATAATGCATTATTAGTCACTTTGATCAAAGGTGCTTAAAGCACTTATTCACTAATTAAGCTTCACAACAGCCCTGTGTAAAAGTTAAGTGCTATTGTATGCATCATAGCTGCCAACTCCATGGGTGCTCTGGGGCTGAAGCACTTGCCGGGGGAGGGGGAATAGTGGGTGCTCAGCACGCACCAGCAACCCTGCTGGTTGGTTCCTTCCCCTCCCTCCCAATACCTCCCACCCACCACAATCAGCTGTTCAACGGCATTCAGGAGGTGCTGGGGGAGCAGGGGCAGGAAGAGGCGGGAAGGGGCAGGGGTGTGGTCTTGAAGGAAAGGGTGGAGTGGGGGCAGCGCCTGGGGCGAAATGGGGGTCAAGTACCCCCCAGGATCTCAGTAAGTCGGTGCCTATGGTATGCAGACTTTAGGAGATTGGATTAAATCACAGAGCAATTAAGTGAGTTACCCAAGGACAATGGCAAATCAGTGACAAAGTTGGAAATGGGCCATATAAATCCTTATTCTTAGTCCCCTCTAAACATTAGCCTACACTGTTAAATTCTAAATATCAATCACTCTTCTATAGATCCACCTATGGAATCTGTAATATAGTACTATTAATATCTGGATCTATAGAAGAGTGATTGATATTTAGAATTCAGTGTTACAGCATTGCTGTTACTACTATTATTACAAACTTCTAGTTGATATTTTCTGATGTGCACGTGGGTTGGATATTTGAATTCTGCATCATGATTATGCACACTTCAAGTCCTGAGACCTGCTAGGATGTACAATGCAATTCCATGCCATCCATATTATAAAAGGACAGGAGGCTTATGTAACCAAGTTTTCAAATAGTTGAAGTCATAAGGCAAAGATCAGAAAGTCATTGCATGTTCATCACAGTTAAAGTGTACCCTTGAGAACTGAGATGATGTTTAAAAGGCTGAGTTAACCAACAGTGTGATTATAGATAACACTTATGTTAGTGATCATGAGAAGTGAAGCTAGTTAAAATTCTACGGCACCTCACAGAAAAGAAATGGTTTTAGTGTAATTCAGCCCTCCCACCTACAGTACTTATAAAAGCGACTACAAATAAGACACTGAGGTGGTGTGCACCCCACACCAGCCCTGAGAGGGTTAATGATGGCCTGAGGTGCCAATTAGTTACCTGGTATCACCTGTGAGAGGGAGGGCCAAGGTTAATTAAGACTGAAGGCCAGCTGGGGAAGGGCTGGGACAGCACTATAAAGTCAGGAGGCTGAAAGCAGAAGAGGACTACAAACATGGAAGGATCACATTGAAAATATTGTAGGTAAATGTAAAGATAAAATCAATTTACTTAAAGGAATTTCTGGAAGCATCTGGGCACAGCTCAGACAGTGAAGGCGAGGTTTCCCAGAGCCTGAGTAAGACTAATTATTGAGTATGGATGCCAAATATTTAGTTCAGTATCAAAAACAAACCTAAGGAAGCTAGACTCCATCCAAGCCCAACCATTATGCATTGTACATGGTACCTCCAAATGCAGATAGCTGCTGGTAAAATGCCTGTAGCATCACAAATGAAATTATGAGGCTAAATATTTTGGGCAAAACTCTCAGGGAAGATGGAAACGCTGAGCAAATATATGAAGAATGCCGGGAATCCAGCGCACAACATGAGGCGGGGGTAAAAAACCCAAAATGCCTCATCTTAGTAGGATTACAGTATGGACAAAGAACTAATAAAGAAGAGAGCCCTGAACAAAAGCGCATATATAGCCGTGGGAAAATGCATTATAGGGGAAAAATTACTCACCTTCCCTATATATATGTGGACCTATACAATAAAATTAAAACAGGAACAGGAGAGCTAAATATAGTCAATGGAGCAAATTGACACAGATGTGATAAATGGAGCAAACAGTGCCAAATATTTATAGAGGAGTCAAAAGATGAGAACTGGGGACAGCATTCTGTTACAACACCTGGAATAAAGAAATCCATTAGACTATCAAATTTTGTAGCTGTTATGATGGCTAAACTAGCAAGGATAATGTTTGTGTTATATTGGATATGTGTGTGCGCACGCAACCTACCTCCATTGTCTTGTCAGAGTCACTGTCAGGACTACTGGCTATCAAAAATGGGAATTCAGATGGCAAAAATGATACAATTAATGAAATACATTAGTAACAACAGAATTGGCACAGATGGGTGTAAACATTGAAACAGCAGAGATCTCACTGCATGGGGGGATAGCAGGAAATGAGGCGGCTGACAAAATAGGGAAAAAATGCTGTAAAAAATGAAGAAATTTTCATAGAGATCCCTCTAAGTAAATAGGAGTTTAAAAACTTAATTAAAATGAACTAAGAGTGGAGTGACAGGAAGACTGGACAAAAGAAAAAAAGGAGGAAAAGATTTTACGAAGTGTGCCCTAGAATCTAAAATGCAAAAACCTGAGAGACAAAGTGAGGTAGCTCCACTTTGAATGCTTATCAGACACTGTAATGTGGCCTAATTAACAGACACAAAGATGGGCTCTGTGAGATATGCAAGGTCCAAGAAATGGTTGATCACATCCTCTGAGACTGTAAAGAGTTTAAGACTGATAGGGGGATTTTCTATGGCAAACTCAGACACCTAAAATTTTACACTAAAATACCTGGTAAAAACATCAGAAGAATGGAGCACCCTTAAGAAAGCAATATTGCAATTTTTTAAAAATACTAAGTAAAGAATGAGACTAACTATTTATCATGAAATCCAGTACCTGGAAGTTACCGAATCTGAGACTATGCCATAAAATACAAGAAGAAGAGGGCTGGAGGGGAGCATCAGGAATAAAGAGGATATCCAGGAGGAAAGGAAGCCCTGACATACTGCCCTGGAGTAAAAAGTTTAGCAAAAGATAGGAGTGAGTGAAGTAGCCATGGGGAATAGTGTAATCTCCTGCAGTAAACCCAGAAACAGTCAAGGGAAGAGAGGGAGGCTGGGTAGGAAGGAGCCCAGGAAAAAGCATCAGGGATGGGGACTAAGTAGATCTGGATTGCTGGTCATAGGGTCCCTGCACCAGAACCTGGTGTAGTGGCCAGGCCTGGGTTCCCCTGCCAGCCACTGGTATAGTGGCACCTAGCTCAAGATGGAACTGAATATCCTCTGGAGAAGGCATTTGGGCAGTAGTCCTGTTGGACTTAGTTCACCACTTCCAGGCTTATTAAGTGGTGACCTGGTAACTTGATCCTCAAGCCAGAAGAAAGATTATCACAGAGCAGCAAAGGGGCACCCAGTGCAGTGAGAGCTACATTCCCAGACCTATACCCAAGGAAGGGCACTGGTGGTGAGTTGCAGCCATGTTAAAGACACACATTCCTTTGACATTACCAAGGTGCAATGTCAGTTTTAAACATTCTGTTTTAAAAGATAAAATGTCAAATTCTTCCTGATTACACTGTATCCAAAGAAATATAAAAGAGGAGATAGCAGATAGTTCAGTGGCATCTGTCTCTTCAGTTAGTATGAAGGTTCGATGTTTGTGCCAAACTATTTTCTCATCTGATCACAGATACTCTGAGGAAGTTTTACATAATATGAACATTTTGTTTAATTAGATGTTGGCTTTATAAAAATATGGTAGGTAGACAACACTTTACTTTAAATTACTACAGTGGACCAATGTAGTCTTAAGAGCATAAAAATGGCCATATTGGGTCAGATCAAGGGTCCATGTAGTCCAATATCATGTCTTCTGACAGTGGCTGGTGCCAGTTGCTTTAGAGAGAATGAACAGAACAGGGCATTTATTGAGTGTTCCATCCCCTGTTGTCCAATCTCATCTTCTAACACCGACAGCATGTGGTTATGTCCCTGACCATCTTGTCTAATAGCCATTGATGGAGCTATACTCCATGAACTTACCTAATTTTTTTGAACTCAGTTATACCTTTGACCTTCACAACATTCCCTGAGAGTGAGTTCCACAGGATGGCTATGCGTTGTGTGAAGAAGTACTTCTAGACTTCTTGCAATAACCTGTGCTGTATTATTTTGACAAAACAAAGAAACACCAAATCCTTGCCAACACTTTGAAGAGGCAATAATGTTTTTTTCAGATTTGCCCCAGAACAGTAGCAAGGAACCTGTAATAACCATCTTCTCAACTGACCCAAAAGTTAACCATAGCAAGAGAGATTGGTCATCCAAAATTAAATAGACTGCCAACATATTAATCCTTTATTTGTTTGTGTATTGTCTCAGTGCTAGGTCTGGTCTCTTTTTTTTCTCACCTATAAATGTTAGTGTGTTTTGAGGGCAGTTATGTGAGACCTTTTTCTTTCTCTACCAAAGTACTCTTTATTATGTTATTACAGAGCTGACACATTTTGAGGGGAAAATTGATAAGGAGAAGTTTTCATTACCTCTGAGCTCAAAGAAAGAACGCTATCTTCTATACCAGTGTAAATGGAAATGCTTGGATATAGTTCCTCCCAACCAACAGGTGGAAACAGAACAACTCCATGTTTGTCATTCCTCTTTACAATTAATGGATTTACTGGCTTAATGAAACTTCTAAAGCAATATTATTTGTCTATTTTATTGCCTTTGCTGGGGCACTCTTCACCATGATATTTGCATCATGAAGATAAATTCATTCCTAAATTCTTTAAATTTAAGATGGGGAAGTGAGGCACAGGCTGTTTAAGTGACATTTCCAAGGTCAAATAGAAAACCTATGGCAGAGCTGAGAATCAAGTCCACACATTCTGAATTCTGTCTTCACCACAAGACAAACCTTTTCCTTCTCTATCAAAATCTAAGTCAATCACTACAAAACCAAGGTGCAACCTTGTTCAAATTACACCTTTAAACATAACTTGTTACAAGGGTGTGATACTACTGTCATTTGTTTCAGAGATGGGGTTTGAATTGGCACAGAGATCTTAAGGAACATTTCTTTTTTCTTCAATCTTTTATGACCATCCAAAGATTCAAACTTCCCAAAGGAGTTCAAGAAAGCTAGACTGCTGAAGAATCAGCATCTGATGGGTGCTGGAGGCACCCAGTTACCAAGGGCTGGATTCTCTAATAGTTTTACATGAAATCTATGCTGCTTGACAAAGATGTGCACTAAGGCCAGGATAGATTTCCATTAATGAGGCATCTCTGCTCTCTCTCGCTCTCTTTCTCCCTCCCCACTCCATTAAGATCCCATAAATCTGAGTGAGAATATTTTAAATTTAATCTGGGACTGAATGGTGACATACATTTCAAATGACACAGGCAGGAGGGATGGTATACAGTCAGGAACACACCACTAGACTGCATGAGGTTTTAAACAGATGGAGAAATGGGTAGAAAGTTGAAGCATGAAATTTAATGCTGTTAAGTGGAAAAAATAATTTGGCATAATTGTCAGTTCACCATCTTGTTTAGCAGAAAAGGAGGAAGTCTAAATATAAACTACTGTATATTTAGGCTATAAAATATGTTAAGAAGGAAGATCCTGCATCAAGACTGGTTCTGACATAATATGAAAAAATAAAAGAAGGCCATTAAAGAAGGTGAAGGCTTTCAATAAACCCCTGACTCTAATTTTTATGAAGCAGTAAAAATTCCCATAGAAGCTTCATATTTGCATGTGAACTATGACCAGTCATTTGCTCTGAAAACAATGTGAAGAAAAATGTACAATTTAGCTTATGTTCTATGTAGCTCAATACAAATGAATCAAACAATATACAATAAATTTCATGGAATGTTAAGTTTTAGTTCTGGTGGTGTAAATCACAGGTGGGATCATATTACAGATATACTGGAGGGCTGATGAAACAGTAAAACAAAAAGTCAGATCTTGTAAGTATCCAAGCTTCAATAGAGTGAGAACCACAGTAAGGAGATGAAGAGGGGCAGCAGGAAAAAAAGGCCTGTCTTATTGTCTGAAATGAAGGCATATATAGCAAAGGTGAAACCACCTGTTTAACCTCTCTGAAGTCGGATATTGCAGCAGAATGAAATGTATCAATCTGAGTTCCACAGCGTGACCAAGCATGCTGTGGGAAAGCTCCTGGAGAAACTGAGGGGGAAAAAAAGGGTAGCTATTACAATTTGGATCCAGATCAACCTGTGAAAACAAAATAATTTTGCTCTCTACTTGTGGGTCATTTATGGATTTTGATTTCACAGCAATATCTTATATATATATTCTGTTCATGATCCAAGGCAGATATTTTGTTTCACAACATACACTCAGTCTGCATTTTTGCTAGATTCAGCTCAGCTGTTGTGGTGATTCCCAGTTATGCTCGTGTTCATGAATGTCCAAAATAATGAATTTTACACAATAGACTGTGAGTTTCAAAATAAACAGCAAATATGTTTAATGATTCTGTGGATTTATTGTAGGTGGACAACTGCACAGTCCCTATAGTTAGGGTGACCTAACGCTTTCCATAGATATCGACATAAAATATCCTAGTTAAGTCCTTCCTCTGGACTTGTGATTGGGTATCCAGGTGACAGAAAGCCAGGGGAAACAGACAAGGGATATGTGTGAAGACTGAAATGAAGAAACATGTGGAAAAACCAGGATAGATACCTAAGAGGCAAGCAAGTATAGGAAGTAGCCCTGAGAGAAGAGTAAAGGAAAGTTTGAGCCTGGAGAGGACATAATTCAGGGCCTCATGGCTGGATTCTATGGTTAAGGGCAAGGATATTCCACACTTCAGTAGTGTTAATTGGCATTGTCCTGAGACCTTTGTAACTGGTGAGAGAGACAATTTGTAGAGCCGTGACAGAAAGAGGACTGATCCAAGCGGAGATGGTTGAACTCACATAGCCCTTAAAGAGAGGCTGTGGCTTGTGGAGGGAAAAGGACTTTGTGGAGTTCCTGCATGGATGGATGAAAGTTTGGAAATGTTTTGCTTTTGAGGGGATTTTTGTTCCTCCCAGAAGGGGAGAGGACTTTTAAGTTCAGCTACAGGGCTGAACTATCCCATCACCAAGGGAAAAGTGAGGCACAGCAAGGGGAAACTGAGGAAGTGGCTAAAGGAAAAACCCACTGCTAGAAGACCCCAACGCATTTTTAATTTACATTTCAGGTGAAGATTAGGTAAATTCTTAAGGTTAACTGGTTCAAATAAAATCAGAAGTAAAGAGTAGAAGGCTCAAGGGAGCCAGCAAGGGACAAAAAGAAGGGGAAAGAGTGAAGGGGAAAGTGTGTGTGTGTGTTTTAAGACAGGCCCTCAAGGTCCTGCCATATCAGGTTTTACTCCATGGTGCCAAAACAAAACTATTGTCCACTATTTTTGTATGCTAAGAGATTTGTTGCTGCATCTCTATGGCTTCCATTACAGAACTTTCTCTGAGCTCAGAAACAAGTCATTAAATCTGCCTTGAGTAAATGTCTTATTAATAATCTTACTATTTTGGGTTTTTTGGTTGATTCCTTAAGTTCACGCATGAATAAAGTTGCTGTTCTTACAGATAACATGCCAATGCTTTTAAAGGCTTCAGTTTAAAAACTGGTAAAGCATCAACTCGGTGAAATTTTACACATTTCTAAAACCTTTCTTTAACCAATAAAATCTATTTGTCTATAGGCTTTTTTCAACCATCGGTTGTATTGATCATTCTTATTTTAAACAGAAAATAAGAATGATCAATAACTTATACTAGCTACAATCAAAGCATCCTTCCAAACCCTTCTCTTCTTTTCCACATGTCTTATTTGTATTGTGGTTCCATTGTGCTAAGTGCTGTATAGACAGAGAACACAGTCCCTGCGGTAATGAGTTTACAATGTAATATGAAACAAAATGCAACAAGAGAGAGCATGACACAATTATAATATAGTTCAACAATCCAAGTACATTAGAATGAACTAAATTCATTGGAGTTTCATCCCTCACATCGGGGCTGAATTTGGCTCATACTATTTATGAATTTAAATTGGGTAGTGTATATAGACATTTGAATACATGACAACTTTATATCAGGTCACATTCTTAAGCAGATATCCTAATCTCTACTAAGCTTTGGTAACATGAGGCAGTTTTCATATTTGTTAGGAGAAATGGACATTTAATGGTGTTCAGGGACAGCCTGTGGTTGGCTCTTACATGGGTGCACATGGGGAGAGCACTAATAATAACCTGTTCTCCCTCAGACAGTCCACATAACCACAGGTATAATTTTCTGTGGGGTAATGGAGGCAGCTGCCCCCCCCGACCTTGGTTTGCCCTACAGCACCCCCTGACTTATCACAGCTGTTATGCTCTATAATGTCTCCCACTTTTTGCCACCTCTTGACTTTGCAGAATATAATACAATCATAATGTCCTATATACTGACGCAGCTTTGCATCCCAGAAATTTTCTGAAATGACAGCCCTGCGCGTAAGGGCCAGTCACAGTTGCAATCCCTTCACTCATAGCAGCACAGGGATTGCTCCTGCCATTCAACCCAAGGTTGGTGCACTATGGCCAAAGGAGACAGGGCCATACCAGTTCCCCATCGCCTCACGCTAGACCCTGGAACAGATTGAATACACTACTTCCAACCAGTAATATGCAGTAACATTTTCTAAAGTGCCTAGGTGACTTAGTTCCACTGAGTTTCAATGTGATTTAGGCTCTTAAGTCACTTTGGGTCTTTTGGAAAAGTTACCCTTCATTCTTTCATGAGTTTTATAAGGTGCCTTTAATACTGGGAGGCAATAATCTTTCATGTGGTTTGGAGTCTAAATTTAGAAAAACAACAACTGTGAGAACTTGTGTATCAAGACCTGGTCTCATTATCTCAGTCATTCTTGCTATCTTGGCTTTTCAGCCCTCATGTTCATTTAATGCATTTGGAATATGAGACAAAATGTAGTGTTCTGATTTTCTAATTTACTAGTTCACCAGTGCAGACTTCATAGACTCAGTGGCTTCAAAGTAACGGAGTAGAATTCAACATATATCGTATCTTTTCTTAAAAGAAATATAAATAGCATAAACGTATTTTTGTCTGCTTTTGATGAGCAGATTTCAAATCCCCATTGCTAATAGAGAAGGCTTCAGTCGGTACAGTGTGATGTAGCACACTGTATATTGAGGCCCATCAGTTTCAAAACAAATGTACAGCAAGATATGGATTGAAAAGTAAGTAAAGAACTTAAAGGTAATGATGACTAAAAGAAATGTATTGACAAGTGTGGGCAGGAAATATCCTATTGATGGGTGCTGCAGGGAAAAATGTTAAGTTCCATTTAATTATCAAGAAGAGGGAATGAGCAGCACATTAACTGGGTCTTTGGATATTACTAGATTGGTAAGTGCTGCAGGCAGTAATGAGTGCAGAAAACAACACAAAAGGGTTATAACAGTGGACAATCAATTTAAAATGAAGGGGCTACTTGTTCCAATGTGATGACAGCAAAGTTCTGGCTGCTGGATGTGATGCCCTATCTTCCCTCAGTTTCACTAATTGCCAGGGTAGTCAGCGAAATAAGCCTGGTCAAGAAATGGGTCCTGTGCTGGCTCATGTTTTCCACAGACTCTCATCCATCACAGTCCCTTCATTGTGACTTAGGCTCCTAACTTACCCTTTGTACTTTCATGAATTTTATAAGCTTCCTTTAATCTTGGGATAAAATTTAATGTGGTTGGAGTCTAAATTAAAACAAATCTCAAAATAGCATTTTTGGACTTGGCCCTGTCATTATCTCAGGCATTCTCGCTATCACAGCTTTTCAGCCCTAATGTTCATTTAAAGAAGTGGAGTATGAGACAAAGAAATGTTCTGATAAGCCCAGGACATCCTGCGAGAGCATTCTGCTGACACTATCAGTTCTGCTAAGGCTGCTTCAGTTTCTTTGGCCCTTGGGACTTGCTCCTCACTGAAATTTTTCTCTCTCAAGCCCACATGATTTGGGGGGAGAGGGTACCACATGGGCATTAATGCTCTTAGAGGAGGGGTGTCACCCCTGCATACTTCTGGATCCAGAGGCATGAAGTTGTCCTGGCTGGGCCCTATCTTTTCCCCTTCTCCCGAATGCTTCAGTACCTGCTGGGGACTAGCTTCTGAGTGACTCTGCTAATGGACATCTTCCTCTCTGGAGTGGACTATTTAGTATCTAATCTTTTCTAGAGATTCTGGTATTCAGAAGTCACTCTACCTTGCTTTCTACATTTACTTTTAAGAGGCCTTCAGCTGGAGGGAGCTGTGGGGGAAGAGTCTGCTGTTTACAGGAAGGAGTGAATTTGATCCTCCAGATCATCAACTACATCTTGAAGGAAAAGGCAACCAGAATCTAGGACTGAGACTGGTCTGAGCCTCACTACGAGAGTTGTTCTTCCTGCTTTGGTGACTATTTTTGGCAGCTACTTGATGAAACTAGCTTGGATTTTCTTTTCCTGGTAGCTTTTTCCTGTTAGAGACAAGGTTGAGTTTGGGAAATAGATGGGCTTAAACACCAGGGGTGAATTTGACTCTGGGGATGGGCAAGACTTGTCTGGAAATCTCAGGGGTCTAAGTATTTATCATAACATTTACAGCACTATCTGCCTCATTCTGGCCAGAAATTCCAGAGGTGAAATCCTGGTCCCACTGAAGTCAATGGTAAAACTCCAATGACGTCAATGAAGCTAGGATTTCACCCCAGGAGAATAAACTTTCTTGTGATATTTAAACATTTTTTGCTTCCAATCCTGAATGGAACAGGGGAGTGTAGACTCTACAGAGGTACATGGAAATAAATAGAAAGTTAAATACAGTGTTTTATAGATAAACCCTGATTAACCAACCTCCAGTTCACCGCAACTCTAGGTTAAGTGAAAATCATTTATGCCTCATGGTGTTATAGGAGTAGAGTGAAAAGGGATCCTAAGCCTAAGCAGGCAACGTTAATGTCCTGCAGAGCTCCCAAGCTCTGCAGATTTAAAGCTCCTTATTTTGGATGTCCCCTGAGACCTTGGGATAATCATGGTTCACCACACAGTTTAGTTCTATTTCACTTCCAACTTTGGGCAAAGGTTCACATTGTTTATTTATATAAATCCAGTCTAGCATCCTTGGGATAAACACCAAAGTAGGGGGAAGAATTGTTTAGAGTGGTATAAAGCGTGTTATAGTAGGATGAAAATAGGCAAAGGAAAAGTTAAGCTAGAACAATTAGAGTGAGATCTTATAGATTATTAAATCTATTTTATGGAATCTCCATTGCTCGAGCAATTCAAAATCAGAATTGGATGGCTATTGAAGAATACTCTGTAGGCTATGCACTAGCAAGTGATGGACAGTACAACCTGACATTTCTTCCATCTCCACTTTATTTACATCTCTGAGGAGTGGCTGGTAAGTAAAAACACACCATTATTTCCATAACATCATAGTCCTCAAAATAATGGTCCAAATCCTAATCACCTTATTCACATAAATAGTCTTATTGGCTCCATTTGATGTACTTATATGAGTAAGGTAAGCAGGTTCTTGATGAACGTATCTATTTAGAAGTGTAATCTGCCTTTGGTAAATTATTCCATGTATTTTCAAGTTCCTCCTAATTATAATAGGAATAGATTCTGTCAGCAAATCAGAACGCTTTAGTCCTCAGTGGTGAAATCTGTACAGCAACCTATGCCCCCACTTTCTCGTCCGTTTAAAAATTGTTTTTAAAACTACTCAAGAATGTATATCTTCCACTTAAGAACATTAATATCAACAATGCTTGCAATATCAGAGAGAATAATAGTACTGTGCTACTCACCAGTAATCTAGTTCACTCATTGTTTGGCCTTCCACCTCATTGTTTATCTACTTGGAGACCATCTCATTATTCTATAAAACAGTGAAAAGGGACTATTATTGCTTTAATGAAGTACCCTTAAAATTATTATTAGAGCTGTGTTTTGTAAGGTTAAATCATGGTCTTTGATGCCAAGTTCAAAAATTATTTCTCTGATTAAACTAGACTAAATGAGATGGTTGCTTCTGTCTAATTCAAGCCAAAATGTATCTGTAATATTTTGTTTGCAGTGCTGTTGTAGCCCTATTGGTCTCAGTATATTAGAAGACAAGGTGTGTGAGGTAATATCTTTTATTGGATCAACTTCTATTGGTGCAAAAGACAAGTTTCCAAGATACAAGCAGCTCTTCTTCAGGTCTGGGCTGAATAAGAGTTCTTTGTAGCTTGAAAGCTTGTCTCTTCTTCATCAACTGAAGTTGGTTCAGCAAAAGACACCTACCCTGTCTCTCTCTAACACTTTGTAATTTTCTGTTACTTAACAGTATATTATAGTGGCATTTATTACAGTCATATTATAATTATAATTAACTCACATTTACTAAAGGCCCCATGCTTAGAAAGCCTGAGTAAAAGAACCATGCTGGTCTGAAACTACAAAGGAGACCTCAGTACCAAAATGAAAGTAATGGTCAGGGTATGCGTTTAGCCAGGATACTTGCCGAATACTGGGGAGTAGGAGGAGTAGCTCAGTGTTCCCTTTCAGTGTGTGCTGAATTGGGGTGATGTGGATTTCAGCTGTGAATGAACCCACTAAGCATACTTCAAGCTCACCTAATCTGAGCATTGCAGAGACCCTCCTGCATTTCACCAACTGAATGGAGTGACTTTTTTCTGCCACAGGCCTGTTAGTCATAAAGGAGGAGCACTAACTGATCACTGGCAAATAGGAGGGTATCTCCAGCTTCATTTAGTTCTCCCCTAACACAGGAGATTATTAATTTGGGTGAAGATAGCAGGCTAATCGTGTTCCTCAGCAGGAAACTGTAACAGTAGGTGCTCATCAGATACAAAGAGAGGATGCCTTGGGATAAACACTGGACAGTAACATAACTTAAAAAAAGACTACATTTGTATGAAGGACCATATCCCCACCCACTCCTTATTTTCATGCTATATGAGTGTGACTATTTCTTTTCTGGTTATTCATATCTTATTCATGGTCTTTTCATATTCACCTTCTGCAAACATTAAAGTGCTCAAACTTTGCTGGCATGAATATCCACTGAAAAACATTTAAATCTCAAATACCTGAATATTAATAAGAAGCAAATTTTGAATTATGTAGTTGATTGTAAGATGTACAATTCCACTGTGTTGCTCAGTTATGTAAGTCATTGAATCAGTGAACACAAACAATTAGATGTACCTTAAGTAACTAACCAGCACTGCACAAATTGTGAATATTCACAATCTGCAAACCAAAATTTAGTTGCAGAAGTAGTTAATTATTACTTTCAAAGTATTTATTCACCAATATAAATAAAAAGGGAGAAATTTGTTGCATCCTTATTGGCTATGAATTATTCACTTTGTTTTAGGTTATAATGTAAACCAAATGCTTCTAAATGAACTGTCTGCAAACCAAATCTAAATATGAATATGCATGAATATTCCGTGTTAAATGAGTGAACAGTGCAATTACACATAAAGGCAAACAGTACAGGACTCAATACTAAAGAGTCTACAGTCTGCAACAGCTTGCTGTTGATACACATTGGACCAAACTCATCTCTGGCATAGCATCGTTGTGTTTAGTGGGTAGAGTATACATTCAAACCAACAGAGCAAAAAACAGAAGACATCAGTTGCCAGTAAAGCACAAATACTAGAGGGATAATAATAGCTAATTTTGTAATTTACCAGGTCTACATTTGGCTGTCTCACTATGGGTATGTCTACAAACTGGCAGCTGGCCTGTGTAAGCTGACTTGGGCTCGTGGGGTTTGGGCTGCAGGGCTATAAAATTGCAGTGTACATGTCTAGGCTCAGGCTGCAGCCTGGGCTCTGGGCTGCTCCAGGGCCAAGTCCAGATTTCTACACTGCAATTTTGTAGCTTCACAGCCTGAGCCCTAGGAGCCCTAGTCAGCTGACACAGGCCACCCCCGGGTGTGTTGTTGCAGTGTTGACTTACCTGAAGATCCCAAGCCTGCACTACTGAAGTCAAGAAAGGTTTGCCATTGATTTTAATGGGAACAGGATCAAGCCTCAACCGCTCTACATTCACCTTGAGCCACAGCAGAACTTCCACTGATGCTGATAGGAATTCACACAGATTAAAAGCACTATTACTCTTACATCTACCATGTTGTTTGGGATGCATAATGATAAGCAGGGAAAATGATTGTACTAGACTGAAACTGCAAGTGGTACATGTCTATTTTAAGCTGCTAATTCTTCATGTAACCTACTCTGCTGAACTGGTACAAAATGAACTTGTGGATAATGGCTCAATTATTGTCCATAAAGCAAAAGCAGTAGGCTGCCGTTCCATCTCTATAATATAGTTATAGTCTCTAGAGTGAAATTTTTGGTATGCCAAAATTCAGGCTTTATAAAAGTTGTGAATGAGTTACAAATATAACATTCTATATTCCAAACAGTATTGTTTGTGACACTGGGAGAAATAATCTTTATCAAGTGAAATTATTTAGTTGGCTGATCAAAAATGTATTCACCAGAAATAAGGCAAGTACTAAATAAGACCCTGATCCCTCAAAGACTTAAGCACTAAGCTTCAAATTTTTAATCCACTTGAAACATTAATATATTACTGTATCCTGAATAGATAAACTGAGGTGACCTTCTTTAGGGACCTATTTTCTGGTGGATGAATTATAATTAAGGAGATTTGAAGTCAGAAAATATACCCCTGTAAATGCAATTTGGGAAACTATAACATATACTCGTAAATCAACAGTTAATTATTGCTATCCTGTCAAAGTCCTATAAAATTCTGAAATAGTGTCAAACAATTTCAAGATGTGAAGAATTGTGTTTTGTAAAAATCTTTATTTATATAACTTTATTGTATTTTTAAGACTATAACATAACTCCTTTTGGTTTTTCATTAGACTTTCTGATAAATTATTCAGATCTTAACTTTTAAAGAGATGCTGAACTAAACATTTCCAGTAACATAGTAATTATTTTTTTTTATAAATTGTATCACAAAAATGAGTTCTGATCCTGCCATGAGATCTGTAATGGATGACCCCTGCACCAGTGTGGAACTACACTAGGTACACTACACTCTTTGCAGCCCTGATGGCAAGATCAGTGCCAGGGTGTGCAATATATCTGAAGTTTACATGATATTTTTTCCTCTAGTATTAGAGACTTCCCTAATTAGAGACAGAAACAATGTTTGTGAAACCCCAACCCTCTTTACACTCTAGGGAAATTTGCATCTAGATCCCTATTCAGGATGAAACTTTGCAATTTGGGTTATCGCTATAATGGGCCAAATTGTCCTTTTCATTTCAGTGTGGTAATCTACATGCATAAGGGGTGACAGGAGAGAGGGGGAAATGTCTCATGAAGACCACAGTGACAGGGATGTGCACTTCTTCCTCTGTTGTTGACAACTAATTTTTCAATTCAGTTGTGTGTGTTATCTTCATATGGGGTATAAAATCAGAATTTCATCTATGAAATTATTTCCCTCTATTCTGCTGATATCTATATTTTAACTTTATTCTTCAATCTCAATGATGCTTATATAATCTCATTGAAATGCTTCATCCATGAGTAGTCTATTTTTCTTAATGAAAGGGATAATAAGAATAGATAAGAAAATATCAACATTTTAATAGTCTTTTCAAGACTAAATGATGCAAACAGACAATGCATCTGTGCATATAAATTCAAAGCAATGCTACAATTATGAAAACAAAAACCCAATTTTCCAAAATGTTAAATGCAATTAGTTCAATTTTTAAAATTGTATTCTAAGTAATTTTAATACAAAAATGCACAGGCTAATGCTAAGGTATACAACAGAATGGAAACATCTGGTGTTATGCTTTTTCAACAACACCACAGATGACTGACCATTTTCCAGGTGTTGTGAAAAAAAATGATTGATCACCTAATCAATGTAGCCTACTGTTCTTCAACTAAGAGCTGCTTTTTCATACCTTAAAATGATTCTTCTCCATTTTTGCCCTGATTCTCTTCTCATTTACACATGCTTAAATGAGGAGGCACTCCAGTGAAGTAATTGAGGTCACACTGGTTTAAAACCAGAATGAGATCTGTATTCAGCAAAGCACTTAAGTATGTGCTTCACCATAAGCATGTGCTTTTGTGCTATTGGCTTCAATGGGACTTAAACACTTTCTTAAGTGCTTTGTTGAGCAGAGATGGCCTTAAGCACATAAAATCATAGAATATCAGTGTTGGAAGGGACCTCAGGAGGTCATCTAGTCCAACCCCCTGCTCAAAGCAGGATCAATCCCCAACTAAATCATCCCAGCCAGGGCTTTGTCAAGCCTGACCTTAGAAGTTTTTAAGGAAGGAGAGTCCACCACCTCCCTAGGTAACGCATTCCAGTGTTTCACCACCCTCCTAGTGAAGAAGTTTTTCCTAATATCCAACCTAAACCTCCCCACTGCAACTTGAGACCATTACTCCTTCTGTCATCAGCTACTACTGAGAACAGTCTAGATCCATCCTCTTTGGAACCCCCTTTCAGGTAGTTGAAAGCAGTGATCAAATCCCTGCTCATTCTTCTCTTCTGCAGACTAAACAATCCCAGTTCCCTCAGCCTCTCCTCATAAGTCATGTGTTCCAGTCTCCTAATCATTTTTGTTGCCCTCCGCTGGACTCTTTCCCATTTTTCCACATCCTTCTTGTAGTGTGGGGCCCAAAACTGGACACAGTACTTCAGAGGAGGCCTCACCAATGTCGAATAGAGGGGAATGATCATGTCCCTTGATCTGCTGGCAATGCCCCTACTTATGCAGCCCAAAATGCCATTGGCCTTCTTGGCCACATCAGCACACTGACTCATATCCAGTTTCTTGTCCACTGTAACCCCTAGGTCCTTTTCCGCAGAACTGCTGCCTAGCCATTCGGTCCCTAGTCTGTAGTGGTGCATGGGATTCTTCCGTCCTAAGTGCAGGACTCTGCATTTGTGCTTGTTGAACCTCATCAGATTTCTTTTGGCCCAATCCTCCAATTTGTCTAGGTCCCTCTGTATCCTATCCCTACACCCCAGCATATCTACCTCTCCTCCCAGTTTAGTGTCATCTGCAAACTTGCTGAGGGTGCAATCCACACCATCCTCCAGATCATTAATGAAGATATTGAACAAAACCGGCCCAAGGACCGACCCTTGGGGCACTCCACTTGATACTTGCTGCCAGCTAGACATGGAGCCATTGATCACTACCCATTGAGCCTGACAATCTAGCCAACTTTCTATCCACCTTATAGTCCATTCATCCAGCCCATACTTCTTTAACTTGCTGGCAAGAATACTGTGGGAGACTATGTCAAAAGCTTTGCTAAAGTCAGGGAACAACACATCCACTGCTTTCCCCTCATCCACAGAGCCAGTTATCTCATCATAGAAGTCAATTACATACATACTTACATGCTTTGTTGAATTGGGCCCTGAAAGGAAAATCCAATCATTTGCATTTCTTATATAATTCTTCCATGTTTAATTTACACTCAAATTAAAAAAAAAAAAAAGCAGATGGAAGGTTCAATCCTGGCGTACTGCTTACTGTCATGAGCAGTCTCATTGGGTTTAAGCAATAGAGAGTGGGTGTCTTCATGGGCACTGGACGCAATAATACAGCGAGGTGCCGGATCCATGCCACAAAGTCTATTAGAAACTGTTGCATAGCTCAATTCCTTAGATCATCTCACAGACCTTTTTAGTCAGCCTGCCATTCAGGTGAGCTCACAGATTTATTTCAAGTATGATTTAGGAACTGGAGCTCATAGCATGTTGCTCTTAAAGCCAAAAGAAAAGGAGTACTAGTGGCACCTTAGAGACTAACCAATTTATTTGAGCATAGTACTCCTTTTCTTTTTGCAAATACAGACTAACACGGCTGCTATTCTGAAATCTCTTAAAGCCAGGTCTTCCAATGAAGAATACCTTTATTTCCTCATTTTATGCCATGGCTTCACTTTCTCCACATTTTTTACACTGTTTTATGCAGATATATTTTTAGAGCAATTTTCTGAGGCTTTTTTTTATTAAATAGCCCAGGACAACATTTAAAACTTCCAGGAAAAAAAAATCATAAGGATTTAAATGCCAGGTTAGAGGAGCATGTGGAGAATAGCCATAGTGGAGAAGACTGAGGAAACAAGTAACAAGAAAGAGAGAGGAGGACTGGATTGGAAACAGTCAAACGCTGTTAGATTATGCAAATAACAACTTGCAAGTAACAAATCCATATAACCATGATCCATCTCCACAATATGTTAAACATGACTTTCTTTAAATCAAATCAACCAGCCTGCAGTGCTACCCAACCAATTTTCTTTTTTCTTTTTCTTTTTTTGGTGGGGAGGGGATTTTTTGTACTTTTCATGTGCCGTTAATGATTTATTTTGTTCTCTTTATAGGATAAAACACGTCAAGCCGTGGTTTTCAAGTTGTCTATGTGCTTTATTGTTTTTACATTTATTTCCTATGTTTTTTCTTCCTAAGTGATCTTGCCAAATGCATTTCTTGGGTGATACATTGTTACTGAAAAAGATATACAATCTGGATTCCTCACAGATAATTAGTGGATCAAACTTCAGTGGGAGAGGAGGTAGCTTTGACTGTCTGGAGCCAGTTTGTTACAGTATAAATGTAACCACAATGAAATGGAGCGGGAATCTTGAGCGGCTCACCAGTTAGTATGCCCTGTGAATAGTATAGCTCTGCAGGCTCTCCAAAAGGTCACTGCTTTAATATTTTCTTGATAATACTTTAAGTGTTCTAAATTTCAGTTCTATGCAGTTTTAGGCTCAGTTGGATAGTCATTATAATATGCTGATTAACTACTAATGGATTATTAAAATCTTATTTATTCTGGGGACCTGAGTCCAACTGTGTTTTAGATCACTAATGAAAATGAATATGGTGGCTGTGTCTTAGTCCAAATGTGTGTGCCTCAAAAACCGCACTGATGTTGGCTCATTTTCACAAAACCCATGACTAGTATAGCAGCGATCCTTTAGGTCAGGACTGATCTTTAGAACTCTGGCTAATCTTCAGCTGTTAAACATCATAAGGACTGAAGAGAAACCCTATAACCTTTAGGACCTGGCATGGGGTGCTGACCTATGAACAGAGAGGGTTTGAAGCCACTGTGAGGTATGTCTGCCCTAAAGCTGGGCGTGAATCTCACAGCCCGGATAGGTAGATTCATATTCATGTGCTACAAATAGCAGTATGGACATTGCAGGTGGGGCTGGATCTTGGAGTCCTGAGCCCACCTGACCCCCTAGGCTTGAGACCTTGAGCTGTAACAGCATGCTAAAAATAGCAGTGTGGCTATCTTGAGCCCTGCTAGCATGAGTCTGTCTACCCAGGCTGGGAGGCTCACTCCCAGCTGCAGTGTAGATGTACTGTGGGATGCAGGATCATTTGGGATTCTTGCCCAGAATGGATCCTGATTGACTTGGGTGGATTGTCCACCCAGTCCCATCTCTTCCTTCAGGTCAGGCAGTGGGAAACAGCAATATGGGGCAGGAAAGAAATGGCAATGTGGGACAGCAATATGAATAGATCCACTGGGACTAGCTAGTGATAAAAGATAGGCAAGTAGCAGGAGGCCTTCCACCCATCCACAATGAGGTAGAGGCTTTTGGTGCTTCTCTAGGCCCAGGAAAAGATTTTGAAAGGTGAGGGGATGTCTGAGGGTATTTTTTGGGTATGGGGAGGGACTGGGAACAGGGAGAGTGGTGGAGTTGCTGCTGGGAGGAGGAGAAAGATCAGTTGAGTTTTCTTGGCTACCGTGTCTCAGAATGGAGCCCCCATTAGACAGAGATTTGTAGTAATCACCATTTATGAAAATCAGGTCTCTTATGGTGTTTAAGGGGCTAAATGTGGATGATTTAGGTATGTAAGTTGAGACATGCAAGTTTGAACTGTTTTGCCTATAACACCAGTTTATTCAAGGAGGTCCATGAGAGCCCATGAGGATTGGGGATGCAATAAGGCAAAGCTGGGGAGGGGAGATGGCTAATATGTCCTCCAAAGTAGCCTGAGCCAACATGGCCAAAAGATGTGCTTATTTGGATCTTCTCCACAGCATTCTCAACTGCCCACAGCCCCCACCAAAATTTAAGGCTGTCATAGTTAAATGGAAACCCTGTACAATTCCCCCTACAGGCCTATGGTAGTACACATTACTTTCTTGTGACCAGGGGGATGAATATGGCCCCAAACCTAATCAGTGCTAATATTCCACTATCACAAACCAAAAATCAAGCTGGCTAATAGCTGAAATGATGTAATAAGTCCAGATTTGTCAACAGATTTTAAATATCAATACTTTTCCATACTCTGATATATTAATGGTGTCATTACATTGGTATTCGAGACATACTACAATACTGCTGTTTCTCTACTTCCTCCAAAATACATTTCATGTCTTTTAAAGAAATATAAACAATCCATGATTTTATTTTCAACAATCTGGGATGCAGCATGCTTTCACTTTTGGCATTTAGTTATTGGGTAAGATAGTCACGTTTCTGCTGAATTGTGCTGTGAACATAGAATAAATGGCCTGTGATGTTTAGCACTCTTGGTTAAAATCCCATTTTTATGGTTCAAGAAAAGTGGTATGACCCATGCACTGCAGCTACTGATTTATCTACACAGCAGCTTGAGTATCTAAAAGAGTTTTAAAAGACTTCGGAAAACACCAAATGTCTTATGATTCCTAAATAAACAAGGAGAACAATATCACATTGTGGGGTAGTTTACAATTGCCAAAAATGTCAGAAGTTCCTTCTCCAATAATTGAACTTCCATTATATGTTGTTATCTACTGGATACATTATATGTTTAGAGAACTTCTAAATAACAGCAGAAAACTGTTCAGATAATGTCAAAGTGGCAGGGACTCAAAATTCAGAAAATTCCAAAGTTAAGGTTTATGTATGTAAATTACACCCTTTCTCTTCCAAAATTCAGTGGGATTGTTTGACATCCAAGCATGGACAAAAAGTCTAGGGTCAGACTTACAGGTTTGATTGCATCAGTGGAAGCTACTGCAACCTAGGTTTTAGGCCCCTACAGCAGTGAGTGCACCTTATCTCTGGGTTATTTCTGTGACAGAAAGTATTATTTTATGGGTAGCTTGTAAACTTGACTCAAAACCCCCCTAACAGCCTGACCATGTTGCCATTAGTAGGCGCTGGAGAAGATCACTGTCGGACACCAGGGTGTATATGAGTCCTGATGTCAGAAGTGACTGCCATCTTGTTGTTGGGACAATCAAAATAAAACTAAAGAAGGTAACGCCATGCACGACAGAGGTATGTATGATACTAAAAAGATAGTACATCCAGCACTGAAGACCCCTTTCAAGCTGCAACTTACCAATCAATTTGAAGAGATAAAGATGGATGGATGATATTGAAGAATAACAGAAGTTTTTCAAAGAAGCAAGTGTGGATGCAGCCAGGACTACAGTGGGGGTGAGAAAATCTAAGAAAGAAGATTGGCTACAGCCAAATACACAGCAGCTAATTGAAGAAAGGAAAGAATCAAAGAAGAGAATTCAGGAAGAACGCAACAGCAGTAAAAACTATTATTCAACAAGAATATGCAGACAAAGGAAGTTTAAAGACAAGAAGGTTAAATAAACCAGAAGAGAGAGGATGGAAAATAAAGCAAGAGAAGCAGCAGAGGCATACAAAACGGAGGATTCTACAACCCTTTTTCTATTACCTAAACAACTGACATCACAATCCTCAAACCATTGTAGCATTGTGAAGGCTTGAGATGGTACAACTTTAACCAGAGAGGAGGCACAGAAAGCTTGTTGGATGGAACACTTCCAGCCTATGCTTAGCACTAAGGCCTGGTCTACATGGGAGGGGGGGTGGGGAGGGAAACAATTTAAGAGATGCAACTTCAGCTATGAGAATAGCATAGCTGAAGTCAACGTATCTTAGACCTAGAATCACTTACTTCGCATCCTTGCAGTGTGGGATCGATGGCCGCCGCTCCCCTGTCGACTCCGCTTCCGCCTCTCGCCCTGGTGGAGTTCTTGAGTCGACAGCAGAGCAATCGGATCGATTTATCGCGTCTACACTAGATGTGATAAATCGATCCCCGATAGATCGATCACTACCCAGCGATCCGGCGGGTAGTGTAGACGTGGCCTAACAGTCACTGTGAGATGTGAAGAAACATTAGCCTGACTTATATCACTAGAAGTAATCAACTTTGAGGAGAGCATGTCTACACGTCAGCTGGGAGATAAAATAGGGGCCCAGCTTATTTGTGATAAATGGAGAGGTGTGACACTCCTATCCATACCTCAAACTGTTTTGCATATCCTTTTGAATTGGATGAAAACCAGTGTTGATAAAGTTCTCAAGGAGGAACAGGCTGGATTTTGATCCGGTAGGTCATGTTCAGACCAGTTATTTGCCTTAAGAAGACCTATTGAGAGGCTTAGAATACCAGGAGAAAATGGTTTTTAACTTCTATAATTTTACAAAAGTGTTTGATACTATCCATAGAGAAGCCCTCTCGGAGATCCTGACACACTATGGAATTCCAGCAAAGATCGTTACTTTGATAAAATCTTTGTATGACCAGTGTATGTGCTGCCTCATGGCAGAAAACACAGACAGAATGGTTTAAAATTGTTAGCTCAGGACAAGGCTGAGTACTATCCCACTTCTCTTCTTTAGGGTCATAGACTTTGTGCTGAGAAGAGTGATTGCTGAGGACACTAGTATTGTTTGGGCAAGAGATAAGCTGTGAGACTGTTTGCAGATATAGTTATACTGGATAAAAACTTGATGAAACGTGAAGACTCCTTATGAGTATAAAAGAAGTAGCCAAAGTAGGACTTTCATCAGTACACAAAAGACCAAGATCATGGAAATAGGAGAGAATGCTGTCAACACTGGCAGATGTGTGATTGATGGGGAAAGTGTCTGAAGGAGTTGATGAGTTTGTCTAACTTGGAAATACAGTATAAGCTAATGGCCCCTCACTAAAGAAACGAAGGCAAGATTCGGCAAAGCCAGTGGATCTTTTTCCTATTTGTTGTACATCTGGAATGTTAATTTTAATATTTATTTATATCTACATCATCCATTTTCATAGTGCAAAGCACAATAGTCACATTACAGTGAACAGTAAACACAACACACAGGAGTCATTAGCCAGCAATCTCTCCATGTTTTGTGGACTTGACACAGTCTTGAGAACTGTGCCATATTGTATCCTGTCCAGTTAGACACATCATCGAACCACACTTACTGCAGCTGCCCACTGCCCCAGCACCAGTCCCTGCAAAACTTGCTTTGGCAAGCTTCTTCTGTTCATCTCATCCACATGCCCTGCAAACTCAAGATTTTTTCACTTGATTGTATTGCGGATAACAGGTATCATTCCAGTTATGCTGTAACTCCGGGTTACCTCATTAGTCATGTGCAAGTTATAGCCAATATGCTGCAATCGCCTGTAGCATTTCAATTTTGAAGGCAGAAAACCTCTTAGTGACCTGTTTTCTGAGTGTCCGTGTCTCTCATGCATATAGCAAGATGCTGAAGGCAAGAGACTGCAGCAATTTCATTTTACATTGGATAGAAGAACCCTCTACGTCTCCAAGCGGCTCTGTTGCTAGAGCAGCAGTCATGAGTTCAGTACTATGTTGGATATCTAAGTAATGTTTGGCATCCTTTGTAGTCCTACTACCGAGGCATTTGAAATGCTCAATACACTTCAATGCCCCCTTAGATTTAGGTAGGAATATGTTTGTCTTTTCAACAGACTTAAATGTCACCATCACCATTGTCTTTTCATATGATAGCTTTAAAGCTAACTTCTCTGCTTCCATTGCTACTCTTGCTAGAAAAAAATTACATATAATATTTTAATATAATAAAAAATGAAACAAAACAAATCAATATTATTAAAATGTTCCAATGATTCTGAATAGAAAAAAAATTGGATTTTTTGCTCCAGGAAAATTATCTTTTTAATCTGAGTCAAATATTTTTTTATTTTTGGAATTTCCCATGGAATAGAAATTCCATTTTCTGACCAATTCTATTAATAATTTTCTCAAATATTCCAGTTCAAGTATTTTTTCAAGACTGGGTAGATCCATTAGAGACTCCACTTTAGAGTCCTAATTAAACTGAGATGGTTCTGTAAAATAATTCATAACCCAAACGCTAAAGGGGAAATGTCATTATTTCTAATTTCAAAGGCATCCTCCAAATGCTTTGAGCTTCTAATTGATACATCTCTGCTTGTAGTGTAGTATTTACAGATCAAAAGCATTTTATAAAATTATCTCTTTGCCATAACACATAAGATTTCTTCTAATCTTGGTAGTATATTTGCTACATCATTATTGGCTTGATCTGCTCCAGTATGCCAATATGCTGTGTTGCATATCTTATTGAATCAGCTACTGTGGTTGTAAGTGTGTTTATATAAGTAGCTGAATGTACAAGGTATGCAGTGACGCAGATCCGTATGTTGCAGCTATTCATTCTAGCTTACAGTATAAACAAATATAGACACAGACACAGACATGAACAGCACAAGGGCCACATCATGACTACTGCTGCACAAAGAAGAAAAAAGGAGCAGAGAGCTCTTTCTCCTCTTTGCACACCCATGTAAGGAGCAACCACAATCCTTCTGCAAGCACTGCCCTATTGCAAGTGGCACTGCAATGGTACTGTGTACTCCACAGGGAGCATAACAGAGAAGTTCTGGAGGGTGCCCATGTGCCTCCTGCACATTTGTTCATACCTACAGTCTTGTGTTGCGGGAGCACCTTTTTAAAAAGTGTAGTATCGTGTACTGCTAACCTGCGTGCCAGTACTAAGGTGACTATATTTTGGAAATAGAAAATGGGGTACGGTTTTCTTCCACCATTTTTTAGGATCACAAATCAATTATATTTAAAACGTACACTTTTAGAATATATGCTGGTGTCACTACTTACAGGTGACTACTTACAACTGACTCAATGGCATTTTGAACAGCTCAATATTGTTTCCAGCAGAGGTGGGTGAAAAATTTTAGGGTGAAACTTGTTTGTTTAAAAATGCAACTTGGCAATACTAAAATGTTTTGCACGTTTGTGTTGGTTTCATGAAATGATGAGTTTAAAACAATTCTTTTTAAACTTTTTGGTCAATATTTTTCTGATTTTTTTAATAACTGACAGCAAACTGAAAATCTATTTGCATAACTCTAGCTGCCAGTGAGTTATTGTGCTGAAAGAGTTTATTGTCAAACACTGATCAAATGTCATTAATTTTGAGTAAATGAGCAGCTTTGGTACTTCCACTTTTGTTTTTACTTGAAACATGGTTTGTCACACTGAATGTTGACTCTGCTGTTTGTTCTGGTCCACAGTCTTTGGTTCTCAGAAAAGGTATTTCTCCATCTTTGCTAGTGCCAGAGTCATGTCAGGAGAGAGCCAACCACAGAATGAGCGTCAGGACAAGGTAGGGCTAAAATAACATCTTTCAATAAAATTGTAATCCAATAAAATTCTCAATATTTTCCGGAATCTTTTTTCCATCCAGTCAGGAACCCCTCTCCCCCATCATCTAGTAATATGGGAAGGCTAGTGTTTTTGTGACTCCTAATTGGAGCACCTGTGAGCCAAAGGATCAGCAAAAGTTCAAAACCAAACTGGATATAGATTAGAATCAACTCCAGAGGACAAAAGAATCTTCAACCACCTTTAGTTTACTTCTAGGCTTTCCTCATCCTTCAGGAAAGCTGGCATGTGTGTCCCATTCACTGGAATTTTAAATAGTCTACATGCATTCCAAACAGACAAGAATCTCACATCCAGCTGGTCTTTGGGCTTTTCCTTCCCAAGGGAGGCCCAGACAATCATCCCATTGATGAATAGGATGAACAGAGAAAATAAAAGGATAATACTCTGAAGGCTGAGCTTCCTTGATTCATGGGAGTTCTGCTGATCCTCCTCTTTTCCAAGTAGCTGTAGTCTTGTCCCATTCCTTACAGCTATAACAGAGACCAGTTCCCTATTGCCCCTGATTCCTCCCCCTGGGCCAGCTGAAGCCTGAATGTCACCCTGATTATTTCCTGTCCCTTTCATCATTACTCCATCCAGACTTGACATTTCTGGCGGACATCTCAGGATGAAATTTTAGCAGGTCAGACTATTAAACTCTTCCTGCCCTGGCCCAGTGGGGGGTTTTGAAATCCCATCACATTGCCCTTGAATATTTCCCATCAGACCACAGAAAGTTCATTTGTACATAACGTTTTCTTTGTGAATCAAAATAGAGTAAGAACACGTTCCACAGCACAACATCACACTGTTCTCCTTCTCACCTCTGAAGAGATAGAGAGATGCTTTTGCTTTTAGCTGAATTTATTCAACTTGAAGGAATAACATTGTGATTTCTTTAGGAAAACCCACTGAGTGTCTGCATTCAAACAACAGAAAGTAGATGTTTCTCTGACCAGGTCCCTCAATTATAGTAGAAAATAATATTTTGATAGTTATGCAGACTTAACTATTATGAATCAATCCATCAGAAAAGAAAAGAGACCATTTAAAATAAGAAATGTAAAGTGCTTCACTGGAACAAAATTGTTTTCAAATATTGGAAGTCTTTTGTGACTTGCAGTGTCCTTCAGCTGCCTTTCATATAACTTTTTTATTAATTTTTAATTAAAGTTGCATTGTCATAGTCATGTATGAGCTGGTATAGAGACATCACATTCAAATCTCTAACAACTTTTTGGAAGGACAAGAAACTTGAACATTACTAAAGTAGGCCATAAGATGAGGAAAAAGTGTTCCAGAAGCTTGGGTTCAGCTTGGGACTTCAAGAAACCAGGTTAAACTCCCTGCTATGCCACAGACTTCCTTTGTGATCTTAGACAAGTAACTTAGTCTCCCTCTGTTTATTTGTAAAATGGGTATAATAATACTTCATTACCTCATGGGTGTGTTATCAGGATAAATATATTAAAAATTATAGGGGTCATATAAGTGCCTTAGATGTATTTTTCCCCTTGTGAGTGCATTCAGTTTATCAGTGGACATATCTACACTTTTTTGTTGTGTGTATGTGTGATATATAATTAAAATGAGTGCTTATTTTTGAGCTTACATTAGCTACAGTACATATTCTTAATTACATTACTGCCATATCTTAGTCATTTCTGCCAGTAAAGTTTAGACATGTGTGATACTAAGTTAAAGAAACCCAAACATACCTTGACAGTGTCATATAGGAAAGTATACTAAATCACACATCTAAGGAAAGATTGTGCCTTACAGGAGTCAAAAGTAAAACTCATCTGTCAACTCCTAAACCCACAAGTCTCTTATCTGTCTTTTAAAGAAGCAGTTCCATCAAATCAAACCATAATTAGAAGATCACACTTGACGTAGTCCATCCAGTAGAGGACAGTGGTTGGGCCATTGTAATAAGGGGGACTTTGGGGAGTGCATCTCCCATGCCTCTCCTAACAGTAGAAAGGAGAGCTCCCTCTTCCCTGTGGCTTCAGCATGCAGTGCTCCCCATCCTGTTTCACTCTCCATCAACTACAAGCAGTGGTACACTGGCACACCAGGAGATGTATAACAGTGGATCATGCACTCAATTTTTGTAGCAGCTGTTTCTCATGTCCGTCTTTTGCCTGGTCTCATGGAAAGTAATCTCCCTAACATCCTTCTCTTTGGCAGTGAGGTTAGTGTCATTTTATTATATCCTGTACATACTCAGTTCCTGCATTGTCACAAGTGATCATTTCCACAGAAGGGGATGAAAATCAAATCTCCTCCATGCCAATTAAGTTGTGATAATATTGTGAGTATACTGAAGACCTAGTTTGACTTGCTTCTGGGTTGTTTCTCTTTTGGAGAGGATAGGTCCTTCTGCCTCCATGCCGCAGCCGCAAGGATTTGTTTAGTTTTCTTATTCTAAGATTCTCTTCTCAGGAGGCCCCAGGTTGCATACTACCCTGCAGGCCAGACTCCCTTCATAGCTTGACAAACTGAACATGCCAGCTCCACAGCATTCTTGCTCCTTTCTGACTGTGGAGCCCAAGACATGAACGTGGCTCTATTTCCTAAATGGCTGAAGAGGTTGGCATGGCACAGCACCAGATTTGCTTTCAATTTTAGAAGCAAAATCGTCTCTAAAGGTCATGATTCCTGTCCTATAATCTTATGCACACTCCCAATCTCATCAGAGGTAGGGGGCCATCGAAACTGACTGATGCTGGCCCAGAGTGTGGCTTGTTTAAAATGTCTTCCATATCAAAACATCTTGAAATTGATGCACCTAGGAAGAATTCTTTCTATGATAGTCTGGGATAAGAGTCTGTTTGAATGTATTGGCATCCAGAGGATACCTATTAGCTCTTGATTTCCAAGCTGTTACCAGGTGTTTGCTATTCTGCTGTCTGCTCTACTGTGGTACTTACGATGTAGCAAAACAGGTATTTGTATGGAGGCATGGTATATTACATTTTGTTAAGTTCTTCTGCCATTTATGTGTGACAATACGAATGCATATTTCGTACGTGCCCAATATATGATTTCTGTGTCCTATGCATCAAGAATATTCTGGAACTCTGGGAGTGTTCAGTCTTTGGCAAATAATCCCCCTTTGTAGCAGGAGGGAAATTAGCTACCTCCAATGTATAACAACCCAAGTCATAAATAGGAACCATTAAAATATAATGGCTCCACCTAGACAAGATCCTCAGCCATTCACCTTGATTGCCAAAATTGGAAGTCCAGCCAACCAGGGGAAAAAACGTTGAGGTGGAGGGAAATGTAATTGCCATGACATATGCTGACGGATTGAGGAAAAAGGGCTGATACTCACTCAGGAATAGGAAAACAGGCTGTGAGACAGCCGCACACTGAGATCCAGAGAAGTCCTAGAGGACTTGTAGTTTATAACAGCATGTACAGTCACTCATCAAGGTCTGAAACTTAAATGGAGAGAGGCCTGCCTTGGAAACCTTGTAAGCCATAGGTATTGTAATTTATGTGTGTTTGGTTCATATTTCTCTATGCTTTTAAACTTTGAAATACAATTTCTTTTTAAGAAAGATCTGTTGACCTTGTCCAGGAAATCCACCTTCTCATCCCTATCTGGAGAGAACAAATGCAGAGGTGCCCCCACCCTACATCCAGCCCTGGGCGGTGAGCAAGGTCTGTACCCTTAAGAAATGTCTGCACAGCCCACAGCAGTGAGCCTCCCACGTGGGATCAACAGATTTGGGTCAGCAGAGCTAGTGCTAGTACCCTAAAAATAACTGTGTAGACTGTGCTTTGGAGTTGTGCTTGGGCTGGAGCTCGGTCTCTGAAACCTAGAGAACTAGGCCCTGTTCTCTGGACTACTAGTGAGGGATCATAGGATCCCAACCTAGTGGGAGGTAAAAGACTCCAAAGAGAAGATGATTCTCTTCTGGTGGTAGGGAACTGTGTAACAATGTAACTAGGATCGTTATTTGTATTGTAGTAGTGCTGAAGAGCCCCCACCACTAACCAGGACCCCACTGGGATAAGCATTATACAAACCATGTGAAGGTTTTCCCCACCTATTTTTTTGTGTTTCAATTATGTCTTATCAACAACAACAAAATATCATTATTAATGGCAAAAATCCATCTCCTGGAATCATATTAAAGAAGAAAAGCAGCTATCTTGGTTTCCACATAAAATTTTGCCGCACTGTATTCTTCATGTTTCCCTCCTTCCTACTCTTATTTCATGTCCTCCCTTTCCAAAAGGAGAATAAAATGTATATTGGTTCTTTAAATGAAAATGGATGTGTGTGGGTGGTTTTCTGTTTGGTCTTGTTCCTTAGCAACAACTACAAAAACAAATGGAGGTTGGTTGGTCCTGCTGCACACGCTCCTATATTTATTCGGTTTGGGGCACTTTTGATATTTCCAGCATACACAGATGAGTCCTTCATTGTGCGTCAAGAAAACCTGTGCTGCAGCCTCCCCATGTCTTAGTTTAGCTGGAAACTAGTTGAATGAAACAGCAACAGATAAAGAATTGCAACGTAATGTCCATCCTGGTGCCAGCATGCTGCTGTTAATTTAATAATTGCATATGACTGATTCCTGCACCTGTCCTTTTTTACATGACTCAAAAAGAACAAGAGAAATGGGATTAACTGAAATGACAGCTGCATGGCAATTCGGAAGGGACAGAATTCAAATATCTAGCCAATCTTCCTGCCTGGGTGTCTGTCATAAAATAACTGCAGGTGCACGGTGAGGCACCATTCTAATTATTATTAAATTTAACAATTTAAATACTGTGGACCAGATCCCAGGATCTGGTCTGTCTGCATCTGGTAACGGGTGTTTTAGCAAAGGTGACATTAAAACCCTATTGTACCTCTGTGATCCTGAGTGTGCTGGACACTGGGCTTCTCCCCTGCCATAATGTAGTGTAGACTGATTGCTGTCTACAGGCACCATTCTAGATGTGCAAGTCACTGAGACATAGAGCTTGCCTGGCAACATCCACTTTGCCCTGACCATCCTCCCTGCACTGGGGGAGCTTGGAGTGGAAATGGCTCGGTAGCTGCTACAGCAGCTGTATACAGCTGGATGCTACCAGTATGTAAGGGAAAACCTCCACTACCTTTTAAGCAGAATTTAAGCAAAGGACGCTTTGCTCTGGTAAAGTAGTCCAAAACAGCCCTAGCAGGGCCCGAGATCTGTCCCTAGAAGTCAAACAATACAGAACGTTGTCAGAAAATGAAAAACAAAACATAATTTTAATGTTACTCTGGGATTTTCAGGGCCAATTTTTTTAAACAAAGAAACCTTATTTCCATACACACAAATAAGCATACAGTCCCATGCCAGTAGTTGCTTGTACAATTTCATGGTTGTACACAAATTTTGAGATTATGCAAGCAAAAGGTAGTCAGGCACTAACTGTTTACATGTGCTTTCAACCAATTTGCATTAGCAATCCCAATAAGTGTGTGTGCAAATGCAGGCATATCGACATTATTTTGTATTAAAGTACATAAGATGCTTTATAGAGATTTATCATCCGATTTAAGCATTGCCAACTCTTGCGATTTGGGGTATTTTTTTTTTTCAACCTGTCTCATGAAAACATGACAAAAGGCTGCCAACTTGTGAATTTTCCCTTATTCAAAATGGTTATCTCCTATTACAGTCAGTGGGGCTGAAGCCAGCAAGATGACTGCCACGGTCCTACATGTAGGCTGCCCTTAATAAAGCTGAGCGAGACAAGAGGGGTGAGATAATATCTGTTTATGGATCACCTAACGAAGAGAGGGAAGAGCATCTTCACAAGCAGGCTGGCTAATCTAGTGAGGAGGGCTTTAAACTAGGTTCATGGGGGGAAGGAAACAAAAGCCCTGAAGTAAGTGGGGAAGTGAGATACCAGAAGGAAGCACAAGCAGGAGAGCGCAAGAGGGGAGGTCTCCTGCCTCATACTGAGAAAGCAAGATGATTCGCTGATCATCCTGCTTTCTCAAGTGCCTATACACAAATGCAAGAAGCCTGGAAAACAAGCAGGGAGAACTGCAAGTCCTGGCACAGTCAAGGAATTATGATGTGATTGGAATAACAGAGACTTGGTGGGATAACTCACATGACTGGAGTACTGTCATGGATGGATATAAAGTGTTCAGGCAGGGCAGAAAAGTTGAGGGAGTTGCACTGTTTGTAAGAGAGCAGTATGACTGCTCAGAGCTCCAGTATAAAACTCAGAAAAACCAGCAAGAGACTGCTGATTTGGAATTAATTTGCAATCTGGATACCATTAAATTAGGCTTTAATAAAGACTGGGAGTGGATGTGTCATTACACAAAGTAAAACTATTTCCCCATGTTTATTCTTCCCCGCCCCACCCTGCACTGTTCCTCAGACATTCTTGTCAACTGCTAGAAATGGCCCACCTTGATTATCACTAGAAAAGGGTTTTTTTCTCTCCTGCTGGTAATAGCTCACCTTACCTGATCCCTCTCCTTACAGTGTATATGGTGACTCCCATTGTTTCATGTTCTCTGTGTATATAAAATCTCCCCACTGTATTTTCCACTGCATGCATCCGATGAAGTGAGCTGTAGCTCACGAAAGCTTATGCTCAAATAAATTTGTTAATCTCTAAGGTGCCACAAGTACTCCTTTTCTTTTTGAGGAAAAACCTGAGGGTCTCTGAATTAAGTTTAGAAGTGTGAGCAAGAAGGGGGATGTCGTGGTGGGAGTCTATAGACCACCAGACCAGGGGGATGAGCTGGACGAGGCTTTCTTCAGGCAAATAACAGAAGTGACTAGATCAAAGGCCCTGGTTCCCATGTGGGACTTAAATCACCCCGATATCTGCTGGGAGACCAATACAGCAGTGCACAGACAATCCAGAAAGTTTTTGGAAAGTGTAGGGACAATTTCCTGGTGCAAGTCTTGGAGGAACCAACCACGGGCAGAGCGCTTCTTGACCTGCTGCTCACAAACAGGGAAGAATTAGTAGGGGAAACAAAAGTGGATGGGAACCTGGGAGGCAGTGACCATGAGATGGTTGAGTTCAGGATCCTGACAAAAAGAAGAAAGGAAAGCAGCAGAATTGGACCCTGGACTTCAGAAAAGCAGACTTTGACTTCCTCAGAGAACTGATGGGCAGGATCCCCTGGGAGAATAACATGAGGGGGAAAGGAGTCCAGGAGAGCTGGCTATATTTTAAAGAATCCTTATTGAGGTTGCAGGAACAAACCATCCCGATGTGTAGAAAGAATAGTGAAAATGGCAGACGACCAGCTTGGCTTAACAGTGAAATCCTTGCTGATCTTAAACACAAAAAAGAAGCTTACAAGAAGTGGAAGGTTGGACGAATGACCAGGGAGGAGTATAAAAAGTTTTGCTCAGGCATGCAAGAGTAAAATCAGGAAGGCCAAATCACAATTTGAGTCGCAACTAGCTAGGGATGTTAAGAGTAACAAGAAGGATTTCTACAGGTATGTTAGCAACAAGAAGGTCAGGAAAAGTGTGGGCCCCTTACTGAATGGGGGGGGGGGGGGCAACCTAGTGACAGGATGTCGAAAAAGCTAATGTACTCAATGCTTTTTTTGCCTCTGTCTTCATGAACAAGGTCAGCTCCCAGACTACTGCACTGGGCAGCACAGCATGGGGAGGAGGTGACCAGCCCTCTGTGGAGAAATAAGTGGTTCGACTATTTAGAAAAGCTGGATGAGCACAAGTCCATGGGGCCGGATGCACTGCATCAAAGGGTGCTAAAGGAGTTGGCGGATGTGATTGCAGAGCCATTGGCCATTGTCTTTGAAAACTCATGGTGATTGGGGGAGGTCCCAGATGATTGGAAAAAGGCTAATGCAGTGCCCCTCTTTAAAAAAGGGAAGGAGGAGGATCTGGGGAACTACAGGGCAGTCAGCCTCACCTCACTCCCTGGAAAAATCATGGAGCAGGTCCTCAAGGAATCAATTTTGAAGCACTTTGAGAAGGAGAAGAAAGTGATCAGGAACAGTCAGCATGGATTCACCAAGGGCAAGTCATGCTTCTCTAACCTGATTGCCTTCTATGATGAGATAACTGGCTCTGTGGATGAGGGGGAAGCTGTGGACGTGCTATTCCTTGACTTTAGCAAAGCTTTTGATACGGTCTCCCACAGTATTCTTGCCAGCAAGTTAAAGTAGTATGGGCTGGATCAATGAACTATAAGGGGGATAGAAAACTGGCTAGATCATCGGGCTCAATGGCTCAATGATCAATGGCTCCATGTCTAGTTGGCAGCCAGTATCAAGTGGAGTGCCCCCAGGGTCGGTCCAGGGGCCGGTTTTGTTCAATATCTTCATTAATGATCTGGAGGATGGCATGGATTGCACCCTCAGCAAGTTTGTAGATGACACTAAACTGGAAGGAGTGGTAGATATGCTGGAGTGTAAGGATAGGATACAGAGGGACCTAGACAAATTAGAGGATTGGGCCAAAAGAAATCTGATGAGGTTCAACAAGGATAAGTGCAGAGTCCTGCACTTAGGACGGAAGAATCCTATGCACTGCTACAGATATAGAGACCAAGCGGCTCGGCAGCAGTTCTGCAGAAAAGGACCTAGGGGTTACAGTGGACGAGAAGCTGGATATGAGTCAACAGTGGGACCTTGTTGCCAAGAAGGCTAACAGCATTTTGGGCTGTATAAGTGGGAGCACTGCCAGCAGATCGAGGGATATGATCATTCCCTTCTATCTGGCATTGGTGAGGCCTCATCTGTAGTACTGTGTCCAGTTTTGGGCCTCACACTACAAAATGGACAAATTGGAAAGAGTCCAGCGGAGGGCAACAAAAATGATTAGGGGGCTGGGGCACATGACTTATGAAGAGAGGCTGAGGGAACTGGGGTTATTTAGTCTGCAGAAGAGAAGAATGAGTGTGTGTGGGGGGGGGATTTGATAGCTGCTTTCAACTACCTGAAAGGGGGTTCCAAAGAGTTTGGATCTAGGCTGTTCTCAGTGGTAGCAGATGACAGAACAAGGAGAAATGGTCTCAAGTTGCAGTGGGGGAAGTTTAGGTTGGATATTAGGAAAAACTTTTTCACTAGGAGGGTGGTGAAGCACTGGAATGCGTTACCTAGGGAGGTGGTGGAATCTCCATCTGTCATGGTTCCTTCCCCACTCTGAACTCTAGGGTACAGATGTGGGGACCTGCATGAAAACTCCCCAAAGCTTATTTTTACCAGCTTAGGTTAAAACTTCCCCAAGGTGCAAACTATTTTACCTTTTGCCCTTGGACTTTATTACTGCCATCACGAAGTGTCTAACAAATATATAACAGGGAAAGAGCCCGCTTGGAAACGTCTTCCCTCCCCCCCCCCATCCTCCCAAACCCTACACCCCCTTTCCTGAAAAAGGCTTGATAAAAATCTTCACCAATTTGCATAGGTGAACACAGACACAAACTCTTGGATCTTAAGAACAATGAAAAAGCAATCAGGTTCTTAAAAGAAGAATTTTAATTGAAGAAAAAGTAAAAGAATCACCTCTGTAAAATCAGGATGGTAAATACCTTACAGGGTAATAAGATTAAAAACATAGAGAATCCCTTTAGGCAAAACTTAAGTTACAAAAAGACACAAAAACAGGAATATACATTCCATTCAGCACAACTTATTTTATCAGCCATTTAAACAAAACAGAATCTAACACATATCTAGCTAGATTACTTACTAAGTTCTAAGACTCCATTCCTTTTCTGTTCCTGGCAAAAGCATCACACAGACAAGAGAACTTTTGTTCTCCCCGCCCCCCAGCTTTGAAAGTATCTTGTCTCCTCATCGGTCATTTTGGTCAGGTGCTAGCGAGGTTATCCTAACTTCTTAACCCTTTATAGGTGAAAGGGTTTTTCCTCTGGCCAGAAGGGATTTAAAGGTGTTTACCCTTCCCTTTATATTTATGACACCATCCTTGGAGGTTTTTAAGGCCCGGCTTGACAAAGCCCTGGCTGGGATGATTTAGTTGGGGATTGGTCCTGCTTTGAGCAGGGGGTTGGACTAGATGACCTCCTGAGGTCCCTTCCAACCCTGATATTCTATGATTCTGTTGATGAGAGAGACAAACTTTTGAGCTTCACGGAGCTCTTCTCCAGGACTGGAAAAGGTGACCAGAGTGTCACATTAAAATCTAAAATGAGAAAGATTGTTAATCATAAGGGATTAATACATGTTGCAAGAAACAATTTAAAATAAAGTTGGCTGCTACCACTGACGGTTTTCAGTGAGATTTTAAGCCATGCCCACAGGCAAAATGGCTGCCACTCAGTGGTTCAGGGGACTGGATAGGACATAGGATCGCGGAAGAAGCAGCAGAGACATTGTGAAAGGTGGATGGGGAGAATGGGCGAGCAGGAGGCAGATTTAGTGGCTGCAGGGAAGTGGTGGGGGCAGGAGGAAGCGGGGAGGATTAGGAGAAGGCAGGACAGGTATGGGGTGGCGTCAGGAGGGAAGCAGAAGGACGGAGGAGCAGGGGGAGGCCTGGCTGATGTGGGGAGGAAAATGTGTGTGGGGTTTGGCAGCAGCAGGAGGCAGGGGAGAGTATGTGTGTGTGTAGGTGCTGCCCAGTCTTGGGCAGAGAAGTGGGGCAGGGAGTGTTAGGGAATTGTTACTTCCTGCGAAAGGCTAAACCAATCTCCTATTGTTTTTACTATAACATTATTGATTATATGAAAGACTGATATAAGTTTAAAGTTCTTTTATATCTGTATCTGTAACTCATCAACCCTAAAAATATGTCTATCTGTGACTGTGAATCATGGTACATTAATTAGGTCAGTGGTTTTCAAACTACTTACCATTCATCCCTTCTCTTTTGAAAAGAAATGAACTAGGATGATAGAGCGTAAAGACAGTAGTAGGAAATGGATGGCTGTTCCCTTATTTTAGGAATGAGGAGAGGATAAGTGAAGTTTCCATCTGAGTAGCCAGGGAACAGAGTGCATTTTTTGTGTGCATTAAAGCTTGTCTTTTCAACTTGACATTATCACACACACATTAGCAGAGGAGTAGAGGGAAGTAAAAAAGTCAAAAGACAGAGTCAAAAACATGATTTGATGGTTTTCCAAATACTATTTTGGGGGCCAATCTTATAATTTTTGGTGGTCTGACAAGGAAGTGCGAGAAGGTGTGGAGTGGATGGAGTCCCACCTGCCCTGCCTCTCCCTCCACTCCATCCCCACAACTGTCCTGCCTCCTTCTGCTATGCCCTCCTTCCATTCCACTCCACTATCCTTCCCTCACCTGTCCATCCTTCCCCTGTTATTGGGGGAAGGGACCCCTGTTATTTGGAAGAGACAGGTAATAGTAATGGAGGATTTGGTTATTAGAAATATAGATGGATTGTGATGAACATGAGAACCGCATGGTGAATTGCCTGCTCTCAAGTCATTTTAGACAGCCTTATGTGCAGCGTTGGGGAGAAACCACTGGTCACGGTACATGTTGCTACCAATGACATAGGGAAAGGTAGGAGAGAGGTCCTTGAGGCCAAATTTAGGCTGCTAGGTAAGAGATTAAAGTCCAGGGTCTCCATGGTGGCATTCTCTGAAATGCTTCCAGTTCCACACACAGGGCCAGTTAGATAATGAGACTCTTCAGTTCTTCCTGTGTAGATGAGACAATGGTGCTTGGGAGAAGGGATTTAGTTTTATTAGGAATCAAGCATTTCTTGATTTGGTCCTAAGTGTTGCATAAGATTTAGTTCAAGAAGTGGATATAGCTGAACTGCTCAGTAATAATGACCATAAAAAAAAAAGCAAGAAGACAAAAAAAAAATGCCACCATGGCTAAACGAGTAAAAGAGGTGGTTAGAGACAAAAAGATATGCTTTAAAACTTGGAAGTCAAAGCCCACTGAAGAAAATAGGAGAATAAACTCTCTGGCAAGTCAAATGTAAAAGTATAATTAGGCAGGTCAAAAAGGAATTTGAAGAGCAACTAGCAAAAGAAACAAAAACATAGAGCAAAAAAAAATGTATTATCAGAAACAGGAAGCCTCCCAATCAATCAGTGGGGCCACTGGATGATGGAGGTGTTAAAGGAACACTCAAGGCCATTGTAGAGAAGCTAAATGAATTCTTTGCCTCAGTCTTCACTGCTGAGGATGTGAGGGAGATTCCCAAACCTGAGCCATTGTTTTTAAGTGGCAAATCTGAAGAACTATCCCAGATTGAGGTGTCAGTAGTGGAGGTTTTGGAACAAATTGATAAATTCAACAGTAATAAGTCACCAGGACCAAATGGCATTCACCCTAGAGTTCTGAAGAAATGCAAATATGATATTGCAGAACTACTAAGTGTGGTATGTAACCTATTCCTTAAATCAGCCTCTGCACTAAATGACTGGTGGATATCTTATATAATGCCAATTTGTAAAAAGAGTCTCCAGAGCCAATCCTGGGAATTACAATTACAGGCTGGTAAGCCTAACTTCAGGACCAGGTAAATTGGTTGAAACTACAGTAAAGAACAGAATTATCAGACACATAAATGAACACTGTTTGTTGGGGAAGAGTCAACATACCTTTTGTAAAGGAAAATCATGCCTCACCAATCTATTAGAATTTTTTTGAGTGGACAAGGTGATCCAGAGCAGAATTTCAGAAAGTCTTTGACAAAGTCCCTCACCAAAGGTTCTTAAGAAAAGTAAGCAATCATATAAGAGGAAATGTCTGCTCATGGATCAGCAATTGGTTAATAGATAGGAATAAATTGTCAGTTTTCACAATTGAGGGTCCCCAAAATATCTGTAATTGAACCAGTGCTGCTCAATATATTCATAAATGATCTGGAAAAAGGGGTGAACACTGAGATGGCAAAGTTTGAGGATGATACAAAATTTCTCATGATGATTAAGACCAAGCTGACTTCAGTGATTTACAAAGGGATCTCACAAAAGTGGGTGACCGGACAAAAAAATGGCAGATGAAATTCAATGTTTACAAATGCAAAGTAATGCACATTGGAAAATATAGTCCCAACTATACACACAAAATGATGGAGTCTAAATTAGCTGTTTCCACTCAAGAAAGAGCTCTAGGTGTCATTGTGGATAATTCTCTGAAAACATCTGCTCAGTGTGCAACAGCAGTCAAAAAAGCTAATAGAATGTTTGGAACCATTAGGAAAGAGATAGATAAGAGAAAAAATATCATAATTCCACAATATAAATCCATTGTACCCCCTCACCTTGAATATTGCTGCAGTTCTGGTGCCCCATCTCAAAAAATATATATTAGAATTGGAAGAGATACAGAGAAGGGTAAGAAAAATGATGAGGGGTATTGAACAGCTTCCATCTGAGGAGAGATGAAAAAGACTGGGACTGTTCAGCTTAGAAAAGAGATGACTAAGGAAGGACATGATAGAGATCTATACCATCATGACTGGTGTGGAGAAAGTGAGTAAGAAAGTGTTATTTACCCCTTCACATAACACAAGAACCAGGGATCATCCAATGAATAGGCAGCAGATTTAAAATAAACATAAGGAAGTACTTCACACAACACACAGTGTGCCTGTGGAACTCAAAGCCAGGGGTTGTTTTGAAGGCCGAAAGAATAACTAGGTTAAAAAATGAACTGCATAAGTTCCGGAAAATAGGTCCATCAATGGCTATTAGCCAAGATGGTCAGGGGTGCAACTCTATACTCTGGATGTCCCTAAAGCTCTGACGGCCACAAGCTGGGTCTGGACCACAGGGGATGGATCAGTCAATAATTGTCCTGTCATGTTCATTCCCTCTGAAGCATCTGGCATTGGCTGCAGTCAAAAGACAGCATACTGGGCTAGAGGGACCATTGGTTTTACCCAGTATGTAATCCCCAGAATCCCTGCATTTAATGAATATACTTCTTATTAGGAGATCTCAAAGCACTTCATAGTCTTTAATGTATTTTATCCTCACTACACCCCTGTGGGTAGGGCAGTACTATTTTATCAATTTTATGGATGGGGAACTGAGACACAGAGAGACTACATGATTTGACAAGGTCACACAGGTAGAACAGGGATTTGAACTCAGGTTTCCTAATTTATAGTCGCCTAACAACTGGACCAAATTTCCTTTTAATCTTTGGGGGAAAGAGTTCTAGACATGTCACAGAATGACAACCTTTACTGCTTCTGAGCTCGATGAAGGAATTACCAAAATATGATATTCCTGTGATCCTCTGAGCCCCCCATTTTTGCAAGGAGGCAGTCATTCTGAAAAAGTTTAGGGTCCAAATCTCTTCCAGTTTAAGCCCCAATTCTGCAGGCTTAAGTACGTGCTTAAGTTCCACTGACTATTCTAGTTGCATCTATATTTCTTTAGAGAGGGAAAAGAATCATACCGCTAATACTGCTTACTTAAAATTTTCAAGCTACTAATGATTTAATCAATTTCTTAAACATTTTAAGACACTAGGAAAATATTTTCAATGAAGAAAAGTAAGTATAGTGAAGTATATATACTTGTTCTGGAAAAATCAAATAAATCATACTTTAATCTGTAGACACTAGAAGAAGAGATACATATAAGGCCTGATAATGTTTCTTGTGCTATCATTTCTGTGTAGACATACAGGTTCTGTGACAATATATGCTAAGGATTTTATAGCATAGCAAAGAGCCCCACTGTTGGGTGGCTTGGGAGAGGGAGAAATAGACACACAGTGCACTTGTTATTATTGCAGTAAGAAATATTTGAAAAGGCTAGATCAGGGATCGGCAACCTTTGGCACACGGCCTGCCAGAGTAAGCCCCTTGGCCGGCCGGGCCAGTTTGTTTACCTGCCGCGTCCGCAGGTGTCATAAATATAAAGGGAAGGATAAACCCCTTTGAAATCCCTCCTGGCCAGGGGAAAGCTCCTCTCACCTGTAAAGGGTTAAGAAGCTAAAGGTAACCTCGCTGGCACCTGACCAAAATGACCAATGAGGAGACAAGATACTTTCAAAAGCTGGGAGGAGGGAGAGAAACAAAGGGTCTGTGTGTCTGTCTATAGTCTGTCTTTGATGGGGATAGACCAGGAATGGAGTCTTAGAACTTTTAGTTAGTAATCTAGCTAGGTACATGTTAGATTATGATTTCTTTAAAAGGCTGAGAAAAGAATTGTGCTGAATAGAATAACTATTTCTGTCTGTGTATCTTTTTTTGTAACTTAAGGTTTTGCCTAGAGGGGTTCTCTATGTTTTGAATCTAATTACCCTGTAAGGTATCTACCATCCTGATTTTACAGGGGGGATTCCTTTATTTCTATTTACTTCTATTTTTATTAAAAGTCTTCTTGTAAGAAAACTGAATGCTTTTTCATTGTTCTCAGATCCAAGGGTCTGGATCTGTAGTCACCTAGGCAAATTGGTGAGGCTTTTTACCAAACCTTGTCCAGGAAGTGGGGTGCAAGGTTTTGGGAAGTATTTTGGGGGGAAAGACGTGTCCAAACAGCTCTTCCCCAGTAACCAGTATTAGTTTGGTGGTAGCGGCCAATCCAAGGACAAAGGGTGGAATATTTTGTACCTTGGGGAAGTTTTGACCTAAGCTGGTAAAGATAAGCTTAGGAGGTTTTTCATGCAGGTCCCCACATCTGTACCCTAGAGTTCAGAGTGGGGGAGGAACCTTGACAGCAGGTTTGGCCAATTGCCAAATGGGGGCTGCGGGAAATGGCAGCCAGCACATCAGTCGGCCCATGCCGCTTGCTGCAGCCCCCATTGCCCTGGGACGGTGAACTGCGGCCAGTTGGGGGCCACGATTGGCTGAACCTGCGGACGCGGCAGGTAAACAAACCGACCCGGCCTGCCAGGGGGCTTACCCTGGCGGGCCGCATGCCAAACGTTGCCGATCTGTGGGCTAGAAGCTTTCTTTATTTCTTGAAGCACTTTTTCCATCTTTGTTTAAACCTTTTCTAAATCCTGCAAAGCTGCATACTGCTTCCTGCCAGAGAATGCTGCGTGTATTAGCAAAACTAATGTGAATCTGAGAATATCTTTTCTAACTGAAAGTTCAGCTTTCTGTCTATTCAGATCTGCCTCTCACACAAATGTTCTGCAAGTGAAAGTCAATTTCAAACTAAGTTTAGATGCACTGACCCATTGCAGCTTTTAGCACATTAATTCACTGCTTACTTGACTCTGAACCCAATATAGTGAAACTACATTTCTGGATATCTATCTGAAGTAAATTAGAACCAAAACTGATGTGAACTGCCTGCTGATTTGAACTCTCCCAAATGGTGACAACTCCCAGCTGAGCTTGCTTGGAATAACTTGTAAACATTCACTGCTGTTTGACCGTTAGGGAAAAGCTACCTTCTTTCCTGTGTCAAAAGGTGATACCCCAATCACTGAGTCAGTTGGTTATATCTTTAGTCTGCACAACTACTTTTAGTCAGAATATACAATGAAGGCTTCTTTCAGCTGGAGTTCAATCATAAACATAAGGCTTGCCAGGGTCTAGTTTCCTGCAGCTCAGAGTCAGTTCTGGGCATAAGTGAAGGAGCACACCAATCTGCCAATTAGTGTGACAGACCTAATTGCTGACCTCAGTTGTGTGAAGTCACAGACTTTTAACCACCAACCTAGCAGATGCCATGCAGAGTCCAGACACCATATCACATGAAATGTAGTTGTTTTATTCAAAACAGAAACTATAGAAGAGACTTTGGGAGTCCAGAACAACAACAACAAAAGATTTTGGCTATGATCAAGTGCAATGTCTCGTTAAGAATCAATTAGCTAATAAATCTCCCCCAGAAAAGATAAATGAATGAGTAAGAGTCATGCACAAACAAATCACCTTTCCAAATTATCATGGGATTTTTAAACAATGATCAGCTGATCACCCTGCCTGTTAGACGGAGAGTGGGCTGAAAGATTTGGACAAGTCATCAAACTTTTTGATCGTGCTCTGAACTGCAAACATTCTTCACTAAAGGAAAATCTGCCCACAGACCTAACCTCCCCCACTTTCATCTGCCAAAACAAAGATCAGCATACAGAGTACAGAATGCTTTGCTGCACTTTTGTTGCACATGGATGCACCTACTCCATGAAGTTATTCTCTTTTTTGATCTATCTGTCTAGATTCTTTTAGGGTCCCTTTCACCAGAGTACCTGAGCAGCTGTGTTCACCAAAAGGTGAACTAGGGATGGGAAAGACCTGTGGAAGTTCTCATTCTACATTTAACCAATTTTTAGCTCTGGCAAACTCCAAACGTAAAACTTACTGAAGTCAGATAGAAATAATATGTTAAAAAAATTATGATTCTGTAAGTATTGAAACAATTGTTGCTGGCCTCTAAGCATGAGTACTGTACTAGTATGAATTAAGCAGCAATGACATTAAGCACAAATATTGTAACAGTGATATAGTCTTAACTGGCCTATACTATAATCCTGTTTACTTATGCTAAGTATCCCATAAGACCTTGCGTTTGCTGAAGTAAGCATTTGGCACAAGCAGATAGGAAACTTGTCAAAAGCAAGATTTATTCATTCTGTGACTTTGTACAAGCTAGGAAAGTACCTTCACGGATCAGTACCTGGAATGCTGGTATCCAAAACAAAGATAAGGGAGGCACAGAACAACAAGTTAGGGAACTGGAACAAACTGATGGGTTGGATTTTAGTGAGATGTAAAGAAATATTGACAGGTTTCAGAGTAACAGCCGTGTTAGTCTGTATTCGCAAAAAGAAAAGGAGTACTTGTGGCACCTTAGAGACTAACCAATTTATTTGAGCATAAGCTTTCATGAGCTACAGCTCACTTCATCGGATGCATACTGTGGAAACTGCATCCAATGAAGTGAGCTGTAGCTCACGAAAGCTTATGCTGAAATAAATTGGTTAGTCTCTAAGGTGCCACAAGTACTCCTTTTCTTTTTGTAAAGAAATATGTAACTTCTAAAATCATATAAGTAATACTAGCTGAAATATGTAACTTGGGGAGCACACCTTCTGTGTAAGGTGACTGTAACGTTGCTGCATGGGACTGTTCTTCAGAGACTGGTATCATATAGAACCCTTTTCCTGGTCCATGTTAATAAACCTGACTGACATTGGTTATTGGGGCTCATGAGTATATTTCAAAACAAGATAACAAAACAAAGTGTGGTCAAGCAGTTGACTATACAATTTATCAAAAAATATATACATTTTTATGGACCTAAATGGAGTGACAGTATCATTTAATATCCTCAAATACAAATTCTCTCTTTTTTTCTCCTTTGGCACCCCTTCATCACGATAACATATACTGAATTAGTCTGAGGATGAGTGGCAATCATAAATAGCTAGCTTTAAATGAACACCATTCACTATCAGTTTCTTTATAATTAAAGTGGGCACACGGTTATTAGAGGTAATGGCTTGGTGGTTAATTTTTATTGATTCGCTAAATATATTAGAAGGAGACAAATGGGCAGTATAATTGTTTGTGGATTATTGTTTCCTGAAACCTCATTACTCTCGGTAGGATTTAACTGAACAGTGCATTTCTCAAATACTGGGAATGCTGATCAGATTTGCTGAGCCAAGTGTTTCTGAATATCAGAAGAAAAATAAGTAGCTGCAGGGTATTCAGGAGCATGCAGAAAAGGATTCGGGGTAGAAGCATATTCCCAAGTCTCTTGAGAACTGGCAGTCAGGGACACAGCTGATATTTAACAGCATCTCAGCTATCTTGCAGGCATTGCTCACTTTTTTCTCACCCACAGTCACAACAAAAGGAATCAGATTTCTCCTTCACTGCTTGAGTGATGCTGATGCTGCCCTCAGTTCCTAGTCCATTGTAATTCATATTTTATCCTTGTTTGCATTTTAAATGGCCCTGAATTGTAGTATTTGCAAGGCTGATCTCAATAATAGCTGCTCTACATCCCCAAATAAGAATATTTTCTCAGTTTAAACTCTGGAGTATTCATCAGTCATTCTGAAAACAATTTGCAGAGTGCGGACATAGGTCCAAATAATGACTCTCCTCTTTCCTCCCCCATCCAATGGCCAAACTCTGGGGGATTAGTTTGGAATCTAAACATTTCAATCTAATGAGCCAAGTCGAATACCCTGGTAGCATCTGAAATCCTTTGTACTTTGGGATGTCTAAGCCCAGATTCAAAGTTTGCAACTCTAATTGAATATTAAAAGAAACAGTAACATGAAAGAACATACCATTTTTCTCTCAAGCACACTTTAGTATTTCCTGCATCTGTACTATAATGAGCAACTTTAGAGTCCTATCGTTACTCCACTTATAGTGTGGATGGACGTTTACTTTCTTGATAAAGTTTCTTCCTCCCAGTTGCTGTACACAGGCTGGAAGCAGTGGTGTGTGGGGTCTAGCAGAGCCAGGACTAAAGGGGCAATAGAGTGAATGTTGTTAAAAATTAAATTAATTCTGTACTGCACTGTTTCCTATACTTGAAATGCTTAGTACAGTGAGCTATTTATAGCCTACTTCAGTACTGTGTATTTACTTTTTAATGATGTTCAGCGTTTAATGCTTTAGATTTGGGCTGGTTAAAAAACAAAAATCATTTTGCGAAAAATTGTGAGGTTTTAAAATTTGTTTTTATTCTGCATCAGAACAAAAGCTAGACCTTTTGAAATTTTTCATTAACAAAACAAAACAGGCAGGCTCATCCCAGAATAGTCTGATGGTTTGGGTACTCAGCTAGGACATGCAAGTTCAACTTCCTGCTCTGAATTAGGCCAAGCAGAGACTTGAATTTGTGTTTTCTACATCACATGGGATTACCCCAAACATTGGGCTGTTGGTTATTCTGAAGGAGGGGGGTGAGTCTCCTTCCCTCTCTCCTTCTCCCTGAACCTCAGACATCTTCCTGATGAAAACATATGCAAAACTAATACTTTTTTGCAAATGTTTTGGTTTCAATGAATTTATGTTTTCCAATCAAAAAAACATTTGGTCAAAAAATTCCCAGCTAGCTCTACTTCCGAGGTCAATGCTGAGCAAGTCTCACTGACATTCACCATTGTAACAAGTGCTTAGTAATACTAGGGAGAAAACATTTAGACACTACTAAGGAAACTTTGCCATTGAGATTACTGGAAGAAGGATCAACAACACAGTTTATTATAGTTATTTGGTCTCTAGAGCAGCATTAGCTATAATAAGCAATATAGCCACATACATAGAAAAGCCACACTGAAAGAACTCCTTTCCCCTTAAACACACCCAGATCCCCTAAGTCATAAGATATTGAGTATTGTTTGATACTAATCATTTTCCTTTAAAACACATTTCATATCTGAACTTTCTATGTTAATGCATGCACTATTTTCCAAGAGGTTATATTTAAACCATCTTTTTCCAATTTTATGGGACATGTTTTAATTAAAATGCTCCACGCCATTTTTAATTTTTGCTTTCAAAACTTGAAGTACTAGGCTTTTCAGATGACTGTGAGTCTGTCTTTCTTGGGGCTTTTTTCTAATTCTTTTCATCATTCTACTGCAACAACCTAACAATTATTTTTTGAAAGTTTTGCAATGTCTAGGATGTGCAAATCCATTTCATTTCTCATTCTTATTTTTTAAAAAATCTTTCATTCTTTCTTTTTTGGTTACTGATGAAGTTAGAGAAGAACTTAGTTTAATGGTGTTGCTTATATTAACATTAAAACCATAACTTTTTAATGATAATGGTAAGGCTGATTTCTTCATCCTTTCTGAGGAAAGGAAGAAACAGTTTACAATCTATTCACTATTGCTTTAACTCTGGATTTGTTTTGGTCCCTTTTCCCCCTTTGTATCACCTTTATTATTCTTATTTAATAACATCAGAAATTAATTTAAAATAATTATTAAAGTTCAGGACACTTTAAAAGTTAAAGACCCACTTTTCCAGTTAATTGTGCATAAATTCAGAGCTGCACCTGCACACGATGAATTGTGGGATTCCAGCTTAAAGTTCTACATACAGGACCTGATTCTCCTCAACTGGCTTTTTTTGTAGTCAGTTACACCAACGCAGTGGGGGTACAAAATGCTCTATTTGGAGTCAATGGAATGTTCTACTTTGTTTTCACAGGTGTAAATGAGTACACAGGGTGCAAGGCCGCGGAGAATCATGACCATTGGTTTAATTGGATTGTGTGGGAAAAAAAGGGCAGAATTGTGAGCAGAAGAAAATGGCAATGAGGCATAAATAAAAAGTATTGTGGCCCTTGTACACCACTCTATCTTTTCTTCTGGCTCTTTTCTAGCTTCTTCCTAGTATCAGTAGTCATTAGGGCTGTCAAGTGATTAAAAAAATTAATTGCAATTAATCACATTATTAATCGCACTGTCAAACAATAATAGAATACCATTTATTTAAATATTTTGGGTGTTTTCTACATTTTCAAATATACTGATTTCAATTACAACACAGAATACAAAGTGTACAGTGCTCACTTTATATTTATTTTTATTATTTATTATAAATATTAAATATATTTATATATTTATTGCACTGTAAAAAACAAAAGAAATAGTATTTTTCAGTTCACCTAATCCAAGTACTGTAGAGCAATCTCTTTATCATGAAAGTTGAACTTACAAATGTAGAATTATGTACAAAGACAAGCTGCATTCAAAAATAAAACAATGTAAAACTTTAGAGCCTGCAAGTCCACTCACTCCTGATTTCTTGTTCAGCCAATTGCTCAGACAAACAAGTTTGTTTACCTTTGCAGGAGATAATGCTGCCCACTTCTTGTTCACAATGTCACCTGAAAATGAGAACAGGTGTTCTCATGGCACTGTTGTAGCCAGCGTCACAAGATATTTACATGCTAGATGCACTAAAGATTCAGATGTCCCTTCATACTTGAACCACCATTCCAGAGGACATGCATCCATGCTGATGATGAGTTCTGCTCAATAAAAATCCAAAGCAGTGTGGACCGATGCATATTCATTTTCATCATCTGAGTCAGATGCCACCAGCAGAAGGTTGATTTTCTTTTTTGGTATTTTGGGTTCTATAGTTTCTGCATCGAAGAATTGCTCTTTTAAAACTTATGAAAGCATACTCCACACCTCATTCCTCTCAGATTTTGGAAGGCACTTCAGATTCTTAAACCTTGGGTCATACTGTAGCTATCTTTAGAATGCTCACATTTGCGTTTTGTCAAATCTGCAGCGAAAGTGTTCTTAAAATGAATGTGTGCTGAGTCATCATCCGAGACTGCTATAACATGAAATATGTGGCAGAATGCGGGTAAAATAGAGCCAAAGACATACAATTCTCCTCCAAGGAGTTCAGTCACAAATTAATTAACACATTTTTTAATGAGCATCATGGCGAAGCATGAAGGGGCATATGAATGTTTAGCATATCTGGCATGTAAATACCATGCAATGCCCGCTACAAAAGTGTCATGCAAACACCTGTTCTCACTTTCTGACGACATTATAAATAAGAAGTGGGCAGCATTGTCACCTGTAAATGTAAACAAACTTGTTTGTCTCAGTGATTCTCTGAACGAGAAGTAGGACTGAGTGGACTTGTAGGCTCTAAAGTTTTGCATTGTTTTCTTTTTGAGTGCAGTTATGTAACAAAAAAATCTACATTTGTAAGTTGCACTTTGACGATAAAGAGATTGCACTGCAGTACTTGTATGAGGTAAATTGAAAAATACTATTTCTTTCGTTTATTATTTTTACAGTGCAAATATTTGGAATCAGAAATACTATAAATTGAGCAGTGTACACTTTGCATTCTGTGTTGTGATTGAAATCAATACATCCAAAATAGTTAGTACATTTCAACTGGTATTCTATTATTTAACAATGCGATTAAAACTGTATTTAATCACAATTCAGTTTTTTAACTGCAATTAATTTTTTGAGTTAATCGCATGAGTTAAGTGTGATTAATTGACAGCCCTAGCAGTCATCAGTCCTCTCACCATACCACCTTCAATCCATAAGAGTTAATTGTCAAGTCTGTTGCACTGCTGCTGACTCACAATTTTTTCACAAGTGGCAGGATTTTTGGTGGGGGCTGGAGCCAGTCTCCCGATGGCGAGGAGCTCTAGCCCTTATCAAATTCGAGCCCACTGACTGGCTGCCTGTTCCACTTGCCTGCCTCCTGGGGCAGAGTAACTAATCAGAACTTCTGCATTTAGAGATCTCTTCCCCTCCCTATAGTAACCAAGGCCATTCTCACAGGAATTTTTTAAAAAAATCATTATTTTTTTATGTCCGACTCATGGTTTTCAGTCTCTTGAGACTGGTGATACTGCTGTCCCATAGTAACCAATCTGGCTCTGATGGGTAAAAATGTCCCAGCAACAGTGACATTTTCCCTTTGTGTTTTATGGAGCTAGCTTGAGGCTGGTTGCTAAAATCCGTGAACATTCCATAAGCCGTTTCATGCTCACCAGCTTCTTGCTTCATTACGCCACACAGAACTGAACCTTTGGATGGGAAAAAAATCCTCCTCTTCTTCCTGCTCCTTTTCCCTATCAAAATACACTTTGGCCTAAGGGCAGATCACTTGGGTTGAGATTTGGTTGGGTTTTAATAAGGTTTGTGAAAGTCAAAGCATTTTCATTTGAGCAATGGTTTATACTCTAGTCACTGGTTACAAAAGCCAGGAACAGAACCCAGATCTCTAATATAGGACCCATTTGGTCACACTGGGTATGTCTATACTGCATTTTAAAACCCTCAGCAATGACACTCAGAATCCAGGTCTACAAACTCGGGCTCACACTACGGTACTAAAAACAGCTGTGTAGACCTTCGGGTTCGGGCTCCAAAGCCTGCGAAAGTGGAGATGGGTCTCAGATGGTCTGAAGATGGGTCCCCAGCCACGACGTCTATACTGCTATTTCCAGCACTGTAGTGCGAGCCCTGTGAGCCTGATTCTGTAGACCAGGCTCTGAGAATTGTTGCCATGGTTTTTAAAAATGCAGTGTAGAAGTATCCATCTCTCTTTCTGGAAGAATCTGCCAAATCTAAGTATTTGGACTATTCTGTCTGTAAAATGGGATCACCCATGAATTTGTAATCCACAATGTCAGTGTGTTATGTATCTTCCTGCAGTCTACAGAGCCTCCAATCTATTCCGGCTACCAACTGTTGTATGTTATCCTTTAGCTCCGTTGGTAGGGATCTGTACTGAGTCCAGATGTATGCCCCCTCACTCTCCTGTATGGAATATATAGTGGGTAACAATAATGCCATATGTGATGGTAACCCACTGACCCACTGAGGATGTGAGCCTGTTAAAGCTCTTTCTAGATCTCTATAGCTAAGAACTGTAACAGACATCCTCTGTGCTTCAGCACAAAGGGGAAAATGTAACATACCCTGACAAGTTACATGATCATGTAATTAGAGCTGGTCAGGAATGTTCTATCAGAATGATTTTCTGAAAGAAAATGCTCTTTTTTCAAAATTGAGAAAAATTCCCTGGGAAATTTTCAGTTTTGCAGAAAATGTTTGATTTTCCATCAAAAAATATTCAGAAGGCAGGCAGAAAGTGAAATTCACAAATGATTTTTTTCTGGAAATCCCTTCCAATGAAAGACACATTTTTGACATTTTAGCCCAATTTGAGATTAAATATTTTTCAAAAATGTGAATTTTTGACCTGTGACCTGACCTGATTTTAGGAAGCTCTTAATCAAGATTAAACTATAATTCCTATGCTAAGAATGGTAAAATGCTTTAATAATAAATCTGAGGTTTATAGGCCCGGTAGTTAGCATATGGCCTAAATATTTAGCATGAGTGTTTGACCTCAGGTTATAAGATTTAGCAAGATGTATCTTGTGACAGACAAATCACAAAATAATAGTTTATGCCTGAAATAACAGAATTTTGGGGGCTTTTTGGTATTGTAATCATGGAGCAAAACTTTATTAATGTATCAAAACCATTGAGAAATATGTTGATGCAAATAACTGATGGCAACAGTCAGAACCCTAATTATGGTAGCCTGAAATAACAAACAAGGACAAAGAGCAAAGACCAAATCAAACATAGTCTCAGATATGGGTGTGGGGCACAGTTGCCCACTTTCACACGGTAAATAAGCATTCTGACTTTCAAAATAAGCCAAAAATCAAGCTAATCTCATTTCAAAACAAGGCCAAAACAAGCCAATCCCTAAGAACCCGAACACTCTATGTGACTAGATCCCCCCGGCGTGCAATCTGGGACTGTGGTGGGCCCGCTGTGCACCCCTGACTCTTTCTTCCCCTTGCTCCTGCTTGCCCCCTCCCCTGTCCCCATGCCCCTGCTTGCTGGGAGCCAATAAAAAAAAGAAGCAAGAAGCAACAACAACCAACAAGCTACAAGCCAAACAAGCAACAAGCTACAGGCCAAAAACTAGCCAACAAGCAACTCACAAGCCAATTAAGCCAAAAACAAGTCCAATTTCTGCCTTTTTTTCTGTGGGTTTGGCATGTCTGGGGTGGGGATGAGCGAGCATAAGGACAGTAGGGTTATAAAAGTTTGCGAGACCAACACCTAGTTGGTTGGAGGTGATGGGATTGTGAAAACTGAATTGTTACATCCACTTCTGGTGCCTCTTCCACTTACTGCTTTTCTGTCTTCACCTTAATGGTTTCCATAGAATTGTGAGTATGTATGATTCAGAATGGGAGTGTGGTCTCTGTGCTGTTTGTTGCTTTGCTATATTTAGTCCTATATCTATATTTCTGTTTATTTTTCTGTCACGGCAATAATGCTTGTTTGTGTGGACCTGAATAAAGTCTTCATTTCTCTATTTGTGTGATTCATCAATCTAAATTTCTATTGTAATTCTTACCTAGCTGTGAGAGTAAAGAACCTGTTGTTAGTGATTTGTGCAATTTGTGTGGTAAATTAATCAAAGGCTACAGAACTTTTTCTTGGGAAGGTATTTCCATTTTCTGGCCAACTCCATATGCAGTTAGCACAAAGAGGCAGAATTTAAAGTGGTGGTAGCAATGTTAATTCTGAAATTTATTTTGAGTGCCTGACTTTACAACATTAATTACCTTCTTCAAACATAGTTGTGTTTGTTTGCTGTGGTATATCACATTCATCTAAGACCAGACTCTGCCACTCTTACTCATGCTAAGTATTACTTGCTCAATAAGTAATCCCACTGAAAAAATTAGGACACTTCTCAGAGTAAAATACAAATGTGAGCAAGGGTGGGGAAATCCTGACCCATCGATATTTGTATTTTATATAGACTCCACATAAACAATGGAATTGAGGGTTATACTCTGACCCATATTTCAATTGCCATAATGTCTTAATAAAACACAAAATTATAGGGCCAGATTCTGATGCCCTGCCTTACACTAAGTAGTAACTTACTCCTTGAAAAGTCCTATTAAATTAGTGGAACGACTGAACGATTAAGGTACTACTCATTGTGAGTAAGGGAATCAGAATCTGGCCAATAGAAATAAACCTACTGTTTACTAATTAGTTGTATTCCTTTTACAAATATATGTCAGGTAAAATAATACCCATTCTTCATTTTAAAGTCGTTCACCATATAGATTTCAATAAACCAATCTTCTCAGTATTTTTGCTGAGGCCAGGAATGTGTCTTTCAAAAAAGAGAATAAGAGCTAACATCAGCAAATCACTTTGGCACAACAGCATATGTTGATCAATAGAGCTCCGAATGTAATTACATCTGTTCTTTTATCCTGAATTATTTCTTTCTAGACTCTTACCTATTGTATTGCAGTTGAAATTTAAAATCAAACACATAAATCAAATTACTTGTATTCTCTGCTGACAGTTTATTGCTATTATTCCTAATCAACTGTGTCAACTAATTATTAGATTTCTCTTCAATACCCTTAAATCATATTATCCAAATGCTTGTTCAGCCTTTTTCCCCCCCCTTAGTCTGCTTTGGAATGTGAACAAAAACTGGTAACCAATTACAATCCCTTTACACCCTGAGATCATGCTTGATGGATTATAAACCATTTCAGGATTCCTCAGAATCCCAGTCTACTCATCTTGTCAATTTTGTCTAACACTTTGTCTAACAATGAAAACCACACAATTTGGACCTGTCATTCTTTGTGTAGGAACAAATGGAGGAAGCACATACCCTACATATTACATTTTTTTTACCATGAAAGAATCAGGTTTTTACAGGACATGCACTATCAAATGGATAGAAGAGGATTAGAAAACATGTCTGATAGTGATTGACTCAAGGAGTTCAGTCTATTTTGCTTAACAAAGAGAAGGTTAAGGGGTGACTTGATTACAGTCTGTAAATACCTACATGGAGAACAAACATTTAGTAATGGGCACTTCAATCTAACGGAGAAAGCATGATCCAATGACTGGAGTTGAAGCTAGACAAATTCAGACTGGAAATAAGGCATACATTTGTAACAGTGAGTAATTAAGCATTGGAACGGGTTGTGATGGATTCTATATCACTGACCATTTTAAAATAAAGATTGGGTGGTTTTTGCTAAAAGATCTGCTCTAGGTATTATTCTGGGGAAGTTCTATGACCTGTGTTATACGGGAGGTCAGACTGGATGATCACTGTGGTCCCTTCTGAATTAGAATCTATGAATCTATGGGAAGAAGCATGGGTAAATACTGTACTTCTCTGCAGAGTTAGAGTCCTTAATTTGTCATTATTCCTTCCAACAAAGGGGCATGTGCACTCACTCACCTGTACCCACTTGCACACACACATACAAACCCCAGAGATCATGGTATATTGACAGTAAAAGATAATTTTGTCTAGGTCTAGAGAAAGATCCTTTCATGTTTTGAAAAATATGATAAAATATGGTTTCTGTCATGGCTCTGAACAAAGATTCAGATGTTTACACTTTCAGTTAAACTGTGTACACTTTTTGAGATGCACCCTCATTGTCATCATAGGAACCGTGTGAGAAATGGTTTTATCATTCTGGGAAAATGTATGAGATTTAAAAAAAAAAATTCCATCCCAAATTGAAACAAAAAGCTGAAAACTCAAACAATTTTGTGGAACTGAAATTCTGCATGTTTTGTTTTGCAAACACAAAACCATGGTGTTTCTGAAATGAAATATTCTCCCTGGGATCTGTTTCTGCCCACCTGGTGGGCTGCCGTGGAGCTGGTGACTCTGGAAGCCCTGGCAGCTGCTGACTGAAATGGATATTTCAGTTTCACAGCTGCTCGCCATTGAATAGCAGTGATATATCTAGATAGAGAGCTGCTGAGGAGCTGGGCAGGTGAGCTAGCAGGAAACCAGGCAGGGTTCCGCTGGAATTTCACCAAAATCAAACTACAAAATGGTTAGATTTTGATGAATCATTACATATTGGACAAAAAATGTTTCATAGGATTTTTTTCTGACTTGCTCTAATCAACAGGTAGTTGTCTTAGTTTAGACCAGGCTAATGAAAGCACTACTGTGTGACAGTAATGACAGGTTTCAGAGTAACAGCCGTGAAAACAGCAAAAAGAAAAGGAGGACTTGTGGCACCTTAGAGACTAACAAATGTATTTGAGCATAAGCTTTCATGAGCTAGAGCTCACTTCATCGGATGCATTCAGTGGAAAATACAGTGGGGAGATTTATATACATAGAGAACATGAAACAATGGGTGTTACCATACACACTGTAAGGAGAGTAATCAGGTAAGGTGAGCTATTACCAGCAGGAGAGCGGGTGTGGGGGGACGGGACCTTTTGTAGTGATAATCGAGGTGGGCCATTTCCAGCAGTTGACAAGAACTTCTGAAGAACAGCGGGGGGTGGAGAATAAACATGGGGAAATAGTTTTACTTTGTGTAATGACCCATCCATTCCCAGTTTTTATTCAAGCCTAAGTTAATCATGTGCCAGCAATGCCCCTCTGCCATGTACATTGGCCAAACTGGACAGTCTCTAAGTAAAAGAATAAATGGACACAAATCAGATGTCAAGAATTATAACATTCGAAAACCAGTCAGAGAACACTTCAATCTCTTAGGTCACTCGATTACAGACCTAAAAGTGGCAATTCTTCAACAAAAAAACTTCAAAAACAGACTCCAATGAGACACTGCTGAATTGGAATTAATTTGCAAACTGGATACAATTAACTTAAGCTTGAATAAAGACTGGGAGTGGATGGGTCATTACACAAAGTAAAACTATTTCCCCATGTTTATTCCTCGCCTCCCCCTGTTCCTCAGACGTTCTTGTCAACTGCTGGAAATGTCCCACCTTGATTATCACTACAAAAGGTTCCCCCGCCCCCCCGCTCTCCTGCTGGTAATAGCTCACCTTACCTGATCACTCTCCTTACAGTGTGTATGGTAACACCCATTGCTTTATGTTCTCTGTGTATATAAATCGCCCCACTGTATTTTCCACTGAATGCATCCAATGAAGTGAGCTGTAGCTCACGAAAGCTTATGCTCAAATACATTTGTTAGTCTCTAAGGTGCCACAAGTACTCCTTTTCTTTTTGTATGACAATAAGTTACTCGTGACCAATAGCAAACAAAACTCAAACTCGGGAGCACATAGCTAAATTCCTAATTTGCATAGGGAGGATTACACTTAAGCCCATTGCCTGCTCACATCTTGTCCCTTTTATCCTTGTGCTGTTGAGAGTTGGGAACAAGCATTCAAGGGCTTGAGACAGTATGGAGGATTAATCATGTAATCTTGTCAACTGTGTTGAAGTCCCTATACCTTTCCCTCTGTTGTCAGATGTTCGAGTGCATGCGTGTGTTCTCTCTGCATGCTGCACTGGCTCTGGCCAGATAATCTGTATAGCAGGTTCCAGTCGAACTGCCCAATAAGACCACAAGACTTGGTTTAGTAGCAAAGGTGCCCGGCCAAGATTTTTGTCAACGAAGGACAGGAACAGCACCTGGCAGACTCTACGAGGATACTAAGACATGTATGCTCGTGACAATGGATGCAGCTCAGGCAGTGGCGGGACTTTCCACTACTCCCTAGGCCGGCCAAAGACACTCCTTCTGAGATACATCTTTATACACCAATACAAACAAATTACATATTGCCCCTGATGTATCTGGGTGCCACCCTCTGACGTATTTGGGTGCCACCCATTACCTTGTACATGTTGGTTTGATCAAAACATCTCTATCCATTATGCTGTCATCCTGACCTTATCCTTAAGATGGGTCAGCATGTTCCTGTTATCTTTGAGGGATGTGTTTGGTATCAAAGTGTTCTGGTAACACCTTTCTGGAATGTGTTTGCATATATATTCTTGTGCCTAGCACTACTTAGGAATGTATGTTTCTGCAAGGTGAGCCCTGTTCTTGCCAGATTCTGTGAGCAGGGCCTGCCTCTTCCTCACAACTTAACTTCGCTTTATATCAGCAAAGTTTTAACTACTTTAGCCAGGCCTCAGGCCTCATACCAGGCGTCTAATACAAGGCCTTATGTTTCAGGCCCTTTTCTTACTACAGCCTCCTTGGGTTCCATTCTGCAGTCATTAGAAGAATTCTCACTGAAACCAATGTGGCGTTTTGCCTGAATAATTTATGTAGTATCAGGCCCTATATGAATAAGTAAAGGAACCTGAGCCTGGTTTTCATTTACACTTTGGGTATGTCTACATGGCAAGCGGTAATCCACAGCAATGGGTCTCCAAGTCTGGGTGAACAGCCTGGGGTTCATCTGGCTCAGTAGGCTTCAGAGCCCAAGCCCCAGTCCCAGCTAGAGCCTGATTGTCTACACAGATATTTTTAGCATAGGATCTCTATGGGTACATCTACACTGCAATAAAAAAAACACGGCTAGTCTGTGCCAGTTGACTTGGGCTCTTGGGGGTCAGGCTGCGGGGCTTTTTCATTGCAGCGTAGACATTCTGGCTCGGGTTGGAGGCTGGGCTCTGGGACCCTACAAGGTGGAAGGGTCCCAGAGCTCAATCTGCAACCTGAGCCTGAAAATCTACGCTGCCATGAAATAGCCCTGCAGCACGCACCCTGTGAGCCCCAGTTGGCTGGCACTTGCAGTATAGACATACCCTATGTGCTTTTCTACCCATGAGCCTGAGTTGGTAGACCTAGGCTCTGAGACTTGATGCTGTGGGCTGCTGCTTGTTAAGTAGACATACTCTTGAACATCCCTTTCCACTGACAGAGATGTGTAATGGCATCTTAATATGAATGAAATTCAGGCCCAATGTTTTTAATAAGCTTTGTTACCCAGGTATGTTAGTTACAGATTGGTAAGAGTGACAGTGTGCAATGTATTTTCAGTTCTAAAAAGTATGGTGAAAAAACAAAGGAATAAAAGCACAGCCAGTCAAAAAAAAAGAGAGTGTATGCATGCAGTGGTATGGATGACCCCATTACATCTGTCGAGGGTTGCCAGGCGTCCAGTTTTCGACCAGAACACCTGGTAGAAAGGGACCCAAGTAGCTCTGGTCAGTAACGCGACTGAGACATTAAAGGTCCGGCTGGCAGTGCAGGTTCCCTGCCCGGCTCCGCGCAGCTCTCGGGAAGCGGCCAGCGTGTCTGGCTCCTGCGTGGATGGCTGGCCACGGGGGTGGGGGTGGGGGTGTCAGTGCACTGCCGCTGCCAGTGGGCAACGCTCTGAGTGCCGGCTTTGCCATTCCCATTGACCAGGAATCGCACCCAGCCCGGTGAAAATGAACGAGTGAGCAAGGGTGGGGGAGAGCAAGTGTTGGAGGGAGGGGGGATGGAGTGAGTGGGTGTGAGGCCTTGGAGAAGGAGTGGGGTTGGGGCGGGGCCTTAGGAAAGGGCCGGGCTGAGGGCAGGGCAACAGTGTTTGGTTTTCTGCAATTAGAAAATTGGCAACCCTACATCTGTCAATACTGCTCAACTTAAAATATAAGCTAGTGTAATCCACGTGCTTAATAGGGCGATATGTTTTTAAGAGGTATAAAGAGAAGGAGGAGAGAAGAGTGAGTTGTGTCTGGGTCATTGTTGCTAGTCAGATGTACAGTTAGCATTCCACAACCAGAAATTTCTGGAATTGGGTGTGTAGTTTTGGGCATGCTCAATAGGGTCCCCTGTAGCTGGACTAATAGACTCCATTAAGGGCAAGTAGTGTTCTATAAAAAGACATGTGATCTGCCATGGGTTGGGAAAGGGTTAGTTACAGGTGCAGACTATTGTCCCCTAACCCTGAAGTATTTTGCAGTAGAGTTATTTATTTATATACTTAATACTGATGTGTTGGTTAATTATTTAGCTAACTAGCTAAGTGAGTGATTCCAGTAGAGGAGGAGAAAGAGTTTGTGTGGGTTCCACCTGGAGATTTCTGCAAGAGGAGGGAAGATATTGTTGCAGTGCTGCTGACTCAACTGTAGAAAGTTGATGAACAAAGACTCTAACTGAGACTCAGGTCAACTCAAACTTTTACTTCTCACTTTGTTTTGGTGGGTTTCATTTATTGATGTATAACTGAAGATAATGTATATGAATTACAAAATAGCCTTGGTATGTAGTAATAACTAAGCTATTATTATTGTTTCTTTCTCATTATAAAATTGGTACTTAAGAATGAAGTTAGTTTCTTTTCGGAATGGATTGTTGGGAGGTTGACTGTGCAATCCTTGCTGAAAATCCTCAGTGACTGAATTCTGGGTCTGTATGTGCTTTTCTCCTGGCATTGTGTTAAAGCAGTTAGACAAGTGCACTAAAGTAAATTCTAGCACACCCAAAGTTTACACTAGCAAGAGAAAACTAGCTTTTTCTTCCATTTAATTTTCCTAAAGATGAGACTTTGCAGTGATTGTGCAATTGAAAATTTTTCGCAGTTGCCAAAAATGCTTTCAACCTGCAGCTCTAAGCTCAGAGGAGCTGAAAACACTAAAAGCTAATGTGTGTTTGTTACCTATATGCAATGGAGCGTAAGGACACTTACATCATCAACACAATGGTTCACATTCTTCTACAGTAGATCGGCTGGAGGTGGAAAAAAACCTGTCACCATGGACTAGATTGACCATTTCAGCTCAGCTGAAAACATGTGATGGTATCTAGAAGTCACTAAAGCACCTCTACACCACTTAAGGATTCTTTTAGGTAGAGGGTAAGATCTACTGCTGGCAGAATGGCCCTGTGCTGCTTGCCCAGTGTAGGGACACGATGGGGCATTCATTGCCAGCTCATGCTCAGTCAACTCTGATCCCTAGCCACTTCCATAGCTTGGAAGATGAAAAGGTAGCGCAGAGTGATCTTTACCCTTTTCTCTTTCCCGATGCCTGCATCTCTGCTGCTCTGAATTGGGGACATAACCTTTGATGATTAATATGGCATATTAGACAAACTATGAGCAACAAGCAACAGTATTACATATAGGCAAGTATATTGTTGTACTCATTTCCAGGGATAGTATCTGTATGGAAACCCCATGTCCCCATCTCAGCAGATAAAGATGTGTTATGGAAGCTTCTGTGCCTCTAGAAACTTTGTAGAAATCAGCATTTATATAAAATACTTTTGAAAGGGATATTTCATTTTATAAACAGCACCAACATGTATAATAGAGGCACACTCATCCATTTATTTATTATCATTTACTCATTGTGCACCCAAAAGCCCTGTCACTTGGTGGACTGGCCCTTTAAGGTAGTGGGGTTTAGCTTCCACCTGTGACTAGTTAACTACTTCCCAGCTGATGGGTCATAGGTCAGGGATCAGATGATAGTCTGTAGGACACCTGGTTCTCAGATAAAAAGTCAACAAGCAGCTCACTTTAGAGTGAACTTTGTAGGAAGCAGGTAGGCACCTGTGACTCACCATGGGTGTGAAAAGGGCTTATTTTATCTGTTGAATTTATTGAACTGTTTTGACTTGGAGAAATAAAACTTGGTCCTGATGAAAAGGGACTGACATCCTGTTGCTATTGGGAATGTTATTTGAGGCACTGGCCAGTGACTTGACCTGCTAGCCCCAGTCAGATTCCAGGCCCCAATGTGGAAGGATAAATACATAGGCCTATACAGTTCATGTCTCCAAGTATTACTGTTTATGGCTCCAGTCCTGCAATTGGATCCCTACTAGTGGACTGTAATGCCCTGGCAGAGCCTCCCTGGAATGCACTGCCAGACTCAGGTTAGCCTGATTGAAGTCAGTTTTGGTGGGGGTCCAATGCAAGTGCAAATATCTGCTCATTTTTTTTTCTGATCTTTATTTTTGAGTTTTCTATGGTAATTAAGTAAAAGCTAATTAAATAATGAGTAGCATTTTTCAAAGCTAATAGCTTTCAAGTTTGGTAGATAATGGCAGATGACATAAATGCTCTTTGTCTATTCATCTATTAGGATTTTGTACTGGCACAAATATCTGAGCACCTTGCACAGCAATTCTGGCCCTCTTCACCATTGCATTCCATTAGAATATAATAAATATATTTTTATTTATTAGAATGTAGTAAATATTTCACCAGTCTTTTACCTATGTTTTGAAAGTCTGGCAGTGGCAATTGCATAGATACATTGCTGTTATTACCTTAGAGTTATTAAACAGCTTTATCAAACAGCTTTATCATTCTCATACCAATTTGCCTCTTCCTGAAAAGTCAGGGAATGATACTCTACTACGACAGTATGTTATTGTTACTGAACCACTGCAATGAAACGTGACGGAAGGAAACAAATTGTAGAAGCCACTAAGGAATCTGTATATATGAATAAGCTATCTTTTGTCTAACTTAATTTTTACACTAATTATTTAAACCACCTGGAAGGCAGTTTCTATACATTTTAATGTGGGTGAATATGAAATCATTTATTTCTGTTCGGCCATAGGGTCTTGTTCTGCAGAAAGGAGACTCTGCAGTTGTAGTCCATGGAATATCTGCAAGTTTCTCTGGCTATTCTGTCACCTTGGCAGCTCCCAGGTCCAAGGTGATTCTCTGTTGATAGTAGCTGCGTTATATGGCTGCCTAAGCATGTTGTTTTCTCAGGGAAGGAGTTGCAGACTCTACCCAGACTAATTGCCATGTGTTTGGAAAACATAGGGTCCACACCAAGTTCCATCCCATCCAAGATTCAAAAGTGGCATGATGCTTTAACATGCACTAATAATGAAACAAGCTAACTAGAATGAAAGGTAGCAGAACTCTTCACGTTTTACGGTTGTCCATACAGGGATATATCCTTGATCATACACAATTACTCAGGTGCAGAGAAGAAAGTGGTAATAAATATGGAAAATTTGAGCTACATCCAGTCATATGTTAAAGTCAAAATAGAAGTAACTGACAAAAGGCTGAGCATATATTATAAAGGATGGATGAAAACAATGCCATGCCCAGATATGAGAAAAGCAAGTGACAGCTCAGCATTACACCTTCACAGTGGGAGATGATAAGAATGATGGCAAAGCACAGATTGAGATTAATGGCAAGTGGCTCTGCAGATTTATTCAGATATGCCTGTAGCTGTATAGTAGTAAACCACAGAGGGTTGATTAAACCTAGTTGCTAAATGTTGCTGTTGTCAAAGCTGTAATGCTTAATTACAACTCAGACAAGTCATTAACAATATACACTCTATACGTACATATGTAAAGTTCTGGGTACCCTTAAAATGAGACCCAGAAATTCTTCATAGTAAATAGGCTTGTCCTTAGCCTAGACACTGCTTGGGTGTTGCCTGATCTACTGATTGTGTATTATATATACGGATCAATTAGAAGTCCACATTAGTACTTTGTGGTTTGTGGGTCCTGCCTCGTGATCAGACCTAGAGCTATTACAAAGACCCTGATGTGCACGAGGGAGACACTCACACTTAGGAAAGGCCTTTACTTGGGGTTTTAGAGCTGTTTCGGCAATCTGTCAGGTAGTCAATATGGTTATGCAGAAGCTTTTACTAAATGACTCATGAATATTATAGATACCTGGAAAAGTCCCACAATAGATCAGACACAAGGGCTTTAACTGTTGTGGGAGAGATGCTTGGGTGGGGATGGGAAAGGGGAATTAAAATTGAAGTGGTTGCTAGTGCTCAGAATCTGAGACATTTGTGGCACAGTGTGAAATTTCCTAGGGAAATAATATAATCTAGTTCTAACTCATCAACCTTGTGACAAATATTGTTTCACTTCCGAGGACACTGGCATGAAGAGGGGTGGGACAGCAGCGAGGAATAACAAGAATACATCCTTTGAAGACACTGGCTAAGATGCACACATTTTGGCACACTACTAACAAGATTGTCAGAATTATAAGACTTCTGTGTAAAGGCATGGAAGACACAGTAGTTACACCTGAGATGAATTCAGACCTGAGGACCTAGTAATGAAGTAGATGATTTAGGCCATCTAGCACATTTCATTGCCAGTGCAGGATTTTTTCCTATTGTACATTTACAAGTGGTTTGTTCTATCTAGTTTTGAATGGCCATTCCATTGCTTCCACTGGAAGATTATTCAACAGGCTAATAGAGATCAGTGTCGAATCTTTTCCCTGATATTCTGCCCAAATTTTCCCTTTCTTAGTTTCACACCTGCCAAGTGTTGTGCATACCTATGGTGCTACATAATATTCAGTGGCAACTGAACTGAAGGGCAGTTCAATTGGATTGAGTGCAATATTAAGGAAAATGGATGGTTTGACTTGTTCCCTGGGTAGCATGAAAATGATGTTTCTCACAAACATGAATGGCAGCATCTTCTCTGGTTATAGAAACTGGTTTCTTAACATACTCAGGAAATCTCTCTAACAAGTAATTGGGAGGGATTTAGTCAGCCAAATGTACACCCTCAATAGAAGTAGACAAATGAATATCACTATTTTACAGGTTTAAAAGATGAGAAGTTACTAGGGTTGTGAATTAAAGGTTTTGGGTCAGCTTCTGAACTCATTTACACCTGTGCAAACACACAGACTTTGGTAAAGTTGCACACATGTCCAGTCACTGACAGCAGGGATTTGGTACTTTCATGCTGATTTCTGGTGCCTTTCTCCACTTCACTCAGTGAATCATCAGCCCTCCTCCTTAATGGGAGTTTGCGAGTGAAGACTCAGTGCTGGTCCCATTTAGGCCAGTGGGAGTTTTAGTGACTTCAATCCTACAATAGGAGAAGGACTGGTCATTTTTGCCATGGGATGGACATTCTGATTTTTGACCAGCTCCAGATTTCAGACATGATAAGGAATGAAGACTCTGTGGAAAAATCAAAATGGATTTAATACTGGAAAAGATGGTGGTGATAGGGAACAGGGGACGAAAGAACAGGCCAACTAAATTTTTAATAAATAAATGAATAGTTTTGTTGCCAAGAATGGGGAGCAGAAGGTTAACAATGGGATTCTTTTTAATATTTCAGAACACTGTTTAGGGAAACAGGGCCTAGTAATATATAATTGTTTCATTATTTTAAAATATTATGAAGAGGAGCCTAGGGGAACATTTTTTTTTAAATGAACAATTTTGTTGAAGCATTTGGGAAGACTGCAGTAGGTTTTTTATTGATGCAAAAGGGAACCTGAGGGAAAGAAAAGCATTTTGTTAATATTTAAAAATTGTTGTTTAGGGAAATATGGAGAAGCTTTTGTATGTTTGATAAAATACTGCATAAATGCTTATAAAAAGGAAGAGAACAAAAATGGATATTTAAAAAAAATGAATGTAGACTATGCTGTTTTTAAATTTTGTCCAAAAGCATCCTTCAGAATAATAGTTAAATTAATAGCTGTAATAAAAACAGTGCACTTTATAAATATTAGGTAATCTTCAGACACCTCTGTTAGGAAGGTATAGTATATAGGCTTGGAAGAATTTGATTTTTATTTTTGATCATTTTGACAGATATTGATTTTTAATCACTTTATTTATTTCAATATACATTTTCATAGTTGCAAGAAATTATGGGTAAGGTCAGATAATGGATGAAGTCAGACAATTTTTTTATTGACAGACATCAAGATTGAAAAAGTTAACGCTTTATAACCATTAAAACACAAATTGTCAACATCATATGTCAAAATATACAAAATATTCTTGAATTAGACTCCGTTCTCAAGCGGCATTTCTTTGTCTATCCATAAATTTTTATTATTATTCTTCATGGAAATATTTTTTCATTAGTTTGTGTGTGTGTGTGAACTGTGAAATTGATGTTTGCTGACATTTAATCATAAAAATGTAATCCTTTCAAGCCTAATTATCTCACCCCCATTTGACACATTAGATGCAATGAGGTAAAAAGATTAAGGGAAAGAATTTTAAAATCCCATGAGGTACCTAACTCCCAATGGGAATTATTTAAAATTAGAACAAAACCCAAAATCTTCAAAAATTTTCTGTGAAGAAAAACTTGATCAAAACATTTTGAATTTTACTTTTTTTTAAAAAAAACCCATTATACTACAAAATAATTTCAAAACAAAGTAATTTCAAAATGAAAAATGGAAATGCTTTGTTCCAAATATGTCAAAAATTGCCAGGTATTCACCAGCATTTTTTGAAGAACTGTGGCATACACAGCATTGCTTATGGGAAGTCTCACCAAATAATGACAATAAGATTATTTCCAATAAACTAAGGCCTACATTTTCTAGAGTTCTTCTGTTTTGGGTGCCCAAAATACCTGTGGATTTATTTTTCAGAGACTGGGCAGCTGCAGATCCAATTGACTTGAACTGGAGGTCGAGATGATCAGTTCCTGTGCAGATCAGGCCTTGCAGGGTTGTTGTCTAGATATGCTGGAAAAAGTTCAGAAGACACTGGATGTAGTTTAATTAGGCTGCAACTTTATTCCTAAATGTCAAGGAGTACCCAGCAGATCAATTTGTATAGTGCAGGTAATTCCAGAACCATTTACATATACCCAGAGGCCCACCCCCTTTACCTATTCTAGTTCCCAGGCAGCTCACCACCCCACCCCCAAATGCAGGTTAAGGGGGGCTATAAAGAATTGGTGTGCTGGTTCCCTGCTGTACCAGTCATAGAAGCCCCAAACTCCCATGTTTCCGTTCCTTTAAAGAATACCTCCTTTAATCCTTTGCCAATCCTTTTATCTGATATCCATATCCCTTCACTACGGAGTACCTGCACTGGACATCCACCACTCACTTACAAAATGAGTTGTGACATCCTAGCTTAACCCCTATTTCATGTCCACTCCAACTAAGCCCTCAACCTGCTGTGGGGAAGGCAACCACATGCTCCCATTCCCACGTGGCAGTGGGGGAAAAATATCCTTCCCACCCACTGAGAAAGGAGTGACTAGCGTAATGGCTTCCTCTCTCTTCCAGTCACCTAGGGCAGGGAATGGGTCAGCATCCGCATGCTGACCTGGTTTGAAGCTGGTGCAGAAAGTCACTCTTGAGCTATCTAGCACCTAAAGGTGCCACACACCTTTTTCTACAAGTCAGACAGTGGCCCCCACTACTTAATGTTAGTGAGGTCATTCTTAGGTGTACTGCAACCACTTTATGCTGGTTCTGCAAAGCAACCTCAGGACCTCTCCTAAGGAAGCCTCCTTCTTTGGGGATTCTATAACCATGTCACTGTTTCTTGGCATAAAGAAGAGTGTGGCTCTGTTTATTCTACAGTGGTGCAACAGTCCATTAGGAGCTGTTGAAGCGAGGAATCAAGACAGCACCACTATAAGGTTTAGTGTATCTCTACATGTTTTAAATTAGGCCACCCAAAAATTGAGAAACTCAGAATTAGAAAAAGTTGTATTTAAATTAACTGCCAGTTGATCATCAATTAATGAAGAGTGAATTAAAATTGGATAAGCAGTTTGAGTGTTTCAAATTAATTAAAACTCCTGGTGATTAGTAAAGTAGCTAGTCTTTGTTGCCCAGTTGGATATACACTCGGGTTCACTTAGCTACTTGGTTAATTTAATCCAAATATATTCTTATGCCATGTCACTGATTCAGCATTTATGTACGCTTGATTACTTTTTTTTAGAAGATCCTAAACAGAATACAAGTAAATAGAATTTTGAAAGTTACATTATGAAATTAAATTTGCATTTTAATTTAAAAAATAAACAGCACTGTAGTTATGACTCTCCCTCACCATAAAGAATCTCATAAGCAAAGACTTTGATCTATGAGTAGACTAGATATCAAGCTGTGGCCAAATTACAGTAAAACTTCATCTCTGCATGAAACTCTGAACTTTGCTGTTTAAAAAACCTATGCTGTGAGTTTAATTTTTGATGGCCTCGCAGTTATGCTGACGACTGAAAACAAACCTGCAAGTGTTTCACAAAAACATGAACAACTATTTAGTAAAAAACTTTTCATTTAAAAAATTCCTGTTTTTCATCTAAGGTTTACTTCTTCACTAGAATAATATGAACAAAATGTCTCTTATTCAGTTTGCAAATGTTGTTATAGCCATGTTGGGCCCAGGATATAAGAGAGACAAAGTGGGTGAGATAGTATATCTTTTATTGGACCAACACCTGTTATTGAATGAGACAAGCTTTTGAGCTGTGTGGCTTGAAAGTTTGCTCTCATTCAACACAGAAGTTGGTTCATTAAAAGATACTACCTCACCCACTTTGTCTCTCTAATATCCTGGGCCCAACATGGCTATAAAAGATACTGATTCACCCATCTTGTCTCTCTCTATACTTCAGTGAAATTTACTTTGTCTTGTTCTTGATGTTCCATCTCTTTATATGATGTCCTTTCCTTCTTCAGTTTCTTTACTGAATTATCAGCTTGCTTGCTCCAGAGATCTTCTATCTATGTCTTTTCCTCTGTGGAAAAGAAGGTGAGGCAGTTAACTGTGTTGTGAGTTTCCTTCAGTAGGATTACTCCTGAAAAAACACAGTGATGCTCTACAGTAACGGTCCAAAACAATGCAGCCAAGATTTTCAGAACTAAAGAATGATTGCGGGGTAGGGGAGGAGGTTCTCAGTTTTTAAATGTTCACCTTGACATATGAAAGGACCCAACTTTCAGAAAATGCTGAGCACTTATCCTCCGAAAATCATTCCCCATTAATAGGGTCTCAAGTTAGGAATTCAAAATCAAGGCCTCCACAATTGCTAAGCACTGTTGAAAATCTTAGCCAACAGTAACAGTGTTGTGAATTGTAGTGTTGTGATCATTACTGAAGAATTGGGATTTTTTGTTGTTTTTCATTATTTTTGTCTTGTTTTTAAATATCAGAATGAGTTGTTGGTTTTCAACCAACAGAGCGGAACATGCTATTGACATTAACTCATTACTAACATATATTATTGTGTTTTGTCAAATTCATCACAATTTGACTGTTCGCAGAAGCTTTTCTCTTCCTTTTTCATTAATTCTGTATAACTTTACAGTTATCTTTGTATGTTTTCTCAAATTCCCTTAAGTTGTATGATGAGCTATTATAGGTCTGGGAAATACACTGTAGATATTAAGTCTCTGTTTTAAGGTTATTGCTCTTTGGGTTTCAGTGCATTTCCTGATGTCTTCTAGTTTTCATTTCAGACAAGTTGTTTCAGTGAGGTTTTTTGAAATCTAAGGTTTGAATACTTCTTATGTGGGAAAATATAGCAAGAAAATACATACTTATTATTATTATAAAGCAAGAGGGGATAATTGTCTAACAGGTGACATTTTTTTAAACAAAAATGTTGATTCAGCATTTTAAAATATTTTGTATAATTTAAAAATATTACATAATGTAATCAGTGAAGAAACAAGACACCTGAATAGTCATATCAGGAGGGAATCTTTTAAATTTTTGTAATGGAAAAAAATCCTAAAACATCTTGGGTGGCAAAATAAGAATGTGATAATCTCAGATGTACAATTCTCAAATTGTTGTGTGTGTAATATAAAGTCTTATTTATGATTATATAGTAATATTATATATATATTGTGTGTGTATATATAGAACACTCTATATTTATATACATAAATCCTATGGCCTGTGTTATACAGGAGCTCAGACTAGATTACCACAACAGTTTCTTCTGGCTTTATAATCTATGAATCTATATTAATTTTAAAGGCAAAAGAAACTCAATTGACAGTCATCATAGTAAAAGTAAATATTGCTTCTGATCTTTGCATAGCCTTCGCTTTGCTGGGAAGAAGACTGAAGCAGAAAAACCTCAGGCAACAAAACTCAGCCTTGAGCAAAAATAATTTCTCTGACTTCAGTGGCCCTTGAGGAATGTAAGAATTTTCCTGTTAATAAATGTTTCCTTTCCTCCCCCGTGCATGAATCACATTACATGTTCCCGAACACAAAGGGCTGGAGACTGTCTCAGACTTCACTCAGCTGTGTGGAGGAGTAAGCGGGGAGTAAGGCCATCCTGTACTCCTCAATCAGATTGTGGCTATAGCTGCAGAGTGATTGGGAGAGCAAAGTACTCCCAGATGCAAGCAGGAGGGCTGATGAGGGGCTAGAAGGTGGCATAGTGTGGAAGGAACTGTTCACAAAGGGGGCGAAGAGAGAGACTTTGTCTGCCTTCAGAGCAGGGGGTAAATCGAGTTGCAAATAGAACAGGTTGAAAATTTTCAAAATTAGAAAGTTTTTGGCCCAAAACAGACGATATCGTCCTGTTTTGACTAGTTCTAATCATCATCAGTTCTTTGGTATGATTGGGTGCAGAGCACCTGCAAGCCACCCCTTATATAAGGGAAACTGTAAAGTTCCAATCAAGCCAAGGGATGTTAATGCAACAGTCTGTGCCAGAGACAAAGAAATGTATTATGATTTATCATCCCTTTACTCAGTGCACTAAAAAAACCCTTTGGTATCCAAAGGTGAGAGTGAAAATCTTTCAGAGAGTTTAACAATAAAGTAAGAGTATTGACAAATTCATCCACTGCAGATATTATGGATGTCTGAGGGCTTGTGAAACATTCCTAGCTTTCATGAATTTTATATGTTAAAGATTTTCTTATGTCTCCAGTAACCATTTTGATGTATGGCTCTCCTAATTCCAAGATTATTATTTTTTTCCTATTTCAAATTAAATTCTGTCAGTCATCTGTTTTGTTTTGGGTCTCAGACCAGACCCATCATTATGGTGTCTGAGCATCTTAAAAACTTTTGCAAGTGTTATGAATAGCAATACCCAGTCTAGACTCAGAAGAATGAAATCTTGTCTCAAGATCTCAAATGGTTGATAGTGTACTGAAACTATAGACCTAGCACTTGTTCTGTTGATGCGGAAATCTTATCTGGTAACCAAACAGCTTCTAGATATCGATTCAGAAAAATACTTACGCACATGCTTAGCTTAAAGTCAATGGGGCTTAAGTGTTGTACTAAACAGGGATGAATCTACGCATGTGTTGTTGAATTGGCCTTTACATGTTAACAACAAGCAGGGATGAGAGCAGGCACTGTAGGGCAATGTATGATCAGCTTGTACATTTTCTAGCTGCTGTGGCAGTTTCTGTCACAAATTGATGGAAGAAGTGTACATTTGCCTTTGCTTTGAAGGCATCCTGACTGATTCAGCAGGGCACTTAAGCATGTAAGACAATAAGAAAATAATTGAGTTAGATGTTCAAAATCAAACAAAGTAGTAAAATAAAGTCCCAAAATGGACTGTTCAGATACTATGGTCTTATTTTTATTTATATATACACACACACACACACACACACACAACTTGTTCGTGAACAAATAGAGATGTACACGTCCAGATCTGATAGTTACTTTGGAAGCTAATGTATTTTAAAAACAGAAAATTTTAAAAAATGAATACAGAAGAAAGAAAAAGTTCAGAAGTAAGTGGCCTAGCAGATCCAGTATCAGAACTTAGACAGTAGAGCAGGGGTTTATCTCCTACATTCTCTGAATAGGGTCGACAATTTTCTAATCACAGTCTTCCCCACCCTCACTCACTTTCACCGGCTTGGGGCAGGGGGTTAGAGGGGTGAGGGTGAGGGCTCCGGCTGGGGGTGGGGCTGGGAATGAGAGGTTGGGGTCTGGGAGGGAGCTCCAGACTGGGCCAGGAGGTTGGGGTGCGGGGGGAGTGAGGGCTCCAGCTGGGAAGGGGGCCAGGGATGAGGAGTTTGGGGTCCGGGAGGGGGATCCAGGATGGGCCAGGGGGTTGAGTTGTGGGGTCCTGGCCCCGCTTACCGCATCTCTGAGGAAGTGGCCACCAGGTCCCCGCAGCCTCTAGTCACCTGGGTGGCCAGGCAGCTCTGCGTGGTGAACCAGCACCTGCACTGACCCTCTGGAGGCCCCACTCCCTGCAGTTTGCTTTATGGCCCATTAAGGACCATCAGCTATACAACTGACCCACTGAAAGAAGGCAGATACACCTTATGACTCAGCAAGGCATTCAGAGACATGCCTATGGAGAGAACTCTAAGGCTTCCAATGTGCTGGGCAGCTTGTGTTTGAAACAAAGGAAGCACAGGCTGCATGGCAAGAGACTATAAAAGGCAGCTGCATCTTCTCCATTTTGTCTTCAATCCTGCTTCTTACTTCTGGAAGAACTTTGCTACAAACTGAAGCTCTGAACAATGGACTGAATGACCCATCCAAGCTATGGATGAACTGCAGAGACTTGACTTAAGCCAGCAGTTTATCCCATCACTGCTACAAGCCTGAGCCAAGAACTTTGCCATTAGTGTCTGTAATTGATTCCTTTAACCAATTTTAACTCACCTTTTTTTTTATAAATTAACCTTTAGATTTTAGTTAATAATAATTGGCTGTAGCATGTATTTGGGTAAGATCAGAACATTCGTTAACCTGGAGCTAATGTGTCCGATCCTTTGGAACCTTGTAACCTTCAGAGGAAGGTGCACTAATCCACCTAATCTCTAGTAGAGATTGGTTAAAACCCTGAAGCATGTAGTTTAATATCCTTTTCAACATTTATTAGCATTAACTTATATCACTCTGGATATTCTTGTAATGTATAAAGTGTCCAATCCCTTTCTGAATCTAATTTCTTGGCCTCAGTGAAATTTTGTAGCAGTGAGTTCCACAGTGTAATTCTACAGGGAGGAAAAGTATTTCGTTTTATTGGTTTTCAATTTACTGCCTTTTAATTTCATTGAATTGTTTTTGTGTTTGAGATAGGAAAAACAGAAGCTTTTATTAATCTACCGTCTTTGCACCTTTCATTATTTTATTATATCCATCATTTCATAGAATCATAGAATATCATGGTTGGAAGGGACCTCAGGAGGTCATCTAGTCCAACCCCCTGCTCAAAGCAGGACCAATCCCCAATTTTTGCCCCAGATCCCAAACAGCCCCCTCAAGGATTGAACTCACAACCCTGGGTTTAGCAGGCCAATGCTCAAACCACTGAGCTTGCACTTAATATTCTTCATTCGAGAGGCCTAATTCTGAAAGTCACTGAAGCCTTGAAAAACGTCTATTAGTATCCCCATTAATTAAGAATGAGGTGCAGAGAGGAAAGATCAGAGTCTTTCTACCTCAGATGTGAACTGGTAAGGGTCTAATTGGCTGTTAGTATTTCTGAATATCTGCATTGAACTTGGCAATGTAATTTGTGCCTCTTTATTAGATTCCTGCTGCAGCATTAATCACTATCCAGGTCCTGTTTTCATTTTCAACATTGTTTGTGCTTTTGAGTACAGTGTGCTGATATTGGCAAGACCCTGGAGGATGCAAACAGACCCTGCTGATTGGTCCCATCCTTGGAGATGCTGATAGTCCTCAGCAGACAGGACTAGCACTACTGTAAAAATTTATTTAGGGCAAGATTATGTTACCTTTGCTCAGGTTGCATATTAACTTAAATGGGACCACTCACAGAGTGAAGTATTTCACATGTGTAAGGGTATAAGTATCCTCTCACTGTCATTTTGATATTTTTTCATCTCTTCTAGAAGAGAAGCTGGGGTGTAAATAGGAATTTAGAGCAGAAATATCTGAGTTTTTCAAAGAAGCCTAATTTAGGTGTCAGACTGCCATTGATACTGGGATGAATTAGAACACTGAACACCCCTGGGCTCTTTGCAGATCCCAGCCTTTAGCTTTTATTTACATTTTAAAACAGCACAATTTTCCCCAGTGTATTCAAATTCTGAGATTTTTTTCTTAATTAAATCTCAATGGATTTTTAAAACAAACTGTTAGATTTTAAAAAATAAAGGCAGTAATCCAAGGCTCTAGGTGCCCTAATATATACTTAATTATACAAGTAAATTAAATCTCAAAAGTATTAAAATAATCAATTCCTCTGGAACTCTTTCAGAGTTTTTTTGAGAAGATTTCTCCTTTTATGGTCATAAGCCCATTAGTTATCTGGGCAGGACCGCCTGATATCTTGATTCAAGCCATCTCTTACGAGCGTCAGTCCTCTGAGTTACGCTTCGCTGGCTGCTCATCTGTCTCTCTGACTCCTTTCTGACAACTGGAACGTGGATATGCTCACCATTTCTCAGGAACAGCTTGACCAGATCACACAGGGTTTCACATGACAACTGTGTTGCTACTCCTCACTTTAAACCATGATTCAACATGACATTGCTGGCCCAGTCCTTGTACCTTTCTGAAGACTTCAGTGCAAGTTAAGAATTCACCATACTAGCATTCAACACTGCTTTCTAAATCCCAGGCCCCAACAAGGCTAGGTTATGCCTTGTCCCCAGGCTAAATTCCTGGATGTTTCTTCTCACCTGCTGGTCCATAGTACTATCTAATTCCTTTCCTCTTCCTGCTCAAAAGCATAGCCCCCTGGTTATCCCATTTGAAAGCATGCTGACTGGCTGAGAGGAAAATTGTTGTATTCTGGTTGGCTGTTTCAGGAAGTGACCAGGCAGTCTGTCTGTCCTGAAGTTATCATCCATGCCAACCAGCTCCTTTGTGGCTCAGGATACTGCAAAAACTTTAGGCTGGATGATCTCTTATATCAGAGTGTCCTCACTGTATCAGGTATGATTTGGAAAAGGAGCCTGGAACTATGAGCTTCTCTCCCACTTGAAAAGCTAAATTTTAGACAGCTTATTACTATGAATTAAATTTCCTCAGCTCTCGTCTAGGAACATGCATGTACCCCAGCAATAGTACACATAGTAGCTATTTCACGGACCTAAAATACTCGGAAATAAAAACTCCATTAGCGATAAACTACATGCAGAAAACAGGATTTAGTAAATCTGCTGTAAGCAAAGAGCTTCCCAAAGAACTGAACTCAATCTTTCTTTACCAATAAGCTTCAAAAATATATACCCACAAAAGGGCGGATTGACAGCTCACTTAGGTGATATTTTATCACAGGAGTTTAAAACCTTTTAAAGAACTCCATTTTCAGAATATGATAGAATGCTCAATACATTACCACAATGGAAAGGCTGCAGTTAAAAATCACAAAGGGTTAGGAAATGTGAAAGTAAAGGTTATAACAGGAATAGAATTTTGTTGTATATCCAGTGAAGCTTGAGTGGTGCATTTCCTCTTAAAGAGGGTTGTTTTTCACCCAATAGGTATCCTCTGGGGAAAGATGTCTTTTACAAATAGAGTTTACAAATACTTTACTGTCAACAAGTATGCTGCTTATGTGTTTTCTCTGAGCTTGTATGTTTAAACAAGAACTAAGGCTCTAGTTTAAATTTTATGTGGAGACTATATTCAGCATCCCTTGAAGTCCTGTGTACTTTCCTGGATCAGGACACTGCGATTTTGAGGCAAATCTTGTAAATTAGCCTGGGCCAAAGTTATAATAATATGAAAATATCTTGGATTTAAAGACCGTGAATATGGAATGGTCAACTTCCAAACTATCCCACACATTACAGGACTTAATTAGCTCACTAATGTTAAATTAAAACATATTAAGTTACACTACACTACATTTCTTTTCCTAGTGGAATGTGGGTGTTTCTGAACCAGAAATGTGGGGGAAAACCCTAAGAACAAACCCACCGTAAGGCCCCCTTCCTGCAGTCTTTATTCATGTGAGTAGTCTGAGTGAGGTTAGTAAGGACTTTGGGATAGGTCCTTCTAGTTTTGCTTTTCCTGTGAACGTTGACACAAGAGGACTGGGGGGGAAGATTGGGAAGGGCAAAATGAATTGGAGATCAAATCCCTACAGCCCAAATTCAAAATCCTATCTAGATTTCAAAGTGGATAATGGGAAATGGCAGAACCGGTACATCTGTGAATCTTTTAATACACTATTTCAATGCTTCCAACAAACCTGGATATTTTGAGAAGCACAGAAGCAGGAAGTTAAGATTGCTCATTCAATATACAGTGCTTTATGGTAAAAAAAATTACTGAAGAAAGCTGCAGTGTGCCAATGAACAAAGAAACTGCACTGAATTGAAACATGAATGTGCAAAACCCATTCATTTCCTTTCTTCTGTTGTAGCATTTATATATTATTTTTATGTCTCAACTGAGAAAAGTGTAGATATTAATGCAGTCTTTTATGTCACATAGGGGTGCTCTTGGATATATCTTGTGCTACAAACTTCCAATACCCTATTTTATATAAATCCTTAGCTGGCAAGACAACAACTGGATGACCTACTGATCTTGTATCATGTGACATGCTGTCAAAATGCAGCTCGTGATCATAAAGACATAAAGACAGGAAACACTCCTGGGATTTCCATGAAGACAAGTAGCAATAAAGTATGAGCTGCCCACAGATACATGACTTTGATCCCTTCGATGTTCAGCTCCTGGTCATTATATCACCTCTGAAATATAGATTCTTTTTTCTTTAGTCTACAACACTTAGTAATTAATCACTGAAAATCAAAACTTATTTCAAGAGATTTAAAAATTATTGTCCCCTTTGTAAATGGCAAAAGGCCAATCCCATATGGACACATTCAAAAGTAAATGTTTAGGAGATAATAATTGCATACTGGTTAAATAAGCCCCCCAGCTGAGGTGTTTGTTTAGCTCACAGAATATGGTCATAACAAAATTTATGAAACTGCCTACGTATCACATTACTGAAAATGTCTAATGATTAAGGGCTAGCTTGTGACTTTAGGCACAGTCTTTAGCAAAGTGAGGTGTGTAAAAATGCACCACCCAGGCATAGCACTGGGAAGTGCTGTGCCTCAGAGACATGCTTCTGAGTCACAAATCCTCCTCTTCAGCCTCCTTGCTCCTGGCAATGGGTAGTAATTTTCTGTTAGCCTATCTCAGCAGTAAATTTCACCTCCAACTCATACCAGCTCAGCTTCCCTGGCTTTGCCCACCTCCTGTCCAGCTTCTCCTGGGAAGTAGTAAGCAAGCATGTAGCTCTGCTTACTCCTGCATACCCAAACCCATCAGCGGGGTAGGCTGCAGCGGGGTTCTTAGTCCTTGATGCAGGCACAGTCTGACACAACCTAGCTCTACATAAATTTGAGTCATAATTGGCCTGATGAGGCAGTACAAAGTGGGAAATCTAGGGGCTAGGAGGGCAGCAAAGTGTAGTGAATCCTAGGCTTAGAAGTAGAAGAGAAGGAATATGTTGGGGGAAAGACAGGAAATCATAGAACACCACAGTACAGCAAGAACAATACAGAACATGGTGGGAAAAAGAAATGGGCTTAGGGGGAAGGAAAGGTGGAAAACAGGAGAAAAGAACATGGAAGGAATCAGAAAGAGAAGCTCTTCAGGGCAAAGACTGTTGTTTTGTTGTCTTTATACAGCAGTTAGCACAATGTGATCCTGGTCCATGCTGAGGGCTTCTAGGTACTATGATAATACAAATAATAATGAAAGAAGAAGGGAAATAGAGATAGATAGGAAGAGATAGAGAAGGGGAAAATATGCTGGAAATAAAATATGTTTAGTTGGAGGGAGAGGGGAAGGAAGTATGACAAGACCTAAAAAAAAACAGGAATAGTAAATGAAAATGATGGAGGAGAGAGTGCCTCAGAGTTTGCTGAGATATGTTACCTTGAATCTTTTCCAGGTTTATCAGAAAATATTAATAAACCATTCAGGGCATCTGCTTATGACTTGTTGACTTCTCAAACAATTTTCCTTTTGCATCTTCAAATCCTATCTTTTATTTTTTTCCTGATGCCTAAATTTTGTTTGCATTGATGCTCAAGGTGTCTTTGGAGTATATTCAACACCCCTGAAAAGCTTTTCCTGGCAGGCAATGTCATACATGACGTTACCCATTACATTTTGAAATGTTGACACAAAATTCTCTAGTGTCTGTTTAGATGATGTAATTGAATTAATTACTAATAGCAAACTGCCCAAAAGAGAGGAGAAGAGTAACAAATGTCAAGGCTTTGCCAGAAGACAATAGGATAGCACCGAGAAAAAATGAGTTTGCATTATCCCATTGGCAAAATTGTAGATAAGCTGGATGTTTTGCATCAAATTTGTTGTATTTATCCCTAGAAATAGGATAAGTACTTCTGGTGTGTTAGCTACAGACATCAGATAAAATTCCTGCAGTCTTTAATGATCAGGCATGGCCATCCTTTGGAGATATAACGGAATATAGAAAATTGACAATGGTAAAGAATCCCACATGTTTCTTGTTTGCGTCTCCTCTTTTTTTCCCCCAACGGTACTTGGCATTCAAAGGCAGGACAGCAAATTAGAAGTTCCATTTGGAATACTTGATAGTATCACTCCATCAACTATTTGGCAGGTCCAGAAATTCATAGATCAATATCATTGAGCTGCTTTAAAGACATGCACAGGGTAAGTTTACACTGCAGTAAAACACCCACAACTTACCCATGTCAGCTGAATCAGGCTTGCAGGGCTCAGGCTGCGGGTCTATTGAATTGCAGTGTAGACATCTGGGCTCTGAGACCCTCCCTCCGACTGGAGCCTGGATGTCTACACTACAGTTTTATATTCCTGTGGGACTGAGTCAGCTGATACGGGCCAGACATGGGTGTTTTATTTCAGTGTAGACATACCCATATATTGCTTCCTGTGAAGAAGTGCACTAGCTGTTAGTGTCCTGAGAAGACCCCCAGGCATTCAGACTAGGACCATTTAAGAAGAGTCGGATTCAAAACCATTTCCCTGTCTAGTGCTGTTGAGGTAGCTGGAGCTCACCAGCAAATCAGGCCCACTTTCTATATAGACCAAGAAAGCAGAGAAAGGAAGAAAATGGGGCCCTGAATATTGGAAAAAGTAGACTGGGTTGTTCAGATGCCCAGAGCAGGAAATCTTGGATTTATTTTGGGATTATGTTCTACCCTAGGAGGAAATCAGTTCTTTCTTTGGTTGTGCTTGTAGCTGAGAGAAAAGGAAAACAGAACTTGTAATGGCTCCTGTGACATCTATGTAGCACATTCCTGTGATGAGTTTGTACCCTTTGGGCTGTCACCTGATGTGCTGGGTTTAACTGAGCCTACCCTGCTCAATCAGCCTGGCTTCCCTTTTACTGCTTTGCTGGATTAAGCTCTCCAGCCTCTGTGATAAGTGATAAGTTTATTAATTACAGAAGGTGAATTTTAAGTGAATATAAGAGAAAAGACAGAACAAAGCAGATTACTGACCAAATAAAACAAAGTATGCAAGCTAAGCTCAATATATTTAAGAAACAGGTTACAAAATGTAATTTTGTACCCTAAATGTTATTTTAGGCAGGTTGCAAAGTTTCTTTGATTTAGAGTTCCAGTTATATTTCTTTTCAGACTGGACCCCTGTCTCAGTCTAGGCTTCCCCCTTGCCTTCCCTTCAAGTGGCTTTATCAGTCTTTCTTCTTGGGCAGACAGGCCATGGAGAGGAGGAGTTCCGTTTGCCTTCCTCCCCACCCTTAAATAGGATTTACCTAAGGCGGGAATCCTTTTTTTCTCCAAGCTTGACCCCCCTCTCTTCCAGTGGAAAGTTACAAGAAGTCCCAGGTATGTTTAGTATCAGGTGACAAGACCACGTGACTCTGTAGCATCACTGCATGCATGAGTCAGTGGCAGTATGGAGCATCCACAGGAAGGCCAAGCCTTTTCACAGTCCATTGTCCTCACGGATGGGCCATCTGCCCTGTCTGGCTTTTGCATTGTTGTACCTGACGTGTTAGCAGTGGGCGTCACCCAAAGTAGCATAGTTGAAATACAGGTACATAGTCAATATTCCTAACTTCAGATACAGAAATGATACAGGCATACAAATTGGATAATCACATTCAGCAAATTACAACCATTCCAATAATACTTTACAAGACCCATCTTGTATAAAGTACATCTCCTTAGGTCATATTCATATCATAAGCACATTTTCATAAAGAATATGGAGCAAAATGTCACAGTTCCATCCCCAAACTGTACTTTATACTTCTGTGATAGTCTCTGTGATAGGATCTCAATCCACTTTACTAGTGTGAATGACTTAATCCTGGAAATAGCCCAGTGAGGTATACATTATTGTGAGTTTGCTCTCCCATGCCAGTTCTTCTAATCTGTACTGTCAATGTCACTCACTAGTCATGATTGTTGACTCTTTCCTTAAACTATTATTGTAAATAAGATTGCTTTATTAGGCCCACTTTAATGTTCCCTTCTTAGGGCCAGACTGTGAAGCCATAATTCACATTATAGAACAGTCACTTACCTGAGTAGTTCCACTGGAGTGAATGGAACTACTTGAGTGAGTAACTGTTCACCAGTGTGAATACAAGCATCACAGTCTAGCTCTTAGTAATTGTATATGTGTGTACTACTGACATCACTAGGATCAGAACCTTTGTAACCTTGGATGAAATCCTGGTCCCATTGAAGTCAGTGGGAGTTTTGCCACTGACTGACATCTGTAGGGAAAGGATTTCACCCCTTATATCATTCCTGTGCGATATCTGTCACATGAAATAATTAAGTAAAAAAAGGGCGGGGAGTGTTTAAAAAAGGAGTAAAAGAGAAGATGGAAGTAGTAAATGAAAAAAAAATTCCATGTAAGAAGACTTCCTCATCCTAAAAAACAGCCTTTGAGTAAATCCAGAAAATAAATTCAGTGCATACTCTGATTCTGTTGTAGAAAACACACTAAGTGGACTGTGTGGATAATTTAAAAAAAGGATTTGAAATGAACTCTGATTTATCATTCCAATGTTAAGGTCTGTTGATGATTCAGACTGAACATTAATGGTTTTAATGGTTTGCCAGCTATCAGACATTTAGCATGGACTCTGTGGATTTTGCTATTATAAGATGCGAGGCAAATGTCTTTCTCAAAATGTTTTAAAAACTCCAGTTCAACCCCTGTGCTGGGGCAGAGAAGCCACACATTGGCAACGAGGGGGTTAAAGAGTTTGACAAGCTCCCCACTGGCAAGGAGAGGGTTAAAGAAAGCCTGTAGACCCAGGTGACCCTGCCCTGCTACACCTGCAGGCAGTGTCAGAGAGGAGAGCTAAAAGGAGAACTAGATCAATTTGGGATTCACCAGGATGGAGGATAGGGCTCCACTTCTCTTGATGGGAGAGATGTCTGGTTGCAGCCTAGAGGCAGAATTCATCTGCCAGCCAGGTCAGCTCACCTAGAAGAGATAGGTGGATAGAAAGCTGGCTAGATTGTCGGGCTCGACGAGTAGTGACCAACGGCTTGATGTCTAGTTGGCATCCAGTATCTAGTGGAGTGCCCCAGCGGTCTGTCCTGGGGCCAGTTTTGTTCAACAACATCTTTATTAGTGATCTGGATGATGGGATGGATTGCACCCTCAGCAAGTTCGCAGATGACACTAAGCTGTGGGGAGGTAGATACGCTAGAGTATAGGGATATGGTCCAGAGTGACCTAGACAACTTGAGGACTGGGCCTAAAGAAATCTGATGAGGTTCAACAAGGACAAGTGTAGAACCCTGTACTTAGGATGGAAGAATCCCAGGTACTGCTACAGGCTGGGGACTGACTGGCTAAGCAGCAGTTCTGTAGAAAAGGACTGGGGATTAGAGTGGAAAAGAAGCTGGTTATGAGTCAGCAGTGTGCCCTTTTTGCCAAGAAAGTTAACGGTATATTGGGCTGCATTATAGGAGCACTGCCAGCAGATCAAGGGAACAGATTATTCCCCTCTCTTCGGTGCTGGTGAGGCCACATCTGGAGTATTGCATCCAGTTTTGGTCCCCCCATTACAGAAGGGATGTGGACAAATTGGGGAGAGTCCAGTGGAGGGCAACAAAAATGATTAGGGGGCTGGGACACATGACTTATGAGGAGAGGCTGAGGGAACTGGTCTTATTTAGTCTGCAGAAGAGAAGAGTGAGGGGGGATTTGATAGCAGCCTTCAACTACCTGAAGGGGGGTTCCAAAGAGGATGGAACTAGCCTGTTCTCAGTGGTGGCAGATGACAGAACAAGTAGCAATGGTCTCAAGTTGCAGTGGGGGAGGTCTGGGTTGGATATTAGGAAAAACTATTTCACTAGGAGGGTGGTGAAGCACTGGAATGGGTTACCTAGGGAAGTGGTGGAATCTCCATCTCTAGAGGTTTTTAAGGCCCGGCTTGACAAAGCCGTGAGCAAGGGGTTGGACTAGATGATCTCCTGAGGTCTCTTCCAACCCTAATCTTCAATGATTCTGTTATTTAGTGGAGACTCACAGCTGGGTGAGTTGTGCTCTGAAGGGCCACAAGGGGGTGCTGCCCCAGCAATGCAATTTCACCCCCCTTTAGCCAAATGTAAAAGCCAACACTTAAACAGTTACCAAACACTGGATGGTGTGAAGCTTATTTCAGTTCCCATTACTCATTATATTAAGTAAATTATCAGCTAAATGAATTGTCTAGTTGTTGGAATGCACAGCCAGCTGCTTTACAAGATATTCAAATTACTTGGTCAAAAAGCCTTAGGATCATGTATGTCTGCAGAGCAATGAATTGGTTAAATTATTTTTACTAGATTTGTGTTATGGTCTCTGGATTTTAAGCTTTTTATGAATACAGCTAGTTCTATGGAAAGATCCCCTCAGGAGGCTAGTGATAACACTTAATTTGGCCATCTTCAAAGTCAAATGTGCCATGAACAAGCTTCTCTGTGTTGGAAAAAGAGAAATATTTAGTCTGCTCTGAAATATTTAATATAGGCACCTCCCCATGAATTTTGCTATCTACAAGCAACAAATTCCACTCTCAATATCTTTCTTTATTTCTCTGTGATAGTGGAGGCATTTCTGAACAATAGATCAAAATGTGCTATTCCAGCTTTTACTGTGTAAATACAGCAAATATTAGATTCTATGTTGTGTGCAATATAAATATTTTAAAGGGTGCTCATTTCAATGGTTGTTTTGTTTCATGGGTCACCCTTAAAATGAGTTTTTTTGTAATAATTATGTCTTTAAACTTACAGTTTGCTTTGTGACCTGTATAGTTATTTAGGTTTGAATTCTGCGATCCTTATACAACCAAGTAGTCACAGTATTTCAGTGGGACTATTCAGCTTGAGTAAGTGCTCAACAGTATAGTTAAGAGCTCTTATTTCTCAATAGAAAGGCTTCTATAAATTATGGTGATTGTACAACATTTAAAACACAATGGTTATTAAAAAAAAACCAAAAATATGGTATTAAAGAAGTTTCCAAACTGCTAGCAGATATCTGAAAACTAAACCCGCTCTCCATATCAAAGTAAGTTCTTAAACCCTGCCCATCACCATGGTATCCGAGTACCTCACACCTTTTTTATTAGAATGAACTCAAGAAGATCTCTAACTCTCTCTATTTTTATTTCATTTCCTTCTGTAGGTATATTTGTGTGTTTTAAAATGTGACATTAGGCAGTTATGGAGGCTACGTCAAAGAAGTGGGTTTTCAGTTTAATGTGAAGCTTTGAAGTTCCTGGTTATTCCAATCTCTTCTGGCAGTTCTACAGTCATGGACTAGTTGCTGAGAAAGCTGTCTCCTGAACACACAAGTTTTACTTTTGAGGTTGACAGTTCTATTGATCCAGTGGAGCCTGTGGTGATGTAGATCTGTGTTTTCCTTCAAGTAACCTGGGCCAGTCCTATATAAGGTTTTGAAGAGGAGAACTAAAACCCTACAATTTACCTCTCTATTCCATAGGAAGCAAGTGAAGAGAGCAGAGCTCTGGACAATGTGTTCTTAGTAGTTTGTGTTGCTTTGAAAGCAATCTGTTGCATTATAAACCAAGAGCTTTTTTATTTAAGGCTTTGTGGTTTGATTCATAGGCACATTGTATTACAGCTCTCAAGCCTAGAGGTCATGAATGCAACTTTACGCCACCAACTTCTTCAGAAAAATCCTAAGTGAATAATTATACCTGGTAGAATGCTCTGAAGATTAAAAAATTCATGCTTCTGAACCCATCTTTGTCTCTATGGGAAAACAAATTCCAGAAGAGAAGGTTTCCCACTGAGAATGCCTTGTCTTAAGCTCCCAGGTATCCATATCTGGGGCCTGTTAGGTAGGGCATCCAGTTCACAACTTTCAAGCCAAAGCATGTAGAAAGAGGCAGTCTCTAGGCAGACAAATAGTAAAAAGTTAAATATTGAAAAAACAGCACTTTGAGCTACAACTGTAACAGAGTTGGATTTGGAAGCAGTCATTAAGCAAAGGTGTAATGGACTCCATTTGTGAAACTCAAATAAATAGCCATCCAAAGTGGACATAAAAACAAATCCAGTTTTGAAATGGAATTACTTTTTTCAGGTTACATGCACTGATACTTTCTCCTTGATCTTTTCCAGCTTTGAGGTGAACTGAGTACCTAGCAGAAAATATCTGGGCTAATAATGGTTTTGTGGTATCATCCGGCTAGGTTGTGGTAACACATGTAAAATGGAGGGCTTTATCCATGATCTAAATAATTGAACTTAATCCATCTAAGATATTGTGAATTATTGTAATGTAATTAGCCTTTCATTAAGCAGCTTGAAAACATAGGGTAGATATAATTATAAAATTATATCCTGGAGCCCTAAATTAAGACCAGGAGAATGATATTGAAAACATACCTGTTCTACATCTTATGTAGTCTCTTTCAACCTAGTCCTCTCCTATCCACCACTACAGTAGAAAGTGAAGGACTGGAGCGAGGTGAGACTCACCGGTGCAGCGTCTCCTGCTGGTCATCTCAGGAATTAGCTCTCCAGAGCACCCTCTGCAGGCTGGTGTCTTGCTTGCCGCTGGCCCCGTGTCCCTCCTGGACCCTGGTGCCCTTTACCTTGGGGTTCTGCCCCAGAGGTACCCCCTGGCTCTGGGTCACCCCTCCCAGGGGACCCCCCAACCCTCTAAACCCACCTTACCTCAGTGGCTACTGCCAGTCATCATCTAGCCCCCGCTCACTGGGGCAGACTGCAGTGTAATGGCCACTCATCACTGGCAAGGGGTTAGGATCAGCTGTCTCTGCCTATCCTTGGGCTGCCCCTTTGCAGCCCCAGTACCTTTCTGGGCCTTTACCAAGGCCTGCAGCCTGGGGGTTTACCAGGCTGGAGCTCCCCAGCTCCCTTTGCCCTTCCCCAGTACTGCTCTGCTTAAGGTACCTCTCTCTCAGGCAGCTAGCCCTTCCCACTCCAGGGCTAGAGTAAAACTCCTCCAGCTTCTGGCCTCAGCCCTCTTATATGGCCAGCTGTGGCCTGATTTTGGGGGTGGCCCCTGTGGCTGCTTCCCCCAATCAGCCAAGCTTTTCCCCAGCTGCAGCCCTCTCCAGGGCTGCTTTAACCTCTTCAAGGCTGGAGCGGGGTGACGACCCCGCTACAAGGACCCAAGCAGCCTCTATTATGGATTCCCTCATGCATCTGAACCTCCATAATCTCACCTGTCAGCACCCTTGCTCCATTCTCTTGGGCACCATAAAGTGACTATCAGAGTGGCATAGATGATAGAGATTGGCAGGGGAATAGGGCTCTCCAGGGCAGGCTCAAATGGTCATGTACCCTACTATTAAAATCTTTAAACAAAACAGGACAGCCATAAAATCCTCTGCTCTCTTATACCAGAGGAAATAATTCACCTTCCTAGTGCCCTTTCCAGTCCCAGTGAGTCCTTCATCCCCGGTACATCTCTAACCTCTACAACTTATCCAGTTCTCTTACCCTACCTAGCAGTTCCCAGTTCTGAGTGATGTTTCACCTACGTGGCATATGCCACCACTGTACACCCACAGTCCTCACCTTGTCTCTGGATGCCTAGGAGGACAGACAGACAGACCATGGCCATTCATCAAAGGTCAAGAGGGGTATATAGAAATAATCCACCTTCCCTTCAACAACATTTTAAGAAAATGTGACCAGCCCTTCACTTTCTTCACTCTCACAGTCCCCCCCAACTCCACAAGATAGCACTCCACTCTCAACGAGTCATTTAATCACCTCCCTTCACAAGCACAGTCCTCTTTTTCAGCAGCCTCGTCTGACCTCTCCCTTTGTAAAAACAAACAAAAGTTTCCCTTCTCCGACTTTTGGCAAAATGTTCTTCCCACTAGGCAGCTCCTTCCTCCAAAGTCAACATTTAATAGTATCTATTGATATTACGGTGCCTCAATTTTTGGGTGCCTAATTGAAGACTTCATTAAGGGGCCTGATTTTCAGAGTGTGGGTGCTCAGCATTCTCTGAACATCAGAAACATTATTTAAAGTGTCTCCAGTTAGCCACCCAAAACTGAGACACCCAAAATCACTAGTCCCTTTTGAAAATGTAGACCTGAATCCCTAAATCATCACATAAAAATGACATAATTAATTCCTCCTAGCCTTCTATCAGCTGTCTGCCAAAGTCGCTGGTCCTCTATCAGCTGTAGAGGGCAGCTGGATGGAAACAGCTTAAAAGACAGCCTGCACCTTCCCCCATGGTAATGACACTGCCCGGAAAAGGTGGAGAATAAGCCATTGTAAAAGACTTCCAGCATTATAGCTGTTATAATTGTTTGAATCAATGTTATACCTTTCCACATAGCACTTTAAAGGACTCCCCCCCACCACCCATCTGCCCTCAACAACAGCCTGGAAAACTTTAGCTGATTCTTTAGATGATTTTAATACTGGGAAGCTTATTAAGAAGGTTGTTCTACTGACCAGATTCTGAACTTACAGTGAGTTCCTACTCCAGCAGAGTCACTGAAATCAATGGGACTTCACGAAATAAGGGTATCAGAATCTAGCACCAGGAAAATAGTTGTCCTGTCTGTCCCACCCTAAAGCCATTGACGGGGCAAATTACTATAGCAACCCGATTGTTTCCAAAAAGTAAATAACCCTGAAACTTGAGTTTAAGGCGTACAAAAAACTTCCAAATCCTGTAAAATTGTAAAAGTCAGACTTTTAATGTTGGTCCTTGCAGCTCCTTTTCCTTTTACATTAGATATATCTGTTTTAACATGTACTCTGGAAACGTAAGAGCAGAGAGATAATTAAATGTGCAAAAGAGTATAGGCCTATAATTACAATATCACCTGCTGATTATAACTTTATAAATTATTCTCTAAAATGACAAGGACCTTAAAATTAAAATAAATAAATAAAATACAGGTTCTTAACTTATTCATATCACTCAACAGACTGACTGTAAAAGAAATGTGTTTATTAACACTGACAGTAATTATCCAGGAAAAGAAAGTGATAACCTTTAACATGTCACACTCTTTAAACTTTTCAGACTTAAAACGTACAATTTCTGAGCTGCTGTCAAGTATATTTAACTAATAAGAGCTCTACTGCAATTCACTGACAGTGTGTTGACAAGCTACAAGTCTGTACAAGATCAAGGTGGCTTAGAACCTTGTACCAATTATCTATGCTGGATATATAATGGTCTCCTATAACTGTCATGTTTGCAGTGAGAGTGAGAAGAGATACCTTAATGAGGTATATGGTACCATGGACTCTGCTGTTCTGAGCTACTCATGTGTCATAGATGCCTACGGAGAAAAACAAAGGTACTTGTAAATTAATCCTGGACAATATGGATTGGGTAGAGGATTCTCAAAAAAAATACTCCCCACAAATATGCAGGCTGGCTGCATGGGCTGTCTTATGCTGTGTTATGTCAGGCTGGACTTTGAATTGATACAGAATGGCATGGACTTACTTGATGCAACAGAATCCATCGCAAAAGAGAACTGTGTATGAACACAGACTGACATGATGTTTGTATGACAAAGTATCAAGAAAAGGAATTTGTTGGGTTTCATTTCTATCAACCAACTGAAAGCATGTAAATGAACATACTGTAAATATTTACAGAGTCCTCTATATCAGAGTATGGTTGTTTGTTTGCAATACCCAGCATAATAGGGCAACCAATCAGAGCTGATAGGAAAACAGTTTTTTCTTCTACTGAAAATTCTGATTAAAATGGAAAAAAAAATTGTTCAGTTTTTCAGCTGAACAGGTTTTTTGACAAGCTTTACATTTCCCAAGGAAAGCAGACACGTTTGTGAAATATTTCATTCAACTGAAAATCTAATTTTCCACCAAACATAATTTTGACAGAAAATGTGTGACTATCCCTATAACCTATCCTCCTTCTCTTTGAAACCCTCTTGGATTTTGAAAATATGAATTCCAAAAGTCAGAAGAAGACAGAAGAGGCTTTTCAGTACCAGACCAGAGGAATTAAATAGAGCAACAGATGAACCAGTTCAGATGAAAATACAAAAACTGAAATGCCCCTCTATCCACACTGTAATTTGAGGCTTAAGGGAAATGCAGTTAATCTTTTTTTATTTTGTACTTATCATGCACCTCTGCATTTCCTGCTTCCACTCTGAAACAAGTGAGGGGAAAATGACTGACTCATTTTTTAAAAGGAACATCAAATGGGAGGTGGGGCGGTGGACTCAGGTTGTATTTGATAAGTCTATCTTTAAGCAGCTTCCATTGTAATAATGGCAAGATAAACACAGAGCCAGGTTTCTAGCTACAAGTCCTCCCAGCTAATTTCCTTTTAGTTTATGCTCAATCTTACTCTTAACACAGGCAAAATCCGTTTAGTTTATTTAACAAAGCTCTGCAAAAATGACATTAAATAGGTCATAAATGGTCTAGGTACAAGGGACTCTTCAACATTGTAATCAGCACAATTACCTCATAGGATTCTGAAGTGGCTGGAGGAAGAATGCACACTAAACATATCTTGGAAAATTATGTTTAATAAACCACACAAAATATCAGGTGTGTTACAGTCTAACCTGCAGAGATGAAGTCTTGTGAATTCATTTAACATGATAGAGAAAATTCTCTGAACTGTGATTTACACATGATTTAAGTGCTCAGGGTATTCCTATTGTAACAGTTGAGTGCAAAATTCATCTTTCTTCCTTCCTTTGCTCATACTGTCTCTGAGACTGGTTCCTGTGGTAAACATCATAAAAGGTCTCATTGCCAATCCAGATATTTATCATAAACTACTCCATGGTTCCTTATGAGGAGGAAGAAGAAAGGAAGGGATCTGTCCTTGCCAAAGTGCTGGTTTTCTGGCACCATCTGCAAGAGGCACCGTAATTTCTGCTCACCAGCATTTTAGCAATGACAATAGGGTCTCCATGGATGGTTTTTAAAAAAAACCCATAACAACTTGGTCATGAAAGGGAAAGTTGCCACAGGAAAATTGTATGGTCTCATCTTTACTTTTTGGGACAAACACTTGCAATGGGTGGTGAAGCTGAAATATGGATCTAATAATTTCTTTCTTATTTAGCTGATTGATCCATAAACACCCTCCTACATTTCAGGACTGAAGAATAGCACACAGCAGAGTTGCCATTTTTCTTTTTCCATAGGAAGTGACAAAACAAAGGGCCAGATTTGGAGCTTGTGTAAATCAGCATATTTTCATTGACTTTAACATAGCTGTGATCATTGTTCAGCTATACCCGAAGAACAGAAGACTCTGGATATGGTTTAATCAGGCCACAACTTTATTATTAAATGTCTGGGACTACCTGGCAGATAAAAGTGTACAGTGCAGGTAACTCCAAGTCATTTCAATATCTATTTGGGAGCTTCTGCCAGTCCCCCACCCCTTTTTCCATCCTGGTCCCCAGCCATCTCATTGTTCAGACCTTACTATCCTCCCCTCAGTGAGAGTTAAGGTGGGCTATAAAGGAGGTGGGGGTGATGGATCCCTGCCCTGCCAGTCATAGGCACCCTGAACCTCCCCCACCCCTGCTCCTTTAACAAACGCCTCCTTCCAAGCCATTTTTCCGTTCACTGTATCCCTTCCCTATGGAGTACCTGCACTAAACATCTGCCCCACACTTACATAATGAGTTGCAACATCATAGCCTAACTCCCTTCCCTACTCACCATAACAAAGTCCCTCCACCTCTGCCCAGAACACAATGTGGGGTAGATGAAAAAAACCCCACTCCGCCTAGGCCAATCTGACCCACTCTGAGTTTGCAGCAGCAGATGTGGTGCCTCTCTCTTCCCCACCTTAAAGCAATATACCCCCTCCTCCAACAAGCCAAATAAGCTCCCCCCCCCGCACTTATATAATAAATGTAAATATATCTTGTAGGATTATAGAAGTATAGGATTGACAGGTATTTAGGTGTGATGAGTATGTATTAGGAATGTAAGTAATGTAAGGCAGTAATGCATGGGCTACAGGCTAAGGTCTGTAGGATTTCAGTTTACCAACACTAGGCCGCAGGCTTAAGGAGACTTGATGCAAGTGGGTGGTCAAAGACTGATCCTTTCATGGATTCATAGATTCCTTTGCCAATAAGACCACATGATTACTGTAAAAAATGTGCCGGTAGGTGATGTTATGGAAAAATAGATCACAAGACACCTGATTGAAACGCCAGGGAAAGTTCTGTTCTGACCCTCAGGTTACCCTGGAAACAGGTTGACGTAAAGGTTAATCAGATGCTAATAAGGAAAACAGAAACTAACAGAACAACCTATGGAAAGTGGGGCACCCCACAATTTATAGAGTGTGGAAGTACAGATAAGGAAAAAGAGGTTGGAACACTCATGCATATGGAGAAGGTGTATGTGTGGTCAGAAGAACAGTATATAAAAGAGGTTCCCTAGTTGAGTAAAAGTGGGAAGACCCCAGGAGGAACCACCCCTTTCTTGATGACCACGCATTGAGAGATCCACCATACACTATAATATATTTGGGGATGTGAATATGACTACGGCATTGACTATTGCTTGGGCTCTCTCAGGTTGTGCAGATGTGTATGTGAGTGTAATGTATAATTATACGTTATAATACAAACAAGACTGTTTACTTGCAACTGTGTTTGTAGTCACCGTATTCATTCTTCATGTGCTCCTTAGAGTCTCTCACTCTAAGAAAATCGTAAAGGATAGCTTTCACTCTATTAATCTGAAACCCTGTGGTGGTGTGGAAGCTAAACTCACAGTAAGTAACAAAGAACTATCAACCAATGTAATTTCAAATAAAGGCTACAATTTACAAGCTGGCTATTAGAAGTTAGAAAAAGGAATAATTTCACGGGTGTATGAAGTCAATTAGAAAATAAATTGTCATTTGGAGCAGATAAGTAAAAATGTGATCTGGCAGCTGCAGTCCACTGCAACTATTGAACATAATTATCATAGTTAAAGGTCTAATAGGAAAGGAAACAGAATATAGTACTTACTTTTGAGGTTCATAGGGCACTGGAGATGGATATACAGTGTGTGTGTGTGTGTGTGGGGGGAATCTAGTATTATGTAAAATGATATATTCTCTGATGTTTGCTCCTTAATTGGGGTTTAATTGATTTGAGAGAAAGCACTGGAAAATCAATGAGCATGTTTCTCCTTTTGCTTACCACTGGTTTTAGACACCTGTAACTGTAATCAGTCCTAAGAAATCATCTTCTGATGAGACTATTTAGGGGTAGATCATGGAATTTTAGAGTTAATTTATGGCCCTGGCTCTACCTTTGTGAATGCAGAATAACTCCAATGGCTTCAGTGTCACTGAAAGCAGAATTTGACCCATTGTTCTTTCTGGATTTGAGACCTAGAATAAAATTAATAAAGACTTTAAAAAAAATCCCAAGGCTTAATATAGCTGTTTGTTGAAAGGAAAGGCATTCATGCCACTGGAACTTTGCAGACAAGAAAGAGTAATGAAGCTTTTGTTCTGCTGACCTTTCCCATTACTGCTAATTATTAAACACATTTTTGTGTTCCATTTCTTCTGCAGATAAATTAACCTTCTGCCTGATCCCACAGTGATAACACATATAGACATACAACTTCATTGTTGGATCAAGTACAGAGGGGAAAAAATAGTCTGCTAGAAAGTAATCTCCTATTTCATAGATAGAAACATTGACAGTTAGAAAAAAATACAAATATATTTATAAAAAAAGCAAAAGATAAATGGCTGTAAGTATAACATAAGAACACTTCTCCTCACCCACCCCACATAAACACACACTGCACGAAAATACATCTTGAAAATCAGGCATACATCTGGCATCTCAAGCACATTGCTGATGCTCTATATTATTTCCAATAACCCAGTTCAAATTATTGGCAAGAAAAATTAAAATGATAATAAAATGATACCGTATAGCAATTGTTGGCAAGATATAGTCTAGAAGTATGGTCTCTATTCCATCTTTTCTGTCAAATGTCTTGAGTATCATTCTTCATGGGTTCAAATTGATATGGCACAGTATTACCTGATGTAATACAAACTTTTATAAACAAGTAAGCAACAGAAATCCATCACAATGGAAAATTTAATGGTACGTCTTGGTTACAATACAAATCTGCAGTTTTTTAATAATAGTCTTGTAGATAGCCAGCAATCTGCTCTTGCAAACTAAGGATGAAATCCTGACTCTATTGAAGTCAAATGGGAGTTTTGCTATTTGGGCCAGGATTTCACTGTATATCACTTATAGCTACAATTTAGTTCTATCATTTTGTTAGCATCTTTACGTGTTTATAAGCCAGATTGGGTATTGGCAAATATATCTACAATGCATTTTTATGGTCTACTTCAAAAGTGAATTTGAAGGAAATTAAAAAAAAAATAGCTCCCACACTTAAATAAAAGAAACCAGGATGCTTTTGAACATTAAGATTATACAAAAATGTAGTTGTAGGACCTGACCAAATAATTTTGCAAGGAACTACAATGTATTAATGATAGGATTATTCTAGCAAACGTGATATTGAGCATGTCATGCCCATCTGATCAATCATTTTCAGCTACTTAATTGTCTGGTAACTGCCTGTTATAACTCAAACATACATACATGTCTTACCTTATCATATACCTTGGAGCAGTCAGTAAAATTGCTTTGACAAAATAAAATGTAGTGGATATGATCTGAAAAAGTAGTCATAATACTTTCTACAGGACAGATTGCTTAAGCATTTTATTAAGATAATTATTTCATTTTTTCAAATGCTTCTATTTAATATTGCAAAAGTGATGTCAAGAAGTAGTCAGCTCCAACATTAAGCAGAACACTCATAAGAGTATATTGTCCAGGTCCATTTCCAAATGCCCTTATCTAGTGCACAAAGATAATTTAAAAGCACATCCAAAAATGGAAAAGCCAGGCAAGTATAAAAATCTGGGCTGCCTACACTGGCAAATGTTGTACTGTCCAGTTCAGATGAAAATGGAATACGATCAACTGTCCTTGGCAAATATACATTATGAATACAGTTTGTTTCTCAATAATGCAAAGGAGTTTTTTGCAAATGCATTATTGTGCATCTCTGTAAACCAATTTAAACAAGTCAATAAAATTACAATGCAGAAGAAAGGGAAAGGAAGTTGTTGTAGGGAGGGGGGAATGTGATTTTTTTTCAGATAGAATAAAAATTGAACACTAGAGAAGAGTCAAAAATATGATACCAAAAATCCCCAAATGTAGGGATATTTTAAAATTCCATGCCAGATCTAGACCTACATTTCACAAATGGCTCTTGTTTTCATAAGAAACTGATCCCAACACCCCAAAACAGCTATCCCTAAATATTATAAAACAAACTACTTGAATTCAGAATCCATTGGTTTTCATGAATTCTAGCACTTTATTCAGTCCTAATAGATATATACATTTCACTTTCAGATAAAATAAAGGTAAATAAAAAGAGCACATTTTACATTTCAAGGAAAGTCACATGTTTGACAAGATTGGTTTACTTGGAAGATTTGTATCTCAGAAAGGAAAAGATGCATTTTGTGAGCTGTTATCAGAAAGCAAAAGGCAGCAAAATTTCACCAGGAGAATTATATTTTTGTGTGAAATTTGGCAGATAATAGCAAAACTCCCCTAGTGCTGTCACATATCTAAAATGGAAAGAAAGTTTGCACGCTAAACATGTTTATAGATGTGTGCTGAACTTTATATTTTGAAAGCAAAATGTTTCAAAGTGATCACTAAATGCTCGATCAAGAGAAGCTCTGGTAGAGTATATATGCTGAGAGAGTTTATGGGGCCACTGGTAGTCAATAAAATGTAATTTATTTGTGTGTGGCAACTGATAGCATTATTTATAAAGCAGTACATGCCACAAACCTTCTGGTTTTGCTTCTGTTACTGGAAAATGCATACTAAAAGCAAGGAACGGTATTTTACTATTTAAAGGTGTCAGGGTTCCCTACCTACTCTGAACTCTAGGGTACAGATGTGCGGACCTGCATGAAAGACCCCCTAAGCTTATTTCTACCAGCTTAGGGTAAAACTTCCCCAGGGCACAAACTCTTTGCCCTTGGAGGGTACACTGCCACCACCAAGTGATTTAACAAAGAATCAGGGAAAGGACCACTTGGAGTTCCTATTCCCGCAAAATATCTCTCCAAGCCCTTACACCCCCTTTCCTGGGAAGGCTTGAGAATATTATCCTAACCAATTGGTTACAAAGTGATCACAGACCCAAACCCCTGGGTCTTAGGACAATAGAGAAATCAGTCAGCCTCTTAAAAGAAACAGAACTTTATGAGAAAGAAAAAAGGTAAAAGAAGAACCGCTGTAAAGTTAGAAGGGAAGCTAATCTCGTAGGGCAATCAGATTTAAAACACAGAGGATTTCCCTCCGGGCAAAAACTTTAAAGTTACAAAAAGAAAACCAGGAATACACCTTCCTCTCAGCACAGAGAAAATCACAAGCCAAAACAAAAGTAAACTAATGCATTTCCGTGCTAGTACTTACTAATTCTAATGGAGTTGGATTGCATGATTTCTTGATCTCTCTCCGGCAAGCACACAGAACAGACAGACAAAAGCCTCCCTCCCCCCCTCCCCGATTTGAAAGTATCTTGTCCCCTTATTGGTCCTTTTGATCAGGTGCCAGCCAGGTTAGCTGAGCTTCTTAACCCTTTACAGGTAAAAGGATATTGTGCCTCTGGCCAGGAGGGATTTTATAATACTGTATACAGGAAGGTTGTCACCCTTCCCTTTATATTTATGACAAAAGGTTATTAAGTACTATAGGCTTCTTATTATAAAGACTAGGACAATGGGCACTGCATGCCATCAGCTGACATTTTTATTACAGTTGGGGTGGAACTAATATGGGGCAAAGGGGGTGACTTCCCCACCACCGGGCTTTAAGTGTACGTGTGGTGTCTTTTCAAGCCAATAGGTATAATTGAAGGTGGCAGCAACAATGACCCATCACCCCTCCTGGCTCTGCCACTGCTCACAACTTGGCTCTGCTACTGATTATAGCATTTAAAATGACTAGAAATAGTCAAGATTTGTGATTTTTCTTATTACCTCTCACAAAAGACTCAGGGGTCATTGTTGATACTGAACTGAACATGTTTCTAGCAGAGGAATATCAAACAGCAGCAGGACAGTGTTGTTGTCACTGTATATAACATTATTGAAATTGCCCTTGGTGTGCAGTGTCCAATATTGGCAACTATATTTTAAAAAGAATGCTAAACAATTGGAAAGGGTTCCGAGATGAGTTACAAGAATGATCTATGATCTGGAAGATATGCTTTTTAATGAGAAACTAAAGAAGCTCAATCTATTTGATTTATTGAAGAGAAAATAGAAGTGCAGACAAAGGCAAGACCCAATGGCTTGTTGCTGAAATCAACCAAGTTCAGACTTTTTATTTGTACCGGTGAAGGTAATAAACCATTTGAACAGACCACCAAAAGAAGTGATGGATTCACCATCAACTGGAGTATTAAATCCAGATTTAATGTGTGCTAAAAGGTATGCTCTCTTTCAACCACAAATTGTTGGGTTAAATGCAGTAAATCACTAGTTGAAATTCTAAGGCCTTTGTTATGCAGGAGGTCAGACAAAAAGACCATAATGGTCCCTTCTGAACTTAAAATCTATGAAATGTTTGAATTCATCCAGTAAAATAACAAATATTCTTGGTCATTATTTGCCCAAAGTTGTATGTGTTCTTTACATTGTCATAAAAATATTTTAACATAGCAATGATATTGTCAAATCCTCAAAACTACCAGTCAGGAACCAGTTTTGTATTTAGTGTCCTTCGTCAGCCAAGGAGGAGAGCTCTGCAGGAGCAGCACTTCAAAAGTCCCTCTGTTTTAATCAGAGGAAGGAGAGCTGCAGTACCCATTACTTTAACCTCTAGTTTCAGTCAGTCCTTTAGCGGCAGCATCCTCAGTTCCTGCCTTTTGGCCACTCCTTGAGGAAGTAGACCAGGATCCTCATTCCGATGGAAGCAGTAGGAGCCAAACTTCCTTTTCCTAGCAACTTTTGTACACCTCATTGATCATGCTCCCAAATAATTCCAACCCAGGCAATGAAGGACTAAGTGCCATGTGAACTCGCATCCCCCATCTGGCACCAGATGTACATCAGCAAACCCAAAGTCTTTCTTTCAAAGATTTTATAATCTTCCTCTCACTCTGGTCATAATTGTTTTTAAAGATTGTAACTATAGATAGGAGAACCCAACAGTTTTTGAGGGGTTGTGAAACTTCTCAAGCTTCATTTTTAAATGTTTTTAGCTTCTTGAATGTTATTGGATTTTCACAAAACATTTTCCCCATAACAACAGCCATTAATTTTCACGAGAAGCGTTATTTAAAAAATGTGGCCAATTATTTTGAAAAATGACAAGTAATTTTGAATGCTCAACTTGAAATACTGTGAAGGGACCAGTTTTTAGGAAAGTTCTGTGCGCCTGCACTCTGCAAATCAAAACTCTTTAAGGGAGCTCAAGGTGGGCACCCAAAACCACTAGTCACTTTGGTAAATCTTGGCTGAGGTTTTGCTGACTAAATGGAATCCTGTGCTATGAAAACAATAAAGTCTCTTGTTTGAAAGCAAGCCTTATTCTGCTTCTGGGATTACCAGAGGAGAGACGGACCTGTGTCACAACATTTGTAGGTATCCAGATCTGAAGTTTGTTAAAGTAAACCAGTTTACCTTTGGTATTTGGTTCAAATAGTCTCAAAATCATGTTAAAAACCAAACCATGTAGCAGTCAGAATTTGCATTTTGCCAGAGAAATGGATCTTGAAGATTAAAAGTTTTTCATTCCTTTAAAATATTGATTTCATGATTTTTTTTAGTAGGTTTGAAATCCCCATCCCTAATTATAACTTTCCCTCACTTCTGTTTCCTAATCTCTTCTGTTTCTATTCCTTCACTTTTGCCTGGCACACCAACTCTTCCCATTTATTAAAAAAAAAAAGTTTAAGCCAATGCGTCTCATATCCCTTGTGGTGTGTGATGGCTGCTCTGGAGACAGAACGCCCTGTCAGAGATTCACAGATTTCTGCTGTAGGCAGTGCCCATTCAGAGACCAGACAGGCAGAGAAATGGTAAGAACAGCAGTGAAGGATATTTAAAATAGGGTAAATAGTGTTGTTGTTTTTTACTGAGATAGTATTAGAAAGACTGATTTGAGTCATACCACATAAAGAACCAAGCTTCCGACCAGTTTAAAAATCTAGCTTAGTTCTTTACTGCAAGACTTTACAGCCTCACTAACAGGCTGTTGAGAGCAGAGAAACTGGGTCAAGATGGGAAAGCAGAATAACCAGAAAAAGACCAACAATGAAATATTGAAAGCAAGCCCCAAATTCTGATCATTATCTAGAAAGTTTTGCAGGAGTGCTGCTGTGGGGTGCCAAGGAACTCAGGAAACTGATCATTTCCTCTATTAAAAACAAGGATTGATGGAAGGAAGAAAAAAACATGCCAGGAAAGACAAATATCTGCCTTACTGAGATTGGCTCGCAATCCTTTACAGTAACCTGCATCAGTCCGCTGTGGGGGAGAGAGATTAAAACTAATGAAACACATTGGGCCAAATTCATCCCTGCTGTACTCCATAGACATCAGTGAAATAACATTAGCAATGAATTTGGCCCAGTGTGAAGGGAAAATGCTCTGCCCATTGTCTGGCCTAAGTAGCCAGGCCATGCTCCGTGCAGGGAAGAAGTGGACAAAGGAAATGGTGCCTGACATCTCCACAGTGAAACTCCGGCAGCTGCAGCAGGCTTTGTATCTCATAACCTTCCCCTGGGGAGGCAGGACCTGCACAGAAGCAAATCCCTAGACCCCACCCTTTTCACAGCCTACTGATGCCTACTCATGCTCTGCCTCAAGCCATAGCCTGTTGCACAGAGGTTCCCTAGCTGAGGTCATTGTTACATGAGGGACATGCACCTTCTGCATGGCTGTCCAGAATCCTTGCCATTTTTGTCGAGTAGACCCATCACAGCTTTCACAGCCTCCGAGAGAAAGACAGACAGGCTTTGCCCCTTAAAGATCAATATTTCACTTTCATTCCATGTATATTTTCCACCGAAGGCCTAGAAGTCTCTTCTGATTTGCTGCAGTGGGTTGAATATCCTTTAGTGATGCAGACTTTCTCTTCACCAGCAGTGTTAATCATTGCTGAGGAACAGAAAACCAGAGATGCCTCGGAATAATAAAAGGACAGTATTTGTCTTTTAAAAACGTTGCTTCCTTTGTGGTTTTACTTCTTTTCTTCCCCATGGTTTCTTAATAATTTTGCTCCTTACAGCCAACTCAAGATGCAGATTGACATTAATGTACAACATTGCTGGAAGGTGCTGATGGCTAATGGCTTCCTCAGGGGAGAGCATTCAGAGGAGGACTGTGATGGATCGTTTGTGGAATGGCATAATTAATATTTATAGCTGATCTAAAAATACAAATCAGTATGCCAGCCAACAGCTAGCAATGCTAACTGTTTCAAGGAAGCCAAAGTGTTAATACTTTTTCAACAGATGTTAGTTTACACTGAGGAGTGAGTGGACGGTGGCTGATCGAATGCACACATGCTACGGTGGAAAATGATGCTCCACATTTTTTTCTGCACAAAGCCAGAGGCTTGCAACAGCCTCAACCATAATAGGGGGAAATAGACTTATGATTGGCAGGAAAGGCTGCAGGTTAGAGTATCACAGCTCGGAGAATTGAAGGGACACCCATGTTTCTCAGTACAGAGCTGTCCTGCTTATTATCATGGTAGTGGAAAGGGAGTTGACAAACCTCTCAAGAAATATGCTGGCAAAACTGCTTCATTCCATTCAGAACTGTAACCTGCCTAAATTTGGAGGCTTGGGCACTGAGCTACAGTGATAATTAAACCCAACTGAATGGTGCAAGACAGTTTGCCTAGACAATTGTATTGTAGGTAAAGGAAAACTGAAAGTTAGCCATTTGGAGGTAGATTTTGACTTTAGACACTGCCTCGAGCAAGGGTTAATGGGTAAACAATCCCCTTAAGTCATCCCAGGATGCACTGTGACCCAGAGAGACATGTCTGAGACACAATTCCTGTCTTCTTGCTCGTGGCCAAAATGAGCAGTAAATTCCAGTCTTCTCTAATCCCCTTCTGCTCAGTTATTCTGACAGTGAATAGCAAATCTCCATCCATTCTCCACCCCCTGCCCACTGCCCACCCACAGGTCCTGGGAGGTCGTAAGTGCTCCAGTAGTCCTGCTTACTCCTATGTACTTGTATCCAAAGTCCAGGTAGCCTTACCATGGTTGTAAGAGTGATTCTGACTACTATTCTGATTACTTTCTGTCAGTGCCTTGCCTGTGTGACTAGTTCAAGTCAGAATCTAGCCCTTGGGCCCCAGTCTTAGCACCCTTTCTCAAAATAAATAGAACCCACCCAGTCAGAAGTCCAACTTCTTTCAATGGGACCATTAAACTCTAATGCATGCATGTAAATCATGATTTGCGCAAGCATACATACCTTGTATACATTTAGCGAATATACAAATTCCAGTGCTTGGGTGTGCTGAGTTTTGTATGCATATGTTTCAAAATCTGAGACATTTGTTTGCTCTTTAAACTTAGTCCACCAGAAATGTTCTTGTATAGTATATGCTCCCTAACAGAAAGTTAAGTTGCCATCACTTTACCAGAGCTGTATAAATTAACTTTTTGTGAAAAGTCCCATGAATGGAAAACAGCTGTCAAGTATAATTCAAGTCATTACTGCTTAATATCATATTCAGAAGTAGTATCACATAAAATTAATTTCAATGAAAAAGAGACAACAGTAATAGACTTGGCTGTCTTTTTCACAACCTTGTGGGAATGAGCACTATCCAGTCTGTTTGGCAGGGAAGTTTGGCAATAGTTGCAGACTTGTGGGTGACATCTTCCCATTTCTCAATCAGCCAGTTTGTTTGTGTAGCTCCTACTGAAATACAAACTTAATTTGTGCCTTTTGGCTACAGAGGCAGTAGAAAAAATCCTAGTTCACTACTACACTCCATCTATGACTTCATAAGTAATGTTTAAACAGAGAGATGGCTGAAACAAAGAATACCAAATTGTTGACCTCCTTTAATTGTTTATAGTGTTTACATGTTTTTAGTACATGAGTTAAAAGCACACGTAACAGAATCAAATGTGAAACCCAAACAGGAGTTGTATTTAAAAATAATATTTACGCTCAGTAATGTTTATACTAGGAAGCCTGAATTTGAAAGTGAGGGGATAGGGCTGTCATGTCTAAGAAACAGTTTCAGTGTGTGTTGACCCTCTGAAGGAAAAGAGAAACAAACATTGTAAGGAAAAAATTGCACAACATTTTATACATTTTCATGTCCCATTTGTAGGGGTCTATATAAGCCATACTTTCACTGCTATTTCACACATAAGGACAGACACAAGATTGCTCATTTCAGTTCCAGCCTATAACTTCTCAGGCCACTCACGTACTTGATTTTCAGCACCATGGATAGTTCCACAGATTCCTTCTGAGCAGAACACCATTTACTTATCTTGCTGAGCAAGAAACGTGTTGTGGTCACACATCAGAAGCTGCAAAGCAAGATATGATTTTTTGGTTGGTGTTAACGTTGGTATATCTAGCTTTTTGTTTCCAACAGGCGGGGTGGCTTCAAACGTCAAAGGATGCAACAGCAACGGACTGTTTTTTCATCCCTGTTGAGGATGTGCAAATGCCTTCTTTAGGCAGAATATAAATACAGAAACAAGTTCAGTAATTAACTTTGTTTGAGCAATAATGACTTCAGGCATGGGCATTGCCTGGTGCGTAGTGATCAGCAGGGTTAAGGCTCTGAGGCATTGTCTCAACCCCTACACTCAGCCTTAAATCCTTGTTACAATATATGACTATTGAGAAGCCTTTAAACAACCGAAACACTGACAGGTCAAACAGATATGAAAGGAAGAAACCAATGCGCATTTTGCCTCACCCACATGCAAGTGAACTAGCACACAAGTTAGTTTCTTTCACATTGCTTTTAACCAGGGCCGGATTAAGACCTTTCAGAGGCCCTAAGCACTGAAAAGATTATGGTGCTTCCCCCCGATATATAATTCAAAATAAAAACAGTACTATCCCATAAAATAAAATTTTATTTTTCAAAATGACACAAAATTTACATGTATGCTGAAATTAAAATAGCTTCTTTCTAGATTTTCTGATTGCAAAATTCTGGATAGGTTCATCGAAGCTGACTCGACGAAGCATGTTGGCTTCCATACACAATAGGGAAAGTGAATCAAGTCTGTCCTGAGACATTGTTGTTCTCCGAAGGTTTTTTATTCTTTTCAGCTGAGAAAAAGAGCGTTCTGCGGAGCAGGTAGTAATCATCAATGTTAGAAAAATATGTAGTGTGATCTCTACATTTGGAAATACACATTGTATTCCGTCTTTCAGTATTGTGTCATGAAGATCAATGTGACTGAATTTCATTTTTCCTGTTTCATTAAACTTTGCACACAATATAACAGTGGAACTGCTGTACTTCTCCACAGAGATTCATGTGCAAGTCAACAGGGTATGAGTCAACTAGCTTTTGGGAACCTTGTGAATATTGTTTGTCAGATAAGTCCATATCATTTAGAAAAGAAAATCTACTTGATACTTCTTTGTACACTTCACCTCTCCTCTTCATATGTGCTTCAAGTGTACCAATTATAGCGAGTAAGTAGATAAGCGAAATTTGTCTCTAGATTCAATGCTGTTTCGGTTGCACTGCTGTCATTTGCTTGTTTTTCCCTGATTCGCTTGTGGGACTGGGCTTCTTTGTAGTTCGTATCAGGCAAGATATCTTTTGATATGTCTTCAAAACTTTCGAAATCATTCCTCAAAGTGTGTAAGTGGTCTGCTAATGATTGACAGAGGTCTGCACATGTTTTCAAATCCAATTCTTTTTCTTGGAAAGCTTGACTTGTATGGTAAAAGTGTTGTAAAATTTCATTCCACATGGTCAACATGAATACAAACTCTAGTTCTTGCATCTTATTTGCAATGTTTTCTGCCTCTCATATAGTTTCTCCCTTTTGTGATTGGTCTTCAGCTATACTTTCAAATTCATCCACAATCTTTGAGTAGGACTCCAGAATTGCACTTGTTGCCACTGCATGTGCCTCCCAGCAAGTATTAGAAAGAGATTTCAACACACAATCATTGCCCAAATATGTTTTAAGAACTGCCCATTGGTGTGTTGAGGCAGAGAAAAATGTATAAAGTAACTGGACTGTTGAGAAAAAACTTACTGCCACCGCACAACAATCAAGAGCACTGCGGCCAACAAGATTGAGAGAGTGTGCAGCACATGGTATGAATATGGCATATTTGTTGTGTTCTAAAGGCTTCTTCTGCATTCCTTGATAACGCCCTGACATGTTGGCAGCATTGTCATAAGATTGACCTCTGCACTTTGAGAAATCTGTTTTGCGGATAACTTGGCACAGATAATGCTGTACTTGATTTGCCGTTTCTTCACCATTGTGGCTTTTCAAATTGAGGAACGTTATAAATCGTTCAACTGGTTTTCCATCTGTGGGAGACACATATCTTAGTACAATACTCAGTTGATCAATATGTGAAAGATCAGGTGTAGAGTCAACAGTTAACTGAAGTACCCAGCAGTACTTATTTCATCCACAATAGCTGAACGAACTTTGTCTCTCATTAGACCAATGAGTTCATCACATATTGTCTTGGATAAGTATGATGGGTTACCTTTGCCAGCATTCCCATATTTTGAGATATGGCCTGCTAAAAATAGGTCAAACTGAGCCACAAGCTCCAACAATCCCAATAAATTTCCATTCTGCAATGATCCAAATGTGTCATTTGATCCCTGGAAAGGTAGACCACGTTCAGCTAATGTTTGAATAACAGCTATAACATGCTGCAAGACATGTTGCCAGTATTCACGGTCCCCTTTAATTTGTTCTTCCAATTTTCGTGTCAATCCAAAGCCCTGTCTTCGATTTAAATATGTAAACATTGAGTCTCTGTGAGTAGTGCTATTTTCATGTCGTTCAATTAAAACAGTACTCCGCCAGTCACTAAATCCATCTGCAGCAAACCAGGATGTTGAAAGTTTACATGCAAAAAGTTTGCAAACAAAACAGTACACAGACCCTGTTGATAGTGAATACAGGAGCCATTCTTGAGTGTATTTCTCACCATTCGCTTTCATGCAGAAAAATATTTTTTGTGGACAATATCTTGTTTGTTTGCCATTGGTAAAAGTCAGATGTGATTTCTCAGATGGCCCAGTGTGATGCTGACAGTCATTTGGTCCATGATCTATCCAGTAAGCTACATCATCGGTACTGAAATCAGCCCACATACCAGGATCTTTTCTCCTATTATTTACAGCATGTATAACTCAGAAGAATATATCAATAATAAAACATACATTTATTGCAATACATGACAGGATCTGATTTCCTCGCATTATTTCGATCTACATTAGTAGGACGACCCCCTGGTTTAGATGGGGATAAATAATAAAAAGAGAACAGAAAAACGGGGGAAGAGTGTGTTGTGGAGTATAAGGAAGTCTAACAAAGTTCTGGTTTTTCCCATGATGACTACTTCGATGCTTTTGTTGAAATATCAAATATCAATTTTTTTTTAAAAAAAATCTCATTTTTTTTGGTGCCCCCTGCTTTGCTGGTGCCCTAAGCACGTGCTTAGTCTGCCTATTGGGTAATTCAGCCCTGCTTTTAACTGTGAAAGCTGCACACCTGCTGATATTTCTCCAAAATTATGATACTTACCTACTTTGTAAAATGCTTTGAGATCTACTGATTAAAAGTGCTATACAAGAGCTGGGTGCTGTTATTGTTAGTCGAATTTAGCATATTGTGGAGAAGTCTTACAGAATTTAGTAACAGAGAATGGTAACCTTTCTGTACATTTTTAATCATCCTATTGGGAATTATATCCTTACTATAAATCTGATAAGATGGTCATAATCAAATGAACAAATGTTTATAGGAAGGAGATAATTCTGTATTACATTATATAGGTCTTTATAGTAGCTCCTGTATAACCCTATTTATTTCTTCACTGTTAGATTCTATACTTCTTCTTTATTAAGGGTATGCCAAAGTACACTTTGGGCTGAATATATTATGGACCTGAGACTTGTCAGTTCTTCTATCACAAGCCTCTTACATTATGCATTGTCAGGATGTTGATACTAGTGCTCTTGGGTTATGATCTGAGAAGATTCTTAAAGATTTTAGTGGCTGGAAGTTCTGACAATAATAACATTATTGTAAAACCATCTTGGTACCCATTTTCTAACTGTGAGAAATAGAGCATGGTAATTGTGGAATTCCACATCTGGATTTACATTATGCAATTATTATGGCCTTGAGCCAGCAAAGCACTTAAGCATAGTTTTAAATGTGTGTGTAGTCCCTTTGACTTGAATGGGACTTCCCACATGCTTAAAATTATATGCATACTGAAATATTTTGTTGAATCAGGAGCTATATGTTGTATTTGTTGTAAAAACAGATTGAGATTTTCTTTTTAAAAGACAATGATTAAAAAGCTAGCTGCTAATGTGATATAGGAATAAATAAACATTTTAATAGGGTAAATGAATCTTACGATAATTGTTTTGATTCATATTGTCAGGCAACTCAACATTCTGAAATGCGGCCATGGATTCATGCTTTTGTGACACATGAAACCCCCAACTTCTGAAATCTCCAGCTGATTTGTAAATGTCTTGCTGGAAAAAATAGTAAAAATGCTTTCTGTCAGAAATATTAATTATTTAAAGTTTGTTAAGTGCCTTGAAATGTAACTCATTTGTAAGGTACTAGATAAATGCTAAGAATTGTTACTATGAATTTTAAAAAAATACCATACCAATAAAGTTGTTTCCAAGGCTTGTTAAAATAAGTAAAATAAGTGCAGCCACTTAATACTACACTGTTACATACACTGGTCCGAAAACCACTGTAACTGGCACTGGAAGAAGTGCCTCAGTGTTAGGGTGATCCCCTCTAGATACAGAACCAGAGTAGGGATTCATATATTCATCTCAGCATGATAGGGAAATTAAAGAATGCCTGGGATGCCTCTGGGCCGCACTTATCCTTTCAGCTGCATTTGCAGCCAAAGTACGTTGAAGAAGTCCATGGGCTGCTTGAGTTCACTGCAGGGGGACTGGCGGAGGTGAAAATAAGCCGGTACGCCCCGGTACAGCATACCGGGGTGGATCGGCTTCCCCAGGCGCAATTTAAAGGGCCTGTGCCTCCCAGCAGCAGCTGGAGCCCCCGGCCATTTAAATTGCTGCCAGAGCCCCACTGCTGGAGCCCTGGGGTAGCGGCGGCGGGGCTGGGGGGGCGATTTAAAGGGCCTGGGGCGGCAGCGGCGGCTGAGCCCTGGGCCCTTTAAATCATCCCCGGAGCCCCGCTGCTGCTTCCCCAGAGCTCGGGCAGGCTCAGGGGGTGATTTAAAGGGCCTGGGGTGGTAGTGGCGGCCGGAGGCCCGTCCCCGGAGCCCTGCTGCTGGAGCCCTGGGGAAGCGGCGGCGGGGCTCTGGGGACGATTTAAAGGGCCCAGGGCTCCGGCCGCCGGTACTGCCCTGGGCCCTTTAAACTGCTGCCAGAGTCCCCGGCTGCCGCTGTTACCCCGGAGAGGGGGAAGGAGGCACTTGTCGGTACAGGGGGGGCAGGGGCTGGCTCTGACCTCCCCCAGCTCCGCCTCTTCTGCCCGAGGCCCCACCCCTTCTGGGGGCCAGAGCCGGCCCCAGCCCAGCCCCATGTGAGCAAGTCCCTAGACTTACTTTCATCCCTGGGGACTGGCCTTGGATACAATCAATACCACCTCCAGGGAAGTGCAGCGATGAGCTTTAAGTCTGGGGCAGTATTGCCAACTCTTGTGATTTTATTGAGACTGTAGTAGTTTTGGGGTGTCTTATAAAAACATGGTGAAAGGCTGCCTCGCACAAGTTTTCCCTTATTCAAAATGGCCACTATCTTCTATTACTACCAATGGAGCTGAAGCCAGCAAGATGGCCATCATTTCCCTATAGTTTACCTGCATGAGTGATGAGGCTGCCCTTAATAAAGCTGGTTGTCACCGCTCACTATTTTCAGTGACATTGAAGCCATGTCCACAGGCAAAATGACTGCCACTCAGAGAAGTTGGCAGGGAGTGGGGAGAGTAAGGGAAGTTCTCCTTCTTTCAAAAGGCTAAACTAATCCCATATTGTTTTTACTGTGACATTATCACTTATATGAATGACTTTTGTAAATTTAAGGTTTTTAATATGTTTATCTGTAAATCATTAACCCTCTAAGTTCTATATGCATGTTTGAATCATGATGCCTTCACTAGGTCATTGGTTCTCAAACTATTTAACATCCAGCCCTTTCTTATCAAATGAAATAAACTGTATGAGGAGAGAATCAAGACAGTAATAGGAAATGGATGGCAATTTCTCAGTCTCAGAGATAAGAAGAAGGTAAGTGAAGTCTCCATCTGATCATCCAGAAAGATATGTGCATTTGTGTGTGCATTGAAGATTGATTTTTAAACCTGAAATTACCACACAGACACTGGCAGAGGAGTAGCGGGAGGTTAAAAAGTCAAAAGACAATAAAAAACATGATTTGATGGTTTTTTAAATCTAATGACTTTTTGGATTCTGACTCATGATTTTTGATCTTTTGAGGTTGGCCATACTAGTGGACCTGCAGTCTGGGCCTGATCCAAAGTCCAATGAAATGAACAGAAAGACTCCTATTGACTTCAGTAGGCTTTGGGTGTGGCCTTCTATGCAGATAAACTGGATCCAAAAATCTGGTCCAACAAATTTAGTTTGTATTTTAATTTTTTCACTCTGCAGTGTTCTTTCCTCAGCTGCCAGTAGCAAGCAATGTCTCGATGGCCTTTCTAGATGTATTGAAATTAATCTAATATTTTAATTATAAATTAGTTGTGCCATTACATAGGGTGTAGATGAAATATTTTAATTAAGTACTTTGAGCTGAGATTTATTAGATAGAGACCTTCTGAAATGTGTTACTGATTATTTATGTACGACACTAAAGGCTCTGCACTTTTACTCATGGAGAGCACAACTCCCCACCCATGACCATTCACCACCTATATTCTCCTTTTATGGTGTCTTAAATAAAGCCAGTTGCATTTTTCAATATTTTTAAAGCTGTCAATTAAAAAAAAGCTATACTTACGCAGGCATAGTTCACCTTGGGATGAATACATTATAGATCCAGAACTGTCATCAAATTCATGCTATAACTTAGAAACATCCCCAAAGCCTCTATTAAAAGGACCTTTTTTCATCCTGTTTTAACACCAAGCTTCCACAGTCACAAAAAAGCCATATGCTGATATTTTTAAAGCTGGGGATATGGATATCTATGGGAAGATTTTCAAAGGCACAAATGGGAATAAGGTGCCTAACACCCATTGGCTTTCAATCGAAGTTGTGTATCTAACTGCCTTTGAGTCTGAATTGGCATCCAGAGCTACTAGGCAGCTTTGAAAATCGCAGGCATAATGATTAAACTAAGTCTTTTTTCCCACTTATTCCTACAGTAGTGTTGGTGATTGAGTAGGTGTTGCTTTCTCCCCTGAGTCAATACTCAATAGGTGCACTAGAGAGTTGGGGTGGGTCACCCCCTTCCTGTGATTCCAGCTGAGGAAAGTTCCACAAGCATCCCCTCATGTAGTGTGTCTACACCACAACATCTGGAGAGTACGGTTTGCTGTACATGAAAAAAACATTTATTTCTGGGACTGGGCAAAGATTGAGGAGATGGGCAGAGGTTCTTCTTTTGAATGAACAAGTTTGCCCATGCCCAGTCATAAATGCATTGTCTTCCTCCGGCATTTTTAGGCACTAGAAACGCATTTTCAGTAGGACTACTCACGTGAACCTTCATAGAAGCCTGGAACCAACAGTAGACTGAACTGTATTGTATGTTATTAGACATAAGTTAGGGGCTCAATAATGCATGAGCAGACCTCCTTATTTATTGCTGAGCAGAACCTTCTCTTACTTGAACATCTGCTTTGCCTCTACTACATCTAGGGTAGATTTAATGGCAGAGGGAGGAGGCGTAAGCATTGAGAATTGATGGTGGCCCGGTGGTTATAAGAAATTGAACATACAAATGTAACTGAAATAACAGGAGTTTTCTTTGTAAACTGTGACTGCCTTATAACTGGTCCATCGGCTTGACTGGTATCCTCATATATTGTTAATGGAATATCATGGTTCACAATTAGCATTATGAATCCAGCTCAGTGGAAGCTAGAACCCATGGTACATCACCCTTATGGCATTCAGAGATTCACTGAGCAAGCTGTGTTGCACAAATTGTACAGCAGATACATACATATATACTCTGAGGTTATGTATATCTGAGGTGATGATAAATAGGAAAAAGAGTAGGATGATGGCTTAATGGAAACCAGATCTTGACATCGCTGACCCCTCTCATTACTCTGTCAACTAAGGAATGAAATGAGAAAATATTGTAGTAGGTTTTCCCTCCTACAGCGGCTAGGTTGCATGAGGGTGGGGTTGTGAGAAGACTGAGGGAATGAATAATGAGAAAGAAAGCATGCTTGGAAGTGCTGCTATCAGTAGCCAGGTTCCAGGACAATAGATACTTCTGTATGAGAGCTTTACGGCAGTGCTTCTCAAGCTATCTGATGTGGGGGACCGGCATCTTTTTTCCAATGTGTGCGCAGACCGGCACCACCACTTTGAGTAGCACTGCTCTAGGGCGTGTCCACACCGCAAAATAAATAAAATCCCACAGCACCAAGCGTCAGAGACCACATCAATTGACTAGATCTTATGGAGTTCGGGTTCTGGGGTAAAAACATTGTAGGCGTTCGGGTTTGGGCTGCAGCTCAGGCTCTGAAACCCTTCCTCCTCACTGGGTTTCAGAGTCTGGGCTCCAGCTCCAGCAGGAATGTCTACACTGCTATTTTTAGCCCCAGAGCCTTAGTTTGACTTAGTTTAGCCCTTAGCCTCATTTGACCTAGGCTCTGAAACTCAGTGACCACAGGTGTTTCTTTGCAGTGAAGACATACCCTATAGGGCCTCATCCCATTCATTGAGATACCCCTGCTGCTATAATATATATTAGTGAGTAGAGAACCTCAATAGGGTTACAGTAAAACTAGGATATTAGGAATCTTAGCCCTTATTAGAATTAAATGAGCTCCACATAATATTTTTTAGTCTTTTAATAAACAGGCTCACTGTTTTTGAAAAATTGTTCCCTCTTTCTTTGTAGTAATTTCTTAATATTTATGCAAAACAAAATTTCACCGTGAACTATGGTTAGATAGTACACAAGCAACAACAAAAAAATGTTCTCCTGAAACACTAGTTGTTCTACTGAGACAGATCCCACTTTTTATTCAATGTAACTGAGATATAATATTACATAAAAGCAAGGCTTCTGCTGCTAGTGCAATTATTGTAATTCTAGCCATGTCTACTTTAGAGAAACAAAACAAATGTTTTGTTTTCAGTAGTTTTCTGTTTGCCTAGCTGATTTTACTGCTTTCTAATTTTGTAATCAATATCAAGATTGGATTTAATATTTGGTTTCAAGTCTCTGAAATGCTTTTTGTGTCCATGTCAAGGTTGCTTGGTCACATACACACCTTTAATTTGACATACAAACTATACTGGCAAACACATTCCCCTTAACAATGTGAAGCAAAGAAGCCATATTCTCAACAAGTTATGCAAACATTTATTTTTGTTAAAATTATTATATTCACACACACAGAGTTACCTCAACTGTTAAGAAAGGTGCTATTTTTGTCTAGCTCATATAAGAATGTGTCTTGTCACACCGAAATGAGATCCATTAACTAAAGTCGTCAATTAAATAAAACATACTCGGTATGTATACCTTATGCTTATTCATGCAGTCATGAGCATGGAAAATGACAAAGCTATCAATTTAAAATGCATAATTTTATCTGAAGTTTTAAAAATAGGTAAAGTGATAAGTAATGGTCTTGTAGCTGAGGGCAGCATGCACTGAAGGGCATGATGATATGATCTGGAATAAAATGACCTTCACAAATCGGTCAGGTGAATATTTTAACAATAAGCTTCCCAGTGTTTCCTAACTAGAACTTTTTTCTAGATTGACAAATTTATTTGAGCATAAGCTTTCGTGAGCTACAGCTCACTTCATCGGATGCATTCCGTGCATCCGATGAAGTGAGCTGTAGCTCACGAAAGCTTATGCTCAAATAAATGTGTTAGTCTCTAAGGTGCCACAAGTACTCCTGTTCTTTTTGCGAATACAGACTAATACGGCTGCTACTCTGAAACCTTTTTTTAGACTGTTACTCTTTTTGTTTCCCCTGCAATTTCCAGTGAAGAAACTGAGTATTTCTGGCATGAAATAGTTCTTCAGGAAACATGGAAATTTCTCACATGGTAGAATGCGGGACAGTGTCAACACAGATTTGATAACTGAAAGAATAAGAATTTGGTGTTTCACATTCCCCATTTATCTGAAGCTAAGGAATAAACTACGGAAAAAATCAGATGCCAGCAGCAGAATGATGATGATATCTTCATTAGCTCTGAATATAGTTTTTCTAACACTTCTTTTCTAAACTAACAATCCTAATCATGAAACTAAAAGTTATTCTGCACATACCTCTGTGGAGCTCCAGAGGCACTGGATCAGAGTCACAGATGTGTAAATCAGCATACATCTGGCCCATTAAGTAAAACAATAATTCATTCAGGAGCAAGTTCAAGATATAACAGTAAGTATCATCGCAGTGGTTCAGCGGATAGCACAATTCCCTGCCATGCAGGCAATGTTATGTTCAGGGGCAATCTACTCTTGATCTTTGGAGACTGAAGCATTTTGAGAGCTGATGTTTTCAGCCTCCCCATGCATTGTGTTTTCACACTGTAAGTTAAAGTGTCATTGAAGTCTCATTGTTTTAACATCCACAGCACCTAATCATGGCTAGGAAAAAGAGGATGGATTTTATGGTAAAAGATGGGCCAGAATTTAAGTATGGATGAAACTTTAGGAATCCCAGCTAGACTGACAAATATCTTCAGGAACTAGATCAGGCAGGCAGGGGTTGCTGGGGACTAATGGGGCTAAATGGCCATTCTTATGAGGCAAACATTAGCAATCATATCATGTGGTTTTATCACTACCTTCAAAAGAAATGCAGACACAGGAAGTTAAACATTTGAATGGGCAAATTCATTTAAGTAATTTCTACAGGCATTTACTACACAAAAGACAGTAGAAGCAGTTTGGCTGCATGTCACTGGATGATAGAAGTAGGATATGGCCAGCCCACATAGAGGGCCATGCAGAACACTATTCTGTGGCTGCTGAATTTATTTATTTATTTTTAGGATAGAGGCAGACATGGGAGATGAAGAGATATAGTCACTGTTTCTGCAGTTACTTGCATAGGATGGGGCACAGCTACTGAGGAGACTACATTTGTACAGTGCAGCTTGGATGGGAAACAGATTATGTCCCCCTATGCAAAGTCAGTTCACTTGGGCTTTGGGTAGGAAGATACTCTGGCCCAAATGAATGTAAGGATAATCTCCACTAGAACATATAATTCAAAAGTTATTGACATCTTAAATAGTATTCTAACATTCGTAAATAGAGGATACTTCACCTGTGGACATTAGACATTTGAATAGATCTCTGTTTTTGTTGAATATGTTCTTATTTTTACAGAGTCTGAGAGACGAAACCAAACCTATCATAGTTTTTAATGCATCCAATACCGTCTATGTGATTAGGTGCTGTGAGCAAAGTCTCCAACACCTTGAAATATCAATTTGTTATGAGTTGACACCAAGTATAAAGTGATTGGCTTTGAGGCAATTTTGGCTATGCTATCTTCAGGCTGTGCAATCTGAAGTGCTGAATGTTAGCTATGTGCACCTAGAGTTTAGGTCTAACTGGGATGATTGGTTTGTGGCAATGGTCATCAAGTGAAAGGAAGTATTGTGCTGGTAAAGCAGGATTTAGTTGGAGGACACCTTCTTCCATAGCTAACTCAATCTACACACCAGTCTACTTTGATCTTCTTATGTCAGATCACATGGCTCAAACAAAAGCTACTCCAAAATTTGGGAAACAGGAGGTGTTTTCATCAGTTAGAATTGGACAACTTCTTACAAAATTGGAGTGCACTGTGAAAATAAACTAGACTGCTGATTATCTGACAGAACTTCCTACTATGAGGCCACCCTGATTCTATTGTAGTAGCAGAGCCCATTTCTCATACCTGTCCCCAACACTTCTCTAGGTTTGAATAAGCTGTTCCCCTCCTGTGATGTTATCTGATTAAAATATGACCATGCAAATTCATGGTTGTTACCACTGTTGTATAGTTGCAATGAATCTTATACAAAGTGTGATGCATGGCTGGAAAGGGTTAAACATCCTGCGGGCTAAATGACCTGGATTCAACCTTTAGAGACATGTTAGAAAGGTATTTAAATGGTAATTAGGGCCATTCCATGGTAGATAGGCTAGAACTTTGAAGTGCAAACCTGTATTGTTAGAAATTAGAGGTCATAGTAAATGTATGTATGTACTCATATTTTGTTGAATGTTAGCCATGAAAACAGACAGTTCCTGTCTGTCACTATAGCTATTGATTCAGAGATCAAAAGGAAATATTAATATTAGATGAATCTTGGGTGAAATAATGTCATTGTCTATGTATCCCTTTCAAGTTTGTGATAGACTGCCTAATGGATAAATTGCCATGTGTTAATTTGGGTAACTAATTACCGGTGATGCTTAGGAAATAGTTTTCCATAATTGCCTATTGTTAACCAAAGGATTCCAACCTGTCAAAGAAGGCCTGACATTGTATAAATATGCCTTGGGTCCCAGACCTTTTTGTCTCAGAACTGCTTGATGCTTCATGCAGGGGAAGCTTAAGCCCAAGATTGAGATCTCCAGTCCTAAACCTGGATTCACCCTGAATATAAATATAAACATTGGACTATAACCTATGAACTAGTTCTGAAAGAATTCTTTGTAACTACAAAGCTCACCATCTCTGCTATGAATCAAAATCTCAAGAACTGTATTCATATCTGTATGTATATTGATCTTTTAACCAATACCTTTTCTCTTTTCTTTTTAAATACATTTTAGTTTAGTTAATAATAATTGGCTATAAGCATGCATTTAGGTAAGTTCTGAAATATTCATTAACCTGGGAGGTAATGTGTCCAACCTTTTGGGATCGGTAGAAGTTTTTTATATGATGAATAAGATTTTCAGTAATCCTCATCATATTTGACTTGGGAGTCTGGGTGGAGGCCTAAGGCTGGGTTGCTTCAGGGAACTGTGTTATTGGCTTCTGGATAACCAGTGAAGTATTATAGAAGCTGTTTTGTGCTGGCTTGGTAAATCCAAGAATTGGAATATCCACCAGCTTTGGGGGATTTGTCTGCCCCCTTCTTTGTAGTTCACCCTAATTGAGTGACCGCAGTTGGCTCCCCTGGGACTCTGGTCACACCTCCACAGAGAGTCCTCCATCCAAAAGTTACAACCCCACATGGATAAATATGTCACAAGGCAAAGCAGTACCGGCTGCCCCTTCTGCTAGAGAGTGGAAGAGGGTATTCAGAAAATATTAGAAAGTTTGGTTAAAGTTTGAAAGAGCATCCAAATCTTCCAGTAATTATGTAAACCAAGCACATATGAGGGTTTAGTATTACACTAAGATGACTCTCTTTAGATTATTGTTATTTATTTTTCCTTATGGAGCACAAAGGGCGCTCAACATTGCACTGGACACAAAAATAAAGATTCATGCCTGCAAAGAGCTTACAGTTTAAGTCCTTGCTCCTCTAAAGAGAACAACATGGGATCCCTGTGCCCACTCCGAGCCCCACATGTGCTCGGCATATGTGTGGTATGCTTTGCAGAACTGGAGCTCAAATGAAAAAGAGAGAAAAAAATAGGATACATTGAAGAGGAGGGAATCACTTTAGAGGGATTTTCTTTTTAAAATGACAATTTTTTTAAAACTCTTTGTGGGCATCATGGACTAAATGAGTCTTTAGTAGGGGTTTGAATGTGAGTGGTGGATTGATGTATCAGGACTGAGAGGGCATACGATAAATATAGGGCTTCAAGAGAAAAGGCACACAGATGAGAATGGGAGAAGGAAATGAATGGTGTACTGAGGTGGACTTTGTTGGTGGGGAAATGAGCTTGGGCCATGGTATGAGACCAGGTCTGAAATGTAGACTTTGGTCCAACCTGCATGGCCTTGAAGGTAGGTAAAAAGGCCAGTGTCAGTGGTAGATTGTATCTAAGGATATGCCTACATTTTGAGCTAGAAGTGTAATTTCTAGCTCAAGGAAACGTACCTGTGCTAGCTCTGATCAAGCCAGTGTGCTAAAAATAATGTAGCTGAAGAGGCACAAGCTGCCATGAGTCGGTACCCATCCAAGACACTAGACACTTAGGGGGGCTATCCTCTCCTGCCATTTATTCTGCTGCAGCTACACTCTATTTTTAGCATACTAGCTTGATCAGAGCTAGTGTGGGTATGTCTCCTCAAGCTGGAAATTACACCTCCCACTTGACGTGTAGACATACCCTAAATTAACTTAAATGAGTGTAAGCGGTTTAATTTGGTGTAAGGGGATCTAATTTACACCATCTTGTGTATCAGTTTACCCCAATGAGTTTAAACTATGAGAGAGATTACAGGTTGGTACGGAATCTAGTCAAAATCACTTCAGAAAAAAACATTTTAAACATATAGAGCAGTACATAAACAAAATACAGTATGCAAGAATATGCAACAAGGAACAAAAAATCCTAGGATTCTGGTGACAGGATACTTAAGCTGAATGCTGATAGTTTATGATGCTGCTAGGATGTCTTAATAGAATTATATCCTTGCTTTATCTGTTATTCTTATTACATTAAAAAACCCATCCAGCTGTTAGTGCCAAGGCACAGATGTTATGTACAAAAATATATTTTTTCAGCCCATGGAATGAGAAATTGATTATGAATTTTTAAACAAGCATGCCTTCAAAAATTTAATTACAGAGTTGCTCCAGGAAACAGGGTAATATATTTTCACTCAGAAATCCTCTGCCTTTATGTTAGGTGAAAACTCTTCAGTTTGTTTAAAGGTCTTAGCAAAACAGCTGCAAAGCTGAAGAATGCTGCCATGCAAGAGACCAAGACTTGGGTTCTGAAATAGACTCAGTTTCTGAGCTAGTTTAAATTGAGGACAATGTAAATGTGTCATATTCGATCTCCTGAGGGTAATAATGGGGAGGGGAAGGAATGGAAATGGGTTCCTCTTAGAAATCGATGAACCAGTGAAGTTAAAGTAACCTCCAAACCTTGTTCTAACTCTGAAACTCTTACTATTATTTTTATTTATTTGTATTCTTGGAGCACTCACAACAAATATGAAAAGACATAGACCCTACCCTGACAAGCTTGTTATTTAGGAAATGAAGCATCATACGAGTAGTGAGGGATGCAATACATTTTACAAAAAGAAAAGGAGGACTTGTGGCACCTTAGAGACTAACAAATTTATTTGAGCATAAGCTTTCGTGAGCTACAGCTCACTTCTGATGAATCCAATGAAGTGAGCTGTAGCTCATGAAAGCTTATGCTCAAATAAATTTGTTAGTCTCTCTAAGGTGCCACAAGTCCTCCTTTTCTTTTTGCAGATACAGACTAACATGGCTGCTACTCTGAAACCATACATTTTACAGTTATTAAATACATATTTTAGAAAAACAGGGTTTTTTTAAAAAAAACAGTTATGGAAAGCGTGATTGACAGTTGGATATAGTGGATATGGGTATTTATACATTTAAAAAAAAATTATAAATACATAATCACTATATCCAACTGTCAATCATGCTTTCCATAACTGGTTTCCCAGTTTTTGTAGGCATCATGGATGAAGTGGATGTTGGAAGAGGAATTTGAAGGAAGGGAAGAGAGCAGCCTTAAGTATCAGGTCAGGGAAGATGATCCATACATAAGGAAAAGATGGAAGAAGGGGAAGAGAGAGTTATGGGAGAAAAAGGCCAGTGGATGGTCAAGGCTCACTTCAGTGATGGAGTAAAGGGAGGTGGAGGTGCCCTAGTAAGAGATAAGGGTGGATAAGTAGGTAGAGCTGTGAAGAACTTCTCGCAAGTCATACTATTTTTGAGGTTAAATCCCTCACATGCAAACATGTTGCTTTAAAAAAAAATAAAAAATCAGTGCCTCTGAATTTCAAGATTCTGATCAGAAGTTGAAGTTTGTTCTTGTTAGGGCTGGCCAGAAAACAACAATTCCGTATTATGACAAAATTTGAGGTTTCAAAATTTGTTTTCATTCTGATCCAGAATAAGATTTTGACATTTTTCATGGGAAAAAAAAAAGAGCAGGAAATAGCTCCTCCCCCAATAGTCCAGTATTTAGGCCACTCACCTGGGATGTAGGCAATCTGGGTCCAAATCCTAGATCTGCCTGATTCACCTCTGCCTGCCAGGTGAGTAACCTAACAAATCAGTTATTGGTTATTCTGGCTTCTTTCCCATTCTGAAAAGCCTTTCAAGTGAAATTTTCATCAAAAGTGATACATTTCCACTAAACATTTTGTTTTCAATGGAATAGCTTTTTCAATGGAAAAAAGTTTCATCTAATATTTTTTGACCAGCTCTAGTTCTCCAGTCAACCCAAAATGAAGCCAAAAGCACCAGAAATCTTATGAGATAGTCTAATCTGCGGATCCAAGAAGGTTGGATAGCAGCTTTACAACTCTTCTCCTCCGATCAAAAGGTTTAACAAAAGAACACTTGGAACACAATAGAACATGGAAGTACTGAGATGAGTGATACACTTCATCAGTAAGTCATTTCCTTTTGTCCCTTTATTGAGCCTTCTTCTATACATCATCATTATTAGATTGTGTATTCCTCAGGTTAAGGGCCTTGCACATTTATTTTGTAAAATGCTTAGCACATTTTTGGTGCTATACAAATAATAATCCTTCAGACAGGAATCCAAACTACTGAGTATTTATCAAAGACTTTAATCTTTTGAAATTCATGCATCATTTGTCACTGCTTAAACAACATTCTCTGATGGGATTTTGTTTCCTCAACCTCAGCGTTGGCTAGTTGATTTTATTCTTAGATTTAGGTAAACCATTACATTGACTGCTATCAATAAAATGAAGAATTGGATTACAGAGGAATAAAATGTGACAACTCAGAGTGACAGGGGAGACAAAATCTCAATGGTGTCTCTTTATTCCTCTCACCCCACCCTATCAATACTCCAATTTTTTTCTACAGGGCAAAAGGTGTCTTGATATAAATCAAAGACAGTAGGAAGAGTTGATCCTAGGCCATCAACACTATGGTGATGAGTAGCTATATAACACCCTAAGATAGATACACCTCTGAGGGGAAGTGACATTATTGTTTTACTGTATTTCTTTACGATACTAAAGAAAAATAAAATGTGTTTTCATGTGTTTAAAATAACAAAATCAATGATATTCCCCATACAACTAAACTTTCATTAAAACATCCAGTGGCAAAATCATTATTGCATTTTTCACTGTGGCTTAATTAGAGAAGAGCTGATTTTGATACCCTCAGACCAGGGTAGTTCCATATCCCAGAGAATCTAATAATTTAATAAAATGCTTGAAAAATATATGTTGGGGTGGGAGTCTGGTACTGAAAGAAATAAGCCCCAAAATGGCAGCCAGGAGTTTGAGAGGGAAGATTAACACACACATTTTAGAATTAAAAGAGATAAAAGAGCCACAGCAGGAAATGGTATTGTTTCCTTAATTAGCTCAGGGACAACAAACACACGGACAACATGTGCTACAGATTTGTGTGTAGGAACACCTTTGAAATGGTATGCTGTATTGTGGGATCAGATTAGGGCAGTCCAAGGTCTCCAGCACACCTCTGCAGGAGGCCCCCTTGGACCTACTCCAGTTCCATGTCACAACTCCTGCTTGCTGTGGTAGTAGTAGAGACTACCCATATAGATGTCATCTGCTGGGTGGCCCACTACTACTTTTCTTTGGGCAATCTGGTGCTTCCCTCAGGTGGTCTGAGGTCTGTCCCAGAGGAGGGAGGACTCAACTACTAGCTACTTGAGCAGAGTCCTGTATGTGTGTGTGTGTAGTGGAGGCCCTGAAGACATCACCTCAGTGAAGCCATCATGACCCAGTGCAGCAGATTTTAGAGTTAATCACCCATTAGAATGGATGGGGCAGTTCATCCCCCTCTCAGCACTATTGTCTTAGGTTGTCCGCAGATTTGGGCAGACATCATTTAGTCAGTTCCACTTGGGTCAAGGGTTTTTTCACAACCAGAGGGCTAGAAACATTTTTTTAACAAAGCTGAGATTCTGATATCTTCATGTGACTTAATGAGCAGGTGTCAGAGGAATATGGCTATAGTGTCTATGCCTTCATCCAGTGCTTCTTCATTTCTGTAAAAGAAGAAATTTGTTCTTGGTCTATAGGATAGTTGTTGCTAGGATATAATTATAGGTCAAGTTTTTAAAGATGGAAATTAGGGGGGCAAATAGCCAGAGACATAACAACAAGTTACAAGAAAATGTTAAAGTATATCCGAAGCCGAAAGCCTGCATGGGACTTGGTGGATCTGACGAACAAGAAGAAAGTAGTGGTAGCAATGAAGGTGGCTAAGAAGATTTCAAAGTAGCTAAATGGATTTCTTCGTATCAGCCTTCACTGCAGAAGAGGAGTCTGATTCTCTTCTCCTCTCCACATTTTTATGCTGAAGTAACTCCATTGATTTCATTAGTACTATTCCTGACTCACACAATAGTGAGAGGAGTATATACTCAGGAAACATACCTGGATGTGTCACTGTGGACAGCTCAATGAACACATCGGTTTGATGAACATTGATGGTCAAAAGGAGGCAATTTTGAAAAACATTGGTTTACGATGCATAATAGTTTATCCTCAAGAAACGGTTGCCAGTTTTTGGACACCCAGGATCTGACAGAAATCCAGTATTACCCAAATTTCAAGGAGCTACTCCACAAGAATTAGGGATGGATGTCACATATGAGAGATTAAGCCAAACAGTGGTGCACAAGAAGCTCAGGCCAGACATGCCTCTGATAATTATAGTTGCATTCTGATTTCGTTGCTGTTTTAAACTGTATGTAGTCTCGGTTATGGACTGGCATTAAAAGAGCAGCAAAAGTGTAAACTACATTTTTATGTTTTAATTTGGAATAATTCATAGATTTTGGAGAAGACTTTAGTAGTTTTACCTTTGTCTCCAGAGATTTTAACACCTCCCTAAGCCCCTTATATCCTTATTTTATTGTGATTTGGGAAGCTCAACTGTCATGCTGTCTGAAGTAGCTCATGAGCAAGAATACCAACCTCATGTCACACTGTTAAGAAGCAGGGCACACACCCCAAACTGGGCTGGGCACAAACCCCAATACTTAGACTTCACCAACAGGTAACAAGTGTAAACACCTCAGGGACTATACAGCCTTAACATGGAGTCACAGACAGTCCCCGGGGTCATTCCAATCTATCTTGCCACCTAGGCAAGCTTGACTCTGTGATAGATGGTAACTTTACACCGAAGATCACAAAATATTCAGGTTACTCCCAGTTCCAAAGGACCAGTCACTTACCCCAGGTCAATTATAACCTTAGATCTCACATCAAAGACAATGCTTATAGCCAATCCTATACTAAACTAGCTAAGGATTTATTAATTAGTAAGAAGAATAAGAAAATTATTTACAAGGTTAAAATAGGTAAACATACACATACACACATAAATGAATTGCAGGTTTAGGTTTCAGAGGATGATAGAGCAGCTGAAATATGCCAGCTCTATAAATCCTTTAGGGCTAACCCAGGTTAATCCTGGGGATTTTTTGGTTATTTTTAGGAATCTTTACCTCTGAGAATCCAAACAGCATAAAAAGACTCTAATTCCTTCTGGTCAGGAATTTTTATCCACATCTCCCTAGAGTCCAAGCTATTGGGATGAGCACTTCTGCAGATCCCCCTCTTTATGGGTGTGCTGGGAGCAATCAACAAAGTCCTTATGCTCTGATGGTTTACAATGGCCCATTTGGGTTCAATAGGCATTCCTGATGTGCTGGAGATAACCCCTCTTCATGGATTCATACCAGTATTTCACACTTGGTGTAGTTTCTTTCCTGACTGGATTTACAGTTTCAGAGCAAACATTTTTACAGTTACAGAACAAACACTTAAGTATGACCTTATAGCTTGGGTTACAGATATTATAAATGATATTAATGCGTGCAGTAGCTCACAAGTATTTTATAAAGTCTGAACACTAAACACATTGTTACAAGTCTAATACCTATTTTAGTAATACCAACACTCAGATGAGTCAGACTGGTTTCCAGCTATGCATTTGATAGAGTTCACTTGGGGCCTAAAGCTTTTGGCATGAGCTGGCACCTGGTCTACCAGAATCACATCAACCATATTATATTGAATAAGACCTTATTCCACTGGTAATTTTCTACAGTGCAATGCTACTCATCAAACCAGTTATGATTACAGGTAAGATTTCCAGAAACACCTATGTTCTTCTATGTTCTTGCATCAGCTGAGGATCTGAGCTTGCATATGTAAATGTACTCAAGTACTTACAAAAAGAATGAAATTGGAGTGACCATAATTTACAAATGTTTTATCCTTTCATTGATAATTTACTGTAGGAATAATAGAAGAAATGATACAGTTTGTCTCCTGCCTTGGATCAGTATGATGAAATTCATTTTCTTTTTGATACAAATAGTTTGAAAAGGACTATCATTCTGAGTAATAAATGAAAGAAAAGGGTCATGGCTCAGAGATACATATTAATTTTATTAACAGAAAGCCATTTACTCTTCCTTAAACTTAACCATCATGGTCTTTTGCATTAAATGCTAAGGGGTTTACAAAATTGTCTTTTTAGGTTTGTATGGCAGGTAGTGTTTGACTAAAATGACCCTTGTCTGAACTCAAGTTACATTTGAGAATGTGTGAAGAGAGACACTTTTTTAATAATTTAAATTCATCTTTATTTTTCTTCATTAAAAGGTAGCACTTTCTTCACAGTTCCAAATTAAAAGGTCCACAGGATTAATGAAAGACAGTGAAGTAGAATTGCAACTTTTTACATTAATGTATGTATGAGCTGTCAGTCAAAGCATAGTTTAATCAAATATAGTTACTTAGTGTGGGCTGATAATATGTTCTTCAGGATACATAACCACAGAAAGATACAGTACCTCCCAAAAGAAGTTACATATTGAAGGCCATATACATTGAATGGTGTTCCTTTCCATGTGTGGTCCTGTTGATTTCAATGGAAGTAATCACTGAATAAGATGCTACTCATTATGTGTTAGGATATGAGAATTTGAGCCTGTAGCCTTTTCCTGATTCTTATTAAGACAGAGGTGACCTTATTTGCTGAGCAGCTACAATTCACATGGTTTTGGTATTCAGTTACTCTGAAAGGCAGGCCCTGACAGTGCAGTCCAAACAAATTTTAAACATACATACTAAACATATATAAAAAGCACATGCTATATATGCTGAAAGTTGAAGTTCTTGCATTTGGTGGGTTTTTTTTTAATTCACTCCTTGATGGGTATTATGTAATAGCCATGCTGAAGAAGTATTTTAAGAAGGGCTTTGATTAAATTGTTTGTTGCGAAAACGTATTTGAGACCATGCAGTTATTGTCTGTTGTATAGGAAGAAGTTTGATATTCTCATGTAGCTAAAAGTATTCTGTTTTGTGAGTCTGATTTGGTGATTGACACATTTGCTCCCTGCTCATGTTTTATGAGAAGAATTCTATTAGCAAATAATATTTAAATGATTGCACTGCCTCTTTGGGATACTAGTCTTCCCTTGATAGCTGAACATGAGTTACACAATCATGAGAGGGAGGAGCTGTTTGTGGAAAGATGCTCTCAGTACAAGTCAATTTGTTTCAATGCATTTGGTCAACAGTTCAAATGATCAGATATCTCAAGGGTCAATCCTGGAGTCTCTATTCACCTAAAACTTCCATTAAATCCAGTGTTTTAATCTTTACACATTATTTCTTGGTATAAAAAGTAATAAGAATGAATGTATACGTTTTATTCATTCTAATTCTTTCTTTTTAATCAAAGTGCTTTATTATTAGAGATAGGAATTTTCTGACACAACTTCTTTTGTTGGAAAATGCCTGTTCCTCAAAGTTGAAACTGTTCATGAGAATGGGTTGGTTTCAATGAATCTCCCAATGGAAAAAAAATTGTGGGGGGAAAAAGTTTTTTAATTTTTGAAACTTCCATTTTGATGTTTTCAGAATTAAACATTTCAGTTTTCCAGTTCAACATGACTTTTCATTTTGAAATTTATACCGGTCTATACTAAAAACATAAGAAGGGCAAAAAATAAAGAAAAAGGTTTAAATTAAAATGAAACATTTGGAAATTATCAAAATGAAATGTTATGATTGGCCGGAGTCCATTTTTTTTCCAAATTATCTGTGAAAAAAAATTTGAAATTTCAACTTCTCTTCCTGATTTAGGACAGGAGAACATTTTGAAATCTTAAAAACACTCATGGGACAGTTAAGCCATTACTTAATGTAAGTAGTCAATGGGACTACTTGGGTAGATGCTGACCCACATGAGTAAGATTTCCAGAATTTAGCCCTAAAATAAAGTTTTTTGAAGTATTGGCTCATCTTCCCCCTCCCCCTTCATTAATTAAATTCAGTTTGATCTCTACTTTTTCATTTTGCAAGGAAAAAATGTAAACCACTGTAGTCTATAAAGGCTGCCATTCTTTGATGATCAAAGCTGCAAAATAAAGCTCCATTTTTGGTGAAGCAAACCAAAGACGCACCATCTAGATTTTTTTCTCCCTTGGCATGATTACAATGTTCACAGACTGTTTGAAGCAATTTCTGAGAAAATATGATAAGCATATTAGAAACTTATTTTGCAGTTAGTTTATTTACAGCTTTTAGGGTTCTGCAAACAAGTATGTGTATGTCTGACCTTATTTACATGACTCCCATTGATCTTATCCAGTTGTATAAATGTTTTCAGGCTCAGTTAGAATTATATACTACTAATTTACACAATATTTTCAGGGAAACTCGGTGTCTCGTCTCTTTCAGAGTGAAGAATAAAGTAAGGAAATATTTAGTTGATGGAGCCAGTACGGTAACCCACATGCCAGCATTTACTATGATAAGTAAGTTTAGAAATATTGCTGTTACAGCTATTACAATCACATTTTTGGTATCTTCTGTATTACAGGTCATAACAACAGCCTTGAAAAATTCACCTGTAGCAATCATTGTCTTTCTCTGGAAAATCCATGGCACTCTGACTCCATATACAGACAAAGGGCAGGATCTCAATCTCACATATGTTGGTGACTCCATTGGCATAGGCACCGACTTTTATTTTTCCTGGTGGGTGCCCCCCCCCCAGTCCGCCCCAAGGCCCCACTGCACTCCACCTCCTCCCTTGAGGCCCCCCTTCACTCCACCTCTTCTTGCCCCCGCTCCTCCGAGGCCCCATGCCAACTGCTGAACAGCTGAATGGCAGCCCAGCTGAACAGCTGTGGCTGGCGGGTGTTGATCACCCCCACTATTTTTTTTCCATGGGTGCTTGAGACCTGGAGCACCCACAGAGTCGGTGCTTATGCCTGATTCTCTCCTCACTTGTAGAAGTGTAAATCAGGAGCAACCCCAGTGAAATCAGTTGCGTTACACTGGTATAAAATTAATGAACCACGGGTGGTTCACCAGCCTGGGAAGCAGTCTAATGAGTGCTTCACCAGCAGATATAAACCCAATCTGACAAGCCAGAGACAAGTCAGACTGGCAGAGCCAGCAAGAGTCGGAAATACACTTCTTGAGTTGAAGAGGCTACTAAGCAGGGTGAGTCTAGCTGGCATAGCTATACTGGCAAAAGTGCTGTAGTGTAAACAAGATCTGCATTAACCATGTTTTTGGACAGTTAATTTCCCTTGTTTCTTGAGGAAGAGGTGCTAGTGAGGGGCATGATTAGAAGGCACCCAGGGGAGGGGAAGGATCTGCCACTTTAACTATCAGCTCTGCCCTCCTCCTGGCCCTCACCATATCCCCGGTGGGGCTGGAAGGGCCATGGGAAGATAGGAGCATGGTAACTGTGAGGAACCCATCTACCAGCTGGAGGCAGCAAGAGGAACAGCAGGAAGCCCCAGATTTTGTATCTACTTCAGGGAGCTAGTGTAAAGGAAGGGGCTCTGCACAGCCCTCTGCAGTATAGGAGTACTGTTGATGTGGGGAATGACCCATTCACCTCAGTGGGGTGTGCTCAGATGAATTAGGATGCTCCAAAGAGATGAACAGTCTAACACAATGGCCCTGGGTGGTGTGAAATGATACATTCATCTACCTCAGGGCTTGGCTTCACTTACATTTTATAGCGCTCCAACTTGCTGGCTCAGGGGTGTGAAAAATCACACACCCCCCAGCGCAGCAAGTCAAAGTGCTTTAAAGCGCTAGTGTAAACAGGCTCCGAGTGCTGGGAGCCACGCTCCCAACACTTGGAGCTAATCCCCTCATGGAGTTGGATTACCAGGAGCGCTGGGAGGGCTTTCTCCCAGCGCTCGCACGCAACCACACTCGGACTTCAAAGCGCTGCCGCGGGAGCACTCCCACAACAGCGCTTTGAAGTTTCCAGTATAGCCACGCTCCCAGTTTCAATTATGGAATATCACTGTTCAAGGTAATCTCACTATGCCAGTTTTAGAGCAACCTGAATATTACATTTTTCTTCTTACTGGGGACAGTATCTGAAGAACACCTGAACCAAATTATTCCAAATTTGCATCATTGCCCCTGCTGTGGCATACCAATATCCTAGATAATCTCGTTATGCATGTGGATTTTAGAGTACTCTGAAAATTAAAAGAAGCTCATAATGCAGGTGGAGGACACATACTGGGAACCTCTTGATCAAATGACCTAAATTTGCACCATAAATTCTACCCCAGTCCCTGAATAGCTTTTTTTAATTATTACTTCCCCAAAAGGGAAGTGGGTGGTGGAAATTATCCACGATTGATCACGAGAGAGTAATATCAGGATCAGAGCCATAGTTTGAGCCCCAAGTATGTGTAAGAAAAAAGTTATAAGGAGTGTAGAATTTGGATGTTACATGGTTATCTTATTGGGACTGTATCTCACTTAAATGACCTAAACCAGTGGTTCTCAAAGCTGGTCCACCACTTGTTCAGGGAAAGCCCATGGCGTGCCGGACCAGTTTGTTTACCTGCCGCATCTGCAGGTTTGGCTGATTGCGGCTCCCACTGGCCGTGGTTCATCACTCCAGGCCAATGGGGGCTGTGGGAAGCGGCACGGGCTGATGGGTGGGGGGGGAGGGATAGCTCAGTGGTTTGAGCATTGGCCTGCTAAACCCAGGGTTGTGAGTTCAATCCTTGAGGGGGCCATTTAGGGATCTGGGGCAAAAAATGGGGATTGGTCCTGCTTTGAGCAGGGGGTTGGACTAGATGACCTCCTGAGGTCCCTTCCAACCCTTGTATTCTATGATTCTATGATTGTAAATGCTAATTGTGTTGATATCAGCTCTCCACAAATGTTTGTTCTGGGGCACAAAAGTTTTGCAGTTTGCCTGAGGCTGAGGGCCACCATATCCTGATACTTTGCAAATGTTTGCATCTAGATTCACATTTACAGTCACTTAACAAGCAGTTGGCAATCAGTTACAACAGGGAGGACAAATGCTAGTCCAGACAAAGCCTATGATAACAGGAGAACTAGTTAAATGATATCACAAGAGTGAAGAGACAGAAAATTGAGCAATGGAGAGGGGAAGGGATTTTAAATCACACTTTGAAAAACTCTGTTTTGTCTGATTTTATTAACACCTATTTAACTTCAGTGCCAAATGAGTATTTTGGATAAAGGATGCATGGGCGCAAGGGATGGATGAGAGACAAATTTGCCACCAGATTTTTACTATCCTGGGGGTCCAGGACAGTCCCCCTGCCATCCTCCCCTAAATGGCACCCCTGAGGACAGACACTTCCCCACCTAGGCAGAGCAGAGCAGCTCAGCCTTGGCAGAAATGGGGGAAGGCAATGGCAGTGATTCTGCATGTCCCCTCACAACCAAACTGCACCATGGTGGACTCCCCTCCCCCTTTCCTGACACTGCAGTAGGCCCCCCAGGCTCCCTCTGCCTGAAACACGACACACCTAGTGCTGCCTTCAGTTGGAGCCGGCTGGGAGTTGGAGCTTGCTAAGGAGATCTAGGTAGGAGGCAGGGTGACTCAGGTGAGCAGGGTCTAATCCCTGCTGATCAGGCTGCTCTTTTGCAGAGCAGAGGGAGCCCTGTGCTCCCCCCCTTGCCCACCCCTAACCCTGGCTGGAGCAGTGAAGGAACTCCCTGAGGCTGCTGGAGGAGGAGCTCCACCCCACACTGAAGGCAGAACTAGGGCTGGGTCAGCCTCTGCTGCAGCAAGCCCAGGGGCTACAAAAGTTGAACAGCTCATCATAGGTGATTAAGGCAGCCGTCTACCAGCTGATCAGTGGGAGTGGGGCTGTCAAGGAACTACTGATCCCTGACTGGGGCTGCAGCTCTACTGGCGGTGGGTGCTAAGCACCTGCTAATTTTTTCCCCTGGGTGCTTCAGCCTTGGAGCACCCATAGAGTTGGTGCCTGTGTCCATTGGCATGAGTGGAGATTCCATTCACAGGAGTCAGGGCCAATGGCACAAATGAGTACATTCAATTCAGCCTTTCTATTTGCTTTAGTTTATAGTTTGGTTTTCCTGTGGTTTTGCAACACCCTGATGAGGAAATGAAGGACTGTGTACAACAGCCCCAAAATCAGACTACAGGGTGTGAAATGCAGCGCAGACTGTCATGCTGCACTGTAACTCCCCGACATGGATGCTGCAGGTGCAAACTAGTTCACCTACTTCACATTAATTTAGTCTTATTGAAAGGGGACTATGTTAACACACCATTTAGTTCGCACCCGCTGTGTCCACATGAGGAATGGAAGTGCAGCATGCTAGTGTGCATTGCAGTTCATACCCCTGTAGTCTGATCTGTAGGGCCATGTAGGCATTGGTAAATCACTTACTCTCAGGCTAAGATCACACAGGAAGTCTGTGGCAAAGCCAGGAACAGAATAGAGTCCTTCTGAATCCCAGCTGAGTTCTTTCCATGCAATAAGAGAAATTATCTAAGTGGGATTCATAAAAGGGACAGACAAACAGCTTGAGATAAAATGAGGCTCCAGCAACCTTTGCCACACACCCCACTTTTTTCTGTAGTCTAAAAAGTTTAACTAACTTTGTCCGCATAATTTTTCATTTTGGTATGATGGGTAAAGGGAAGAAGTCTTGGAGTGAAAATTTCACCCCACAGAAGTGAATGGGAGTTTTGCCATTGACTTCAATGAGCCCAGGATTTCACCCTTCAGTTACATAACTAGTTACCAAAAAAGAGGTAAAATGAAATGATGCAGATTAGTAAATCAGCGATGCATGAGACTTTCATAAACTATTTTGTAAAACCTTTATAAACCCATTATAATGGTCAATAGTACAAGAAGAAGTAGCTGTTCCTCTCTTATCTATGCAGTGTCTGCATTCATGTCTTTTAAGAATAGCTATAATTTTGAAACAAACCACAATTGAATGGTGCTTTGTATTGAATAAACTCTTGCTCTAAATATCTCTGAGCCTCATCTTTCTTCTCTGCCATGGTGATAAATGTATCATGAAATACAAGTTGACCACACAACATATTGGGGGTAAAAAAGGTCTAACTAATTCCTGGCCAGGGGGTAGTTTCACCGTTGGTGACTAGTCCTTCTTCTCTTACTCTCTACATGAGTGGACACCACCATTACTAATTCAGAAGATGGAGAAAACAGCATGTTCATGCAATTCATGGATGGTACTAAAGTGGGGGAGTTGGGAATACCAGTAAAGACAGAGAAGTAATTCAAAGAGCTCAGAGAGATTAGAAGTATAAACTGGAACAAGCTCATGGAAGAACAATAAAAATGACCAGTGGCAGAAAGAAAGATTTAGGAAGAAAGATTAAGAGACAAATAGTATCATACATTCTGGTCTATAAATAACACAATTGTCATAACTACATTGAAATCAATGGAGCTACATTGATTGACACCACCTGTGGTTCTGCCCCTATACTTACTGCTGAAGCAGTTTCTCACACTGGTATTCTGGTAAACAATAAATACAATGTACCAGACAAAACTATTCTGCATTGGTAAAAAATGCGGCAGCATTGCTGAATAAGTTTGCCATTGCTGAACATAGGGTCCTCTGTGTCTTTTGTCCTAAGAATTTTATGAAGGGGATGAGGTACAAGAAAGAGGGACTATGTAGGGAATATGGTGATAATTTTTAAGTGAAGAAAGCATTACTATATTGGCAAAGAGATGTCTTGCGCAGCTTGACATTCAGGAAGCTGAATGTATCAAATAACTTTGAACAACTTGTGCCTGATTATGCCATCATTTGGGCTTGTTCATCTGCCATTGAAGTCAATGGGAGCTGTATGCATGCAACTGACAAGGAAATTAGGTACCTGGTGTGAGTTCAAGAGTCATTAGGTGACTCATTTGTGTTTCTTTAGAAAAACGTAATTCAAGAACACAGTCTGACAGAGTCTCTATTATGGAGCCACAAACAAACAGTGACATTGCTTATTTGGTAATTTGTGTAGGTGAACAGGAGAAGATATGGTACGATCCAAAAAGACAAGATTGGAGAAAATGTAGAAAGGCAAGTTTTTAAAGCAAATGATATAAAATAAATGGTAAGAAACAGTTCTTTTGATTGCAAGTGGAGATGAAACGTATAGGGCCTTTAGCTGGAGTCTCTAGCTAGGGGTGGAATGTAAACTGCACAACTCCAGGAGTAACATAACATATTGTGCCTCAGAGGGATTTCTGTGAGTCACAATTCCTTCTTAGCTTCCCATCTAGGAGGGAGAAGTCATACCAGCAACAAATTAACCCCGCTTCCCCACCAGCTCAGCTGCACAGGTCAGTGTGTTGGAATTGCTAAGCCACAGTTTTACCTGTTCCCCACCATTCGGCTTTCACTTCCTGCCAACTGCTCTAGGGAGTAGTAGCTGCTTACTCCTTTGTGCCTGGGCTTGATCTCCAATCTGTGCAGAGAGGATCAATAGAGGGTTCTTACTCATTCCTCTCTGTGGCCATGTAGTCCAAATAGTCTGATTAAGACACTTGTGTCGCCAGGTGTGCCAACAAGCACAAGGTATGGACCACTGGTTACAAAACCACTTGACTCCAAAAGCCACTTATAATTGTTGAAATAATTACATTTTATCAGCAGAAACAAAAAGTTCCTTTCCGGCAGAACTGAAGATGGCAGAGCATTTTCATTTTCAACAATCTGTAGTGGATGATAGGATGATATATGGGACAGATTTGTGTATGGGCTAAATACATACAAAACAGAAAGGAAGCTACTAGCAAAACTAGACCTTTAAGTAAGAGTAGCTGTGAGGCACGTGACTATGAAGAAACAGGCAAATGAGTAAAAATATGCAGTTTCCCAGTTCACAAGATAAACTAAGAAGAAGCAGAATGTTTTCACTGCAGTAAACAAATCGATGCAGTTGATGTTTATTACAAAACAGTAAAATGTCATGAATGCCAGGAGACTGGGAACATTAGCTGGACAAGAAGGAACAAATAGAGCACTAAAAATGACTGTATGTCAGCTAGGGAGGAGAGAAAACAAGTTTATGAAACTCGCAAAGCATCTAAAATTACAGTAGCCTTCAACAAATCAGGAAAAACCTGTTGAAGAAATTGGTTAAGAACAAAGGAGTGTCTTGTGCCATAAAAAGCGGGAAATCAGAAGAACATCCTGAAATTATGATTGAAGTAGATTGAAATAGAGACCCATGGTTTTGGAAGTGGACTTGAGTGCATCACTTTCCTCACCACCTGGAAAAATGATATAAGAAAAAGATTGAGGAATAAGCACTTCAAGACCTAAATGTCAAGCTAAAAACTTTCCAGGTCAAATGGTGCCTGTGACTGGAAAATTGTGATGGTGATATCAGTCACCTATGCAAGTCAAAGGGCAAAGTTGCTGATCTATAATGCAGAGGTTTGGATCAACCTTGTTCGACAGAAATTGCCTCTCTTTCCTTCAATTAAATTGGCAGAAGGTTACAGAAAGTGTATATGAAAACTGACCTTGAAAAAAGTGCTATCCATATACCAAGTACTTGACAATACATTTGGTAATGTAGGGGATATGCAGGTATAATGTTTTCAAGACATGCTCTGGAAGATAAAATAGCAGAAGAGCTGTGAACGCTGGCAAGTTAGGATGTTATGAACAAAACAAACTATTTAGAATGGGCTGCACCAATTGTACTGATCCAAAACTTAGTCGTCATATACGTGATGACCAACGTTCCCTCTAATTTTTGACAGGCCGTGTGCACAAAAAATTTCTTCTGTGCAACTTGTTGTGCTTCTGTGCAAATTTTTGTGGGTTTCTCCATGTGCACGGGGTTTAGGATCTGTGTGCACGCACACATGCGCACAGCTTAGGGGGAACAGTGATGAGGACTATAAAATAACCCTCAATCAAGTCATGAATAGCCTCAGTACTTTATAGCAAGATGAGAAGAAATGTCAATGTGACTGACTGGGGAGCAAAAGTTATTTAAATGGGACATCCCCCTAATTAATAACAAATGAGAAATCCCAATTATGTCACCATAAAACACCATTAGGTTTATATGACAAGTAGAGCCTTCTAAATGCTGTAGTTTGACACTAGCTGTTTTATGGTTTCAGTGGATATATTTCTACAAGGGGTGCAATACACAAAAGAATGCTGAGAGAAGGCATAATAAATGCTTATAAACATATGAAGGAAGTGAATACGAGTGATGAAGAGAATTATTCAGAGATGAAGGGAAAGATGAAACCAAAAGAGAAAAATAGATTTCATATCAGGATATACTTCATCACAATGAAATTTATTAAGCTGTGGAAGAGTCTTCCTATGGAAATGGTGGATAGGTCATTGCTTGGGAGTTCCAGAACTACAATGGCCAAAGCACGAAGAAACAATGCTACACTGGCAAGGAGATAGACTTCTTATTGCAATGTCTGTTTCTAGAGCTGAGTTGTATACATGATTTTTACCTCCCTGCTTCTTAATAAAGTTACTTTTTTCAGATAATGTATGTACAGCATACAAGTGAGAGGCAATTAACAATGGGATAATAAAATAATAGAAGATTTTCCTGCTAAATCATAACTAAATGCTATTTATCAATCACACCACTATATCTCACAATAGATTCTCATAGCTATTGTATTCTCTATGGATTGTATTTCATAATTAAATTGGTGATGGAGAAATCACAACAAGTTGCGAGGTTAAGTTGTTCCAGATAAGCAGCCAGACTCTGAAGGTTATTGAAACTTACCCAAACCTCTTTGGTATGGAAAGTTGGTTGGAAATTGTAAAAGATAATCAGGATTTCATATAACTTCTAGTATTTCCCAGTTCACCAGGAACACCACCCCACTGCTGATATTAGATTACTTGCATTTTCAGTGAGTCAGAAAATGCAGAGGTAAGCAAAATTAAACTTGCTAACTAAACTTCATCATATCTCCAGAAACACTGGGATTCAATTTAGGTTTTAAGTTCAGGTGACCATTCAGTCAGTTCCGTATATTTTAACTGGTTTGTTCATCTTTAACTGAGATTCCAATGCAGAGGAGCCCTCCTTATGCAGGAAGAATTCTGTTGATCTCAATGGGCTAATGACTGCATAATGACTTTAGGATTGGCCTCATAAATATGTTTCTGATAAATAATGTAAAAATCAACAGATAGCATTGGCTTTGTTTTCCCCCCACAGGAATGATGAAACAGTATGGTAATGTAGTAGTATAAGCTCTGTGAGACGTAGCCTTATTATCTTAAGCTGATATGTTTCCTTTCCTGTCAATTGAATATATATTTTATATGTATTCTTAGATGTTTGGCATGGTTATAAATAATGCATGTACGGCATTTGAATGTCATTCAACAATGAAAAACATTTTCAAAGTTGCTACCTGTGCTTCTCCATAATACTCTCAGATCTGGGAAAATCAATTTATTTTAGCTTTGTGGCAAAGATTTGCAGCAACATAATTTCAGATCAACTTTCCAAAATAACACTTTTCCTGACATTTTTAAAGTGGAAAGATAGCTTTCAAATGTATTGATTGTCCTGAGATATAACATTCTCCAGTGAAATTCAAAATTCTGTTGCAAAGCTAACAAAATAGAGGCTAAATTGTAATGTGATATATTAAAGCAAGTGATAGATTGTGCAGTGCACTGACAGCTGCTAACTCCATATACCTGATAAAGAGTCCAAGCCAAGGAATGGTAAAACTTAAGAAAGCCAAACCACAATTGGAAAAAAAGCTGTGTCTTACATGGTTTTAGGCAAAAAGAAAAGGGGTACTTGTGGCACCTTAGAGACTAACCAATTTATTTGAGCATGAGCTTTCGTGAGCTACAGCTCACATCCGATGAAGTGAGCTGTAGCTCACGAAAGCTCATGCTCAAATAAATTGGTTAGTCTCTAAGGTGCCACAAGTACCCCTTTTCTTTTTGTGAATACAGACTAACACGGCTGCTACTCTGAAACCTGGTTTTAGGTAAGATAATCAGTGGAAGAACTTTAAAATGTTGTAAAGATAATATAGAAGGTATGATATCTAAAATAAAATATTTTAGATAAACTTCAATATTTATTACAAATAGATCAATTCTAAAGTAGTGATATTTCAATAAATAGGTGTCAAAATAGCCAATATTTACATATTCCACTATTTTATGGTTAAATAAAATATCTTAAACCTTAACAGAATGCATCGCATTTAGTTGAAATTTTTCAAAGACTTATAACTTGGCCAGTTTTGGGTGAATTTTCATCGGGATGGCAAAAAGGCACATCTCTGACAACAGGACAACCCCCATTCCAAATATTAACTCCTGCTCCAGAGCATGGAGTAGTTTAGGCTTCCAATAAAGAATGTTTGCAACCTGTTTATTTCCTCCATATTAACAATGTATTTTTCCCTAATCTTATTCTCAGCAATGGCTGAACCATGTTTGCTGATATTTTCTAGCAGACAACCAGACATAGGCAGACAACCAGCATCGAAAATTTCAGCCTGAATGGGTTAAATTTGGCAAAATTATAAACAATTGAAACTGGGTCTGACAATGGGAAATGTTAGGCAACTTTAAATATAGATGTCAGTACCTGCAGTGCCTCTAATATATACACATGTACACACATACTTTTTAATGGAGTTCACCGTGATATATTTTAAAGGGCTTAGCATGATAGATTTTCATGTATATAACCACAGATATATACAAAGATATGCAACCTGGAAATTTCTCACACTGCAAGAAAAATACCAATAAAACATGGGATTTTACCACATAGATTAAAAAATATGATGGAAGAATGAGATGACACCTTAGGCACTTGTAGTAGGGTATAGTTTTTCTGCTGTGACAGTGTTTTTCTTTTATTTGTTACTTTAAGAATATTTGAACAGATTGATCCTTGTTGATTAAATGGCAATAAAAGGAGAAAAGTTGAGGTAGAAATATAAAGTGGCTGGACAGGGGGAATGGAAATGTGCCAAAGTTCTGGACAGTGTAAAATGGTATATACCCGCATATTACTCTTCTTTAAAATTCTCAACTGTTTGTTTTCTGTAAGACTTTTAAATACCGTGGTGGCTTTTGAAATACTTGATTTATGTTTTCTTGCAGGGCTTCTTCATAGAATCATGGAATATTAGGGTTTGAAGAGACCACAGGAGGCGATCGAGTCCAATCCCCTGCTGTAAGCAGGACCAACACCAACTAAATCATCAACCTCCCCTTCCATCCTAATACCGCAATGTTGATTTATTTTTTGTTGATTTTATAATGTCAAACTTTTTAATCAACAACAATTTTGGTTTAAATACCTAATCCACAATCATCTCATACACTTAACTGAATTCACTCAACATAAAAGTATAAATCAAATACTACATGAAGCCATAGAAAATTGAACTATAATATGGAATTATTGCAGATATTATCCCCAAAAGCTTATGGAAATTCAGGAAGACCAGAACATGAAAGCAAATCTTCAGAAGCATCCAAAGAATCTCTGATCAAATCACCCTCTTTTTGCAGGCAGGTTGTTATAAGAGACAATATATTCAAATAACATCAAAAAGATATATATTTCTGATCAACATCCACAGAAAGTTGAACAGTAAAAAAAAAAAAAAAGAGAGAGAGAGAGAGAGATATTCCTATAGACAAAGGCAAAACGATGGGTACTAAAATGTTTGTGTCTACTTAGCTAAAAAATTTGGCAAGATCAGTAAATATGTGTCCTCTCTTTTTTGTCCAGCATAAATCATGCATGGAAAATGTCAACAGAAAATTTAGGGATGACTGAAAACAAAGGTTCAGATTGGAGACTATTATGCACCCCAAACTATACGCAAGGGTGGCAACATTCATGCATGAATATCAGAAGATTCTTTACTTGAACTCTACAGGCTATGATATTTCAGAAGTAATACCATTATGATAGCAAACAATATTCTCTACTCTCCTTAATCTAGAGTGACCAGAAAGATACTAATAATATTAGTCATAGACTATGCTGAACAATCCATATTCATTTAACATTCAACATCAATCAATATCTCACATTGGTTGATATAATGAATGATGTACTGTAAGTAACTATTAAATTCATAGCTAGGAGACATAATTCAGTTAAGAGAACCGTAATCTTCCTAGGCATAATGAAAAATTATGATGGGTATGAACGTAATTTCATTGTTGAATACACCTGCTATATTGAGAAGATGCAACAGGCAGTACAGTGTGTCATCAAAGTCCCTTAATCTCAAGGAAGGTACTGGTGGATGAAAAGAGAAAATAGCTAACTTTCTGGTCTCACACGCAGGCTTGTCTTTTCTTTGATTGTTCCTAATGTGCAGTCACTGCAGCCAGCTGCCTAGATTTCTCAAGTGACTGCTGCAACGTTGATCTCTTTAAGAAAAGACTTGAGAGAAGGTGTTTAAAATGGAAATAGTAACCCAACACAGAGGTGAACTGATGCCATATAGCTGGCAGCAGATACTTTCTTCAGGAAGCCATTGGAGAGCGTTTAAACAACAAATCCAACTCAGTTGAATTTCCTGGAGCAGTCCCCTTCTGTAAGCTTTGGTTGATCAAGAACACCAACATTCAGCAATGTCATTTAAAGCTGAGCTTTCCAGAGCTGCACATATGGAAGCCATCACACTTTGTGATTTGGTTCCTGTAGACAGGGTCCAGGCTTGAGAACATTACAGCAAGGTGGTTCACTCAGCCTCCTAATATATTCTACGGTTACTGTATTTATGAAATCCATTCTTTCTCCAAGCACTTTTATGGAGCCTTCCAAAGGCGACACTAGTTTTGTGAGTGATGATTTCAAAATCATGGGGAGCATAATTTAGCAAAGTACTCCCAGGTGATCAGCATGGTTTTGCTGGGTGCTTATTACCACATATACAGAGTTTAAGATTAGCATATAGGTGTTAGGGTGGAAAATGGAAAAGAATGTACATTTTTACACTGACATTAAGAGCGAAGTTCTTTTTAGATATTTATAACAAGTTACTATTTCTTGGATATCTTGCTCAGAATAAGTCCCAAAAGCAGTGACAGTATGGATAGCTATTTAGTACATCAGGTAGCAAAATGAAAATCCTTTTTAATGGGAAACTTCAAACATTTTTTTTTAATTTCCCACAACTTATTTTCTTGTTTGTTTGTTTCTCAAAAAAAAAAAAAAATACAGTAGGACCTCAGAGTTACAAACATCAGAGTTATGAACTGACCGGTCAACCACACACCTCATTTGGAACTGGAAATACACAGTTAGGCAGCAGCAGAGACAAAAAAAGCAAATACAGCACAGTACTGTGTTTACTGTAAACTACTAAGAAAATAAAGGGAAAGTTTAAAATTTTTTGACAAAGGTAAGGAAACTGTTTCTGAGCTTGTTTCATTTAAATTAAGATGGCTGAAAGTAGAATTTTTCTTCTGCATAGTAAAGTTTGAAAGCTGTATTAAGCCAATGTTCAGCTGTAAACTTTTGAAAGAACAACCATAATGTTTTGTTCAGAGTTATGAAATGAACAGTTCAGAGTTATGAACAGCCTCCATTCCTGAGGTTCATAACGCTGAGATTCTACTGTACTACACTCAAAACTGAGGCAGAATTTTTTTTCTGAAACCCCCACATTTTTTGTTTTTCAATTGTTTAAATTGAAAAACCCCCATGAAAAATGATGAAAATGAAAATTTTCTGCTAAAAAAGAATCATTTTGGTCAGAAAGCTATTTTTCATGCAAAAATGTTTTGACAAGAGTTTTGACCAGCTGTGTAATATGGTTTGTTCTTTGCCTACAGGTGAGATGGAATGAAGACTTTATATTCTCAAAACTGGGTGTGGTGTCTCCCTTGTCATTTACAACTAGCTTCAGCAAAGCCAGCACTAATGAAAGCAAAGATACACATCCCTACACCTGCCCCAAAATGAGAAGGATATCAAAGAACTTTGGGATAACCAGTTATTCCAGATGTGTCCTGGTAGCTGGAACAACTGGATAACTGGTCTAGGCAGACTTATTTCCTAACCAAACTGTACAGTGCACAGTGACGGCCTAATCCAAAGCCCACTGGAGACAATAGGAATCTTCCATTGATCCCAGGGGAATATGGATCAGGCTCTGAATGAGTAATATGACTAGGGTCTGAAGCAAAGGAGCCAGAGTTTCTGAAGATCCATGCTTTATACTGGGCCTAATTCTACTTGGAATTACAGAGTAGATCTGCAGTAACCATACTGAAGGGACTGGAGTTACTCTGAATTTACACCAGAATAGCTCTGAGCAAAATTTGGCCCTCTGCTCACTGGTTGGATGGTGTATAGAGGTGCCTAGTGAATAAGGCAAAATTGCTTACGCTTTCCTGTACCCTATTGATTCTGCACAATGACTGGTGCATGGCCAGTTGTCACTCACTAGTTATCACTCAGCTCACAGGTTAGATTGTGTGCAGAGAATGAGGCAGAAGGGCACTGTTGTATCAGACCCACAGTGAAGCCAAAACCAACCTCAATATTTATAAACAACTATTTTTGTATTACCTTTTAATACATCTAATTTTAAAATATTATTTAAACATAATCATTTCATTTAACTAGTTTAGTATTAACAAAAAAAAAATATGTTACAGGCTGAGTGCACAGATAGCAATTATACCATGTGCAGCCTTCCTTAGCACTTCTGTTTTAACTAGTTATTAAAAATGTATGTGTTGGATTTCTGCTTCAGTCACCTTTGTGCCTTCCAAACAGCATCCAGAAAGAACAGATAGTCCTGTGGAATCAATAGTACTTGATCATATCATGAAATGTTTGTGTGTCCAAGCAGCAATCAGCTCTGCCTCATTTGCTGTTTAGTAACTTCAAGATATAGTAAGTGGTAACTAGTAAAGAGTATGTATAAAAGACAAATCAAAATCACTTGTCATCAAGACACAGATAGGCATCTTTCCTTCCTCGGGTCTATTACCATGGCAAATTAAGTGTCTGATCCTGCAGACACTTAGGCCCTGATTCTTCTCACATTGAAGTCAAAGGCAGAGCTTTCATTGACTTCACTGGTTCAGGATCAAACCCTTAGCCCTGGAATTGGGAAAGGACTTAACCATGTGCTTAAGTCCATCCTTATTCAAGGTAGCTTTTGACCATGTTCTTAACTTTAAACATTTGCGTAGGTGCACAGTCACAGGTAAATGAAGCCGTAAAGCCAGATGAAGAACCTAACTGTGGATACATAAAGACAGCACAGACAAAGAAAAATGTTCCAATCTGTAATACACATTAAAGCCCCAATTCTGCTTTCTGTTACCAGATGTGTATCTCAGAACTGAGTCCTAAGTGTATATGAATCAAGCTATCTGTTGAATACATAAAGGCAGTCTTCAGCTTCGGTAGGGACTGTCAATCTTAGAAGAGGGGAGAGTAAACAACACACAATTCTATCTATAGAACTTTTCCAAGAGCAACTCCATTTCAATTATTTCTCAACCCAGGCAAATAGTATCTCATGTTCCCAGGATTACACAGCCTGAAACATGGTTTAGTTTCATGCACTAGCAGATGCTATAAACACAGCCCATCTGTAAATACTGTAATTGAACAGATCCTGTCTAACCCTATGATTCTGGAAAAGATATAATTAAGTCCACGGAAATTAAAGTACCTGCAGGAATGCATGGTAGAGGGCTTGGGGTGTGCAGTTACTCATCTTCATGTAGGATAGGTCACCACCCCGGGCTTCATGTGTCAGTCTCTGGATTGCATAATCACTATTCTGCATTTTAAGTGAGTTTTCAGAATAAAATAAGTGGTACAACTAGAAAATGAATTAATCTTAGTCCAGATTTCCTACCATTCATGAGAGATTATTGCTCTGAATTTAGGTAAAGCAGGAATAGGCTTTCCACAAATCCTCTCCCTTAAGAGATGTAGGACAAAGGGCTTCCAAAGGAAGCAGACATATTATCTAATAGATCCCACTGAGTGGGAAATTCAAGATATAAAATATACAGGACCCAAATGTGCTTCCACTGAGAGACAGCATTCCCACTGACTTCAGCAGAAGCAGAATGGAGCCCTTGGTAGCCACTACATCTACAATCAAACAATTAGGAGCTGAAATCTGTAGAGACACATTCCCAATGTGCAGTTCTGAAACACCTCAAACCTAAATAATGGCTGCTTTTATGCAAATGACTGGTCACAAAGAGACTCAATGCCCAATGGGACTAAATAATGTAAATGAGAAATAGCAGCACAAAGTCCTCATTTTTAGTGCTACCTGGAAAAGATTTGGCATATTTTTATAAAACATTTTAAAATGTATTGAAATACAATGCAAAATATACAAAACACAGGATGAACAACTGCTATCAGGTGCTGCGAGAGGTAATAAGCGTTTCTCTTTTAATACGGTAATCACAAGGAAGGGCTATTGTAATCAGAGGACCAGATTTTCACTTTACGCAAAGGCTTTTTTGAGTGGCTTCAGTATAAATGAGAAACTGGCCCTTATCTTTGCGAAAGATACAAGAAAAACAAGAGAAGAGAAGAGTACTACTTTAAGAAGAGCTCTTTAACAGGGACGGCTCTACCAAGCAGTCGCCGCCGAATTGCTGCCACCACAACAGCGGCGGAGCTGCTGCCGAATTGCCGCCAGGCCTGGAAGAGCGGCGGAGCTGCCCCCAAAAGCTGTGGCAGTGGCAAGAGCGGCGGAGCTGCGGCCGAATTGCCGCCGTGGGACACGGACTGCCACCCCATTCTGAAGGCCGCTCCAAGCACCTACTTGGAAAGCTGGTGCCTGGAGCCGGCTCTGCTCATTAATCCTAAAAATCAGGAGAAAAAAGTATAAATTACCTCCTAAACTGATATTGATGCTATTAGGTACGTAGACAAGATAAATACCCTCTCTTTGGTTTTAATGAGATTTATACTTTGTACTCTCCTGTCAATCTGTTTGTATCCATCCATTGTCTCTTGCCATATAGTAAAGCTACAACTATACTTTTAGCTAGGGGGTGATTCCCAGCTTGAGCAGACATAGGCTATTTCTACGCTACAGACCATACAGCAGGGATCTCAAACTCAAATCACCACGAGGGCCACATGAGAACTAGTACGTTGGCCTGAGGGCCGCATCACTGAAAACTTTTCATAGAATGATACAAAAGTATAGTCAAAAATGAAGAGTAATATAGTATGCTATTAAAAGTCAATGTATTAACTTTTTAAAAACTGTAATGCGAAGAGGGGTTTTAATAAAATATAAACACCTGTAACTATTCCTTATGTGGTCAGTAACACTGATGATGTTCTACACTAACAGTCTATCCACATAGCTGTAATGGCAGGAACGCTTTAAAGTAACTATTCATACAAAATACATTGCCACTTTTAACAAACATTCTTCCCAACTACTCACAGCAAAGAATCATACATGTTGAACTTCATACCTCACACTGCTCATCCAGTCCATGAGGCCCCGCCCCAGCCCCACCTCTTCCCACCCCTTCCGCACCCTCATTCCAACCCCTTCCCCAAAGTCTCCGCCCCAACTCCGCCCCCTCCCTGCCCCTATTCCAACCCCTTCCCCAAATTCCCGCCCCAGCCCCGCCTCTCCTCTGCCTCCTTCCCTGAGCACACCACATCCCCACTCCTTCCCCCCGCCCTCCTGGAAAGTCCTAAGCACCGCCAAACAGCTGTTTGCCAGCGGGAAGCATTGGGAGGTAGGCGGAGGAGTGGGGACATGGTGCGCTCGGTGGGGGGGAAGGGGAGCTTGGCTGCCAGTGGAGTCGGTGCCTATGGCAGGCTGCAGGAAATAACTCCGCGGGCCGCATACCCCTGCCTTACAGTGTCACAGCTGCTCCACTGCTGTTTAGCCACTCTATGCTGATGGGATAATTAAACCACCCCCAATTACTGCGGTCTGTTGGCGTTATATAGCCATGACAGCATGAGCAGCTGCGAGTGTTGGCATGGGCTAACTCTCCAGAGTACAAACCCACCTGAACTCTGTGCGCTCCAAGAACAGTAGCATTAAATAATTGCCGAAGGGTAAAAATAACTCTTGAGATTATTTAGTAAAATTGTTTTCACTGAGGGTAATTTGTTTATAATGCTACAACCGTAAATTGTTTTACTAATTTCAGGGGATTTTATTCTTTCATGCCCCTTCTTGTACGTGTTGGGTAAGATCCACTCTCCCTCTGGCTGGAACGATCAGGATAAAGAGGGCACCCAATCAGGAAATGGACAATGGCAAAGCAGCTCCTGGGATCTCTGTCCCTAGCAGGAGAATGTTTTAGAAGCGGTCAGTCTTTGGGGAAGAGGAGAAAGGTTCTGAAATCTCTTCTCCTCCTCCTCCCCCCTGCTTCCAGAAATACAGAGGAAGCAGGGCAGACACTGGGCTCTTTCAGACACAGATAGTGGTATTCTCCTCCCTCTCTTCTATGATCCAGCAGAGGACATGGGGAGCTGCAGTTTAGAGCACTGACTGTTTTGTTTGCTAGTGTTGTTTTTCACCCACTACCAATTCCAGCACTTTTCCACTGTCCTGTCACATGTTGGTGATGACATGTAGTGCATACAGTCGCTCCCTTGGGAAGGAGAGAGCAGACATTTAATTTTGGCTATATGATTAAGTTTTAACCTATGTGATTCATTAAAAAAAACACCAAAGGTTAAACCTGTATGCTCTAATATGTACACATCTGTATGCTAGATAGAAGTGGAGCGATATACACCTAGTAGGTCTAACTATTGTCATGTTAGAGTTGCAATCAGCAAGAAAATTACATTAGCAGCCATGGGGAAATGAAAAGGGACAAACAGATCCTGACAGATCCTGTGATTAAACTTATGTGAGAGGCACAAAGGAGAAGACTGGGAAAATGATAAAAACTGTTAGCTTTTAATATGACCATTGTAGAAGGGAACAAAATTACTGTGTGAAATAACAGCTGTATCCCTTGAGCTGAATATTTCACATCAGAATATGGTGTGTGTGTTTATTGTTTTTATCTCCTGGAAAAGACTGCGCATATGGAATGGCAAATTAAGTATTCCCTAAAGAAAGAGGCTTAAAATGATAACAATCCAGAAAAAAGGAATTCTAATGAACACAAAGGCACCTTAAATGATGTAAGACAATAGTTCCTGCCTGCTCTTCAGAGTGTATTTAATTATTCTGTAAATTCTCTTAAAGCAAATGAGATTGATACAAATGTTAGGAAATGACAGACTGATCCTACTAGGTATTGCAAACAAAAATAGTTAATAAGTTCTTTTGATATCCCATTAGTCTTGTAACTAAAGCAGCTTTATACTCAGCCAAAACACTATTGAGGAATCTTTATAGACTAGAAACTGAGTGCAGCCATTCAGCATAGACAACTTGCAGAGAACTGTACAGTATATCTTAGGAGTTTAGCGATAACATCAAGGGAAGAATTTGTCATACAAAACACTTGAGATAGAAATTAGGCTTGACAATATGCTTCCCTCAGTGACCAAGGAAACAAAATGACATGAACTTTTCCCTGATGCCTGGTAGGTAGGGACTCAAGCCAAAATTAAAAAGAATTATATGAAAAGACTGTCTTAGTGACATGCTCAGGCTGTACAGTTAAAATCTCAGAAAGTTGGAAAATGCTAAAGTGAAGTTTCCAACAGACATTTTAATTCAGCCAAGTTACAAATCTGGTATTTTACAACATAAATTACTAAAGGCCTTATCATTCCAGATCTGCAGAGAGAAAACCTATAAAACATGCATCTTCCTCCTTTGTTGTGGAAGGGGAGTGTGAACTACGTAGCACTATTCTATTAGAGTTGGACCTGAAAGCTAATTCAGATGCATTGTGGGGCATCAGGTCTAGGGTTTTCACCAGGGCAAGAGGTGCTGATTGGCTCTAGGATGGAATAATAAAAAAAAGACATAACTCTCTGGACGTTCTTTCCCATCCTAATGGCAGATACAACCCGCAGAGACAAGACCAGGAATAAAAGAGGCACTTCTAAAGTAAAAGTCCGGCAGTGGTCCGTGTTGGTAATCACCAGTTCTTCAAGTCACTTGGAGTATGATGTGGGCAAAAATTAAGAGAAGATGCTGGGAGCAAGCCAGGGTTCTGGAACAATTTTTATAGCGGGAGTGCTGATGATAGAAGCCATGGAAACTTTGTATTTGGTGTTTGTATTACTACTTCAAGCCAGGGGGCAACCCAAGCACCTCTAGTTCCGGCACCACTGGGAGCTAGCAAGGAGCCCATTCGGATAAAGCTAGGCCTCCGGAACCTTGGTTCCTGTCCAAATTTATCTTAATGCAAAGCAACTATCACTATGAACACTGAACTGTATGTTGGAGGCTTGGAGGAATTTACTCCCATTGAAGGCAGGGGTCAGCCTTCTAAGAATTTCCAATTTGTGTATCTGAATTCATGATGTCATGGGTACATTGTGGGCTGGCACATAAGCTATGTTGGGTCATACTTTGCAGGAGAATACAAGGTTATCAGAACCCTGGTAGCAGTTTTTAGTTAGGTTATTGGAGGAATGGTCTCAATCAGCATTATCTGCAATAAAAGACTCAGATGTGGCTTTGGAGTTTAGGGGTCTGCACTTGTCATAAATATAAAGGGAAGGGTAAACCCCTTTGAAATCCCTCCTGGCCAGGGGAAAGCTCCTCTCACCTGTAAAGGGTTAAGAAGCTAAAGGTAACCTCGCTGGCACCTGACCAAAATGACCAATGAGGAGACAAGATACTTTCAAAAGCTGGGAGGAGGGAGAGAAACAAAGGGTCTGTGTCTGTCTATAGTTTGCCTTTGTCGGGGATAGACCAGGAATGGAGTCTTAGAACTTTTAGTAAGTAATCTAGCTAGGTATGTGTTAGATTATGATTTCTTTAAATGGCTGAGAAAAGAATTGTGCTGAATAGAATAACTATTTCTGTCTGTGTATCTTTTTTGTAACTTAAGGTTTTGCCTAGAGGGGTTCTCTATGTTTTTGAATCTAATTACCCTGTAAGATATCTACCATCCTGATTTTACAGGGGGGATTTCTTTATTTCTATTTACTTCTATTTTTATTAAAAGTCTTCTTGTAAGAAAACTGAATGCTTTTTCATTGTTCTCAGATCCAAGGGTTTGGGTCTGTGGTCACCTATGCAAATTGGTGAGGCTTTTTATCCAACATTTCCCAGGAAAGGGGGGGTGCAAGTGTTGGGAGGATTGTTCATTGTTCTTAAGATCCAAGGGTCTGGGTCTGTAGTCACCTAGGCAAATTGGTGAGGCTTTTTACCAAACCTTGTCCAGGAAGTGGGGTGCAAGGTTTTGGGAAGTATTTTGGGGGGAAAGACGCGTCCAAACAGCTCTTCCCCAGTAACCAGTATTAGTTTGGTGGTGGTAGCGGCCAATCCAAGGACGACGGGTGGAGTATTTTGTACCTTGGGGAAGTTTTGACCTAAGCTGGTAAAGATAAGCTTAGGAGGTTTTTCATGCAGGTCCCCACATCTGTACCCTAGAGTTCAGAGTGGGGGAGGAACCTTGACAGCACTGGGGAGCAGAGATCTGACACCCTGACTATGAGAGACTCAAAAAACCAATTAAGGGATGGCAAGGTGAGTCATAGTACTATAAGACTATGAGGAGAGTGAGATTGTTTCAGTCAAAGCAGTACAGACCGACCTAGTGTTGAGGTTGTTGATGCCAGGCCACTCTATCTTCACAGAGAAGGGAGTTACTCAGTAAAAGAAGGTTTAGTTCATGGTAATGCCAAAGTCTGTGCGTTGTTGAAGTTCCCCAAATGAATTGATCCCATTCATTCAGGGCTGGAGTGACTACATCCACAACACAGCTTGGAATATGAGCTCAGTGGGTTCTGGATATGATGATGATAATTCAGGGGTAGAAATGTACTAAATGCTTCCTGTTTAGCCCTTCCTTCAGAATCAAGAGACCATGTCAGAGAGCTGGTATCTGGATGTGTGGTAACCACATTGTGTGTTCAGCCCACGGGTGGCCAGTTTGCCTTGAAGTTCACAGCTGGGCCTAAGCTGTGAAGCAGGTCTGAGTTCACAAGGATGCAGGGGCGTCCTTTTGAGTTAATGGATGCCCCTCTTACATCCATTGGCCAGAGCCGCATGAATGGATCAGTGTGCTCATGGTGGGAAATGATCTGGGGATTTAGTAAAGAGATGGAGTTAATCATTAGAGCAAAGAAAGAGTAGGGGTGGAGCCAGTGTGCTTCTCCTGAGAGTAATTGTGACCTGACCTGAGATGCCACATTGGAGAGTTTCTTAGAGACTGGGCTGTGGGCAGTCAAGACTAGTGGTTGAAGCAGGAGCCAGGAAGTGGATTGAATACAAAGGTCAGGGCCCAAGACCAGGAACTAATAGCCAAGCCAAGGGTCAGAGTAAGGACTGGGAACCATTAGCCATGACAAGGATCAGAACTGGAATCAGGAACTAGGAAGGAAGCCAGAACCAGGGGCAAGCTGAGATAGAAAGCACTGAGCAGGAGCAAGGCTGGGAAGCAAGGCAGGAACAGGACTAGGAGAAGGGCTGAAGCAGGACAGGAGCAAGGCAAGAGGCAGCAGGCACAGGAAGGATTCCAGGTGTTGGTGTGAATGCTCTGAGCAGCCACAGAGCTGCTGTTGGGCTACAAGACATCTAGCTGCCCGTCCTGAACAATTAGTTGATGTAGTCAATCAGGTAGCCTGCTGCAGACCAGCTATGCTTGTTTGGTTGCCAAGACACTATCTCTGCTGCAAGCCTTATCCCTGACAGGGAGCCGCTTGGCCTTTGTGGATGGGCAAGGCCACAAGAAGGGCAAATCAGCTGGTAACAAAATTATTTGAGTAAGGAAGTTTGATGATACTTCTCAGTCTTAATATCAGATATATTTGTGGTTGATGTTTCAAAAGGAATTGATAACAAGGTGGAATTCTGGCAAAGGTTGTAGGGGAGACAGCAAAGTAAACTATACATCCTTGGATGGATAAACAGGGGAATCTCAATAAGGGATAGAAAGGTTAGTTGACCGCTGCTGGGATATTGTATCCCGTTATGGTGTCCATAATTCAAGAAGAACGTTGATAAGTTGGAGAGGGCTCAGAGAAGAGCCATGAGAATGATTAAAGGATTGGAAAACATGCCTTATAGTGATAGACTCCATGAGCTCAATCAATTTAGCTTAATAAAGAGACAGATAAAGTGTCACAGCATATAAGTGACTGCAAGGAGAACAAATATTTGAAAATGGGACAATCTAGTAGACATAGGTATAACAAGATCCAATGGCGGGAAGTTAAAACTAAACAAATTCAGACTGGAAATAAGACATAAGGGATGATCTACGTCAGGGATTGGCAACCTTTGGCACGCGGCCCATCAGGGAAATCTGCTGGTGGGCCAGGACGGTTTGTTTACCTGCAGCATCCGCAGGTTTGGCTGATCACAGCTCCCACTGACCGCAGTTTGCCTTTCCAGGCCAATGGAGGCTGCAGAAAGCAGTGCAGGCCAAGGGATGTGCTGGCTGCCACTTCCTGCAGCTCCTAATGGCCTGGAACGGCAAACCGTGGCCAGTGGGAGCTGCAATCGGCTGAAACTGTGGATGCTGCAGGTAAACAAACTGTCCCAGCCCACCAGCGGATTTCCCTGATGGGCCACGTGCCAAAGGTTGCCGGTCCCTGATCTAGGTATACCTGGTTCTGCCTCAGTGTGGGGAACTGGACTAGGTGACCTGGGTGATTAAATATTGGAATATTAAGGTTTTTTTTTCTAAACTATGTTCTCTTAGTTCAAACAGGAATTATTTCAGGGGAGTTCTATGCCTGTAGTATGCAGGACCAGAAGATCAGACTAGAAGATCATAATGGTCCCTTCTCGCTTATTAAGCTATGATTTTATTAATTTGTGAAATTGATGGTGTCTCCTGGTAGAAAGTGGTCAGTGCAGGCAACTGATCATTAATAGTTCCCTGATAAGCCCAGACCTGGAAGCAGAGTAGGAGAAGGCATCTCCTAAAGAAAGTCAGGAATGAGTTTGGGGATCCTAATGTCTGCAGCAAGGCATCAGCACCCGCTTCCCCTTTCCCCCTTAACACTTGTAACAAGAGAATGCAGTGATTTCAATTAGAGGTAGTGCAAATAGGTGTATGTGAGCAGGGGAATCGTACGTCTAGCTCGTAGACTAGATGTAGCTTTACACACTTTTGAACATTTTACCTGATCCTGGAGTTTGGGGCCTGGACATTATGTTCAGGGCTTGGAGCTTGCGTTCAGATGTGATGACACCACAGTCTAGTAAGATTTTTGTAAACATCTGGTCTGCAACATAGGTGTTTCTGGTTTTCGAACCAAGATGATAGAAATGTGTTTGAATCTGGTTATTAGACTATAGGTTCCATCAAAATTCAGTGGGATTCAAAAGTCTACATCCTGCTTTTGTTCATCTCTATTTCAACACACTCAACAGCAAACTTAATAGTTAACAAGATCAAAGTTTTGAAAAGTCATTTTATGAAGACACTTTATCAGTGAAGAATCCTGTCACATTTTAAACTGACTTACATACTATACTAGAATTCAATGCTTGTTTAAAAAAAAGAGAAAAAAGGACACAAACCTAAATATTTTGACAGCAACCTGTCTGCTTCAGAGTTAAAGCTTTAGGGGAAAAAATAATTTAAAATATTCCAGCACCTGTTAAAGGAGAAAGTTGCATTCCAAACATTTCCCAAACAGATGATAGCATAATTCAGTTCAACAAAAAAGTGGTATACAAAATAGGAGAAGTGCCCCCCCCCACCAAAAAAGTCAGGTGTTAACAATTACTATATCCATTTTGTACACAGAAACAAATCAATTCAAATAGTCAACAACAGAAATTCACTCAGGAATCTAGATACGTACGTATCTGTCTTCTTTTAAATCAAAGCAGAGATGACAGGGTAAATGAAATGCTACAATTCAAACTCCAATGTTGCAATATAGAAACGTGTATTTCAAAACCAAACAAGCCTGTTACGTTTCACTGGGATGGACACAGAAACAGATTTTGTGGATACACAAAGCAGCCTTTTTATCCAGCGACTCAACATTCACTTCAAGTGTTCTGTATATTGTAACAAGTAGGCTCAAAGGATCCAATGAATAATTAAGGTCTGGTAAAGGAAAATTGGAACGCCTGCTTCTCAGTCAATGCAACAGATGGCCAGCAGAATATTTTCAAACAACTCTTTCCAAAATGATGACATACCAGTGTGATGTGGACATCTAAGACCTGCAGCTTCGTGTGCCAGTGATCTCAACTAGAAAAGGAAAGAAATTTAATTTGCTTGATTTTTTTCCTCAAAACTCAGAACAAAGTGAATTCAAATATTTTTGAATGTATGAAAAAGAATGGTTAATTAATTAAAAATATAATGTGATTGTGCCCATGGTCCTGGCAAAACAAAAACAAACAAACAAAAACTACAAAATGGATTGTTCTGGTGATGTTTCTACCTAGACTCAAACCAGGGATTACTGGAAAGCAATCTTGTGAAATTTCCAAACCACAGGAGATATCTGATCTGAATAGCACTGTTAGGAGTGCTAGTGATAATGTAGGATTCAGGCCTGTATTTTCACCTGAGATAGAATTTTAGGTCTTGTTTGCCTGTTTGATTCTTGATACACTTATATTCTTACTAATATGTGTGAACAAAGGACAAAGACACTGTGTATCTTGCTTCTGACTAGCCAGATGGGTTTGTTGGGAACAGTATAGATGGGAACAGTATAGTATAATGGGAACAGATAAGAACAGTCAAAGGCTACATCTACACTATGAAATCAGGTCAAATTTATAGAAGTCGGTTTTGTAGAAAGCGTTTTTATACAGTTGATTGTGTGTGTCCCCACACAAATGGTCTTAGTGCATTTATCTGGCATTTAGTCAGAGGAGTGCATCCACAGTACCAAGGCAACCATCGACTTCTGGAGCGTTGCACTGTGGGTAGCTATCCCACAGTTCCCGCAGTCTCTGCCGCCCATTTGAATTCTGGGTAGAAATCCCAATGCCTGATGGGGCAAAAATATTGCCGCGGGTGGTTCTGAGTACATATCGTCAGGACCCCCTTCCCTCCCTCCCTCTGTGAAAGCCATGGCAGACAATCGTTTCGCACCTTTTTTCCTGGGTTACCCAAGCAGATGCCATACCATGGTATGCATGGAGCCCGCTCAGCTCACCATCACCGTATGTCTGCTGGGTGTTGTCAGATGTAGTACTGCATTGCTACACAGCAGCCGCTCATTGCCTTTTGGCAGCAGACAGTGCAGTATGACTGGTAGCCATCGTCAATGTACTCCAGGGTGCTCTTTTAACCGACCTCAGTGAGGTCAGGGGCGCCTGGGCAAACATGGGAGTGACTCAGCCAGGTCATTACCCTTTTAAGTTTTGTCTCTTGGCGATTCAGTCCTGCTGGCATTTCTACTGCACCATCTTTTAATGAGCAGCCAGGAGATGACGATGGCCAGCAGTCATACTGCACAGTCTGCTGCCAGCAAGATGTATAAAGATAGATGAAGTGGATCAAAACAAGAAATAGACCAGATTTGTTTTGTATTCATTTTCTCCTCCTTCTCTCAGTGAAATCAACTGCCTGCTATACCCAGGGTTTTGATTTATCGTTGAGGGGCCATTCTGTTTCTCCTTGATGCAAAGCCACCCCCTTTGTCGATTTTAATTCCCTGTAAGCCAGGTTGTCAGTCGCCCCTCCCTCTGTCAGCAACAGCAGACAATCGTTTCGCGCCTTTTTTCAGCGCAGACGCCATAGCACTGGGAACATGGAGCCCGCTCAGACACCGCAGCAATTATGAGCACTATAAACACTGTGCGCATTAAACAGCAGGATATGCAGGACTATAACCTTCAAGAAAAGCGAAACCAGGCAAGGAGAAGGTGACTGCAGCATGGTGACGAGAGTGATGAGGACATGGACATAGACTTCTCACAAAGTACGGGCCGCTGCAATGTGCAAATCATGGTGTCAATTGGGCAGGTTCATGGCGTGGAATGCTGATTCTGGGCCTAGGAAATAAGAACAGAGTGGTGGGATCTCATAGTGTTGCAGGTCTGGGATGATTCCCAGTGGCTGCAAAACTTTCGCACGCGTAAGGGCACTTCCATGGAACTTTGTGACTTGCTTTCCCCTGCCCTGAAGCACAAGAATACCAAGATGAGAGCAGCACTCGCAGTGAGAAGCAAGTGGCGATAGCCCTGTGGAAGCTTGCAATGCCAGACACCTACCGGTCAGTTGGGAATCAATTTGGAGTGGGCAAATCTACTGTGGGGGCTGCTGTGATGCAAGTAGCCAATGCTATCACTGAGCTGCTGATATGAAGGGTAGTGACTCTGGGAAATGTGCAGGTCATAGTGGATGGCTTTGCTGCAATGGGATTCCCTAACTGTGGTGGGGAGATAGATGGAACCCATATCCCTATCTTGGCACCAGAGCACCAAGGCAGCAAGTACATAAACCAAAAGGGGTACTTTTCAATGGTGCTGCAAGCACTCGTGGATCACAATGGACATTTCACCAACATCAACGTGGGATGGCCAGGAAAGGTACATCTTTAGGAACTCTGGTCTGTTTCAAAAGCTGCAGAAGGGGACTTACTTTCCAGACCAGAAAATTACTGTTGGGGATGTTGAAATGCCTATAGTTATCCTTGGGGACTCCAGCCTACCCCTTAATGCCAATACATGAAGCCATACACAGGCAGCCTGGACAGTAGTCAGGAGCTGTTCAACTATAGACTGAACAAGTGCAGAATGGTGGTAGAATTTGGGCATTTAAAAGCACGCTGGCACAGTTTACTGAGTCGTTTAGACCTCAGCAAAACCAATATGCCCATTCTTATTACTGCTTGCTGTGCGCTCCACAATATCTGTAAGAGTAAGGGGAGACGTTTATGGTGGGGTGGGAGGTTGAGGCAAATCATCTGGCTGCTGATTACATGCAGCCAGACACCAGGGCAATTAGAATAGTACAAGAGGGCGCGGTGCGCATCAGAGAAGCTTTGAAAACCAGTTTCAAGAATGGCCAGGCTACAGTTTGAAAGTTCTGTTTGTTTCTCCTTGATGGAAACTGCCTCCAGCACCCGGTTTCACTCTACTTTCCTGTAAGATAAGCATCCTCCACTCCCCGCTTCGATCACCACTTGCAGAGGCAATAAAGTCATTGTTGCTTCACATTCATGCATTCTTTATTCATTCATCACACAAATAGGGGGATAACTGCCAAGGTAAGCTGGGAGGGGTGGTGGCGGAGGGAAGGACAAGGCCACACAGCACTTTAAAAGTTTAAAACTTTAAAACTTATTGAATGCCAGCCTTCTGTTGCTTGGACAATCCTCTGGGGTGGAGTGGCTGGGTGGCTGGAGGCCCCCCCACTGCGTTCTTGGGAGTCTGGGTGAGGAGGCTATGGAACTTGAGGAGGAGGGTGGTTGGTTACACAGGGGCTGTAGTGGCGGTCTATTCTCCTGCTGCCTGTCCTGCAGCTCAGCCATACACTGAAGCATATGAGTTTGATCCTCCAGCAGTCTGAGCATTGACTCCTGCCTTCTTTCAGCAAGCTGACGCCACCTACCATCTTCAGCCCGCCACCTCTCCTCACGGTCATATTGTGTTTTCCTGCACTCTGAGATTGTCTGCCTCCGTGTATTTTGCTGTGCTCTGTCAGTGTGGGAGGACAGCATGAGGTCAGAGAACATTTAATCACGAGTGAGTTTTTTTTTGCTTTCTAATCTTTGCTAGCCTTTGGGAAGGAGAAACATATACAACTGGTGGAGGGAAAAAAAGGGAGAGTGGTAGTTAAAAAGACACATTTTATAGAACAATGAATACGCTCTTTCACGGTAAACCTTGCTGTTAACATTACATAGCACATGTGCTTTCATTACAAAGTCACATTTTGCCTCTTATTGAGGGTATGCTGGTTTGGTGTGAGAGATCTCTCACACAGGGCTGGGAAGCAGAATTCGGCTTGCAGGCAGCCACAGTAGGCCACAGTCTTTTGGTTTCTTTAACCTTCATAACATGTGGGAATGGTTTCAAACAGCAGCGCCCTCATTTCCCATTTGAAGTAGCCGTTGGGTTGGCCATTAAAAATGGGTTGGCAATTTAAAAGAAGGGGCTGCGTTTTCCAGGTTCACGTGCAGCAGAAACCCAACTACCGCCCCCCCCGCCCCGCACACACACACACACACACACACACACACACACAGTTCTCTGGGATGATGGCTTCACCCCTCCCCCACTGTGCGGCTAACAGCGGGGAAGATTTCTGTTCAGCCACAGGCAAATAGCCCAGCAGGAACGGGCACCTCTGAATGTCCACTTACCAAAACCACCCTATTTCAACCAGGTGACCATGAATGATATCACTCCCCCGAGGGTAACACAGAGAGATAAAGAACGGATGTTGTTTGAATGCCAGCAAACACCAGAACCATACGCTGCAGTGCTTTGTTCTGCAATGATTCCCGACTACGTGCTACTGGCCTGACATGGTAAAGTGTCCTACCATGGAGGACAGAATAAGGGTGCCCTCCCCAGAAACCTTTTGCAAAGGCTTTGGGAGTACATCCAGGAGAACTTTATGGAGATGTCCCTGGAGGATTTCCGCTCCATCCCTAGACACGTTAACAGACTTTTCCAGTAGCTGTACTGGCCGCGAATGCCAGGGCAAATTAATCATTAAACACGCTTGCTTTTAAACCATGTATAATATTTTCAAAGGTACACTCACCAGAGGTCCCTTCTCCGCCTTCAGGGTCTGGGAGCTCGCCTTGGGTGGGTTTGGGGGGTACTCCATGATTTTTTTGCCTCTGTCTTCACGAACAAGGTCAGCTCCCAGACTACTGCACTGGGCAGCACAGCATGGGGAGGAGGTGACAGCCCTCTGTTGAGAAAGAAGTGGTTCGGGACTATTTAGAAAAGCTGGACGAGCACAAGTCCATGGGGCCGGATGCGCTACATCCGAGAGTGCTAAAGGAGTTGGTGGATGTGATTGCAGAGCAAGTGGCTATTATCTTTGAAAACTCATGGCGATCGGGGTGAGTGATCCATACATGCTGGTGCTATTTTTTGTACTCCTCCTTAGCAATTTGTCTATGTTTCCACTTTTTGCAAGATTCTTTTTTGATTTTCAGGTCATTACAGAGCTCTAGCTAGCGTCATATTGGTCTTTTCCTTTCTTTCCTTCATATTGGGATACTTTGCAGTTTTGTCTTTAATACTATCTCTTTGAAAAACTTTTTCCTTAGATTTTCTTCCTATGGAACCTTACCTACCAGTTCTCTGAGTTTGTTAAAGTCTGCTTTCCTGAAGTCCATTTTCCTTATTGTGCTGGTCTCACTCCTTGTTTTTTTAGAATCTTGAAATCTATGATTTCATAGTCACTTTTTCCCCAAATTGCCATCAACCTTCAGATTTGTTACCATTTGCTCCCTGGTGGTCAGAATCAAGTCTAAAATGGTTGTCCCTCAGTTACTTCCTTCAATACTGAAACAAAATGTTGTCCCATTACATTCCAAGAACTTATTGGAAATGTTTTATTTTTCTTCCAACAGATTTCTGCATAGTTAAAGTCCCCTATCACTGCCAGATCTTGGGTTTTTTGGATATTTTTGTTATTTGTTCTGGTAATGTCTCATCTACTCCTCTTCCTGATTTGGTACTCTGTAGTAGACCCCCCACCATGACATCTCTCATATCTTTACCCCTTTTATCTTTATCCAGAGACTTTTAACTGGTCTGCCTCTAACCTCCTTCTGGACTTCAGAACAAGTGTATAAGTTCTTAATGTATAAAGCAATCCCTCCTTTCTTTTTATCCTGCCTGTCCTCCCTGAACAAGCTATACCCCTCCATACAAGTACTCCAGTCATAAGACTTATCCCGTCAAATCTGTGTGAAACCAATGAAGTAGTAATTTAGCTTATGTACTAATATTTCCAGTTCTTCCTGTTTATTCTCCATACTCCTTGCCTTTGTGTATAGGCATCTGAGATGTTGAGCAGATGCCCCTGACTTCCCTTTTGTTGTTCCTACTATAATTTTCCATGTCCCACTCTGGACCCCCAACATCCAGTCCTCTGTTGAGATCATCTTCTTTTATACTTACCTGTGGGCTTTTGCCACCTGTCCCCTTTGAGCCAAGTTTAAAGCCCTCCTCACTAAGTTGGTGACTCAGTGGGTGAAGATGATCTTCCCCATCTAGGTTAGGTAGACCCCATCTTTTCTCAAAAGACCTTCTTCCCAGAACAGCATTCCATGGTCAAGGAAGCCAAAGCCCTCCCATTGATACAATATGCCCACCAATGCATTCATTTCCAGGATGCAGGCATCTCTGCCTGGACCATTCACTGGTTATCAAAGCAGCTGAAGGGAAGGAATTCTTCACCCTCCGGAGCCATTGGAGTCATTTTCAAAAGAGACTGCTGTACCCCAATGGTCTCCATAGTTTAAATGCACCCCCATAGTGGGTGTGGGGGAAATGAAGATCAGAGGATACATATGTCGGGGGAGCTTCCAGCCTTTTCCATTTTCCCATCTCCAATTTGGCATGCAGTCCAGATATCCCCTGCGCTCTCAGGGAACCCCTGTACAACTAGACTCCTTGCCACACATAAGAACACAAAATTTCCGCAGCTCCCCATATGCAACCCTGGCCCTTTGCACCGCATAACCTCTCTGGTTCTATTACCAGAGGACTGGATTTGGCCCAGATTGTACAACTAAGCAAAAGTTATAGTTCTTTCCTTTTTGTTGTGTTTATCTTTTCTCCTATCTAGGTGTTTTTATTTGCAAGGAAGAAAAGAGATAAGTCAAATACCCAAATTATTCAAAGAATTCTTATGTTCTGTACACAGGCAAGGGTTTGACTCAATTTTCTAGTACCATCAGCAGCAATTTATCTCTGAATAGCATATTCAGGTTTAGTCAGATTGGTCCTTTATTGTGTTCTGTGCGTGTTTGAAATACGAGGCTGGGTAGAGATTTTTTTCCCCAAGCCACATGTATTTTTCTTTTCAATAGGGTCACCATATCATAAATATTCCACAACTGAATCACAATGAAAACACCAGGTTGTGTTTCTTAAAGCTATTTTAATTGTATACTATGCTTTACTATTTTTATTGATGTTGAGTTAAACTTCATTAAACTTCAGTCTTCCTCTATGCAGACCTGGATTTCAGTCCTGCTAGGCTGTTTAAGCTTCTGCATGTAAATGTTAGAATGGGCTGGTGGATTTCTGTGCCCTAAAGTAATTTCTTTAGATGGTACTCTTTCTGCAATCCACATGTCCTTAACTGAACCAAAAGAAAAGAAATTCAAGAAATCTGCTGGCTAAAAATGATAAGTTAGAGGGATATTCAGAGATAGTAATTTATTAGCATTTTACACACACTTTACATTGACTTTAAAAGGTTTTAATGAAACAGTGTGCAAAGCAATGGAAAAATCCAATCTTAATGACCAAAAATTCTGGTCCTTTTGAAACCTATAGCAAACTCCCACGAACTTCTAGTGGACCAGGTTTTGGCTCTAATGGCTAGATTTTCAAAAGAGCTTTGCACATTACATTCATCTAAAGTATTAAGCTCTTAAAAATCTGGCCACTTATTTTGCTGCCTAAATGGAAGTTGAGCTCTTTTGCAGATCAAGCCCTAAATATCTAAGGCCCTGATCCAGCAAAAACATTTAAGTAAGTGCATAACTTTAAACACATATGTAGTCCTAGTGAAGTAAATGAAATGATGTTTGGTTAAATGCTGGACTGGGGACTAGACTGATGGATCAGAAAGAATTTTTAAATTGTCTCAATCTGTATGCAACACAATTTTCAGACTCCCTTAGATTTATTTACCAACTTGTCACTTCACTTATATCCTTGAACATACACATCACTACTGAATTTGGCCCTATTACTCAAAATATAAGGGATGTTAAATTTACACTCAATCTAATCCAGAAGAAAGGAATGTTACAAGAAAAGTAACTACTAGGATATGATTCAGAGTATCAGCCATGTTAGTCTGTATCCACAAAAAGTAAAGGAGTACTTGTGGCACCTTAGAGACTAATCAATTTATTTGAGCATAAGCTTTCATGAGCTACAGCTCACTTCATCTGATGAATACAAATACAAAAGTTTATAAATTTGTTAATCTCTAAGGTGCCACAAGTCCTCCTTTTCTTTTTACTAGGATATGGTATATTAAAGATGTCTTCCTTTTCTGTCTCTTTGATATGTAAATCAAGCTAATTTAGACTCTCTTAGGCCTACAGTACAAAATTATGTCTACCTAAAATACAGTTCTGTTTGCCATGATTATACAGTACAGTGGCTATATCATTCTTTTGCTCTTAAAACCAGATCTGCTGACTAAAATTACTTTAATGATATTGGATGTTCTGGAAATTGAAAGGCACATTTTTTGGATAAATAGATTTTTGTAGCCTAAATATAATTTTATTTCATTTTTTTTTAACCAGAAGGTGATTCTGACTTTCATTTTCAGAGTTGGCTGACCGATTCTTTTCCTATGTTCACTGTGGCATGGGAGAGATTCAATATGGATATGCAGTCGCAATTATTACTGGATGGTGTTTTGGACTACAGCATCTGTATTATAAAATCTATTGATAAATCTGAAAGCTGGTTACATTACAGACCTCCTTAATGTGTTTACAATTTTTATTGCATGTAAACTTACAGTTTGGCAAACAAGGAAAACTGATAGCAGACATCTGGGAAACATTATTTACCATGCCAGAAAAACAGATACATTAATAACCAAGCCATCTTTAGATCCATTCAATAAATTATAGGTATGCTATTCAAGCTGCATACCCAAGTCTTTTTTCCATAAATGATTCCCTATTTTTCCATACTCAAGTCTTTGTGCATAAGTAATTCCCTATTTTTTTCCATATCTCTTTCTCTCTAGAAAGTGACACACATTTGGAATAAACATCTGCATGAATGCTAACTTTTTCTGAAATTCATAAAGATCATTACTTTCTCTTTACCTTCACATTTTTATTTTTTCAGTGCTGCCTTGGACCAAGAGTTCCTTCAGAATCCAAGGGATGTTTTTTTCTTCCAAAAGAGCCTAAGCGAATATAAGGGATGTTAAATAGTCTCACATCACTCAGCTAGATATGCCTATCAATGAATAAGACAGTCTAATTTTTGTTTGTGCTGTTATTGTAACCTTGTTGGTCTCAGGATATTAGAGATACAAGGTAGCTGATGTAATATCTTGACAGAATTTGGTACAATAAACGATATTACCTCTACAGGATTAGGCCAATGAAAGCTGCCTTGCATTGACCTAGCTGTGGAAGGTTTCAGAGTAGCAGCCGTGTTAGTCTGTATTCGCAAAAAGAAAAGGAGTACTAGTGGCACCTTAGAGACTAACCAATTTATTTGAGCATAAGCTTTCGTGAGCTACATTGGAAGTGAGCTGTAGCTCACGAAAGCTTATGCTCAAATAAATTGGTTAGTCTCTAAGGTGCCACTAGTACTCCTTTTCTTCTAGCTGTGGAAGTGTCTTCACTTAAATTTGGTTCCTGCCTATGTTCTTGGGTCCACACTGGAACTTAATTTAAATAACTCCTCTCCCTCTGTGGTATTTACTTCTCTGATGTATTTACAGAGAGCAAGCATATCATAGAATCATAGAACCATAGAATATTAGGGTTGGAAGGGACCTCAGGAAGTCATCTAGTCCAACCCTCTGCTCAAAACAGAACCAATCCCCAACTAAATCATCCCAGCCAGGGCTTTGTCAAGCCTGACCTTAAAAACTTCTAAGGAAGGAGATTCCACCACCTCCCTAGGTAACGCATTCCAGTGTTTTACCACCCTCCTAGTGAAAAAGCTTTTCCTAATATCCAACCTAAACCTCCCTCCACTGCAACTTGAGACCATTACTCCTCGTTCTGTCATCTGCTACCACTGAGAACAGTCTAGATCCATCCTCTGTGGAATCCCCTTTCAGGCAGTTGCAAGCAGCTATCAAATCCCCCCTCATTCTTCTCTTCTGCAGACTAAACAATACCAGTTCCCACAGCTTCTCCTCATAAGTCATGCGTTCCGGTCCCCTAATCATTTTTGTTGCCCTCTGCTGGACTTTCCAATTTTCCACATCCTTCTTGTAGAGTGGGGCCCAAAACTGGACACAGTACTCCAGATGAGGCCTCACCAATGTTGAATAGAGGGGAACGATCACTTCCCTCGATCTGCTGGCAATGCCCTTACTTATAAATCCTAAAATGCCATTGGTCTTCTTGGCAACAAGGGCACACTGTTGACTCATATCCAGTTTCTCGTCCACTGTAACCCCTAGGTCCTTTTCTGCAGAACTGCTGCCTAGCCATTTGGTCCCTAGTCTGTAGCGGTGCATGGGATTCTTCCATCCTAAGTGCAGGACTCTGCACTTGTCCTTGTTGAACCTCATCAAATTTCTTTTGGCCCAATCCTCTAATTTGTCTAGGGCCCTCTGTATCCTATCCCTACCCTCCAGCATATCTACCTCTCCTCCCAGTTTAGTGTCATCTGCAAACTTGATGAGGATGCAATCCACACCATCCTCCAGATCATTAATGAAGATATTGAACAAAACCGGCCCAAGGACCGACCCTTGGGGCACTCCACTTCATACTGGCTGCCAACTAGACATGGAGCCATTGACCACTACCCATTGAGCCAGACAATCTAGCCAGTTTTCTATCCACCTCAGACTTTGATTTGTTAGGCTCTGCTTGAGTCTCCTCTCATAAGATAGATTCTCCATCCCTTTGGTCATCCTAGTAGCCATCTCTGCACCTGTTCCAGTTTGAATTAATCTCTCTTAAACATGAGATACCAGAATTGCGCACAGTATTCCAGATGAGGTCTCGCCTTATATGATGATACAAACACTTCCTATCTCTACTGGAAATATCTTGCCTGATGCATCCTAGTATTGCATTAGGTTTTCTCACGTCTCATCATATTACTGGCTTATAGTTATTCTGTGATCCACCAATACACACAGACCTTTCTCCTCCTCTGTTGCTTCCAACTGATACACTCCCAGCTTATAGCAAAAATTCTTGTTGTGAGTCCCTAAGTGCATGACCTGTCACTTTGCACTGTTAAATTTCACTCCATTTCTATTACTCGAGTTTTCAATGTCATCTACATCTTCTTGTATGATATTTTGGTTCTCCTCCATACTGGCAATATCTCCCAATTTTGTGCCATCCACAAATTTTATTAGAACACTCCCACTCTTTGTCATTAATGTAAATGTTAAATAAGATTGGTCCCAAGACAGATCCCTGTGAAACTCCACTAGTAATTTCCCTCTAGCCTGACAATTCACCTTTCAGTATGATCCATTGTAGTCTCCCCTATAACCAGTTTCTCACCCACTTTTTAATTCTCATATTAATCCGCATCTTCTCCAATTTAACTAATAATTTCCCGTGTGGAACTATATCAAATGACTTACTGAAATCCAGGTAGATTAGGTCTACCTGCATTTCTTTGTTTAAATAAATCAGTTATATTTTCAAAGAAAGAGATCAGGTTGGTCTGGCATGATCTTCCTTTTGTAAAACCATGTTGTATTTTATTCCAATTACTGTTTACCTCTGTGTCCATAACTACTTTATCTTTCAAAATTTGTTCCAAGACTTTGCATACAGTTGAGGTTAAACTAATGGGCCTATAGTTTCCCAGATCACTTCCCCCCTTACTTAAAAATAGATACTATATTAGCAATTGTCCAGTCAAAGGGTACAACCCAAAGTTTATGAATTCATTACAAATCCTTTTTATTGGGCTTGCAATTTCATGTTGCCAGTTCCTTTAATATTCTTGGATGGAGATGATCAGCCTCCCCATTAAGCTTTTTGAGTTTGACTTCCACCTTGGATGTGGTAATTTTTACTTCCATATCCTCACTTCCATTAGTCACTCTGCCACCACCTCTAAATTCCTCATGACCCTTATTAAAAAATGGAGGCAAAGTATTAATTTAGGTGTTGGGCCATGCCTAGATTATCTTTAATCTCCACCCCATCCTCAGTGTTTAGTGGGCTCACTTCTTCTTATCTCATTTTCTTTTTATTCATATGTCTAAAGAACCTTTTTACTACTGGTTTTAATTTCCTTTGCAAGGTCCAACTCTGAGTGGCTTTTTGCAGTTCTCACTTTTCCCCTATGCTTTCTGACCTGCAAGAAGTATCTTTCTTTGCTGATGCAACCTCTCTTTCATTCCTTGTAGACATTCTACTTTCTCTTAATAACCTGTTTGAAATGCTTATACATCCAGTTTGGTCTGCAATCCTTCCCTACAATGTTTTCCCCCATTGCTTGGAATGTAGGCTTCAGATAGTTTCTGCAGTTTTCACGGAACGTAATTCCAAGCCTCCTCCACATTCAAATCCATGTGTTCTTCAGTCCAGTCTACTTCCCTAACTAATTCCCTTATTTTTTTAAGTTTGTACTTTTGAAATCAAGGACCCTAGTTGCTGACTTAATTTTGTTTATCCTCCCATTAGCTCATGATCACTTGAACGAAGGTTGTCCTCTACAACCAGTTCTTCTATATAAGGTCCTCACTACTTACAAATACTAAATCTAAAATGGCATCACCATTTGTTGGTTTGGAGACTATTTGGTGATGAAATCTGTCAGCTTCACATTCAGAAATATCTGGGCTCTACCATTTTTAGTAACACTTGTCGTTCAATTTATATCTTGGAAATTAAATTATCACACAATCCCAAATAGTATTTATTTTCACTAAAATATTAAAGAGGTCTTTATTCATGTCCAAATCGGATCCTGGGGATCTGTAGCATATCACAAGCACTATCCCAGGGGACTGTTTTAGCTTTCTTCCCCAAAGTGATTTTGACTCAAAGAGAGTCTGTTTTGTCCATTCCATCACTTATAATTTCTTTACATTCTACCTCCCCATTAATATACAATGTTGCTCCACCACCTTTACCTTTATTGCTGTCTTTTCTGCATAGCAATACCCTTCAATACCTGTACTCCAATAATGATTACTATTCCACCATATTTCTGTAATCTCTATAATATCTGGTTTCACTTCCTGCACCAGTAATTCTAGTCTTAATTTTGTTACATATGCTCCCTGCATTGATGTACGGACATCTTAGTTGTTTCTGCTTGGCTTCTCCCAGATACCTCACCCGATTAAGTACAGTCATTCTACTGCCAGTATCACCTACCTGACTGTTAGTGTCATTGCTATTGGCACTATATTTCTTCTTCATGAAGATTTTCCTACCCACTGTTGTTCCTTTCTCCATTGCTGTATCCTCTCTTACTCTCTGCTCAATATTAGAATTAGGTGTGGAGATTACATGAGCATCTCCTAACTGTCTCACCCAAATTCCTAGTTTAAAACTCTTAATCAGTTGTGCCAACCTCCACCCCAAAAGTCTATTTCCATCCATACTCAAGGGAGTCCAGCCCATGACATCAGTCCTCTATCTGTGAATGCCTTCCAGTAGTCAAACATCCCAAAGCCCTCCTCATAGCATCCCTGCCTGAGTCATCTGTTGATCACCATAATTGTGTCTTGCCTTCACTCTAGGGATGAGTAGAATCCCGTTGAAGATCACCTGAGCCTCCATTTCTTTAAGCATCTTCCCCAGCCTGGCATAGTCTCTCTTGATGTGCTCCAGTGAGAATCTAGCAGTATCATTTGTTCCCATGTGAAGGACAGTGGATTCTTTCTTGCTCCCATTAGGATGCTCTTCAGCCTGAATCCCCCATCCTATATCTTAGCTCCCAGCAGGCAGCACACCCTTCTGTTCTCTGGATCAACTCTGTTGACAGGTCAGTCCATGCTTCTCAGTAGGGAGTCCCCAATCACATAGACCTGCCTCTTCTTGGTATTGGTGCAATTCTCCGACTTTCCTCCTTCTGTTCTTTCTTGCTGCAAGTCCTCTTGCATTTTATTCTCACTTGCAATCTTCTGCGAGTCATCCTCTAGCTTCCTGGGCCTCTGAACTCTGGCTATTTCCACTGACTCTTCCCCTCTTCTTGTAGGACTAGACACTCTTCTCTTCTTCCTCGTCCTCCCACCTTCTGTTACTGCCTGCCATGCCCCTTCATTTACCGAGTCAGCAAACTCAGCAACTCAGGTCTATTTCTCCTTCACTAGCCAATCCTTTTTATCTTGCTCACATGCTTCCATTTGCCTCATCCAGCCGTCTACCCTCACAGGTCTCCAGTCCAATTTGCATCTGGAAGTCTCAAATTTTCCCTACAGCCTCCTCTCTCCTTCCATCCCCTTTGAAACTCAATCATAGTTTCTACCTGCATCTCCAAACCTCAGATCTTCTCTTCCATAAGATCCCTCAGGAGGTGCTTCATTTGCATCCGTTCCAGGACCATGTACATCCTGCAGCTTCCATATACAGTCATCTTCATTGTCTCTTTTATTCCTTGGGTCACTATCACTGCTTCCTGTGTAACACTTATAGTCTTCCCTCCTAAGCACCTGTCAAGAAAAACAAACACACACACACTCCTTCCCCCAAACTCCCCTTACAAGCTCCACTGTTTTCAGCAGTTTGCTGGCTCCTGTGACGCTCCTCCTGTACCAATGGCTGCACAGTTGGCTACCTTTATAGGCCCCCTAATCAGGGAAGCACCTCCTGATAGTCAGGGTTTCACTGTGATCAAAGAGTCAGCATCTTACAACACACTGCCCCCTACCCACCTTTGCAAATTGAAAAAAAAAAAAAAAAAGCAAACAAACAAATTTTCTGACTAACTCAGTCGTTGCTTCTTAGGAACAGAGATTTACCTCCCTTCTCCAGCAGATCTCCACTCAAACTCCCCTGTTTTCAGTTTTGTTTGCTGGCTCCTGTGCCACTGGCTGGCTTCTTTGCTGCCTTTATAGGGCTCCTAATCAGGCAAGACACGCCCCCTAATCAGGGCTCTGCTGTGATCAAAGACTCTGCTTCCTTCAGAACACACTGCCCCCTACCAGCCTGTTCAACAAAAGAAATATAAAACAAGAGCCCATATATAGTTTCCCAAGTTCTGGGTGGGAGCTTGAGTCATTGTCAATTATGTTTTCAGAAGGAACTGCTAGAAAATCAAACCCAGCCCTTTTTGCTGCCAACACGTGGCAGAAGGATTATAGCTACAAGAGGGTACAGATCTAAATGAAATCCTCCAGTTTTAAGTAATCCAAGATTACATTTTTTCTTAAACACCATGGTAATCTTGATTGGAATATGAATGTTTTTCACCCTTTTATTCAGAAAGCTATTATTAATAAGGGCAAGTGCTACCAATATTAGCTTTTTCCTTTTATTTTTAAAAGAAACAGTTTGTTATTTGAAAGGAAAGAGAGGCACAGTATTTGACAGCTCAGGGGATTTAACATTGCGATTTACAGCCTTCCATCTCAAAGTCACCATTTCAAATCCAATTTAGGAGTGAAATCCTGCCATTAACTGATGTGTGGCAAGGATGATGGAGAGAAATAGTGCCAGCAACATGTCTGGCGCTAGATCCTTCCTTCCAGAACAGGATGGCTCAGGCCAGGAGAGGAGCTTTGAAAGAGTTGAGTGTGACAGACTATATCTCTGTGTTCACACCCTACATGCTATTGTAATAGTTTTTGTACAAGACATGTCTTGTGAGATATCATTTAAAAACTCATAATTTGCTGGTCAGTATTGCCCTGGTAAAATATGTATGGCACCATTTTATGGGAAGTTATAAGATTGCCCTGTATGGTGTTATTAACACATGTTCCAAACAGAAGTTGTCAAAGAGAAGTTTAGGTCTGTCCGAGACAAAGGAATGTGTGCTTGCCTTAACTTGCATTTAGGCAATAAACATAGTCATCAAGCAGGAAGGAAAGACAAAGGAAGTTCAAACAGGTGAACAGACCCTGGATATCATTACATTCCTTATGCCCTAATACCAGCGTGCACTACATTGCGTAAAGCCAGAGAGCAGCTATTCTCTAGCAAGTCTACAAAGTCTGTGCTGAAGAGAGGCATGGTAAAAAAAACTGAAACTTTTATATAATTACTACACTTGAAATGCTAACAATTTTGAGAATCCTTTCCTCTAATGAACTACCTTATTGTTTCTCAATGTTATTCTGTTGTAGTGTGCTGCATACTTTGTTCCTCTCTCCTTTCTCATTTACAGTGTCAGACCAAATCTACTGCAATGGGAGTGTTAACCTGCTCTCTCTGACATTGTAATCAATTAATCCCCCTTGGCCTTCATGCCCACCTTCTCATTGGTTAACCTGTAAACATTCTCTAAGAAAAAAGGCATTTTCAGCAAGGTCTGCAAACTTATCCAGCAGTTCATTCATTAGTTTAGAAACATAATCTGTTAACATCAATTTCTAGTCACCAGGATTGCCAATAAAAACTCACTGGGTAGAAATAGACAGTAGATGGATAATAATAGTCAGCTCTTGTGAAAACTGTCAAAGAACTCATACATTATATCTTTAATAAAAATAATGGTTTCAACACCTACAGTATACCTGATTATGGTTACTAGTAGATTACATTGTACTGACATGATAACAGTATTATGTGACCAAAATGTCTCAAAATTATAAATTTCCTACTCTTCTTTCATTTAAATAAGGGCCATATTTTTAAAAAGTGGATAAATAATGTATGGGAACAACATTTGTTATTTCCTGGTCCCAGTCACATAATATGGGTCAGGATTCCAAAGGACATGGGTGGATGTCCAGCAAATGCAGGGGTTAACTGTTACAACTCCTATGTTTGCATGTATGTGACGAATTAGGGCCTCAATTATAAAACCTTGAAAATGCATGTTTATAAATGGGAAAAATGTCCTTTGGCTGTCTCTGTGACTGTCAGGCAAAGAGAGCACTTGTAGATAGCCTAAATACTGCAGAGACGGTCATGTATTATTTCCTGCTTCCATTAAAAAGAAGTATATTGCAAAATACTGTGTACTGTTTGTTGTTTACAAATATCCTGTGAAGCTATTCATGCAATCAGTAGCCCATCTTAACATTCTACCTTAAATTATGTGATAGGATCTTTTTAAGTCCTGGTCTATTTGTGAGAGTTTTGTTGCCATGCTGCAGCTGATGTGTTCTTTACTGTTTATTTCATATTCATAGATGTTAAGACTAAGAGGGATCATCTCAGCTGATCTCCTGCATAACACAGGCCAAAGAACCACACCCAATAGTTTCTCTATCAAGTCCTTAACTTCTGTTTGAGTTAGAATACAACTTTTACAAAGACATACAGTCTTGATTTAAAGACTATGGCTGATGGAGATTCCACCACATCCCTCAGTAAGTTGTTCCAATGGTCAATTACCATAGCTGTTAAAAATATGCACCTTATTTCTACTCTGAATTTGTCTAACTTCAACTTCCAGCCCTGGATCTTCCTATGTCTTTTTCTTCTTGATTAAAGAGCTGTCTAAGATCAGAAAGATTTTTCTCATCTATAATTGACAGTCTATAATTTCCAAACAACAAATTCTATTTTGCTAATGTATTAATATTATGCCATGAAGGTTGTTAGTTCTTTGTGTAAATGTATGTTTTGCAATAATTGGTTTGTTTCTTTAAATATGCAGTGCACTTAATTTGTTTCTAATCCATTGAAAGCTTTTAACAGCTGGGGATATATTTATTTTGCAAACTATGGGCAATAGTTGCAGAACTGGTCAGAAAATCAAATCAGCAAATTTTAAATTACCCCCCCCCGCATATATTATAACCTACAGTATATTTTCTATATTTTGTTCTCTTCTGTTCTCTGTAATTTCCACATTCTTATTGCAGTCTGTAGCCTCCTGTTCCCTCTTCTAGTTTCCTGATCTCAATGGGAGATCACAGTCACCTTCCCATTCCTAAATTCCCTTTTAAAGCCTGCAATCATCTACTGTTTCCATCCTTCCATCCATGCATGCTCTGACAATGAGCATACATGCACAGATTCTGCTCTGCTTCACCAAGTCAAATGTCTTCTGTCTCCATTTAAAATTACCTCTAATAAACGGATCTGTTTAAATTATCACGGCTCTCACAAAAATCATTGGTGCTAATCAACTCTTAATAGTTTCCAACCAGTTTCCTAGGAAGACTTGTGTTTCTTGTACATCAGTAGCTTTACCTGAGACTTAATTTTGTATGTCTAATTATACTGTTAAGGAGACGGTGACTAAAAATAACTATAAACTCTGGAGAGGAGGCACTATACTGAGGAAAGCAGGAAAGTCTAAGTCAAAATAGTAAAGGTGAATTGGGTTTACTTTTTGGTGAAATTACCTTTATGACAACCCTCCTTCAATGATATATAACATACTGTCATTTTGTGATGTTCAATAATAGTTCATATAGGCCAATATGTGTTAAATCATCTTTAACCTGATGTGACAGCTCACTTCATTTTAAAGTTTTCAGGCTACTCCATCAGTTAAAACATCAAGTTCAAGGAGACTCGAATAATTCTACAAAGCACATAGTTGTGCAGGTTGTAGGGAATGCCATTAAATATTCACATTTCTCCTTTGTAGCTTGGCAGCTTAAAGTGCTATTTATAAATTCTAGAAACATTCCACTGTGTACTTTACCTGGGACAATGACATGTATTTACATTTTGTCAACTGTCATCTTAGCCGAGCTGGTTAAGAGTAAAATTTATATTGTCTAAAAATAGTTCTGGATTTCTTCTTGTGTAATATGCAGCACTGTGGGTTTTGTCAACAGAAGTAGGTAGCTGAAAGTCTGGAAAACAAATCAGTTGCCTGGCATTAGACCATAAATACATAAGAATGGCCATATTGGGTCAGACAAGTCCACCCAGACCAGTATCATGTGTTCTGACAGTGGCCGGTGCCAGATGCTCTAGAGGAAATGAACAGAACAGAGTAATTATAGAATGATCCATGTCCTGTTCTCCAGTCCCAGCTTTTGGGACTGACCATCATTCAAACATTTCTTGTAAACACAGATCATACTTGTGGGGTCTATGAGGTGAGAAATCAACAGCTGTATCATCCATTTAAATATTTTATACTCTCCCTCTATGTAGAAATTCTCTCTCTTAGGGTATGTCTACACTGCAGTTAGACATCTGCAGCTGGCCTCATGGGGTTTGGGCTGCAGGGCTGAGTGTTTAATTCCAGCATAGACATTCAGGTTCAACTTCAGCCAGAGCTCTGGGACCCTCACACCTTGTAGAGTCCTAGAGCCTGGGCTCCAACCTGAGTCTGAAAGTCTAAACCAGAATTAAATATCCCCTGAGGCCCAAGCCCAAGTCACCTGGCACAGACCTGCCACAGGTTTTTAATTGCAGTGTAAATATACCCTTAGAGGCTTCATACATAGAATCATAGAATTGTAGGACTGGAAGCGTCCTCAAGAGGTCCTCTAGTCCAATTCCCCACACTCAGGGTAGCACTAAGTATTAGCTAGACCATCCCTGACAGGTGTTTGTCTAACCTGCTCTTAAAAATCTCCAGTGTTGGAGATTCCACAACCTCTCTAGTCAATTTATTCCAGTGCTTAACAACCCTGACAGTTAGGAAGTTTTTCATAATGTTCAACCTAAACTGTCCTTCCTGCAATTTAAGCCCCTTGCTTCTTGTCCTATCCCAAGAGATAAATGAGACCATTTTTTCTGCCTCCACCTTGTAACAGCTTTTATGTGCTTGAAAACTGTTGTCATGTCCCCTCTCAGTCTTCTCTTCTCCAGACTAAACAAACCCAGTTTTTCAATCTTCCCATATCGGTCATGTTTTCTAGACCTTTAATACTTTTTGTTGCTCTTCTCTGGACTTTCTCCAACTCTCCGTATATTTCCTGAAATGTGGCATCCAGAACTGGACACAACACTCCAGTCGAGGCCTAGTCAGTGCAGAGTAGAGCACATAAATTACTTCTCATGTCTTGCTTACAGTAATCCTACTAATACATCCCAGAACAATGTTTGCATTTTTTGCAACACTGTTAACATTTTCTGTTACTGTTTTTTCCTCCTACCCTGTCCTTGGTCTTTCTTTTGCTTCTAATGTATTTGTAGAATGTTTTTGTTATACTTTATGTCTCTAGCTAGTTTAATCTCATTTTGTGCCTCAGCCTTTCTAATTTTGTCCCTACATGCATGTGTTATTTATTTATATTCATCCTTTGTAATTTGACCTAGTTTCCATTTTTTGTATCGTGTCTTTTAACTATATTAAATTTCAAATCTCTCAATGGTAACAATTGCCCACCACCAACTTAATCCTTTATTCTTAGAAATGACTGGAACAACTCAAGAGCTGTTTTAGACACACCAGAAACAGCTCATGGTCACTTGCATCAAAAGCTTCCCTGTGGCATGCAGAACAGGAGGCCTGCTTCCAGCCCAGATGCCTAACTTGGGAAGTCTTCTTCAGGAAGAACATTTTTTTTCCCTCAATATTTCCCCTAGAGCAAAGTAGCTCCATACCATCTCAAAATATGGACTGAGCCTTAGTGTTATGGTCTAACCCTGAACTTATATGGTGTGTCATATGGAATATAACAAATTGGGATACAATTGTACAAAATGAGAATGATACATTATCATGAGGATGTTCTGCATTCTCAGCGTTGTTGTTTTTTTTTGTTTTTTGTTTTTGTTTTTTTTTTGTGGTGAAAAGATATTACAGCAACGTAATATAGCAACATATCCAACAATATGGTTATTGAACATTCAGGCTGAACATTAATGTTAGGCCAGATCCTCGGATAAAGTAACTTGGCAAAACTCTACTGATGTTAGAGGACCTATGCCACACGAGCTCTGCTCAGGGTATCCATTGTTTTGAATTTATTCAGTCTCCTTTAAAGGACAATTGCACTTCCGGGTGATTTGCAGAATTAGATTTTGATTGATAAAATCTAGTCTCTTAGGCCCAATTTTGTAAAGGTTTTTAGGTGTTACTGCTCTCAGCATTGTGATGTCTTTCTGATTTAGGAACCTAAAATTAATTTTCAAAATGATTTAGGCACTTAGGAGTCAAAATCTCATTGACCATCAATGGGATGTAGACATCCAGGTGCCTAAACCTCTTTTTGAAAATGAGAATTTCAACCTAAATCAGGGGTTCCCAGACTTGGTTCACAGCTTGTTCAGGGTAAGCCCTGGCAGGCCGCGAGATGCTTTGTTTACCTGAGTGTCTGCAGATACTGACGCTCGCAGATCCCAGTGACTGTGGTTCACCGTTCCAGGCCAATGGGAGCTGCGGGAAGCAGTGCGGGCCGGACCACCATTTACTACAGCTCCCATTGGCCAAGAATAGCGAACCACAGCCACAGGGAGCTGTGAGCGGCCGTAACTGCAGACGCTCAGGTAAACAAAGCATCTTGCAGTCCGCCAAGGGCTTACCCTGAACAAGCCACAAACCAAGTTTGGACACCACTGGCTTAAATGGATTAACCATTGTAACATTGCGGGGGGGGTGGGGGAGAGACTCACCACACTAGTGCTTTCTGCTGGTCTTCTTGTGGATCAGCTCCATGGGTTGGAATGCCGATTCTTGGTGGTGTCTTGCCTGCTATCAATTCTGCTCCTGGATCCATGTTGCCCACTTCAGGACACCGCCCTCCATCTGTGTCACACTCTATGCTCTCCCTTTCAGGGGAAAAAGTATTACAGTTTAATGATCCAGCCAGTTCCTCAGTGGTGAGTCGGGAGGAGGGGACCCAGGCCAGCCCACTACTCCAGGTCCTGGCCCAGGGACCCTGTAGATGGCAGCCACATGCTGTGTCCCCTCCAACCTCTCAGACTATTTCCCTAGGCCACTTCCCTGCACCTTCTTTGCTCTTGCGTCAGGGCCTCAGCCTGTAACTCCCAGCGACCAGCTAGGAGCTCTTCCCTAGCTCCCCTGGTCCCTGCTAGGAGTGTTGCTCTTTCCAGGATTCTGGCTCTCTTCTGCCTGGAAGTTCTCCCTCCTTGAGTTCCAGGGAGCAACTGAACCTGCTCTGCCCTGCAGGTCTTCTTATATGGGCTTGCCTAGCCCTGATTGGCTGCTCCTTGCAGCCCCTGTCCTATTGCTTTCTGCACTGCCTCCCAAGGGCTCCATTAATCTCTTACAGGTTCAGTTCTCTGCTCCAAATAAGGCCAAATAATAATTTCAACCTGTGGGGTCTCCCACATCTCAGGAGAACGTCGTACATGGCTACTCTGGGCTTACTCTCTTTTTCTTTCTCATTTTAACTGGAAATTCTATCCAGACCTCTGACCTTCCTGTGTGACCAGCTCTAGTGATAGGGAAGTTCCAGTCATGTGAATCTGTTCGGACTGAAACTCAGATGGTTGGGTTTAGGTCCGATAAGTGACCAAACATCTGGATGCTCATCTGAACATCCAAACCCTCTGACACTACAAGATTGATGTCAACATTTCTTAAGACAAGATTTTGTTGGAATTGCTGAACACTGTTTTGGGATAGGATGAAATTGCCACAACAACATACTTTATTACTGCATTTTAACACTTCTGCATCAAGACATGTACAAATTTAAAATTATTTTTTGTCATGAATACAAGAGATGGAAAATTTGAGAATAATTAACATATAATATCATTCTCAGTTTTTGATGTAACATAAACTTTTTCAGCGGTGAACAAATATTTTGATCAGTCTGAGTCAAAGCATTTGGTTACTTCTTATTTTATATGAACTGCTTCACTCATCTTTGCTGTAATTGGGTGATTTTTTTCACACTTTGTTTTTATTTTAGACCAAATCCATTTCAATATATTAAACCATTTCAGATATGCAGAGGTAAAATTCATCTCTGGTATTAGAGAGGGTTTTTTTAATAGGAAGCACGGGCAAAAAACAGAATAAACCACTTAAAATTAAAATTATTAAATTGGATTATTTTATGGTGAATACAAAACTGTTTTGTGACTGTAGCAATATAAATGGCCAAATGGCAATGCTAATTCTCCATTCACACTAAATGCCTGTACAAGTCCATGGAGACAATGCCATGTCAAGTTGATAGAAAAATTATTTCAATGCACGTCTATTAGTAGACATAACTATGTCAAGACATTGGGAAAAGGATGTCAGTGAAACACTGTGGAAATCCAATAATATGTCAAGATGGCTTTCAGTGCAAGGTTTTGAGTTTGTTATATTCTCAAGATAATAGCCTGTTATCAATATAAATTACTCTATCATTTAAAACATAAAAATTAATTTGAACATTGTATTAAGACACATGAAATAAAACCTAATAAAACAAATATTTAACACTAGCAGATAGCATCATCACTTCAGCGCCCTTCATCCTATAGGCCAGATCCTAAAATGATGGACATTGGCAAAGATCCACTGACTTAACCCAATTGAACATCAGGCCCTATATAATTATCCTCTACTAGATGTCCTTAGAGTACTGAGTAATGGAAGAAGGTTCACTTAGCCATATACTTAGCTGATATTGGCTAAGTACAAGTATTTCATTAGACATAAGTCAGCCAGGTGGTATTTGGATCCTGTTTAGGCTAGGGTTCTGATTAAGGACAATCAGGACTATAGTCTGGGTTCAATGGTACTATCCCCTATGAGCTATTCTGCAAGATTTTGGCTTCATTCAGGAACTAGGCCCCTTCCAGTTTTAGATCCAACCAAGAATGAACCACCATATGCATGGGCAGTAGGTGAAACCCTGACTTGGGAAGGCTAGGCCCCAGCCCCGCCCTTCCATCCGAGGCTCTGCCCCTTCCATGCCCACTGTAGCCCAGCTCCTACTGTGGCCATGGCCCCTGCCCCAGGCTAGTGCCCCCAGCCCCCCACCCCGGCCCTGGAGTGCCGGAGAGCTGGGCAGCGCAACACCCGCCCCCCGCCCCCCCGGCCCTGGGGCGCCAGCCTCCTGGGCCATGCCTGACCCCCGGCCAGCCAGCCCCCCCATTTAATACACACAAATGTAGTATGGGGCCAGTCCTGTGAGTTACTGAACATCCTTAGCTTCCATGGAAATATTATGAGCCTGATTCTGTTGTCCCATATATTGATGCAACTCTGTTGGCTTCAGTTGGCTTTAGTACTTATTTACACGAGTGTAAATGAAAGCCAGGCCAGGCTAATGTGTCTATTTTGTCATTTTTGGTTGGATGTTAACTCAGTTCATTAAAAAATATTTAAAAATCCAATTAAGAAATGGAAGCAAAATATAGAAGAGCATGTTAAAGCTGAAAAAAACCCTTTTTTGCACCTTTGTGAAAAAGGATCAATAATTTTAAAGGTTAACCCTCAACTCTTTGCATACCAACAAAAGCCAAAAGCATTGGCCAACTTTCAAAATCAATACAAGTATTGGAAAACAGCTGAAACACATAGCTACAAGATATACAATTGAGGAAATGGCATAAAACCAATTACTACAACCAGGTTAAACTGCATAACATACGGAAAACATAACCACTGAGTTTCATAGTAGATCACTACCCTCTTAGAAAAAAAGATATCAATTTAATATTTCCTTTGCTATTTTAATATTTGTTTGCAATCCATCTTTTAACCACAGGTTATCAAAGCAGGGAAAAGATACAGATTATTGCTATTTGAGTTATTAATAGTGCATAGAGGTCCCAGTCAGAACTGGGGCCCCAACATGCTAAGCAATGCACATACACATAGTAAGGCTGTGTCTACACTACCAGTTTTGTCAGTAACGTTTATATTGCTGAGGGGTGTGAAAAAATGCACCCCTCACTGACATAAGTTACACAAACAGAAGCACCGGTGTGGACAGCACTATGTCGGCAGGAGATGCTCTCCTGCAGACATAGCTACCACCACTCGTTGTGGGTGATTTAATTATGCTGGCGGGAGAGCTGTCTTCCATCAACATAAAGTGATTACACAGGAGATCTTACAGCGGCGGAGCTGCATTGGTACGGCTGTGTCCCTGTAAGCTCGCTAGTGTAGACAAGCCCTAGGAGACAGTCCCTACGCTGAAGAATTTACTGTGAATAGTCAAGACATAACAAGGATGGGAAAAGGACACATTATTATACCCATTTACAAATGGGGACATGAGGGAGAGATCAAGACTTACCTAAGGTTGCACAGGAGGTCTGTAGCAGAGCTAGACATTGAACCCAGATCCTCTAACTTCCAGTTCACTACCTTAGTTATAAGCCCATCCTCATTTTCTGTGGAAAAGGATAAATGACCTCATGTAGAGTGGTTCCCAGGCCAGTCTTTAGTCCTTCACTTAAAATATGTATATTACATAGTGCACAGAGAGATGGCTCTGGGCACTTTGGAATTAAGGAATGCCTATTGGTCCATTGTTTGGCTAAGGATACTGGAAACTTCACTATGTAACCAATCATTTAAATTTTGTACCAATCCTTTGAGGACAAAGGCCTAGATTCTCTTCAGTGCACAGCACCATTCAGTGCAAGAAAGTGATGGGAGACCTCAAGGAACCATTTCTGGCTGTTTGAAGATCGCTCATGGTTCCAGCTTAATATGGAGATTGTAAAAAGAAAAGGAGTACTTGTGGCACCTTAGAGACTAACCAATTTATTTGAGCATAAGCTTTCGTGAGCTACAGCTCACTTCATCGGATGCATACTGTGGAAAGTGTAGAAGATCTTTTATACACACAAAGCATGAAAAAATACCTCCCCCAACCCCACTCTCCTGCTGGCAATAGCTTACCTAAAGTAATCACTCTCCTTACAATGTGTATGATAATCAAGGTGGGCCATTTCCAGCACAAATCCAGGTTTTCTCACCCCCCCCCCATTTATCTCTCTGGTCACGCGATTACAGACATGAAAGTTGCAATTCTTCAACAAAAAAACTTCAAATCCAGACTCCAGCGAGAAACTGTTGAATTGGAATTCATTTGCAAATTGGATACAATTAACTTAGGCTTGAATAGAGACTGGGAGTGGCTAAGTCATTATGCAAGGTAACCTATTTCCCCTTGTTTTTTCCAACCCCCCCCCCCCCCCGACGTTCTTGTTAAACCCTGGATTTGTGCTGGAAATGGCCCACCTTGATTATCATACACATTGTAAGGAGAGCGGACACTTTAGATAAGCTATTACCAGCAGGAGAATGGGTTTGTGTGCGGGGGGGTGAGAAAACCTGGATTTGTGCTGGAAATGGCCCACCTTGATTATCATACACATTGTAAGGAGAGTGATCACTTTAGATAAGCTATTGCCAGCAGGAGAGTGGGGTGGGGGGAGGTATTTTTTCATGCTTTGTGTGTATAAAAGATCTTCTACACTTTCCACAGTATGCATCCGATGAAGTGAGCTGTAGCTCACGAAAGCTCATGCTCAAATAAATTGGTTAGTCTCTAAAGTGCCACAAGTACTCCTTTTCTTTTTGCGAATACAGACTAACGCGGCTGTTACTCTGAAACCTATGGAGATTGTGAGGCTTCTTCTAATTAGTGCCATTGACATAGATTTGTGAATGGACTCTACACCAGTGGGTAACTGGTGTAGCTCAGCTCCCCCACGTATCCTATGTCAGAGGCTACCGACAGAAGTATGGTGCTTGGGCACATCAGGCTTGGGTCAGCAGGGAATTATCCACCAACACAGAATTCTCTGCTAAACATTCATTCAGATTACAGCACCTTTGTGCCACCTGAGTGGTGTCAGGGGAATTTAACTGTGTAGAGAATCTGGCCTAGAAAGTCCTCTATACCATCAATGCTTATTGTGATGAGAATGAATTGATGCTGCACCATCAAATTGCTTGGATCTTTCCCTTTAGATTTTAGTCTCCTTATATTTATTACATCAGTGTATTCATATCACATTCAATAATTAACCTCACTGCCTAATATTTTATTATTAAGTTTTCAGCATATGCTTGGAATGATTAATGTTTATTGCTGCATGCCCTTTGGGTGATCCACCCGGTGACAGATGCATTCCAGGCAGAACATTTTCCATTTGGGTGCACAGTCAGTAAAGTGTATGAGTCTAACAATACATTTGCACTCTCCATTCACCTTGTTCAGTACTTCCCTTTCATATGCCAGGAAAATGACCTTATCAAACAGAATTCTCCCAGAATAGCCATTGTTTTTCATATCAATGGGGAAGAACTGTGCGTACATTTTCAGACTCATACTGGGTTGGATTCATCCAAGGGCAAATGGATAAACGGTTGTTGTGTTTTATGAATTTTGGTGAATAAACAGCATTTTAGAATATTAAAATTTGAAAGTAGATGAATGATTCATAGATCTGGTCATAATTACCAGTAGAAAAACAGCACTGTATAACTATTTCCTTGTGTTTGTGTAACAAGCTGAGAGTTCTGTCTGTACCATTTTCAGAATTATGGATGATTTTATGAAATTGTACCATGAAATTACTGTGTCAGGGAAAACCTATACGTATGTGGCTCCACCATGTGTTAGCAGAATTGTGTCGGGTTACTGCCAGGCCACAGACCATGGTAAGTGATCAGTACTGAACAATCATGTATTCCAGTGGTTTTCAACCTTTTTTCATTTGTGGACCCCTACATAATTTCGAATGGAGGTGCAGACCCCTTTGGAAATCTTAGACAAAGTCTGTGGACCACAGGTTGAAAACCACTATTCTATGGTAACAACAACCTTTCATGGACTCCTTAGACATAGTCTGTGGACTACCAAGGATCCACAGACCACAGGTTGAAAATTACTGATCTATTGAAAGTAAAACACCTTGAGAAAATGGGTTTGCTCTAGCTGGGAAAAGACACTTCCTCCTCTTGTCTGAAGGGAGCAGGGGTTGAGAGAACTGGGAAGCAAGCCATTTTGCAGCAGATTAAGATTAGGAAGGCTGCTGCTGAGAGTTAAATTAACCCAGAAGCTTCACACTTTTGGATGAAGTTCTAGGAGGGGTGTGTGTTTAGGTACTGGGGAGTCTGAAGGGTCAACATTGCATTCAGAGGAGCTACCTGGTTGGACAGTGAGTTCCAGCACTCAGAGGGGGGTGCCAGATAGAAAGTCTGTGCCCTGAAAGTGTGCCTAGGGACCCCAGATTGGGGAATGGTTGGACTCCATTCAGGATCCAGGAGCTTGGAACACCTCTGGGATCCAGAGCACAGAGGCTTGGAGTTCCTTCACAGCAGACCTAGTGGGTGGCCAGAAAGGTGACTTGGTCTGTCAAATCCTAGATGAGGTAGAAAGGCAACTGATGCAGGAGAGAACTGAGGGTGATAAAGGGTGTGGGGAGGCCTGGTTGGGTGATGTGCCTGGAGATGGGAAGAGGTAATGTGGGTGGTCTTCTCTTCCTTGTTAAATTACTTCATAAATTACTGGTGGTGCAGCTAACTTTGCACCAGCTCAGCTACGCCGGTCCATGCTTTGGGAATTCAAGGTTCTGCCTCCTCCCTGCCAGCATGTTCACAAAGGGAGTAGTGGCCTGCAGAGACTGCTACACCCCCATATCTGGAGTCTCAATCTGGATAAACCCTGCCTGGCTGCATAGAAAGCATCTACATCCTCTTACTCTCTGTGTGGCTTCCTAAAGCTAAGTTACAATCTAGCCATAAAGCTCTTAGTTCTCAAAAATCTCAGGCTTCAGAAAAATAGCTGTTTGATTAAGTGTAGGCTTTTAATAGACTATTTATTAATCTGTGTGCCAACATCTGCTCTTAGTCACTACAGTGCAGCCACACAAAAATCAACAGAATTTGCCCATTGCTTTTTTATTTTAAACAGTCCCTGTCATGGTTCCTCCCCCACTCTGAACTCTAGGGTACAGATGTGGGGACCTGCATGAAAAACCTCCTAAGCTTATCTTTACCAGCTTAAGTCAAAACTTCCCCAAGGTACAAAGTATTCCACCCGTGGTCCTTGGAATGGCCGCTACCACCACCAAACTAATACTGGTTACTGGGGAAGAGCTGTTTGGACGCGTCTTTCCCCCCAAAATACTTCCCAAAACCCTGCACCCCACTTCCTGGACAAGGTTTGGTAAAAAGCCTCACCAATTTGCCTAGGTGACTACAGACCCAGACCCTTGGATCTTAAGAACAATGAACAATCCTCCCAACACTTGCACCCCCCCTTTCCTGGGAAATGTTGGATAAAAAGCCTCACCAATTTGCATAGGTGACCACAGACCCAAACCCTTGGATCTGAGAACAATGAAAAAGCATTCAGTCTTTTACAAGAAGACTTTTAATAGAAAATAGAAGTAAATAGAAATGAAGAAATCCCCCCTGTAAAATCAGGATGGTAGATATCTTACAGGGTAATTAGATTAGAAAACATAGAGAACCCCTCTAGGCAAAACCTTAAGTTACAAAAAAGATACACAGACAGAAATAGTTATTCTATTCAGCACAATTCTTTTCTCAGCCATTTAAAGAAATCATAACCTAACACATACCTAGCTAGATTACTTACTAAAAGTTCTAAGACTCCATTCCTGTTCTGTCCCTGGCAAAAGCAGCACACAGACAGACCCAGACCCTTTGTTTCTCTCCCTCCTCCCAGCTTTTGAAAGTATCTTGTCTCCTCATTGGTCATTTTGGTCAGGTGCCAGCGAGGTTACCTTTAGCTTCTTAACCCTTTACAGGTGAGAGGAGCTTTCCCCTGGCCAGGAGGAATTTCAAAGGGGTTTACCCTTCCCCTTATATTTATGACACGCCCCCCAAATCTCAGCTAGGGTGAAACACTGGCTGGGATTTCTTCCTGGAGCTCTAGGAAAAACAGAGTTAATAAGACACATGCATCTCTAAATATACTACCAAATACATAAAGACTAACAATATTTTCCACATCTTAAGGACGATTTTAACCAGTTGATTCTGGGAAACTTTCACGGGAGAGTGCATCAGCCACTTTGTTAGAAGCTCCTGAGATGTGTTGGATGTCGAAATCAAACTCTTGGAGAGCTAAACTCCACCGAAGAAGTTTTTTGTTAGTTTCTTTGACGGTGTGAAGCCACTTCAGTGCAGCATGGTCGGTTTGCAGGTGGAAACGCCGTCCCCAAACATATGGGCGTAGCTTTTCCAGAGCGTAGACAATGGCGTAACATTCTTTTTCAGTGACTGACCAGTTGCTTTCCCTCTCAGACAGTTTTTTGCTGAGAAACACTACAGGGTGGAATTCTTGATCAGGTCCTTTCTGCATTAAAACTGCTCCCACACCACGCTCGGATGCATCTGTGGTTACTAGGAACGGTTTGTCAAAGTCTGGGGCCCTTAGTACAGGGTCAGACATGAGTGTCGCTTTAAGCTTGTTAAAGGCCTTCTGACACTTTCCGGTCCACTGAACAGCATTTGGCTGTTTCTTTTTGGTTAGGTCTGTCAGTGGGGCAGCGATTTGGCTGTAGTGCGGTACAAATCGTCTGTAATAACCAGCCAAGCCTAAGAAGGATTGAACCTGTTTCTTTGACTTTGGGACAGGCCACTTTTGGATAGCATCCACTTTGGCCTGTAGGGGGCTGATAGTTCCTTGACCCACCTGGTGTCCAAGGTAAGTCACTCTGTTTAGGCCTATTTGACACTTCTTAGCCTTAACAGTTAGTTCTGCCTCCCTTATGCGCTCAAGGACTTTTTGTAGATGTTCCAGGTGGTCTGCCCAGGAATCCGAAAATATGGCCACATCATCAAGGTAGGCGACTGCATATTCTCCTAATCCCGCTAGGAGACCATCTACAAGTCTTTGGAAAGTGGCGGGTGCATTTCGCAGCCCGAAAGGGAGTACATTAAATTCATACAGCCCGAGATGTGTGATGAAGGCTGACCTTTCCTTGGCAGATTCATCTAGCGGTACCTGCCAGTACCCCTTTGTTAAGTCCAAGGTAGAGATGAACTGGGCCCGTCCCAGTTTCTCTAACAGTTCATCTGTGCGTGGCATTGGATAGTTGTCTGGGCGAGTTACAGCATTTAGCTTACGGTAGTCCACGCAAAAACGTATTTCCCCATCTGGTTTGGGAACTAGAACCACTGGAGATGCCCATGCACTTTCAGAGGGGCGGATTACACCCATCTGTAACATATCCTGGATCTCCCGTTCTATAGCAGTTTTAGCTTGAGGAGACACCCGGTAAGGTTGGACCCTAATTGGGTGAGCATTACCTGTGTCAATGGAGTGGTATGCCCGTTCAGTCAGTCCTGGGGTGGCTGAGAACGTTGGCGCGTAGCTAGTGCACAGCTCCTGGATCTGCTGTCGCTGCATACGCCCAAGGGTCATGGAGAGGTTCACCTCTTCCACACCACCAGCACATTTCCCTTCGTAGTAGACACCTTCAGGCCACTCAGCATCATCTTCTCCCTGGGCTGTAAACTGACAAACCTTTAATTCTCTGGAATAAAAGGGCTTTAGAGAATTAATATGGTACACCTTAGGCTTTCGGTTGGAGGTGGGGAATGCTATGAGATAATTAACAGCTCCCAGGCGCTCCTGGACCGTGAATGGCCCTTCCCACGATGCTTCCATTTTATGGGCCTGGAGCGCCCTTAAGACCATGACCTGGTCTCCTACTTTGAAGGAACGCTCTCTGGCATGTTTATCATACCAGGCTTTTTGCTCTTTTTGAGCATCCTGTAAGTTTTCTTTAGCAAGGGCTAAAGAGGTTCGGAGGGTGTTTTGTAGGTTGGTTACAAAGTCCAGAATGTTAGTTCCTGGAGAAGGTGTAAATCCCTCCCATTGCTGCTTCACCAACTGCAATGGCCCCTTAACCTCACGGCCATATACAAGTTCAAATGGGGAAAACCCTAAACTGGGATGTGGTACAGCTCTGTAGGCAAAGAGCAACTGCTGCAACACTAGGTCCCAATCATTGGAGTGCTCATTTACGAATTTACGTATCATGGCCCCCAAAGTTCCATTAAACTTCTCCACCATGCCATTTGTTTGATGGTGGTAAGGAGTGGCAACCAAGTGATTTACCCCATGAGCTTCCCAAAGGTTTTTCATAGTTCCTGCCAGGAAATTAGTCCCTGCATCTGTGAGGATGTCGGAGGGCCAACCTACCCTGGCAAAAATGTCTGCTAGTGCCTGGCACACACTTTTAGCCCTGGTGTTGCTTAGAGCTACTGCTTCCGGCCATCGGGTGGCAAAATCCATGAAAGTCAGTATGTACTGCTTTCCTCTGGGTGTCTTTTTCGGAAAAGGACCCAGAATATCCACAGCTACTCGCTGAAATGGAACTTCAGTGGCTGGAGAGGGGCTTTGACCTGGTCTTGGGGTTTTCCCACTCTTTGGCACACCTCACAAGACTGGACATAGGTAGAAACATCCTTGCCCATTCCCTCCCAGTGGAATGATCCCCCCAAATGGTCTTTGGTCCTGTTCACCCCAGCATGGCCACTAGGGTGATCATGGGCTAAGCTCAAGAGCTTGGCCCGGTATTTAGTTGGAACTACCAACTGTCTCTGAGGATGCCAGTCTTCCTGGTGTCCACCAGAAAGAGTTTCCTTGTATAAAAGTCCTCTTTCTACAACAAACCTGGATCGATTAGAAGAGCTGAGAGGCGGTGGGTTGCTCCGTGCCGCTGTCCAAGCTCTCTGGAGGCTTTCATCTGCTTCCTGTTCGGTCTGGAACTGTTCCCTTGATGCTGGAGACATCAGTCCCTCATTGGATTGTGGACCTAGGCTTGGTCCCTCTGGAAGCAATATAGGGGATGGAGCTGTTTCTGTTGACTGTGAACCGCTCTCCGCTGGTGCACTATGTTGGGATTCAGGCTCCGGCTGAGCCTCTTGTGTAGGGTTATCGGCTGCTGCCAGTTCAGGTTCAGTGGGGCCCTCTGGTGTTGAGGTTGCAAGTACTGGATTCAGTGCTGACACAGGGTCTGGTGTTGGTTGTTCGGCTGGTTCCGGTTCTGGGACTGGTTCCGTCTGGGTCTCTGGGACTGGATCCACTACTGCTGTTGCAGACATTGGCCTAAGGTCCAGGTCCATCACCTCTGACTGGGTCCTGATAGAAGTTTCCGGAACAGAGCTAGGCCTCACGGCTTGTTTAGCCTGGCTGCGGGTGACCATTCCCACCCTCTTGGCCTGCTTCACATGATTGGCCAAGTCTTCCCCCAACAGCATGGGGATGGGATAATCATCATAGACTGCAAAAGTCCACATTCCTGACCAGCCCTTGTACTGGACAGGCAACTTGGCTGTAGGCAAATTGAAAGAGTTGGACTTGAAGGGTTGAATTGTCACTTGGATCTCTGGGTTGATTAAATTGGGGTCCACTAAGGAAGCATGGATAGCTGACACTTGTGCTCCGGTGTCCCTCCACGCGGTGACCTTCTTCCCGCCCACACTCACAGTTTCCCTCCGCTCCAAGGGTATCTGGGAGGTATCTGGGCCTGTGGACCTCTGGTGTGATTCCGGTGCAATGAACTGTAATCTGTTGGGGTTCTTGGGGCAGTTGGCCTTTACATGCCCCAGCTCGTTACATTTAAAACATCGTCCAGCTGACGGGTCACTGGGGCGAGGAGGGTTGCTGGAGAACGGGGTGGCAGGACGATAAGGGGTCTGGAGGGTTCTTTGGGAGGTAGGTGGGGCCTTGGGCTGCCCCCGGTAATAGGGTGTGGTCTGGGGTGGTCCCTTCTGGTCTCCGCTCCAACTGCGACCAGTTTTCTTCTTCTCTGCCACCTCCACCCATCTGGCTCCAATCTCTCCTGCCTCGATTACAGTTTTGGGTTTCCCATCTAGGATGTATCTTTCTATTTCCTCAGGAACACCCTCTAAGAACTGCTCCATTTGCATTAGGAAGGGCAAATTTACTGGAGATTCAACACTTGCTCCTGATATCCAGGCATCCCAATGTTTCACAATGTGGTAGGCATGTCGGGTAAATGACATGTCTGGTTTCCACCTTAGGGCTCTGAACCTCCGACGAGACTGCTCGGGTGTTATCCCCATTCTGACTCTCGCCTTGGATTTAAACAGTTCATACTTGTTCATGTGTTCTTTAGGCATTTCAGCTGCCACCTCAGCTAAGGGTCCACTGAGCTGCGGCCTCAGCTCTACCATGTATTGGTCAGTAGAGATGTTGTACCCAAGGCAGGCCCTTTCGAAGTTTTCTAGGAAGGCCTCAGTATCATCGCCTGCCTTGTAGGTGGGGAACTTTCTGGGATGGGAAGTGGTACTTGGAGAAGGATTACTAGGGTTTGTTGGGATATTCTGCTGAGCCTTTATCTTCTCCATCTCCTCCACATACTTCCTCTCTTTTTCCTTCTCCTCCAGTTCTTTGTCCCTCGCTTCCATAGATCTCCTGTGAGCAGCCGCTTGGTGTTGTTCTGCCTCCCTTTCTTGTTCCTTCTTCAGCCGCATGAGTTCTATCTGTCTTTCATGTTCCCTTTGTCTTTCCTCAGCCTGAAATTTGGCTAATTCCAGCTGTAGTCGAGCTGAGGATTTGGTCATTCTAACCTCTCTGTTTTTAACTAACTTTACACCCGAGGTTTAGAAATAAACAAACAAAACTTGGCTGTAAAATTTTGCTGTGCTGGAATAGAATACCTATTCTCTGATAGTGATTGTCAGCCTACAGAAAAAGACAATTCCCTTGTCTCTGTTCTGGGCCCAACTTAAAGCAAAAAACCTCCAAACTACTTGGAAACCTGCTTACCCAGCCCAAAGAAAAAGCAAATGGGTAGAACACACACCCCCTATTTACTTTTAGGAAGAAAAGAAAAAAAAAAACCTCTGGGTTGGAAGACTGTGAATTTCCCTGCAGGAGTTAAGTACCCTGCCTCCAGGCAAAGAAAACCTGCAATTCACAAGATAATCCCCTTTTGTCTCTGCTTGGCCACAAAGCAGGGAAAACCCAAGATGCTTTCAGTTTCAAAGCTGCTTCAAAGCCACAGGAAAAAAAAATTCCTTTTTAAAATCTGTATTTCTAGTTCAAAAAATCTCAACTGGATCTCAAAATGATTTCAGGTTAATCCCACCACTATGCCACCATGTCATGGTTCCTCCCCCACTCTGAACTCTAGGGTACAGATGTGGGGACCTGCATGAAAAACCTCCTAAGCTTATCTTTACCAGCTTAAGTCAAAACTTCCCCAAGGTACAAAGTATTCCACCCGTGGTCCTTGGAATGGCCGCTACCACCACCAAACTAATACTGGTTACTGGGGAAGAGCTGTTTGGACGCGTCTTTCCCCCCAAAATACTTCCCAAAACCCTGCACCCCACTTCCTGGACAAGGTTTGGTAAAAAGCCTCACCAATTTGCCTAGGTGACTACAGACCCAGACCCTTGGATCTTAAGAACAATGAACAATCCTCCCAACACTTGCACCCCCCCTTTCCTGGGAAATGTTGGATAAAAAGCCTCACCAATTTGCATAGGTGACCACAGACCCAAACCCTTGGATCTGAGAACAATGAAAAAGCATTCAGTCTTTTACAAGAAGACTTTTAATAGAAAATAGAAGTAAATAGAAATGAAGAAATCCCCCCTGTAAAATCAGGATGGTAGATATCTTACAGGGTAATTAGATTAGAAAACATAGAGAACCCCTCTAGGCAAAACCTTAAGTTACAAAAAAGATACACAGACAGAAATAGTTATTCTATTCAGCACAATTCTTTTCTCAGCCATTTAAAGAAATCATAACCTAACACATACCTAGCTAGATTACTTACTAAAAGTTCTAAGACTCCATTCCTGTTCTGTCCCTGGCAAAAGCAGCACACAGACAGACCCAGACCCTTTGTTTCTCTCCCTCCTCCCAGCTTTTGAAAGTATCTTGTCTCCTCATTGGTCATTTTGGTCAGGTGCCAGCGAGGTTACCTTTAGCTTCTTAACCCTTTACAGGTGAGAGGAGCTTTCCCCTGGCCAGGAGGAATTTCAAAGGGGTTTACCCTTCCCCTTATATTTATGACAGTCCCATATTGACTGTGACTAGTTATAGGAAACAGCTACTCTCTCAAACACTGCAACTGGCAATTAACTGTCCACTTCTGCAGTGCCCTGTTTCCATTTATACAAGGCTAGACATTTCAGAAAGAGAATAAGACATCTGCATAGCAGATTATACAGCAATTTATACACATACCTGCAGGATTTGTTGACAGCTATTCCCAGAAATGATCAGCTGCTCAGCCTGGAGGCTAAACTGATTAGCAAGTCCATCCATTGCTACCAAACTCTCTTCTCAATGAAATTTTTCAGATATATGATCATATTTTGAATGTACCATATCTTAAAACTAAATTAGTTTTTTCATGAAACCCATCTGGAAAAACAAGATTTTTTTTTTACTATTTGGATTCCGGAGAAAATTACTACCAGAAAAAGTAGAACATGCTCTAAATAGAGTGCTTAGAGAGGGACATGAATGTCAATGGGTTTAAAGGTGAATAAGCAGAGTAGGTTGACAGAGGGTGCCTGCAATGGCTGCCCTGAACCTGGGAAGTTCACTTTATATACCCTTCCCAACCACCCCAACTACCACATATTGAGGCAATCACCGAGCTCCACACCACCATCCAAAGTTGGATGTGGTGAGAGGGAAACATACCAGAACCCAGCTGTGACATGTGACCTTCTTCTCCTCCTCCGGTCTCCCACAGCATGCAGCAAAAAGGGGGCAGAGGAAAACGACAGGGGAGTGGGAAATGAAGAAGTATCCCTCACACACTGGAGGAGCAGGTGGGGAAAAGAAAGGGCATGTGCACCACTTCCAGAACCACTTCTAGCTGAGATTCCACCTTCCCTTGGTATCTTTTCTGTTCCCAGCCCCTCTACAGCCCCACCTTGGCTAGCAGTGGGAGTGTTTTCAAGACAGCACCACTGAATGATGGTTGCTTTGTGAGTATCTTTAAGCAGCCTTGAATTACCACTCACCACTATCCTGCTCTCAGTGTAGTACAAGTAAAGAGGACTGTCAACTGTATAGTAACCTATATAAGAGATTGAACCTGGGTTAGCATAAAATTAACTTCCATCCTCCTCAACATGCATGAATGTTTTTGAACTCTCTCCTCTGAAATAAGTACTGACTTCTGTCATCAGACATCACGTGCGTGGTGCTCTGCTCTATTCATAACAGTCAGTTGCGTGTGTGTGTGTTCTCCCTGTGTGCTGTCCCAGCTCTGTGCTGAAAGCTGGCACAGCAGATCTTGAGTGAACCACCCAAAGACCACAGACTCTGATAAGGTATGAAGGCACCTGGCCAGGTTTATTGCCAAACAAAACACAGTCTTTAGCTCCTTGGATCAAATGTCTACAGTTTTGCTAGTACATATGTGCTCCCTGACAATGGACCGGTTCAGTCAGTGGCAGGATTTACCACTGCCCCCTAGGCCAGACAAAGACATTCCCTCAGGGATGCATTCTTATACACAGGTACAAACAAGTTACACATCACTTCTGATGCATTGAGGTACGCGTTAGGGTGCTGCCTCTCTCCTGGTACATGTTGGTTCGAACATACAAGTCTATCCATCATATTATCCTTTTGACCCTGTCTTTAGGATGGGTCAGCCTGTTCCTCATTATCTCTGTGGAATGTGTTCAAACCAGAATGTTCTGGTGCCATCCTGGCACATGTTCCTATTAGTACTTGATACCTTTTAGATATTTGGATATGTGCAATTAGTAGCCTTCTTCTTGTCAATTTCTGTGAGCAGTGCCTGCCTCTGACTCACAGCTTGACTTTGCTTTATGTTAGCAAAGTCTTGACCATTACTGTAGTTCAGGCTTTAGGTCTCATACCAGGCCTCTGATGCAAGGGTTTATGTTTCAGGGCCTCATCTTACGACAACTTCCATTGAACTTTGCTTCTGACTTATGCTAGAAAGCATCTATTTTTCGAACCAGATATATTTTCTCCATTTTCCTTAACAAATCATAATCATAATTATAGAAAAGGTAAAGATAATTTGGAACTGCCAATGATTTCTCTCATTAAAGGTAAAAACATAATTTGAGCTTTCATTGCTTCCATCAAAAGAGTATTCCACAGACTTCACCCTGAGGACAACTTTCCCAATATTCATTGAACATTTCCTTTGCTCAGTGTCATCCATGTGAATTAAGGACAGACAGACCATTTGGTAACACAAAACTTTATGCCTTTCTGCAAACCAAACCAGAGCTTTTGGGACTGTTTTTTTTTTTTTAAAGAGCTTGAAGATCTCATGAAGTCTTTATGCTACCTCCCAGAGTGTTCATAACAAAGCATCCGTTTGCCAATGGCTCCATGTCTAGTTTACACTTAACCTCAGCTTTATTTCCCCAAGTCCCCTCTGTTTCCCGGATTGTAAGCTCAGGAGCCTGCCACACAGAGCTTCAGTTTCTCTTGGACTCCATCTTTCTATTACTTATAATTATGGGGACTACATGGACCTTGATACTATAAATCCTCACACACTGTGAATCTTGATACAATGAACAATCAGGCATGATTGAACTGAAGAGTAAGGTACAAGAACCCAGAAGAGAAACAGCTGAAATCTGCATTGTATTTGCAAAAACAGGGGACTCTGCAGGAGTTTGGATGTTTGTTTTTTATGGGTCTGGAGGCTGGGAACAAGACAGATCCATTGACTGCAGAAGTTCAATTGAAATTTTGATAACACAATTTTGGATGCTTATCTCAACTAAATCAAATGGGTAACGCTGGGATTTGCTAAAGTTCTTCCTGAGAAGAGCTGAGCACCTTCCACCCTCAGTGAAGTCAACAACTACATTAAAAGCAGAGTGACACAGTTTTAAGATGGTCCAAAATTTAAAGAAACTCATTAAAGGCATTCTTGAAAACTTTGGCAACAACATTTTCCAGAAGAAAACTTCTAATGTCTTACATTTCATCAGGTCTGTAACAGAAAAGGACAAACTATGTTAGTATATCAATCTAGCCAATAGCTTTCTGACTCTGCAGGAGCAAGGTGCTATATGTTTCCACAGTCAAGTTCCATTAAATCCTTACAATGCTGCAAAGATATAAAGCACATAATAACACACTATTAGATCTGTTAGTATTATTTATTTATGCTAATATATGCTACCATATGAAACAGTGTGGAGGGGTGGAAAAGTCAGCAGTTCTTAGCATTGGACCCCACATTTCTGAATTCTTTGTGCTTTACTATCACTAGAAGGTGTTTTGCCTCCATAACATTTCATTCTGTAACAGATAATAAAATCATAATACTAAATACTGTGACTCTGTTGATTCTATCTTTGCTAATTTTTGCCACAGAATTCTAAGGACTAGACTGTGACTTGAATTTTGTTCCCACACAGGAACATAACAGAGTTAGAATCCCTTTACATCCCTCCTCTGGCTGCATCACATGTGGCAGGCAAGAGTGAGTGGACAGTACACAGTGAGTGATAGGTGGGTGTGATGTTGCATTCCATATGGTTTATGAAAATATGCTTATGAGTGTGAATATGATGTAACTGGAATATGCTTTATGCAAAAGGCCTCTTGTAAGGTATCATTACAAAGCTTATAATCTACTGAGTATGTTCATCCTATTTGTTTGCATGTATTAGTTCTATGTCTGGAGTTAGGAGAATAAGATATAAACTTCTATTACCGATGTAAACATATTAAGTGGAAGCCATTAAGGGTGCTTCAGAATCAATGAACTGTAAATGATTCTGTTTACTTGCAAACCTTCCTGTGTATGTGTGGGCCAGACCATGGGGAATGGAGTCTAGGGGTTTTACAGTGACATGTGACCATGTCACATGATACTGGAATCCGTCTTAAATCTGGTACTTTTCCATTTAGAAGGAGGGGTGGGGACCCAGAGAGACAAAAGGGTCCTGCCTTTTGCCAAAGCTATAAAAGGGGGTGGAACAGGACAAAGGGGCTGGCAGTCATGAGAAAGCCCCTGCTTACCACCTGAGATCTCTGCTGGAACTAACAAGGTCTGTACCAGGGGAAAGGATTGGGCCCAGACTAGGAAGTCGTCTAGTAGGTGAAAGAAGCTTATTGGAACATCTCTGAGGGTGAGATATTACCTGTAATCGGTTTCTTAATGTATTAGGCTTAGACTTGTGTGGTTTTGCTTTATTTTGCTTGGTGACTTACTTTGTTCTGTCTGTTATTACTTGAAACCATTTAAATCCTACTTTTTAGACTTGATAAAATCACTTTTGTTTATTAATGAACCCAGAGGAAGTTATTAATACCTGGGGGAGCAAACAGCTGTGCATATCTCTTTATCAGTGCCATAGAGGGAGGACAATTTATGAGTTTACCCTGTATAAGCTTTATACAGAGTAAAACAGACTTATTTGGGGTTTTGATCCTATTGGGAACTGGGTGTCTGGGTGCTGGAGAGGTAACCTGCTGAGCTGTTTTTGGTTAAAGTCTCCAGCTTTGGGGGCCTGGCCCAGGCCCTGAGTCTGTGTTGCAGCAGGCTAGTGTGTCTGGCTCAACAAAGCAGGGTTCTGGAGTCCCAAGCCAGCAGGGAAAAAAGGGTCAGTGGTAATTTCAGCACTTCAGGTGACAGTCCCAAGGGGTTCTCTGTGACCGAACTCGTCACAGTGGGCATCTGTGCTGCTGTGGGAGTTGTTGCAATTTGTTGCTGCCACAGGCCAGAGCCACGTTGTTCCTAGTCTGGAAGCAGGGCCTGCAACAGAGCCAGTCTCCAGGCAACCTAATGAGCACAGCTGGCCTGTAGCAGTCTGCCTAAGTGGCTATACACCTTGAGTAGTTGGAAGAGACAGTAAACCAGCTGTTATGCCCAGCAGTAGCAAAAGTTCAGCCACTGCTCAAAGCATTTGCCCAGGGGTAATATCAGCAGGTGATAGTGCCTACTTGTTCCCAGCCTTGTCTCAGTTCAGGTAATTGGGTTCCGCCACTTGGCTCTGAGTCCTGATTTCTAACTTTGTCTCTATCCTCCAGACTCTGACTCCTGCTCAGATCACTAGGCCTAGTCACTGAACTCCCCTCTCTATCCCCAAAGCAAGAAGGAAGTGGGGAAGGAGGGAACTGTGCTTCTGTGGACTTGTCAACACACAAAGTTCCCCCAGTTCAATTAAAAAGTCTAGTTAAACCAGTACAAACCCCCATGGAAAACCCTCAGTCTAAGGCCACGTCTACACTACCCGCTGGATCGGTGGGTAGTGATCGATCCTCGATCGCTCTGCTGTCGACTCTGGAACTTCACCAGGGCAAGAGGCGGAAGCGGAGTCGACGGGGGAGCGGCGACCGTCGATCCCGCGCCACGAGGACACGAAGTAAGTGATTCTAAGTCGATCTAAGATACGTTGACTTCAGCTACGCTATTCTCGTAGTGGAAGTTGCGTATCTTAGGTCGATCCCCGCCCCCTAGTGTAGACCAGGCCCAAGTGTCTTACCTCAGGGTAGACTGGGGGCGTGGCTACACTGGAAACTTTCAAAGCGCTGCTGCAGGAGTGCTCTCGTGGCAGCGCTTTGAAGTGCGAGTGTGGTTGTGCGTGAGTGCTGGGAGAAAACTCTCCCAGCGCTCCTGGTAGCCCACCTCCATGAGGGGATTCGCTGGGAGTTTACACTAGTGCTTTAAAGCGCTCAGACTTGCTGAGCTCAGGGGGGTGATTTTTCACACCCCTGAGCCAGCAAGTTAAAGCGCTGTAAAATGTAAGTGTAGACAAGCCCTAAAGCTAGTCCTATTGATTTAAACTAAACTGAAATCAATCTGGTTTAAACTGAAATAAGGGAGTGTTCACACAGCCTTTTGCACTGGTTTAACCAAATCAATTTTTAATCACACCTGAACTTACTCTAAGGCAACTCTACACATAGAAAAGCTTCCCTGTGCTGCTCCCAGATTGGTGTTGCTATATGTTGCCCCATACACATGACTTGTGGAAACCTCAGTCCCCCCAAGCCCACACACTCTCTATCCCTGAGGATTTAATGCAATGTTGTAAGAGTACAGTGCTGTAACCTTTCATAACAGTGTCATCAGGCAAGTAGCTAGATTTCCACACTGACAAATTTTTCCTTTTTCATTACAGTCCTGATGAGGTGTAAGCTATTAATGCCCTTTAGAAGGATGTTTTAGCCAAAGTTTTAAAGAATTCCTTTAATGAGTTTCTTTGAACTTTGGAACATCTTAAAACTGTGTCACTCAGCTTTAATTTACTTGTTGTAATCACTGGCAAAATCCTTTCATTACTTCTAAATCCACTTTCAAATTTCTGTATTTGTATCCTTTATTTTAGCATGTCCCTGGAATTAAAAATGATTTATTTCACTGATTTTCCTAACATAAAACAAAATATATCTTTAAATACTGCCCCTCCCCCTAAAAGTCAAAATTTCATAAAGTGAACAAGAAACACATGAAAATATCCATGGTAAGGCAGGTTGATATTTCATTTCAGATTTCCTTTCATCAGTGTTTGCTTATTATGTTATGTATTTGTTTCAGTAAGTCTGTTTTTCAACACGCTCAAAAATAGACATGCTCACATAATGCACAAGTGATTCCAAACTTAATTCCATCAACTATACTCTTATACAGTTGATTTATTTTTTTTCTATTCTGGACTTTTTCCTTTCGTACCTATTGCATTTAGTTAAACAGTCAAAAGAGATACTGTGGGTATAATTTTTTTTTACTCTCAATGGTGCACATTGGACCTGAAGTCATTTCCATGCCACATAAATTCTACTGAGTATAACAGAATGGTAGTAGGGCACTGTCCTCTTAAAAGAAATTTCAGAGAAAATGAGGGGGATCATAACATGGAATGGGAAACCAGTAAATCTCTCAGTAATGTTGCCAATATCCAAGCTACAATGGTACACATCAGGGCATGTCTACAACAGAAGAGAAAAAGCAGTTTCAGCCCTGGTTAGGTGCCTTGCAACACTTGTAAATTACTTCATGACCACACACAAATGTATTCCCCAGGTTACACACATGTTGCTAGAATTGTTGTGATTGCACTTCCTCCAGAAATCTATTGACTAGAGATGGTTATGAATTTTTCGCCTCCATATTTTTTTCCATTGGAAAATCCAGCTTCATTTAAACTGTTCACAGGAAAATGTCAGTTTTGACAAATTTTCCATTTTGAATATTTTTAAAAAAATACAACAGCCTTTCAAAATTGCTGAAACATCTTGATTCAACATTTTCTAAATGAATACACTTGGTATTTCAGTTTGAAATGACTTTTTGTTTACAAATTTAAGTTAATTCGTAAAAACAAACAAAAATTAGCTAAAAGGTCAAAATGGAAAGGAACTGTTTCAAAATTATTAAAATGCAGCATTTCGACTGACCCGATTCAAACAATGTTATGGAATTTCGGTTTGTGACAATATTTTATTTTTTGATTCTTTGTTCCAATTTGTGATGTGAAAAAAATTAAAGTTTGAAAATTCTCATAGGGTGGGAAATCAATTTCCTGCCCAGCTCTATTATTGACAACATGTCTCTTTACACTAGTTCAGTGTGCACTGTTGGAACATGAGTATGCTCAGAACGTATGGGTGTTTCAGCCAGCCCTTCCAACCCATTACTAAGGGTGTGTCCCATTATGCACTGACAACAGCATTCTCTGGATTGTTGTAAACTCTGCTATAGAAACTTTTTAAAAAATATGCATAATACTAAATTGAAATAGATACCTGCATTTATTTCTAAGATTAAGAGAACAGTAGATGCATTTTTACATTTGATTTTTAATGCTTCAGTTCCTGAATGATATAAAGTTATTAAACAATTGGACAAAAACTAATAGTGACAAGAAAAATAGAAAGGGGAAAAAGTGTTACTTATACTCTTCACACCCAGGATTTACATGTTCTTCTGGGAGGTACCCAAGAAGCTGCTCACAGATCTCTTTTCAGAGTAACAGCCATGTTAGTCTGTATTCGCAAAAAGAAAAGGGGTACTTGTGGCACCTTAGAGACTAACCAATTTATTTGAGCATAAGCTTTAGTGAGCTACAGCTCACTTGGTACTTGTGGCACCTTAGAGACTAACCAATTTATTTGAGCATAAGCTTTCATGAGCTACAGCTCACTTCATCTGATGAAGTGAGCTGTAGCTCACTAAAGCTTATGCTCAAATAAATTGGTTAGTCTCTAAGGTGCCACAAGTACTCCTTTTCTTTTCACAGATCTCTGTGATTTGAATGGAGATAAAACAAGAAAGAGACAATAGAATGAAATTACAACTAAATTACAGCTATTCTGTACAGAGCAAAGCCAGCAGCCCCATACACATTATGTATTGTTAACTTCAGGAATTAAAAAATAATCAGTCATGAACAAAAAAATTGTGATATTGGTTTAAAAAGCACGATGTTTTGAAAAAATGGGGGTTTTATTATTTGCTTTCTGGTTTCTGAACCTTTAAGATATACTCATGTTACAGCCTCAAGCTTTGGTCTGCAACCATGAGGGCTAGAAACCTACAGCTTTTTCTAAAATGAATGCTGAGATACTCATCTAATCACATGCCTTCGGTATCAGGGGCTTTAGCAAAAAACAACCATCACTAAATATAGTGATAGTTAGCAACACTGTCCATACGAAATATTAGACTTTCCATCTTGTAGCACTGCTGCCATCAGTGGCACCCTCTCCTCCCCAACCCTAGGCACAGTCAGGGCAAGGGGAATGGAGACAAAGTTAACTGGAGGTCTTTAATCCAGCTGGATTCTGGAATTGAAGAGATAGAAATCATTACTATTTCTGAAAAATGGAGCCCAGTGGTACTACTTTGACAGCAGGAGTGGCTGGAGGATTGTGCCTCCAACAGGCCAAACCAAAAAAACACACACAAAAAAAACCACTTAAAAAAATCTCCTCAAGCACTGCCAACCAGGTATGGTAGTGCTTGTCACAGTATACAGCAGGCTTCCAGCACCTCAGTTTGTTGGCAATCTCTCTCCCATAGCGTCTTTAGCCTCATGAGGACATAGAGACTCAGGACGTGCGCGTAGGTCTTCAGGCAAGGCCAAACCAACTGCTGGAGAAGACTATTGACTTTCAGGCCTTGTATAAACTAGGCTTTTTTTTCTGGAATATGGTCTTATTGCTGCTAACACCTGCAGGCCCCCAGAAGTGGCAGACATTCAAAGCTGCCATTCTCTGGTGAATCCTGGAGGGAGAGCAGTGGAAAAAAAAATCCCTTCCCTCCCCTGTGATGATAATAATGATCCCTTCTGGCCTTGAAGTCCATGAGTTAATCCATCAAGGCACAACTAAGCTTGCTGGTGCAATTTGTATTTCCTTGCACCAATGGGCTGAAACAAGCCCAATATTTTTCTAAGAAATTGGACAACAATTATGTCGGAAAGACATGGTAGGTCTAAATGTACTGATGTTCAGAAATCAAGCAGTGACAACTATGTACATTAGCATATCCTAAGGAGAAGGCAAATTGGTAAATGAAAGCACTAATAAAAGAGAAAATTATCTGTATTTTAAAAATGTTTTTAGACTGTACCCTATGTACATAAAGGCAACAGTTACAAATGGTATTGGTATAGTATATGGCCAGTCTAGTCACCATCTATCTATTCCGTATCACTTACTGTTCAGTCCTAATGGCTACTCTCTAATGACTCACAAGAATTTTATAACTGGCTACTGTCCATTCACCTGTTCTCTTACCCACAGTTGGCCAAAACTCACAGATTTAAAAAGACTGGAAATAATGGCATTAATAATTTAACGGTTTGAGAAATACTAATCCATGTGCATGTCATCATTTGATCCAGAAATTGGTCACAAAGAGACAACTTGCTTATCATCAATAAAATTGGGGATTAGATACTTTGAAAAAGCAAGGATAAGTTTGTTCCATGAATTAAGTTTTTGCAGGATATTCAAATGTGTCATGTCCATTCGCATGCTGTAAAACATTGCTAAAATTTATAGTAAAGGAAAGAAATATTCAGCAGATTAGAAAGTATAAATTTTCATATTTATCTCATTTTATGTAACAATTCCCTTTTTTATTACTTTTATGATGACATGATTTACAATATATGGCCCCTTATTCATAGTGCATCCACCTGTCTATATCTTTTTTAATATAATTTGATCACATTGTATAGAAGATATTATAGCCATTATGTCAAAGCGTTAATATCATGGGGCAGAATAATGTCAGTTTTTATTAAAGTGTTATTAATATCCATTCATTTAATGGCTTTACAGCAAGAATTCCAGAATATTAATGGCTCTTTTTTTATCTGCACACTGCATACTCTGTACTGTAGACTGTTAAAGATATGAATCAGAGGTGAACCCAATCTTCTAATATTAGAAATACTTTGTGACTCAAAGCACAGAAGAGTTTTGACATCTAGGTATCTTTAATATTCCGTGTTAAATGGCATCAACTAAAGTGTGACAGACACTCAATAAAACTGAATTGACACTTAGGATGACAAAGACAACAAAATGCAGGATAAAATGGGTTAATTTTCCAACTCCCACAAGGAAAGCACATGGTTAAATCTTGTTCCTTGTACAGAGAGATTAGTCTCTACTGCACTTGCGATGCATGGCGTTCTTACATTTATCGCACATCTGGACAGATTACATGTAATCAATGGGGTGGCCAAGGACTGTATTTTAATGAGAGCATGTAAATAATTCATAATGAATAATTTATTCAATGCCTTTTTCATTCTGCATTTTCACAGAAAATATTGTAAAATTTTTGAATGTTTTTGTTACTTGAAGTAGGTAAGAATGTCTTCAGTGAATAACTGTTTGTCATTTGGGAACAGTTCAATGCAAATGCTTGACATTTAAAATATTTGTTTTATTGATTATCTATAAAAGCAATATGATATTGTTTCTTTTCCTCAGTTGGATGACATAGATTAACTAACTGTGGTGCTCAGTGCTTAAATTACTTGCAAGAGATCTGTTTTATTCAGTGTCTGAGTTTAACTGATCAGAATTGAAAAACCATGAGCCTCTGCATAACAAAAGAACAATTTCTAACTGGCTCATTCCAGTTTCCCCTCCTTTTAAATGGAATAGAGGAGTATAAGATTCTTACTTCATATTGTTGCTAGTTAGTTAAGCATTCTGAAATTCACTTGTGAATATCCAAGATTATGATATGATATGATATGATATGAATCAAAGCATAACCTGTGAATTTTGCAAATATTCAGCTAGAACTATCAGGGATCAAAAAAGAACTAGATAAATTCATGGAGGATAGGTCTCTCAATGGCTATCAGCCAAGATGGGCAGGGATTGTGTCCCTAGCCTCTGTTTGTCAGAAGCTGGGAATAGGCGACAGTGGATAGATCACTTGATGATTACCTGCTCTGTTCATTCCCTCTGAAGCACCTGGCACTGGCCATTGTCAGAAGACAGGATACTGGGCTAGATGGACCTTTGGTCTGACCCAGCATGGCCATTCTTATGCAGAAGAGATCATTTGCTAAAATAATTGTGCAAAGCAAACACAAAAGAAAAAGCATGATTGAAGAAAATGTCTTTTAAAATTTGAATGAGTATTCATGGAAGTTTTTTGTAGTTTTAATTTTAAACTATAGGTATAGTTTTACCTATAACTTTAAGTATACAGCACATCCGGTTTGTCCAGGTACATTAATGCACTATCTTCAAACCATGGATCAGATGAGAAGTGACTATGAAAAATTTCTTTTTTTATAGAAAAATGGGAAACAGAAAGTGCCACTTCATAACTTATTTGCAATCTAACTAGGCCCCAAGGCTGGCCACAAAATATTACCTGATTAATTATATCATTGTCTAAAATGACATGAAAACTCAAGTTTCCCCTCTGTATCCAATATTTGCTAAATACGTTTTTCATTAAATTAGGTATTTTTAATAATGTAGAAATGAGTTGGAACCACAATATTACCAACTTAGATAGGTGTGTACTATTCTTGTCTTAAAAGTTTGTATTAGAAGACATAATTTACTCAATATATTAGTACAAAAATAAGTTGCTGGAAAAAGCATTCTGCTATAATATCCCTGCATGCCTGTCTTATTTGTCTATAGTGTATTAATGCCTAAACCTATATTTATTATCTCATATATATATATATATATATATACAGGTATTAATGGCCTGTTAAAATAAATTCACTGGTAACACATCATGACCTGGTGGACAACAGAAAATTCATTTTTCTTTTATCATAACAGAAAAGAAACTAATTCCATTTCTTATAAGGGGAAATATTGGAAATGAAAGTACAGAGCTTAAAATAAAATTTGGTTGCCTTATCATCCTTTTATTTCTACATCCTCTGAAGACTGTGAAAAGACTATTCAGCAATATCCATTAATAATATTTCCAATCAATACTTTTAGACAGAACGGAAAGCAATGAATTATAAGTAATCAGCTTCTATTATCTATGTGACTGACAGTGTAATGGCAAAAATTAATAGTTTCCTTTCATTGAAGGTAAAAGAGTATAAAAACACAAGACCTGAATAGTTTCCTAGTTTAGTTGTCCTTGTCTCGTAACAAAAAGCAATGAAACTCAAGAGACCAAGAAGCCCACTGTACATCTAATTTATTCTACCTTTGTTGTACCATCTTTTGAGCATTATAGCTGATGATGTAGCTTACATAGTCACTTCCAATGTATATGTTTAACATGACTATTTGTGCTTCGCATTTCTTCCATCTCCGTTGATTAACAAAAATTGGAAGAAGGTGAGGTAATCACCAAGAAAAGGTTATATGCTATATAGCTAGAAAGCTATCCAGCACATACTTCAGTATATCCATGCTGTAAAGTTCCCTAATGTTGGCCAATAGTAAATTAGAATCTTGTTACCCTTATTAGCCACAAATCCTCTCTCCTTCACAATGGAAACAAATCTAGATTCACACTGCTTTTAGTGACATTTCTTAGAAATTAATCTGAGTATTTGGGTTTTACAAGGAGCAGGAAATCACATGGGCCATGCTAACAGCACTGTGCATTTTAAAGGTGTATAAGCTCTTACCTATTGCACAGGATAATGTGGAGATAAACTCATTATCTATAAAGTGCTTTGAGATCATTGGATTGAAGGTGTTAAGTAAACGCAATTACTGCTGTTAAAATGGAGGGGCACATTTACTTTTTGTACCATAGCAATGCATCTATAGAGATGAGAGGAGTTTTGCAGCATCTTCCTTAGTATCCCGTTTGACTGAGGAGGCTTTAAAATAAATGAATTTTCTGGGTACAAGGCATGGGTTGAATTTTTATACAGAACTAGTAGATGAAAGCCTCTGTGGTAACACAGGTGTGAACATTCAGCACAGTCATCCACTATCTGTACTTTGTACTTGATTCATTTTCCCTTTGTGTTCTTCTTTTAGCCTTTCTCTGGCCTATGAGGATAGTTTTCTTTCTTGGCACTGTGTGTGGTCAAAGCTTAGAGTGCTACTGGTACCACCATATACCAGAACATGTGGGAGCTGTTTTCATTTGTGCCCAATTCTGTACATCTTGGAATCAGATTATGTCAGTAATTTGGGAGGCCCTCACATCAGTATGCCTGCGTACTATGTGACCAAACAGATAACACTAACAGAACACAAAGCAGGGTGTATTAGTCAACAGGAACTTATACAGAACAGCAGAAAAGCCACTTGGTGAGGTATTTTGGAGTTCTTTTTTTCCATGCACTGTGTTTTAGTAAGTAGTGTGGCTATCTGTATGTGTTCCCTAAAGTTTGTGCACAGAGCTGCCCGCTGCTTGGAGGCACAAGTACCTCTCTGTTACCCCACAAAGCTGTTACTCTCACCTCCTCTGATCAAGTGCCATGGAATATTTGGACTCCAAAATTCCATCTGCTTCTTGCTGGGCCTGGTGATGACTTAATCTGGTGATATTCTAACCAAAAGGAGCCCTCAACCATGCTTATAGCTGTTTCCATTATTCCCACTGACTCAAACATTCTCGGCTTCAGAGTGACACACACACAGAGGGATAATCCTGGAAGATCTGCGTGGATTTGTGCAGGTGGCTGTATCATGATCAATGGAACTGTATTCAGAGGGCGCATATTCCCTGGGGGTAGGGGCTGTTATTGACGGGACACCAGAGGAACAGGAAATGTGGAAGTAACTCAGCCACGTGGACCGAGCAGAGCAGAGGGTTTAATACATTTCTACTTGTTCAGCTTAAAGTGCACTCAGCTTCACTCTTTACAAATGAAACATAATGGCGATGTCTGAGCTGTGAGTTCTCTGCAGTGCAACAGCTGGGAGTGTGAGCCATGGAGCTCAGTCTGAAGCCCCTTGGAGCCCTGGATTTTGCAGATACAAACCTACTCCAGCGATGGGGGAGGGATAGCTCAGTGGTTTGAGCATTGGCTTGCTAAACCCAGGGTTATGAGTTCAATCCTTGAGGGGGCCATTTAGGGATGTGGGCCAAAAATTGGGGACTGGTCCTGCTTTGAGCAGGGGGTTGGACTAGATGACCCTCCTGAGGTCCCTTCGAACTCTATGATTCTAATGGACTTGGATTCTAATGGACTTGGTGTAAAGAGGAGTTTGAGCTAGTAGGAGTCCTGCACACTCAAGTAGGGAGAGACACCATTCTGCCTCACTACTGGCAGACCACAAGTAACAGCCTTATAGGGGAAAGCTCCAGTCCCTGGGGGCAAAGCAAAACAGTCTTTAGCCCACAGCCACCTGGCTGGGGCAAAGAGCAATAAACAGTCTATAGAGGGGCTCTCGACCTCTGGGTGAGGCAGAGCCACAAACAGTCTTTAGTCACAGCTGCCTGGCTGGGGCAGACTACAAGCAGCATGTTGGATTTCTGACCTAGGGGTGAATAGGCCAACACCACAGGAGTAGGGTTGGCAGCAGGGGGTAGGGGGATCTGGGTCCACCCTATTCTACTGGGTCTCAGCACAGGGCCCTAAGAGTGGCAGATGGGTCTGCCACTGGGTCAGTGGGGATCCTCCCAAAACATGATGACTCACACTCTAGCAGCAGAACTGGACTTGAGTCTGGTTCCCCTGGGCTACTTCACACCACTGTCTGGGTGTAGGGTCCCGTCATCCAGAGATCCTCCTCCTCCTGCACCACTGGCAGCTCCGGCAGCTCCTCAGGGTCTTTGACTGACTCCCCTGATGGTAAGGGGTTAGTCCGCTCCAGGGGTGGTCATGCAGAGGCATCTGCTCCCAAGAAGACACGTTCACTCTCTCCTGTGGCTCAGTGGCAACTGAGCTCCAGGTTTCTCCTTTTCTACTTCCTGTCTTGTCCTGGTACTTCCAGTGCGTGGGGCAGAGGAGTGTAGTGGTCCCTCACTCTCCAGTTCGGAGAAAAGCCACCCCACCTCACTGCAGAGCTGTACACACGCCTGGCCATGCAAGAGGATGACAACAACAGGAAAATAAAACTATTATTTTACCTTCTTGGGGGAAAAGAGAGAGAGACCTGCACCACTCTGAAGCTCACCACTGCCTCGAGCCTCATGGCAATTTTCGGAGTCCTGGGGAACTGCTGAGCCCCAAAGCAGAACAAAACTGTGGAGTGGCACCATTTTTTCATGAGAGATCATGAGAGGAAACTACAAGCTTTTCTACAGTGATGCAGGAATAACAACTTCAGACTCAATCCAGGAAGAAATGTGGCTCAGCCACAGTGAGGTGACAAATGTTGGACATCTGCTTACAGCAGGGGGACTGAAAGCAGGCCCCAACAAGATTAAGTCAGTCAGAGACAGGCCAGATCCAGTGGGTGAGAAAGGGGTGCAGTGCTTCATAGGAATGATACATTTTCTGTCCAAGTTCTGTCCACGCCTGGCTGTAGTAGCGGAACTCAGGCTCCTGAGGCATGTTGAATGGGATTGAGCAGATCCCCAACAGCAAGCAGTTGACATGGTGAAATAAAAAAACCCACCTGATGACCCTGTCCTGAGGTACTATCAGTCACCAGAGTGACTGACGTGCCAATGTGATGTATCAGAGAAACGATTGGGCGTAGGTCTCTTGCAGGATCAGCCAGTTGCTTATGCCAGGAGTGCCCTGTAGAGACTGAACAGGGTACACCCAAATAGAAAAAGATCTTCTGGTGTGGTATCTGGAGTGGAGCGATTCCATCAGGAATAGTGCAATCAAACCACAAAATGTTAGAGACAATCATTGCAAAGTCCCAAAGAGGTTGCAGCACATGTCAATGCACTGCCAGCCCTGCCAGGGAGAGAACTGATATTGTCCAGGATGATTGCTAGTGTTAGCTGACACCATGAGCAGGGCATATATACCCAGCATCAGCAAGCTGGGAGAAGAGGATCAGGACACTGAATCCATTAACATGTGGCACTGTCTCCCCGTTTCAATAGCAACGCTGATGGAAATCAAGGAGACTACGGAAAGGGCATCCAACTACAGAGAGTCTAGAGAGCAATACTAGCAGCTTGGCCAGAAAATAAAAAGCCAAGTACCAGGAGGAGCAGAACCATATTTTCAGATTAAAGATGAGCTGAATGTGTAGGATGGAATCTTATTTCAAGGACAGAGAGCTGTTGTCCCTGCCTTATTGTATAAGGATATAATGAAAAAAAAAAACCCTATGCCTCACACCGGGCACTGACAGCTGCCTTAGCTAGTGTCTACCCAAGCTGGGATCCCTGCTTGAGCCAATGCACTAAAGTTGGCAGTGTAGCCAGGGATAGCACAAGTAGCAGCTGGACATAACTGCTGGAGTACAAATCCATGTGGTCCCCCAGGTATGTACTTGGGCAGTTAGCCTGAGCCACCACGTGTATTGCCTTTAACTACACTGCTATTTTTAGCATGCTAGCTTGAGGAGAGCTAGTGCATGTCTGTCTATCCTTGCTATTAAGCACACTCCCAGCTGCAGTGTAGATGTACCCTTAGATGGGCTTAAGAGTTCATTTGCTGGCCAGGAATGAATACACAGCTCCTTTGTTTGAAAGAAGGGTGTAACACCTGCTGGTTGTGTAATAACCACCAGCAGAAAGAGACTGATACCACGTGAGCTACTCACTGGCCTTTGAGAAAAAGGTGGGAGTAGATTTATTTACCTTCAATGAAAAGCAGTACTTGATTACAGTAGATTACTACTCAAATATTTGGAAGGTCGATGCCCTGCCTGATACGAGATTGGCAAACTGAAGGCCTTCTTTGTGAGCTATAGCATTCCACACGCTATATTCACTGATAAGGGACCCCCATTTGCCTTGGAGGAATTCAAGGAATTTGCATGCTAATAAGTGTATGACCACCATAGCTCTTCCCGAGCATACCCAAAGACAAGTGTTAAGGTGGAATCAGCTGTGTAAACTGCTAAGGCTACATCCACACTTCGAACTAGAGGTGTGATTCCCAACTTGCATAGACTTGCTCATACTACCTCTCATTTGAGCTAGCATGCTAAAAACTAGTAGTGTAGCCAGGGTAGGATGGGCAGCAGTATCGAGGGCTAGCTGTGCTGAGTATGTACTCATGGGATTTAGGTTTCAGAGTAACAGCCGTGTTAGTCTGTATTCGCAAAAAGAAAAGGAGTCCTTGTGGCACCTTAGAGACTAACCAATTTATTTGAGCATGAGCATTCGTGAGCTACAGCTCACTTCATCAGATGCATCAGATGCATCAGATTCATCTGATGAAGTGAGCTGTAGCTCACGAAAGCTCATGCTCAAATAAATTGGTTAGTCTCTAAGGTGCCACAAGGACTCCTTTTCTTTATGGGATTTAGGAGGCATTGTATTAAGCAAGGCTAGCCCCATGTTGCTGCTGCCTGTGCTCCCCTGGTTACACTACTAGTTTTAGTACATGAGCTCAGAGGAGAGCTAGCATGAGTATGTCTCTGGGAGCTGGAAATCACATCCATAGCTCATAGTGCAGACATAATGTAAGAGGCTGTTACACAAGGCTGTTTCTTCTGGTTCAGACCTCTAGTTACCATTTTTGGCACAAAGGAATATCCCATCACAGGGATACCAAAACAGTTCAGTGCAGGCACTGCTGGGATGAAGGAACAAAACCCTGCTACCCATGAGGGGAGACCTGTTGCATCCAGAAGCAAGGAGATACCACCGAGGGTAGATGATCAACAATCAGCGAAAGCAGGCACTAATACATGGCAGGTCAGCCAAGGACTTACCAGCCCTGGAGACAGGCATTCCTATGAGGATCTAACAATTACAGAGACACTAGAAGGAATGGACTAAAGGATTCATGCAGATTGCAGTGGCACTAAGGTCATATGAGGTGACTACACAAGCGTGACAAGTGATTCAAAGGAACAGGAAACATGAGCCAGAAGACAATACCCAGAGACAGCCTTCAGAGATCATCACAGAACAGAGAGACAGCTAGAAGCTGACCCCACAGGGAGGCAAAGAAACCTCATAGAGAGAGAGAGAGTTGCTAGACTCAGAGAAGGCACATGGAGTCAGAGATAGGTCACTCTTGGTGTGGTCATCTATTGAGAAGACCAAATTATCTCAAAGGGTGTGTCTACACTATGAAATTAGGTCGAATTTATAGAAGTCAAAAAGAAAAGGAGTACTTGTGGCACGTTAGAGACTAACCAATTTATTTGACCATAAGCTTTCGTGAGCTACAGCTCACTTCATTGGCTCACGAAAGCTTATGCTCAAATAAATTGGTTAGTCTCTAAGGTGCCACAAGTACTCCTTTTCTTTTTGCGAATACAGACTAACACGGCTGTTACTCTGAAACCTGTCATTTTATAGAAGTCGGTATTTTAGAAATCGTTTTTATATAGTCAATTGTGTGTGTGCCCACACAAAATGCTCTCAGTGCATTAAGTGCATTAACTTGGCGGAGTGCTTCCACAGTATCGAGGCTAGCGTCAGCTTCCGGAGTGTTGCACTGTGGGTAGCTATCCCACAGTTCCTGCAGTCTCTGCTGCCCATTGGAATTCTGGGTTGAGATCCCAATACATGATGGGGCAAAAAACATTGTCGCGGGTGGTTCTGGGTACATGTTGTGAGGCCCTCCCTCCCTCTGTGAAAGCAACAGCAGACAATCGTTTCGTGCCTTTTTTCCTGAGTTACCTGTGCAGATGCCATACCACAGCAAGCATGGAGCCTGCTCAGCTCACTGTCACCGTATGTCTCCTGGGTGCTGGCAGATGCGGTACTGCATTGCTACACAGCAGCAGCAACCCATTGCCTTGTGGCAGCAGATGGTGTAATAGGCCTGAAAACCATCCTCATCGTGTCCGAGGTGCTCCTGGCCGCATCAGTAAGGTCGATCAGGAGCATCTGGGCAGACATGGGCGCAGGGACTAAATTAGGAGTGACTCAATCAGGTTATTCTCTTTAGTCCTGCAGGCAGTCCTATTGTACCATCTTATGGTGAGCAGGCAGGAGATGAGGATGGCTAGCAGTTCTATTGCACCACCTTCTGCCGGGCAGCCAGAAGATGTGGATGGCTTGCAGTCCTACCGTTTGCTGCCAACCAAACATGTAAAAGATAGATGGAGTGAATCAAAAAAAGAAATAGAACAGATATGTTTTGTATTCATTTGCTCCCACCTCCCTCTCTCCTTCCCTCTGTGAAATCAACGGTCGACAATCGTTTTGGTGAGGTTTGTCAGGGGCACCTTGAATACTTTAATGGAGATTCAGTAATGCCTGAAATACCAGAGGGAGGGATAGCTTAGTGGGTTGAGCATTGGCCTGCTAAACCCAGGGTTTTGAGTTCAATCCTTGAGGGGGCCATTCTGTATGACAGTTGTTTTTGTTTTTCCTTGATGTAAAGCCACCCCCTTTGTTGATTTTAATTCCCTGTAAGCCAACCCCCTGTAAGCCATGTCGTCAGTCACCCCTTCCTCCATCAGAGCAATGGCAGACAATCGTTCCGCACCTTTTTTCTGTGCAGACGCCATACCACGGCAAGCATGGAGCCTGCTCAGATCACTTTGGCAACTAGGAGCACACTAAACATCACATGCATTATCCAGCAGTATATGCAGCACCAGAACCTGGCAAAGTGAAACCGGGCAAGTAGACGACGTCAGCGCGGTGACGAGAGTGATGAGGACATGGACACAGACTTCTCTCAAAGCACAGGCCATGGCAATGTGGGCATCATGGTGATAATGGGGCAGGTTCATGCGGTGGAATGCCGATTCTGGGCCCGGGAAACAAGCACAGACTGGTGGGACCACATAGTGTTGCAGGTCTGGGACGATTCCCTGTGGCTGCGAAACTTTTGCATGGGTAAGGGCACTTTCATGGAACTTTGTGACTTGCTTTTCTCTGCCCTGAAGCACATGAATACCAAGATGAGAGCAGCCCTCACAGTTGAGAAGTGAGTGGCGATAGCCCTGTGGAAGCTTGCAATGCCAGACAGCTACAGGTCAGTTGGGAATCAATTTGGAGTGAGCAAATCTACTGTGGGGGCTGGCTATGATGCAAATAGCCAATGCAATCAAAGATCTGCTGATATCAAGGGTAGGGACCCTGGGAAATGTGCAGGTCATAGTGGACGGCTTTGCTGCAATGGGATTCCCTAACTGTGGTGGGACCATAGACGGAACCCATATCCCTATCTTGGCACCGGAGCGCCAAGCCGCCGAGTACATAAACCGCAAGGGGTACTTTTCAATAGTGCTGCAAGCACTGGTGGATCAAAATGGATGTTTCACCAACATCAACATGGGATGGCCGGGAAAGGTACATTATGCTCGCATCTTCAGGAACTCTGGTCTGTTTCAAAATCTGCAGCAAAAGACTTACTTTCCAGACCAGAAAATTATTGTTGGGGATGTTGAAATGCCTATAGTTATCCTTGGGGACCCCAGCCTACCCCTTAATGCCATGGCTCATGAAGCCGTACACAGGCAGCCTGGACAGTAGTCAGGAGCTGTTCAACTACAGGCTGAGCAAGTGCAGAATGGTGGTAGAATGTGCATTTGGACATTTAAAGGCACGCTGGCTCAGTTTACTGAGTCGTTTAGACCTCAGCAAAACCAATATTCCCACTGTTATTACTGCTTGCTGTGTGCTCCACAATATCTATGGGAGTAAGGGGGAGATGTTTATGGCGGGGTGGGAGGTTGAGGCAAATCGCCTGGCTGCTGGTTACGCGCAGCCAGACACCAGGGTGGTTAGAAGAGCACAGGAGGGCGCAGTGCGCATCAGAGAAGCTTTGAAAACCAGTTTCATGACTGGCCAGGCTACGGTGTGAAAGTTCTGTTTGTTTCTCTTTGATGAAACCCCCTGCCCCTTGGTTCACTCTCCTTCCCTGTAAGCTAACCACTCTCCCCTCCTCCTTTCGATCACCGCTTGCAGAGGCAATAAAGTCATTGTTGCTTCACATTCATGCATTCTTTATTAATTCATCACACAAATAGGGGGATAACTGCCAAGGTAGCCAGGGAGGGGTGGTGGAGGAGAGAAACACTGGGAGGGGGGGTGGAGGAGGGAAGGACAAGGCCACACAGCACTTTAAAAGTTTAATACTTTAAAACTTATTGAATGCCAGCCTTCTGTTGCTTGGACAATCCTCTGGGGTGGAGTGGCTGGGTGGCCGGAGGCCCCTCCACTGCGTTCTTGGGCGTCTGAATGAGGAGGCTATGGAACTTGGGGAGGAGGGCGGTTGGTTACACAGGGGCTGTAGTGGCGGTCTGTGCTCCAGCTGCCTTTCCTGCAGCTCAGCCATATGCTGGAGCATATTAGTTTCATCCTCCAGCAGCCTCAGCATTGAATCCTGCCTCCTCTCATCATGCTGCCGCCACCTTTCAGCTTCAGCCCTCTCTTCAGCCCGCCACTTACTCTCTTCAGCCCGCCACCTCTCCTCCCGGTCATTTCGTACTTTTCTGCACTCTGACATTGTCTGCCTCCATGCATTCATCTGTGCTCTGTTAGTGTGGGAGGACAGCATGAGCTCAGAGAACCTTTCATTGCGAGTGCGTTTTTTTCGCCTTTTAATCTTCACTAGCCTCTGGGAAGGAGAAGATCCTGTGACCCTTGAAGCACATGCAGCTGGTGGAGAAAGAAAAAGGGACAGTGGTATTTAAAAAGACACATTTTATAGAACAATGGGTATACTCTTTCACAGTAAACCTTGCTGTTAACATTACATAAATAGCACATGTGCTTTCGTTCCAAGGTCGCATTTTGCCTCCCCCCACCACGTGGCTAGCCTCTCCCCCCTCCCCATGGCTAACAGCGGGGAACATTTCTGTTCAGCCACAGGCAAACAGCCCAGCAGGAACGGGCACCTCTGAATGTCCCCTTAAGAAAAGCACCTTATTTCAACCAGGTGACCATGAATGATATCACTCTCCTGAGGATAACGCAGAGAGATAAAGAACGGATGTTGTTTGAACGCCAGCAAACATACACTGCAATGCTTTGTTCTACAATGATTCCCGAGTACGTGCTACTGGCCTGGAGTGGTAAAGTTTCCTACCATGGTGGACGGAATAAGGCTGCCTTCCCCAGAAACCTTTTGCAAAGGTTTTGGGAGTACATCCAGGAGTGCTGTGAATGCCAGGGCAAATTAATCATTAAACATGCTTGCTTTTAAACCATGTATAGTATTTTAAAAGGTACACTCACCAGAGGTCCCTTCTCCGCCTGGCGGGTCTGGGAGGCAGCCCTGGGTGGGTTCGGGGGGTACTGGCTCCAGGGCCAGGGTGAGAAACAGTTCCTGGCTGTCAGGAAAACTGGTTTCTCCACTTGCTTGCTGTGAGCTATCTACAACTTCATCATCATCATCTTCCTCGTCCCCAAAACCTGCTTCCATGTTGCCTCCATCTCCATTAAAGGAGTCAAACAACACGGTTGGGGTAGTGGTGGCTGAACCCCCTAAAATGGCATGCAGCTCATCATAGAAGCGGCATGTTTGGGGCTCTGACCCGGAGTGGCCGTTTGCCTCTCTGGTTTTCTCATAGGCTTGCCTCAGCTCCTTAAATTTCACTCGGCACTGCTTCGGGTCCCTGTTATGGCCTCTGTCCTTCATGCCCTGGGATATTTTGACAAATGTTTTGGCATTTCGAAAACTGGAACGGAGTTCTGATAGCACGGATTCCTCTTCCCATTCAGTGATCAGATCCCATACCTCCCGTTCAGTCCATGATGGAGCTCTTTTGCAATTTTGGGACTCCATCATGGTCACCTCTGCTGAAGAGCTCTGCACTCACCCACAGCTTGCCACGCTGGCCAAACAGGAAATTGAAATTCAAAAGTTTGCAGGCCTTTTCCTGTCTAGCTGGCCAGTGCATCTGAGTTAAGAGTGCTGTCCACAGCGGTCACAATGGAGAACTCTGGCATAGCTCCCGGAGGCCAATACTGTCTAATTGCGTCCACAGTACCCCAAATTCGACCCGGCAAGGCCGATTTCAGCGTTAATCCCCTTATTGGTGGTGGAGTAAGGAAATCGACTTTAAGAGCCCTTTAAATTGAAAAAAAGGCTTTGTCATGTGGACGGCTGCAGGTTAAATCGAGGTAACACTGCTAAATTCGACCTCAACTCCTAGTGTAGACCAAGGCAAAGATTATGTAACCAGCTGAGTCAGAGGTAAAGACAAGACTTCAACTTGGCTGTGTGCTGGCTCTGGCTGAATGGACACAGAGTGGGATCTGGGCATCAATTAATTTGTTTTTAATGTTTATATTAAAGTGTTTGTAAAATAGAGAGATAAGAGGAAAGGTCCTCTCCTGGATCAGTAACTGGTTAAAATAAAGGAAACAAAGGGTAGGAATAAATGGTCAGTTTTCAGAATGGAGAGAGGTAAATAGTGCTGTCCCCCAAGCATCTGTACTGGGACCAGCCCTATTCAACATATTCATAAATGATTGGGAAAAAGGGGTAAACAGTGAGGTGGCAAAATTTGAAGATGGTACATAACTAGTCCACATAGTTAAGTCCCAGGCAGACTGCGAAGAGCTACGAAAGGATCTCTGAAAACTGGGTGATTGGGCAACAAAATGGCAGATGAAATTCAATGCTGATAATTGCAAAGTAATGCACATGGGAAAGCATAATCCCAACTATACATATAAAATGAGGGGGTCTAAATTAGGTGTTACTCAAGAAAGAGATTTTAGAGTCATTGTGGATAGTTCTCTGAAGACATCCACTCAATGTGCAGCAGCAGTCAAAAAAGACAACAGAATGTTGGGAATCATTAAGAAAGGGATAGATAATAAGACAGAAAATATCATATTGCCTCTATATAAATCCATGGTACTCCCACATGTTGAATACTGTGTGCAAATGTGGTCAATCCATCGCAAAAAAAGATACATTGGAATTGGAAAAGGTTCAGAAAAGGCAACAAAATGATTAGGGGTATGGAATGGCTTCCGTATGTGGAGAGATTAATAAGACTGGGACTTTTCAGCTTGGAAAAGAGACAATTAAGGGGGGATATGATTGAGGTCTATAAAATCATGACTGGTGTGGAGAAAGTAAATAAGGAAGTGTTCTTTACTCCTTCTTATAACACAAGAACGAGGGGGTCACCAAATGAAATTAATAGGCAGCAGGTTTAAAACAAACAAAAGGAAGTATTTTTTCACACAATGCAGTCAGAATATGGAACTCTTTGCCAAAGGATGTTGTGAAGGCCAACACTATAACAGGTTAAAAAAGAACTAGATAAATTCATGGCAGACAGGTCCATCAATGGATATTAGCCAGGATGGGCAGGGATAGTATCCCTAGCTTTGGTTTGCCGGAAGCTGGGAATGGGCAACAGGGGATGGATCACTTGATGATTACCTATTCTGTTCATTCCCTTTGTGGCACCTGGAAGTGGCCACTGTCGGAAGACAGGATACTGGGCTAGATGAACCTTTGGTCTGACCCAGCATGGCCATTCTTATGTTCTAGAGAAGATGTATCATGTTCTGTGGAACTGGAATTAGATGGCCCATGTTCTGTGGAAGGTCTGTAGTTGACAGATCATGAGTGGAACAAGGAACATGGGGAGTTAGTTTGGAAGCAACTCAGCCACATGGACAGAGCCATGCACATTAATAAATTCCACTTGGTCAGCTTAACCTGCACTCATCTTCACTGTTTGTGAATGAAACAGTGGCATTGTTTGCTGTGGTGAGGGCCTATGTTTAGGGTTATTGTGTGTGCTTGTTGTGTTGTTGTGCAGTTGGTTGTGGTGATTTGTGTCTGGAGGTGGTCGGTACTGAGAGATTTGGGTTGATTTATGCAGGTGGCAAGTCAAGGGTGCGTGCTGCAGTGAGGGGCTGTGTGTGTTTGGGGTTATTATATGTGATGGTTGTGTTGTTGTGTGGGTGGTTTTGAAGAACCATGACAATTGCGCCAAGTAATCTCCCATCTGGATAGTCTGCCTCATGCAACCACTGAAATTGTTGCATGCAAATTAGCTATAGCATAAGTGGGATGATTGATTGAGTTACCTCTAATATCAGAATGCTCTAGGACTCTTGGCAATGAGAAATCTGTGGCCATCAGATTTAAGGACAATATGGAGAATTTTGAAGGATATTACGAACAGAAAGAATCCTAACAATGGTATTGGTCCATTACTAGAAGGAAATGGTAGAATTATCAATAATAATGCAGAAAAGGAAGAAGCGTTCAATAAATATTTTTGTTCTATATATGGGGGAAAAAATCAGATGATGTAGTCATGTCATACAATGATGACAATACTTAACTTCCTCCCAGGATACAAATGGAATTGAAACAGCAACTACTAAAGTTAGACATTTTTAAATCACAGATAAGTTTCATCCAAGAGTTGGACCATTAAAGTTGATTTTTCAATACGTCTTGGAATCCTGGGGAAGTTCCAGAAGACCAGAAGAAAGATAATTTTGTGCTAATTTTTTAAAAAGGTAAATGGGATGACACAGGTAATTATTGGCCTATCAGTCTGACATTGATCCCAATGCAAGATAATGGAGTGGTTGATACGGGACTCAATTAATAAAGCATTAAAGAAGAGTAGTACAATTAATGCTAGTCAGGATGGGATTATGAATAATATAACCTGTCAAACTAACTTGATATTTTTTGAAGAGATTGCAAGTTTTGCTGATAAAGGAAATAGTCTTGATGTAATATACTTAACTTCCATAAGACTTTTCACTTGATACTGCACAGCATTTTGATATAAATATATCAAATATATAGAGCAATATAAAATTAACATGGCATACATTAAATGAATTAAAAACTGGCTAACTGATAGGTCTAACTTTTATCAATGATTTGGAAGAAAACATAAAATCATAACTGATAAATTTTGAAAATGACACAAAAATTGGGGGAGGTGGTAAATAATAGAGGACAAGTCACTAATACAGAACAATCTGGATCACTTAGTAATCTGGGTTCGAACAAGGTTTTATTCAATACAGATAATTGTAAAAATATACATCTAGGAACAAATAACATAAGCCATACTTACAGGCTAGGGGGCTGTATCTGGGGAAGCAATGACTCTGAAAAAGATTTGGGATCAAACCCAAGCACCCATTGTGACAGTGTAGCCAAAAGAGCTAATGCAATCCTTGTATGCATACATAGGGGAATCTTGAGTAGGAGTAGCAAGGTTATTTTACCTTTATATTTCTCACTGGCACAAATGCTGTTGAAATACTGTGTCCAGTTCTGGAATCAACAATTCAAGAAGGAGAGGGTTCAGAGAAGAGCCATGAGAATGCTTAGAAGATTAGATAACATGCCTTATAGTGACAGACTGCATGAGCTCAATAAATTTAACTTAACAAAGAGAAGGTAAGGGGTGACTTGATTACAGTGCATCAGGACCGACATGGGGAACAAATATTTAATGGGTTCTTCAATCTAGTAGAGAAAGGTATATCACGATCAAATGGCTGGAAGTTGAAGCTAGCAAATTCAGACTGAAAATAAGTCTGGAATTTAAAAGTGAGGCTAATTAACCACTGGAACAATTTACCACAGGTTATGGTGGATTCCCCATCAATAGCAATTTTTACATCCTTACTGGATGTTTTACTAAAAGATGCGCTCTTGGAATGATTTTGGGGAAGTTCTATGGCCTGTGTTACAGAGGTGGTCAGATTAGATTATCACAGTTGTCCCTTCTGACCTTGAAATCTATGGATCTATGGCATAAATGCATGCCTTATTGTAGCTGTACACTGCACAGGTGTAAATCACAGAGTCAAAAATGGCTGAGAACTTACAAACTGGACTGAAACAGACTTAAAAATCCAATGATAATTTAACATGGTGATACTGTGGACAAGAAAAGCTCTCTACCATATTTGTAGCTGTTTCCATTGCTTCACATCAACTCGACAGACATTCTAGGCTTTCGAGAGACACACAAAGTGACAACCCTGGAATCTTATAGACTCTCAATGCATCTGCCTAGCACTTGCAATGCTGACATAGCCCCCTGCCCTGTACTTTTAACAGGCAGGATTTACTGAGATCAGAGACAAAAAAAGTGCTGTCTAACTTAGGTTTTCATGTCGAGTCTGTCAGTTTGGTATATAATGGTAGCTGGGAAATAGGACCCTGCTGTGGATAGAAGTTCCAAAAGGGGTAAAACTTTCAATAAAAGTTTGTCTTTTTTCTTTTATTTCTGTTCATTTCCTACCTTTGTAATGATTTCTCTACACCTTATTTATTGAAAGAATAGCCCCTTTTCATATGTGCCAATCTTTTGTTGTGTTTAATAATTTCTACTGTGCTGTCTAGTGTCAGCTCTTGTACACAAAGCAGCCGTTCCCTAAACATCTTATTGACATATCACGGGTTGTGCTCCAGTCACTGCTGTGGCCTCGTTGTGGCTCATCTGGGGATTAGCCCACCACTGGTGTGATCCGTCCTCTTGGAGTTTTTTAGCCCCTGTCCCAATATCTCACTCTGCAGCCTCTCTCACACTCCATGTGTTGCAGCATTTCCTCTTTGTGTCTTGGCCCTCCGGCCAGATCAGTATAGCTTCCTTGCTTCCAGGGTATCAAACTCTCTCTAAACAAACTGCCTCAGGCTGTCTTCAAAGTCCACTGTCCTGTTGGTGCCACTCCCAGGGGCTGTAGGGGAACCCAAGCCTGCCCTCTTCACTGGGTTCCAGCCTAGGGACCCTAGAACTCTTCTCTCCTCTCTCTGGCTTTATACAAGTTCAGTCTTTTCCCAGCTGGCCTTAAGGTTCAGTTAGGGCCATATATACTGCCTACACCTCACACAGGTGCAGCCCATCCTGCCAAGTAGCCCCTTCTGAGCCTTTTAAACCCCTTCAGGAGTTAGTCTGAACACTGCATCACACTACAATTCTATGGATGAGTCTATTCTTTATTAGTGAATCTGTGAGATAATTGTGCTGAGTAGGTTTTATTACTTGTTCTTCATTTTGTCACATGTTGATCTATTGTTAACCTATCCTGGTGCATGCACTTGAAAGAAAGTGAAATCTCATTTGGTGTGGGATACGAGATATTTATTATTGTAAAGCTTACATTTTGTCCTCCAAACTAGAGTTATTGTAAATATCTAATTCTGCCTTTTACAACAAGCAGAAAATTTATGACCTCACTTTCACTTTTCTGCACCAATTGCTGCTAAATATATTCAGACAGCATTTGAAATATTTTCCAATTCTCTGCAATATTATTACAAATCTGGGTGGACTCCCTTGGTATGGTTACCATATTTCAGTTTCCAAAAAGAAAACACTGCAGGGGGAAGATCTGGTAGGGGGCAAGGGGATCCGAAGGGGGGGTACTGGGGGTGTTGGGGGTACTGGAGATGTTACCTGCAGTGGGCATTCTCACTGGAAGTGGGGAAAGTTTTGCTCCCTTTCACAGTGAGCCTGGGTGGGTGGGATCCAGCAGCTGTGGCTGCAGGGAAATGAGCCAATCAGGTTCAGATGCAGGGGAGGGACTAGGAGGGAAGAGAACCAATCAGGGCTCTTTCTGAGCTACAGTGTCTGCTCTGCAAAAATCCAGAACATTTCCTGTTATTTGAAAAATCCATCAGGACAGTGGACAGAGGCTCAAAAAAGAGGCTATGACCTGGAAAACGGCAGGAGGTATGGTAACCCTGGGAAGGGGGGCTGTTAATTTATCATTTTCAAGTTTTCTTCACCTCTTAAACCTAACACTTGCTGTTAGATAGTTTAAGCAGAGCACAAATGTTGCCTGACACTTTTTATAATGTGCCTTTTTGCCTCATATTCCAATTATTAAATAACTATTGTTTATTATTGTATTACAATAGTTCCAAGAAGCCCCAATCAGGATTGGGGTCTTCATTGTGCTAGCTGCTATACAAATACATATTAAGAATTGACAAAATGTAATACTTCTAATTCTGAAGGTTTGAAGCTTTGACTCCCACGCCCGGGGTGGTAGGACTTGGTCTTGGGCTTTGGCTCCCCTTCTGGGGTTATGTAGTAATTTTTGTTGTCAGAAGCGGGTTGCAGTGCAGGGGTTCTCAAACTTCAAACAATATGCAAAACTAGACTAGACACCAAATCATGAACTCAAAGGAGAATGGACTAAAAGACCTGATATACAAGAGGCATTCCCAACCAAAATGATTAATATCATTATTATTTATTTTTATTGTTTATTATGGTTGTGCCTAAGGAACAATAAAAATAAATAATAATGATATTAATCATTTTAGTTGGGAATGCCTCTTGTATATCAGGTCTTTTTGTCCATTCTCCTTTCAGTTCATGATTTGGTGCCTAGTCTAGTTTTGCATATTTGTAATGATGGTGAATACACAACTTCTCTTATCAGTTTGTTCCATTCCCTAACTGTTATCATAGCGTGGCAAAGCTTTGTAACATTTGACCTAAATTTTGTCACCTGCACCTTAAATTGACAGCATCAGCATAACATTGATATTTCAGTATTCTATCTCAACTCTAACACCTAAAGCATTTAAACTGAATGCATTTGTTTTAACTGAGTTTATTTTTCACCAGTTTAGCCAATTATTTGCTATTTGCATTTCATTCATTGTTCAGATTGAATAAAGGTACTGAATGTAACAGTTTCACATCTATTGCTGTGCGGATCAGTTTCTCTTTCTGGTTATTATGAAACAAGTTGCTTAGGTTTGTGACAGTACTGGGGAATGTTTAAATTAAAGCTTTTACTAGAAAATGTAATAGAATTGAGTAATTATATTTCAATTACATTTTCATGCTCCATCCCTACTTCCTTCCCATATTTTACATTTTTAGCCTATAGCTAACTAATTACTACTTGTTCTGGCCATATTGACAAGTGAGACTAACTGAACAGTACATGAGATATAAAAAGATGAATCATTTAACAAACATAGAAACAAAACAGTGTGGCTCTAGAAGCTTAAAAAATTAAATGACAGATTCTGGTCTTTGTTGACCATGTGAACTTGAATAACATTCAGAAGCTCTATTGGCTAAGATCTAACCAGCCTTTAGACCTCATCTAAAGGTCCTAAATTGTTCACTTTTGTGAACAGGGACCATTAACGGAGTTTCGAGAGGGAGTTCTCCAGGTGAAGGAGGAGTAAATATGGGACTCTTGGGGAAAGTGGCTGTCTGTAGTGTGTGTTTGTGGATTACTTGCTGTGTGCTGAGCTTGTGTTTGTTTGTTTGCTTGTTTGAAGGACTGTGTGCTGTGGCCGGCAGTTGGAAGTTGTGAGCTTCTAAACAAGGTTTGAAATCTAGAAGCCTCTGTTCATTTGCTGAGCCTTAGTCAAGGGGCGGAGCTATCAAGAAGGCCAGGGCTTTATAAAGCAGTGAGCAAGCGAGCAGGGAGCTTTGCAATGACGGACCACTAACAGGGAGTTTTGAGAAGGAGTTTGGAAAGGGGTCTAGGTACACTTGCCATTCTTTAAAACCTTTAAACTAAACTATAATCAAAACTTCTTGATTTAAACAAAAACCCTCTCATTAACCTAGGTAGCTGTAGGAGAAAATGCAGACAGAAGCCCAGCAGCAGAGTGGAGGCTATCCTGTTTATTGCACTCAGTGTAGCATGTATGATTACCTGCCCTGTGGGCGGGTGGCATATGTGTGCATTCGGGGCAAGGAGCTCCTGGCCCTCAGAGACTGTGTACGGGTTTTGGAAGCCAGGTGGAACTGGAGGACCTAAGGGAGGCAGAGAGGTATGTTGATGAGGCTTTCCAGGACACTACAGATTTGTCCCACCTCTGGTCAGACAGCCCCTGAGCTGTTAAGGAGGATGAAAGGCCCAGAGAAGGAGAGCAGTCAACGGGAACAGAGGGAAACCTTCCCATAGTTGGGACCCTCCTTCCAGATGATATTGGGGTACCCTCTCGCACTAAGGTTACCTCTCCGGGGAAGGGAACTCCAGTCATTAGGAAAAGGCAGGTGTTAGTAATGGGAGATTCTATCATTAGAAACATAGATAGCTGGGTTTGTTATGACCGAGAGAACCGTATGGTGACTTGCCTGCCTGGTGCGAAGGTTGCGGATCTCTTGAGGCATCTAGATAGACTTATGTGTAGTGCTGGGGAGGAGCCGGTGGTCATGGTACATGTAGGTACCAATGACATAGGGAAGGGTAGGAGAGATGTCCTGGAAGCCAAATTTAGGCTGCCAGGAAAAAGACTGAAATCCAGGACCTCTGTGGTGGCATTCTACCAGTTCCACGCGCAGGGCCAGGTAGGCAGGCAGAGCTTCAGAGTCTCCATGCATGGATGAGACAATGGTGTAGAGAGGAGGGGTTTAGCTTTATTCGGAACTGGGGAAACTTTTGGGATGGGGAGCCTATACAGGAAGGATGGGCTCCACCTAAACCAAAGTGGATCCAGACTGCTGGCACTTAACATTGAAAAGGTTGCAGAGCAGTTTTTAAACTAAGAGATGGGGGAAAGCTGATTGCTGCAGAGGCGCACGTGGATTGGACAGAGACTTCTCTTAGAGGAGAGTCTATTGATAGAGATTCTCTAGGTTTTAGTCAGGAGGAGAGGATGGAAGAGGATAAAGTATAGGCCAGATCAGATGAGAAACATTCACATAAAGAATCTGACACATCAGAAAAGGGCAGACAAATACACAGTGACAAGTTTTTAAAGTGCTTGTACACAAATGCTAGAAGTCTAAATAATAAGATGGATGAACTAGAGTGCCTCGTGTTAAAGGAGCATATTGATTTAATAGGTATCACAGAAACCTGGTGGAGTGAGGACAATCAATGGGACACAATCATTCCTGGGTACAAAATATTTCAGAAGTACAGAACAGGTCATACGGGGGCAGGGAGGGGCACTATATGTGAAAGAAAATGTAGAATCAAATGAAATAAAAATCTTAAATGAATCCACATGTTCCATAGAATCTCTATGGATAGTAATTCCACGCTCTAATAAGAATATAACAGTAGGGGTCTATTATCGACCACGTGACCAGGACAGTGATAGTGATGATGAAATGCTCAGGGAGATTAGAGAGGCTATCAAAATAAAAAACTCAGTAATAGTGGGGGATTTCAATTATCCCCATATTGACTGGGTACATGTCACCTCAGGATGAAATGCAGAGACAAAATTTCTCGATACTTTAAATTACTGCTTCTTGGAGCAGCTGGTACAGGAACCCACAAGGGGAGAGGCAACTCTCAATCTAGTCCTGAGTGGAGAGCAGGATCTGGTCCAAGAGGAAATTATAAGAGGACCACTTGGAAATAGTGAGCATAATATAATAACATTTAACATTCCTGTGGTGGGAAGAACACCTTAACAACCCAACACTGTGACATTTAATTTCAGAAAGGGGAACTATGCAAAAATGAGGAGGTTAGTTAAATAGATATTAAAAGGTACAGTGACTAGAGTTTCAGAGTAACAGCCGTGTTAGTCTGTATTCACAAAAAGAAAAAGAGTACTTGTGGCACCTTAGAGACTAACCAATTTATTTGAGCATAAGCTTTCGTGAGCTACAGCTCACTTCATCGGATGCATACTGTGGAAAGTGTAGAAGATCTTATTATATACACACAAAGCATGAAAAAATACCTCCTCCCACCCCACTCACCTGCTGGTAATTGCGTATCTAAAGTGACCACTCTCCTTACAATGTGTATAATAATCAAGGTGGGCCATTTCCAACACAAATCCAGGTTTTCTCACCCATTTCCCCCCACCCCCAACACACAAACTCACTCTCCTGCTGGTAATAGCTTATCCAAAGTGATCACTCTCCTTACATTGTGTATGATAATCAAGGTGGTCCATTTCCAGCACAAATCCAGGGTTTAACAAGAATGTCGGGGGGGGGGTAGGAAAAAACAAGGGGAAATAGGCTACCTTGCATGATGACTAAGCCACTCCCAGTCTCTATTCAAGCCTAAGTTAATTGTATCCAATTTGCAAATGAATTCCAATTCTGGATTTGAAGTTTTTTTGTTGTAAAATAGCGACTTTCATGTCTGTAATCGCGTGATCAGAGAGATTGAAGTGTTCTCTGACTGGTTTATGAATGTTATAATTCTTGACATCTGATTTGTGTCCATTACTCTTTTATATAGAGACTGTCCAGTTTGACCAATGTACATGGCAGAGGGGCATTGCTGGCACATGATGGCATATATCACATTGGTGGATATGCAGGTGAATGAGCCTCTGACAGTGTGGCTGATGTTATTAGGCCCTGTGATGGTGTCCCCTGAATAGATATGTGGGCACAGTTGGCAACGGGCTTTGTTGCAAGGATAGGTTCCTGGGTTAGTGGTTCTGTTGTGTGGTATGTGGTTGCTGGTGAGTATTTGCTTCAGGTTGGGGGGCTGTCTGTAGGCAAGGACTGGCCTGTCTCCCAAGATTTGTGAGAGTGTTGGGTCATCCTTCAGGATAGCTTGTAGATCCTTAATAATGCGTTGGAGGGGTTTTAGTTGGGGGCTGAAGGTGACGGCTAGTGGCGTTCTGTTATTTTCTTTGTTAGGCCTGTCATGTATTAGGTGACTTCTGGGAACTCTTCTGGCTCTGTCAATCTGTTTCTTCACTTCCGCAGGTGGGTACTGTAGTTGTAAGAATGCTTGATAGAGATCTTGTAGGTGTCTGTCTCTGTCTGAGGGGTTGGAGCAAATGCGGTTGTATCGCAGAGCTTGGCTGTAGACGATGGATCGTGTGGTGTGGTCAGGGTGAAAGCTGGAGGCATGTAGGTAGGAATAGCGGTCAGTAGGTTTCCGGTATAGGCTGGTGTTTATGTGACCATCGTTTATTAGCACTGTAGTGTTCAGGAAGTGGATCTCTTGTGTGGACTGGACCAGGCTGAGGTTGATGGTGGGATGGAAATTGTTGAAATCATGGTGGAATTCCTCAAGGGCTTCTTTTCCATGGGTCCAGATGATGATGTCATCAATATAGTGCAAGTAGAGTAGGGGCGTTAGGGGACGAGAGCTGAGGAAGTGTTGTTCTAAGTCAGCCATAAAAATGTTGGCATACTGTGGGGCCATGCGGGTACCCATAGCAGTGCTGCTGATCTGAAGGTATACATTGTCCCCAAATGTAAAATGGTTATGGGTAAGGACAAAGTCACAAAGTTCAGCTACCAGGTTAGCCGTGACATTATCGGGGATAGTGTTCTTGACGGCTTGTAGTCCATGTTTGTGTGGAATGTTGGTGTAGAGGGCTTCTACATCCATAGTGGCCAGGATGGTGTTATCAGGAAGATCACCGATGGATTGTAGTTTCCTCAGAAAGTCAGTGGTGTCTCTAAGGTAGCTGGGAGTGCTGGTAGCGTAGGGCCTGAGGAGGGAGTCTACATAGCCAGACAATCCTGCTGTCAGGGTGCCAATGCCTGAGATGATGGGGCGCCCAGGATTTCCAGGTTTATGGATCTTGGGTAGTAGATAGAATATCCCAGGTCGGGGTTCCAGGGGTGTGTCTGTGCGGATTTGATCTTATGCTTTTTCAGGGAGTTTCTTGAGCAAACGCTGAAGTTGCTTTTGGTAACTCTCAGTGGGATCAGAGGGTAATGGCTTGTAGAAAGCGGTGTTGGAGAGCTGCCGAGCAGCCTCTTGTTCATATTCTGACCTATTCATGATGACAACAGCACCTCCTTTGTCAGCCTTTTTGATTATGATGTCAGAGTTTTTTCTGAGGCTGTGGATGGCATTGTGTTCCGCATGGCTGAGGTTATGGGGCAAGTGACTAGAGTGAAATCCCTGCAAGCTGCATGGACATTTTTCAAAGACACCATAATAGAGGCTCAACTTAAATGTATACCCCAAATTAAAAAAAACACAGTAAAAGAACTAAAAAAGAGCCACTGTGGCTTAACAACCGTGTAAAAGAAGCAGTGAGAGATTAAAAAGGCATCTTTTAAAAAGTGGAAGTCAAATCCTAGTGAGGTAAATAGAAAGGAGCATAAACACTGCCAAATAAAATGTAAAAATGTTATAAGAAAAGCCAAAAAGGAGTTTGAAGAACAGCTAGCCAAAAACTCAAAAGGAAATAACAAAATGTTTTTTAAGTACATCAGAAGCAGGAAGTCTGCTAAACAACCAGTGGGGCCCCTGGAAGATCGAGATACAAAAGGAGCACTTAAAGACGATAAAGTCATCACAGAGAAACTAAATGAATTCTTTGCTTCAGTCTTCACAGCTGAAGATGTTAGGGAGATTCCCAAATCTGAGCCGTCTTTTGTAGGTGACAACTCTGAGAAATTGTCACAGATTGAAGTGTCACTAGAGGAGGTTTTGGAATTAATTGAGAAACTTAACAGTAACAACTGACGGGGACCAGATGGCATTCACCCAAGAGTTCTGAAAGAACTCAAATGTGAAATTGCGGAACTATTAACTATGGTTTGTAACCTGTCCTTTAAATCAGCTACTGTACCCAATGTCTGGAGGATAGCTAATGTAACGCCAATATTTAAGAAGGGCTCTACAGATGATCCTGGCAATTACAGACCGGTAAGTCTAACGTCAGTACCGGGCAAATTAGTTGAAACAATAGTAAAGAATAAAATTGTCAGCCACATAGAAGAACATAAATTGTTACGCAAAAGTCAACATGGTTTCTGTAAAGGGAGATCATGTCTTACTAATCTATTAGAGTTCTTTGAGGGGGTCAAAGGGGACTAGGGGGATCCAGTGGACATAGTGTACTTAGATTTCCAGAAAGCCTTTGACAAGTTCCCTCACCAAAGGCTCTTACGTAAATTAAGTTGTCATGGGATAAGAGGGAAGATCCTTTCATGGATTGAGAACTGGTTAAAAGACAGGGAACAAAGGGTAGGACTAAATGGTAAATTGTGCAGGTGATACTAAACTGCTCAAGATAGTTAAGACCAAAGCAGACTGTGAAAAACTTCAAAAAGATCTCACAAAACTAAGTGATTGGACAACAAAATGGCAAATGAAATTTAATGTGGATACATGTAAAGTAATGCACATTGGAAAAAATAACCCCAACTATCCATATAATATGATGGGGGCTAATTTAGCTGCAACTAATCAGGAGAAAGATCTTCGAGTCATCAATGATAGTTCTCTGAAGACGTCCACGCAGTGTGCAGCGGCAGTCAAAAAAGCAAAAAAAGGAATAATTAAAAAAGGGATAGAGACTAAGACGGAGAATATCTTATTGCCCTTATATAAATTTATGGTATGCCCACATCTTGAATACTGCGTACAGATGTGGTCCCCTCATCTCAAAAAAGATACACTGGCATTAGAAAAAGTTCAGAAAAGGGCAATTAAAATGATTAGGGGTTTGGAACGGGTCCCATATGAGGAGAGATTAAAGAGGCTAGGACTTTTCAGCTTGGAAAAGAGAAGACTAAAGGGGGATATGATAGAGCTATATAAAATCATGAGTGGTGTGAAGAAAGTTAATAAGGAAAAGTTATTTACTTGTTCCCATAATATAAGAACTAGGGGCCACCAAATGAAATTAATGGGCAGCAGGTTTAAAACAAATAAAAGGAAGTTCTTCTTCACTTGGCGCACAGTCAACCTGAAGAACTTCTTGCCTGAGGATGTTGTGAAGGCTAGGAGTATAAGAGGTTTAAAAGAGAACTGGATAAATTCATGGAGGTTAAGTCCATTAATGGCTATTAGCCAGGATGGGTAAGGAATGGTGTCCCTAGCCTCTGTTTGTCAGAGGATGGAGATGGATGGCAGGAGAGAGATCACTTGATCATTACCTGTTAAATTCACTCCCTCTGGGGCACCTGGCATTGGCCACTGTCGGTAGACAGGGTACTGGGCTGGATGGACCTTTGGTCTGACCCAGTATGGCCATTCTTATGTTCTTATGTTGAGTGAGTCTTTTACTTAGGCTTTACTAAGGGCAGTGTGCTACTGTGCCATGCCTTGATTTCTAAAGTATATTACTTCTGCTTCCATAATGTTTCTGAAACTTACACTTTATGATAGAGCTTACTATCGTCTGTATTTTCTCTAAGGCTCCCACAGATTCAGTGCCTATGCTTATTTTTGCTTGATAGGGTAGGATGAAATCAGTCCAATATATTATTTGTTTTCTCCTGAGTGAGCTCCAGTGAATACTTGGCAATGACAGTATGGCCTCAGTTAATTCTCCCTTTCTGCCCTGTTGGCAGTCACCATAAGCCACAGTAAGTTCAATTTAACGAAAACCCACTGCTGCATCGAGTTCCATTCCTGCCCATCCACAACTGAATCCCCTTTGATTCAATCGAATAAAATAAATGCTAATAAGAATAAAGAACATAATGATAGTTTGAGGGGAAAAAAATTTGTCGTTGTGAGTCTCTTCATGCTGAAAATACCATAGCAATTCCTTTGAAATTGCTTTCTTGTTGGCATAACCTTCCTCTTCCATCTCATGAAAAATTAAAAATACTCAAGTCCTGACCTTCAGGAATATGTTTTCTAGAGGTTCAAGCATGAGCAAACAAGCCTCTTTGAGTTTTTAGAATCGGTACAGTTTGCCTATTGGATTCACGATGAAGAAAAAGGTCATGTCTGACACTGAAAAATTGGATAGGAAAGAATGGCCACAGCTAACTCATAGATCCATTTTCCTAAAGCCTCCTAACTTGTGAAAACCCCAGCTGGTTTGATTAAGTTTGTCCTGGGTGCTGTGAGCTGGGCATTTTAGTTTAAGTCATCTGTCCCACAGCTCTGCTAACTTTCTCTGAAAATAGGAAGCCTAGTGTTGATGTTGAGTGGCTCTTACCCTCTGATTTTGGTGTACAGAGTGAGTACATACATTAGGTGAGTACCATAAATTATTTTATCAGGGAAGATTAGTCAAAATGACATTTATTAGATGGCTAGAAGCAGCAAGGCAACAGAGAGATGCTTCATTTCATCAGTGAAGTGTGTAATGGTGCTCAAGGTCATATTTCCTGCTGATATGTTAGCTATTTAATGTACGCCCTGTAAAGATATAAATCACATTTATATACTCTTAAAGTTGAGGATTACTCTGAGTATATGAAGTGATTATTATACAGCTTTAGTTTAACTCCTTTATTCTGCTGGTTGTTTTCTTTTGCTTTACATAGAGTTCAAGGCAGAAATTATTTGTGAACATATACTGGATTGGTAGGAGTTATATTATGAAAATGTTACATTACCACCAACCTAGTCACACAAATAAATCATAGATAGCCTGTAAAGACACTCTTTCTCCCTCTCTGTGACAGAGAAACTGTGATGGGCAAGCATGAGATCACTACGAAAGTGTTTTCAAAAGCATTTTCCTTTAAAATGTGGTCTTCTCAAACCCCCCCCCCCAATTATTTAGAATTAATACAACATACTGGGAAGGCAGGGGGGGGATAACTATTCCTCTCATCATTTCCTTCTCCCCTGCCAGTCCAACAGGGTGTACACGACAGTCTGAGGCTGAACAGAAAGAGGAGATAGCTGTGAGGCTGGGGTAATTCTTGATTTTCATCTCCAAAGATTCCTAAGAATAGATCATGCATCCCAAGATTTATCTTTTTGCAGAGCCATCCCCTTTCTGGGGCTGCTCCTTTAAGGTGTGATCCCAAAGGCAGCCATGGCCAGAGGTGAGACCCTGAGAGAGTGGACCCATCAATATTTGACAGAAGGGCCTGGAACCACAAGCAGCAGGTATATAGTAGTTTTATGGAGGAACAGCATGCTCCAAATGAATGGTCTGACTGCCTGACGATCTTCTGAGATCTGTGGTGTTTGGAAGCAGGGCGCCCGGGCTGTTTCATGCATGGGAAAATGCAACTGCTTCATTGGAACAATGTGAAGGAATCTCCAGGAGGGGAAACTTGCAAAAAAGATTTCTTCTCTCTCATCCCACTCTCTGAGCTTTACCACAGGAGGGGGCAATCTAGACCAGTGTTAATAACACTTAATATTGCAATCACATAGAGAAAAGGCTAGCTTCTATTACTATATCATAAAAATTCTATATGGACAAGATATAGTAAGCCACATGAACCATTCCCTTCTAATGCAAGATTGTTTCCTATACTAAATTGTTGAATGTGTTTTTAGTCAAGTTTAAACGTCTAGAAAAATGCAGCTTTTCCCAATTCCTTGGGAAGCTAGTCAAGTTTGAGGGCCAAATTCTGAAAATTCACATACACAAATGGATTGTCACCCCCCCTTGAATGTTTTGATTATTTTTAAATTTTCTGGGACCCTATTTTCTTTTTTCTCACTGCACCATGTAAAATTCAAGAATGAGTTGGGGCAAACCTGGATATTTATAGGAATGAGTTAAAAGGCAGTAAACTTGCCTAAAACTTGAACCAAACCCTTGAAAGTTTTCAAAGTTTAGCTAATATAGTTCAACAAAAGAGTTTCTTATTGGTTTTTACTTTTCTGTATTGACTGGTTCTGGCTCGGTTTGAAAGCAGAAATATTAAAATACCATGAAAAGTCTTTTTTGCAGTATGTCCTACTTAACCAGCAGGAGAAATTACTAAAATGTATTCTCAGGAGATATCTAGCTCAATTTTGCAGACCCAAGAATCTTGAATATTTTAGATGAGCTGCAAAGAGGCACCTAAAATGAACACCTGGACCTTGTGGTAGGTCCTGTAGCTAATTGGTTCTTTATAGCATTTTTTTAAAAAGCAAAAGAAAAACAGTTCCTATTTTGTAACTTAAAAAATTCATATAATACATTTTCATAAGCCACAGTACAATTTCAAAGGATGGGAAATTAGTAATACTTCAGAAAATGAAACTAGACAAGTTAAAGGCTTTAGAAATACGTCCTCAGCATGGCATGGAAGGGAATTTAGCTGGGTGACTCCCAAAAATGTTAAAAATGCAGATTGCTGACCCAATAAGGGATAACAGTTCATTCTAAATAGTCACAGTCCATCACGTAAATTCCTATTTATGGACTTCCTTGCCTCAGTCTATGGTTCTTAGACACCCTTTAGTAAGCAGATTCTTGACAATAGACAATTATGGTGTATTTATAACCTTCTTAGGTCACTGATCATTGATATGATTGCCATTATGGCTCTCAAATGTGTCTGCTGTTGGAACTATTGGTCTGTTAACAGATTATTTCAGACAGTGCCCAGCATTTACTGTGAATTCACCTCCCAAGTATCCCCATGAAAGTCCTATTGCAAGTTACTGTGCACACACAAAACTAGTCACTTTTTCTGATTAAATAACTTATCTTCATTTATGTTCCTAACTACAGAAACACTAGTTCATATTTCAGAAGAATGACCCTCAAAATTTCATTTAAAAAACCCAAAATGAATACTGATTTGGAAACACAGTAAGATAAACCTCTGAGTTGCATTTTTACCCTGCCGTAATGTGAAGTGGACAAAAACGGTGGGTTTCAAAACAAAAGTAAGAAAATAAGGGAAGTCTGCTGAGATTTTACATGCTAAGTTTTATGCCACAACACTAGTCTCAGAAACAAAGCTTCATAATTAAATCTTTTCACTTTTTTGAAAAAAGGATGTGTCAGTGCCTTTACACGAGAAAATATATAGGGTTGAATCCTGGCCCTGTTGAAGTCAATAGGAGTTTTGACATTGACTTAAATGGGGCCAGAATTCTGCCCATGAAGTATTAAAAGGGCCTTCCTGTCTCATTCCTGCCAAACTTTTACCTCATCTAATCATTCAGCAGATGATGGAATCAGATAATTGATATACGAACCTTAAACAGTTTGATTCAGGTAAGCATTCAAGTATTCTGGTTCCAGCTGAAACCCGCCCAAACTTACCTAAATTACTTTTGACTAGAAACATGGCTGGTAACCTCAGAAGAACATTGTCATATGAGATTTCTTTTACTTGTAAATTCCAGATGGATTGCAAATCTCACAACAACAAAAGCTTGCAATATTTCGTACACCCACTTCTAGTGGTAATATTGTATTAAGCAAAGTGGTTTGTTTATCTTTGTTCATATAAGTCTAGACCTCTGAGTTTCCCATTTCGTATTGATGGAGGTAGTGTATATAAATACCTCATATACTTATGTTCTCAGTCTATTATTCCCCCCATTGTATGAGAAAACTGCAGAAATGCCAACTGTCTCATCTGGATTTAAATGGCTATTTCCCTTCCACTTACTCAGCCTGACCCATGTTCTTTTATTGACAGCCATAATCTAGTCTGCCTTGCAAAGGGGCTAATTGCTAATTACAAATCAAACAAGACTAGCAATATACTTCCATTTGATATAGTCAGTCTCCTAATAACAATTTGACCTTTTTGTGGGTTTTTTGGGGGGAGGAGGTATAATTCAAAATTTAATACAGGGTTCTGAATTAACAAGAATCTATCTGTGGTTGATGCAGAAGCAGTCATTTAACTGTGCTGGAAATAGGAAAAGTACTTAAAGGCTTAGAAGAAAAGGAAGAACAAGAAACTCCTTTAGTGGGAGAGACTGTAGAGTGACTAGACAACACAAGGATAGCCAGCAGTGTATTATGATACAGTTGTCCCATTCTGACACCAGTACCATACCTCTGCTGTGCTGTGGTAGCTGTTTGGGACCTTGCAATATTGCAGATCAGCTTCCCAGTGGAGGAGAAATCAGTGAAATGGAGACTGTCTATATTCTAAATGCAACTTGTTTCATTTACACACATACCAGTCCTGAAACAGCGGTGGTCAAACAGCAAACAGGCAATCCATCTTTCAGGAATCTCAGTCAGAGACTAATGCCTGGTTCCCAGAGAGCAACTCTGCCTCAAGAATTGAGTAAGCAGAGACTGAGGCAGAAAGCAGATGCTCCTGCTGCTCATGCAGTTCCCATTCAAGGGACTGCTAGCTCACACAGAGCCTCGCATAGCCTAAAACTAATACCACCACCATTTGTATTCCCAAAACTGAATATTTGCTTACAGGCTAAGAAAAAGTACTCAAAAGACTATATTTAACAGCACCATGGGGCAATGTCATAACAAAAACTTTATATTAACATCATGGTGGGTGTGACAGTTGCTTGATCCAACTTCCAGTAAAGTCACTGGGAATCTTCCCCTTTAATGGGAATTGGATCCAGCCCAATGACAGGTGACACAATATTCAGTACCTGGACTTCAGGAACTCCAGCAAAAGTAGTAACAAGGGTAAGTGAGATGTTGATTAGGGTTCTGTGGAATACACAGTGACATTTCATATAGTCAGATTTGGGATATAGTAATTTCTATTTCATGACTTTGGGGCAAATTTCATCTAAGATCTATGGAATGTTTTCAGCTTGTTTTAACCAAAGATAAGAATGAAAATGAACCCCATATTCCTACTCCCATCCCCACTCACAAACATTGTGTTATTTGCTTTTGGGATGTCTAGAATAACATATGAAAGTTAGTAAAGAAAGGCATTCTTTAAGGTTTTATTTGAAAAAGCAGGGAATGGGGAGGATAAGAAAAAGTGTTTTCACGAAACCTGTGCAAAAGGATCTGCGTGTAAAGTGCCAGTGGGAAATTTTGCCTTTTCACAGTTACTGCAAAAAGAAGCAATGTAAACATACCTTCTCTACTTAGCATTTCCTCCATTTTTCTCTTCATCTGAAAAGCACATTTTGCCCGTAAAGCTAATTTGCATTGTAGAAAGATGAAACCTGTGTTTCTGCCATAATTGCAGCATTGGATCAGAGGGGAAATATATCAGAAGACACTGGAAATTTGCACAATGTTTGTTTTCACATCTCTGCCCACCTAGCTAGATTATGCAGTTACTATCCATAGTAATTTAGTATTATTATTTAAAAGAAAGTCTAAGTCAGCCAAAAACATTCATATCAGCAGGTGTTTTACTGAGTAATAACATCATTATAGTGACAAAAGTCTGCTGATGGATTAACATAATATAGAATCAGATTGAACCAGTCTCATATATTAATCAAAAGATAGCACCAGCCATCATAAAATGGTTCAAGAGCTTTCACAAAATATTATGTATTGTAGAATTGTACGAAATACAACCAGCAGCATTGGGGTGTGCCTGGGATGGGAGGGTGCAGGAGTGGGCATGGCTACCAGGCACCAGGGCCCTGGTACTACTTTAAGTTATCTCTGTAGCTAAACCAATACTTGCTCCCTCAGGGCCACTTTTAACTGCCCCATTTTCCCCGGTGCACTGAATGCTGCTCTAGCACACCTAGTGATTCCTCTTCAAGAGCACAGAATGAGGAGTAGGGCTTTGAGGAAACATAGCATTTAGATAATCCTGCTTTAAATTTGTTGAGGGTGCACATCACTTATCTTTAAAGATGTGTTTGAGTGCTTGCTGAATCACGGGTTTAGTGTGGATTAGCAGAGTACCTGTTAGAAGGCAAAACGACAGTCATTCAGAATATTTTTTTCTTAATACTACTCTTTTCTTTTTACCTTCCTTCTTCTGTGTTTATTTTTGCCTCAGTCCTGTGCCAAAGAAATAGTATCATAGAATCATAGAATATCAGCGTTGGAAGAGACCTCAGGAGGTCATCTAGTCCAACCCCCTGCTCAAAGCAGGACCAACCCCAACTAAATCATCCCAGCCAGGGCTTTGTCAAGCCAGGCCTTAAAAACTTTGAAGGATGGAGATTCCACCACCTCCAGAGATAACCCATTCCAGTGCTTCACCACCCTCCCAGTGAAATAGTTTGTCCTAATATCCAACCTAGATCTCCCCCACAGCAACTTGAGAATCCTAGTTCTGTCATCTGCCACCACTGAGAACAGGCTAGTTCCATCCTTTTTTTGGAACCCCCCTTCAGGTAGTTGAAGGCTGCCATCAAATCCCCCCTCACTCTTCTCTTCACTCTTCTCTCTAAATAAGACCAGTTCCCTCAGCCTCTCCTCATAAGTCATGTGTCCCAGCCCCCTAATCATTTTCGTTGCCCTCCACTGGACTCTCCCCAATTTGTCCACATCCCTTCTGTAATCGGGGGGACCAAAACTGGATGCAATACTCCAGATGTGGCCTCACCAGCACCGAAGAGAGGGGAATAATCAGTTCCCTTGATCTGCTGGCAATGCTCCTACTAATGCAGCCCAATATACTGTTAACTTTCTTGGCAAAAAGAGCACACTGTTGATTCATATCCAGCTTCTCATCCACTGTAATCCCCAGGTCCTCTTCTGCAGAACCTCATCCTCCTGGTCTGGTGGTCGATAGCAGACACCCACCATGACATCACCCTTGTTGCTCTTGCCTCTCAGCTTAACCCAAAGACTCTCAACAGGCTCTTTTCCAGTTTCATACTGGAGCTCTGAGAAATCATACTTCTCTCTTACATACAGTGCAACTCCTCCACTTTTTCTCCTCTGCATGTCCTTCCTGAACAGTTTATACCCATCCATGACAGTGCTGTAATCATATGAGCTACCCCATCAAGTCTCTGTTATTCCAATCATATCACAGTCCGTTGACTGTACCTGGATTTCCAATTCTTCCTGCTTGTTTCCCAGGCTTCTTGCGTTCACATACAGGCACCTAAGATAACTAGCCAATTGCCATACTTTCTCAGTATGAATCAGGAGGCTTCCTTTGTTGCACCCTCCTCCTTGTGTTTCCTCCCGGTATCCCACTTCCTCACTTATCTCAGGGCTTGGGTCTCCATCCCCCAGTGAACTTAGTTTAAAGCCCTCCTCACTAGGTTAGCAAGCCTGCCTGTGAGGATGCTCTTCCCTCTCTTCGTTAAGTGGATCCCATCTCTGCCTAGCAATCCTTCTTCCTGAAACTACATCCCATGGTCAAAGAATCCAAAGCCCTGTCTCCGACACTGCCTGCATAACCATGCATTTACTTATACAATTCAATAGTCCCTACTTGGACCTTTTCCTTCAATAGAGAGGATGGACGAGAACACGACTTGTACCTCAAGCTCCTTTATCCTTCTTCCCAGAGCTACATAGTCTGCAGTGACCTGCTCAAGGTCATTCTTGCAGTATCATTGGTGCCCATGTGGAGAAGTAGGAAGAGGTAGTGGTCCGAGGGCTTGATCAGTCTCAGTCTCTGTCACATCCTGAATTCTAGCTCCAGGCAAGCAGCATGCTTCTTGAGTTTCCCGGTCTGGATGGCACATGGATGACTCCTTCCCCCTTAGGAGGAGTCACCAACCACCACCACCCATCTCCTCCTCTTGGGAGTGGTGGTTGAGGAACCCACATCCACAGGACAATGCATCCCATGCCTTCTGGTCAATGGGGTCTCCTTCTGAGACTTTTCCAACCATTCTCCTCCGTAGTACTTGTGCAGAGAGCCTGAAAATGGTTTCTTACCTCTATCTGCACTGGGGCTACATGAATTCTCCTCTTTCTTCTTCTGGAGGTCACATGCTGCCAATTTTCTTCCCTGTTTTGCACGGCCTTCTCTGATTCTTCAGCATGCTGTGCCTGCAGTACCAAATGCTGTCTTCTATCCAGAAAGTCTTCATGTTCTCTGATGCAACGCAGGTTTGATACTTAGGTCTCTAGTCCTTTAACCTTCTCTTCCAAAATGGAGACCAGCTTGCACTTCGTACAGACGAAGTTGCTTCTATCCTCTGGGAGAAAGACAAAAACGGCACATCCTGTGCAGGTCACAACAGCTGATTGCTCACTATCCACGTTGTCTTCCTTCTAAGAACCTCTTCAGATGTTATATTTACTGCTCACAGAAGCCTGAAAGGCAAAAACTTTGTGGGAACTCCCAGGCAAACTCCTTCTGTTTGCTTCTTCTCTGTTCCTCAATTAGATAAATTCATGGAGGTTAAGTCCATTAATAGCTATTAGCCAGAATGGGCAAGGAATGGTGTCCCTAGCCTCTGTTTGTCAGAGGGTGGAGATGGATGGCAGGAGAGAGATCACTTGATCATTGCCTGTTAGGTTTGCTCCCTCTGGGGCACCTGGTGTTGGCCGCTGTTGACAGACAGGATACTGGGCTGGATGGACCTTTGGTCTGACTCAGTATGGTCATTTTTATGTTCTTACGTTAGACAGTTAGGCCCAGGCCCTGAAAACACTAAATTGCAAACATAACTTTACTCATAAGTCACCCTATTGACACCTATGGGCCTATTTACATGAATACAGTTATGCACATGCTTAAATGTTTGCAACATTGGGGCCTGAGACAATATATTTATTAAAGGTTACATAAGTGCCAATTGCCAAAAATAATACAATTATGCTGAAAAGTACAATTGGCTTGTCCATTAGTGGCCTTTAATATGGAAGCACCAGAATCTCATTAAGGAAATTGTGTGGATTAGAAGAACACTTTCCTTTGTCTTCCAGTTAACACTCTGCGGTTCCTTTGCATTTGTTGATGCCCAAGCTCAATTTTGAGGATCATGTGAGGAGTTTTCAGCTAGAGGAGTGTCCCAGAGATAAAGCTCAATGACTGGGGCAGAAAGAGAACACTGTTTGTTAAGCAATTTCCATTTGTGTGAGACTCCAGAGAGAGACAGAGGCCTACAACAGCTGCTTCTTGGGACAGGGCAGAGGTGCTTTATCTAAAGTTTCTGCAAGAGGTTGTCTGCATGCAGTTTGTTATCCTCTCTGTTCAAGGAAACATTTTGTAAATAAACAAATTATTTAAGAAAAATGTCCAATTCTGCAGCACAGACTTCTGCTCCACATGGAAAAATTACCTGCAAGCCTCCAAAACATGCTACTGCTTGGCAAAGGGGTAACAATATTATACTGCAGCAGCTATGTAATAAGAAGGTAGTAGCTGTATATATATTATTTGTAGAATTCAAGCTGATCAAATGGTGTTATATTTGATCAGCTTGAATTCTACAAATAATAATTAAATGGCAGTTAATATGCTAAAGAGATTTTATTAATTCTTGAGATGCCTTTAGATACATGAGTTAATAAATTAAATACCAATTAGCTTTTAATATCTGAGATCCAGAAATTGTTTACTAGATGTTTAGATACATTCCTTGCTTCACCTTGAAATTATTAATTAGGATTTAACATATACTGTCATATTAAATTTAAATTAAATCCTTCAAAGAAGAAGTGTGACTAATGGGGACAGCAACTCTGTTGTAGAAAGTGTTCATGAAAAGTCATAGTCCTGGCATAGAGACATCTTGATGTTAGATGGGTAGAATGGAGAATGTACATAGCATGCCACTAATCAGACAATCTATTATGTTTCATCCGACTTTCCCCTTTTGTTAGTTAGGCACCTGGATACATTCCCACTCACAACATTCATTTACACATAAACAACAAAAGTGTGCTTAGGGTCTTCTAAATATGTTAAGGCAGTTTCTTGCCCCGAAGTGCTGAAAATCTAGATGGACCAGGGTTAAAGATGAGAGGAAGGAGATGCAATGAATAAGCAAAAAGAAGGAGGTGATGTATAGTAGGCATCTTGTTGCGTCTATGACTTGTGTGTTTTCCCCATCACACTCAACCATATACACCAGTACCACTTCCCCATTTGGCCCAGTGACCTTAGTTTTCTTAAGGTGTTTCTGCTGGACATGTAGCAAAGATAGTTGCTCAGCTCTGAAGAACAGGGCCTGGGAAGCTCAATATCAATCACTGACAAGAAATAGTTAAGACAATGAATTAACCTTTTTTGTTTTTTTTTCTGTTCACAAATTGTCCATGAGCAATTCAGAATTTGTGTGCATGTATTCATTATTCAGACTTGTTCAGGTTTCTGGCATGAATACTCCTGCTGAATAGCTCAAAGTTTGTGTTCTTGTGAACATTCGCTAATATTAATTTCAAATGTAGTATTTCTGCAAACATATCTCCAGCAGAGTGGCTCATTAGGCTGTTACTGAAAGGTGAAAACAAAGAAATTGAAGTTCAGGCCCAAATTTTCGAAAGACCGTCCTGACTGAAATAACACACCCTTTTGGTGCTCTGATTTAGGTATATAAATTCCAGCATCAGCATCCATCCAGCATCCACAGGTCGGTGGATACAGTATGCAGCCCAAAAGAAAAAAGAACAAAAGTGTGGAACTCCGCCGAGTATTGGTCTTACACATAATATTCAGTTCATAGGTACAGATGATATAATGCTTTCTGATATAATATGGCCAGAAAAATAGTAAGCTTTTAAACTTTTTAAAAAGATGTTAACAGGGAGGGTGGTGGCAGTAGCTAACCTGCTTACTCCAAGGTAATTGTAATTAAATGAACAGCGGCATCTCTTTTCTAGTGTGGGACCACAGAGATGAGAGTAGCTCCCAATGTACTCTATTTTATATGGAGAATATTGTTAGATCATAACAATGGTCATTGGGAGCTAGACTGTCACCTGGCCTTCATTTTGTTCATGGGCTAAATTAGTATGTTTGGCCATCTATGCGGTTTACATTAGATTTGACTGAAAAACTGAATGACAAATTTCAGGGCAAGGATATGTTTTCTCCCTCATTTCACCCAATTTTATTTATTTAGAGTGTGTGTAAGATTTCCAGTTAATTCTTGTTTACACAGAGCCAATCTTAGCTTGCTGTTATGCTTAACTTCCCAGATCGTGGGCTAGATTTATATAAATATGTATTATTATGAAAGTCTAAGTGTTGAAGATGTATTGAAGATGTTAATTAATCTTAAAATAATTGTTAGGGTTAGCATCTTGACTTTGGAGCACCTAGATCAGTGGTTTCCCAAACTAGGGGCGCTGCTTGTTCAGCCCCGGCAGGCTGGGCCAGTTTGTTTACCTGCCGCATCCACAGGTTCGGCGGATCGCGGCTCCCACTGGCCGCGGTTCGCCGCTCCCTCAGCCCGTGCCGCTTCCCGCAGCCCCCATTGGCCGAGAGTGGTGAACCGCGGCCACTGGAAGCTGCAATTGTCTGAACCTGCGAACGCAGCAGGTAAACAAATCGGCCCGGCCCGCCAGGGGCTTTCCCTGGACAAACAGTGCCCCTAGTTTGGGAACCACTGCCCTAGATATTAACATATTTGGTTATATAACAAACAAAATTGCACATATCTCACTTCAAATAAAGGGGGATTTTAATACATCACTTTTCATGTCAGATAAAGGTTATTAAATGTCTATAATGGGATTACACTGTAATCCACAGGTAAAACTGGGATTCATGTCAAAGGATTCTTGCTATAGTTTTATTAAAAAAAACTTTCCTCTTACTTTCAGAGATTGAGAAGAAGGACAATATCTTATATACCTGATGGAACAGCAGAAGGGATTTCTGTGGTTTTCTTTTTATAGATCTGACAGTAACACTAATGGAAGAGTTGTGAGCTGAAGAGTTTTGAAAGGTTTAGTCTTTGCAGTTTATGAGTTTGTTTAGGATTTGCTTTCAGAGGAAAGTGCATACTAAGTACATGCTCTTTTATCTCTTGATTTAGTGGATTCAGAAATCACTGGCAGTTGATATATCTTTATGGCCTGCGTATAAAATGGAATTAGTTATGGTTGATATGAAGAGTAGCATTGCAGATATTTCTGAGATAATGGTTGGTATTAAACAAATATGTCTTTTGAAGCATTTGATACCGTTAACTTGCTAGCTTCAGAAAGGAATAGGAAATACAACATCTTTTACATGCACAAACATTATTTTCATACTCAGTTTTATAATGAGGACAAAAGTTAAGAAATCAGAAGGTGTAAACCATCAAAAGATAGCAAGTCAGTTTGTACTAGGCAACAGGAGCTTCGACTCTATTCCTGGAAATCAGCGTTGCCGTTACAGTCACGAGCTGGTCTGCAACATACACTATCAGTGTCACTTAAGTCGCATGAATCCAAAATTAACCTCTCATTTCGAGAGTTCTGTGCAGGGTGCTGCCTTGCTCCTTTTCTAGACCAGCGACCAAAGCTAAATCGTATTCTAAGGGTCTGTTTTCTCCTTGACACAGGTGTGTAACTCCCAGTTATGTTAATTCTGTAATGTACAGCTTGCATTGGTATCACATTCAAATTAACCCACTAAAGCCAACAATCAGTTCCCTGCTTTGCTATTTATTGCTAAAATGGATGGTGAGAGAAAATTAACAATTAAAATGTTGTCGTTGGCTGTTTCCGCTATTTTCATCCTCTGGGATTTGTAATACAGGTGCTCAGATATTACTGGGTAGCGTGGTATAAATGCTTAGATTAAGCCTGTTCTAAAGCTCAGTGAACCCACTGGGAAGACCCCTATTGACTTCAATTGACTTTGGATCAGGCACATTAATAGCATCTGGATGAAATTAGATGATTCTCTTTATTATCCTAATTCCTGGCTTCCCAATGATTTCCCCTGTGGAACAAACTAATACAGCTTTCTTTTGTGCTAATGGAGGGAAAAGTAGATTGAGCAGTCGGAAGAAAGCACTGTGAAAGAACCTTTTGTGCGAGCGCACACACCCAGCACAATAACAGATAAGAGGGAGGCCATCTACAGTATGAGTTTAGTAAATAGTTCATAAGAATTTAATAGGCTCAGTTGCACAGAAAATGTTTTCAAGAATGTTTCCACTAGATTCTTATTATAAACAAAACACTGTTAATGCTGTTTTAAGTTAGTGGAGCAATAATTGGAATACATATCAGTACTAGATTTTATGGTTTAGGTTCATACAGAATCCTTAATTCTACCCCCTGGCTTGTTATAAAACAAAGAATTTTATATTCTGCATAGAGAAGCCATCGCATATTTCATAGATTCAAGTATTTTTGGTATTTATAGTCATTATCTGTCAAACTTCATATCTGGTCTAAGGATCATTTTTGTTTTTCAGAAGGACTTCATAGTTTTCATACATTTTAAGGCCAGAAGGGTCCATTATAATCATGTAGTCTGACCTTCTACATAACGCAAGCTGCAGAATTTCATCCAGTAATTCCTGCAAACCCAAAACTTCTTGATGAGCTGCAGTATATATTTGAGGGCATCCAGTCTTAATTTAAAGACTCCAAGTGATGGAGAATACCACCACATCTCTAGGTAAGTTGTTACAGTGGTTGGAACCCACACCATATTTTCAGTCTGAAGTCATCTTTCAGCCGTTAGATCTTGTTATGTCTTTGTCTGCAAGATTACAGCATCCATTTTCAGCATAACATCCCTATCTCAAATAAGCCAGGTTCTTTCCCTCCCCTCCTTATTGCGGTAGCCCCTTCTCACTGTCCTTGTCCAGCAGTAGCAGCAACTTTCATTAATTGTTCAGCTTACTGCCTACTCAAGTTCAATATGTAAGAGGAACATTAGAAAATAAGAACATCTAATGCAAAAGTCACCTTTGGAAGGATTCATATAAAGGTATACAAACCCTGTTGTTGATGGTGCAGAATACCGGAAGACAAGCAACTGAGTTAACCTAAAAAAAATTCCATGTTTGTGAAGAATCAATTTTAACAAAAACTGGTTCAGAACCCTTTGCATTCAAAAGTAGTGTGAATACCTATATAGAGAACTAAAAGAGAGCAACCTATAGTTACAGCTTAATGATATATTGTAGCATAGGTGCTGGAGCTAGAGGTGCTGGGCGTGTGGCCACACTCCCAGGCTCGAAGTGGTTTCCATCATGTACAGGGTTTACAGTTTGGTTCAATGGCTCTCAGCACCCCCACTATACAAATTGTTCCAGCACCCCTGCATTTTAACAGAGAATAAGTATTAGATCAGCGGTTCTCAAAATGTGGGTCGTGACCCCAAAGTGGGTCGTAACCCCATTTTGATGGGGTCACCCGGGCAGAAAGCCCCAGCTCGGAGATCTGGGTTTGGCAGTGCAGCTGAAATCCTAGCCCACAGCTCAGGAGGCAGTTGTGGGGGGGCTGAAATCCCAACCCAGAGCTTCATGGGAGGCGGTGGATATGGTAGATTTTGTAGATATGGCCTTGTAATGCATATCTTAACTTAAAATACTAACTATTCAGAGTAACACAGGGCACTGGGGTTGTGTAGTAATTTTTCTTGTCAGAATGACATTGTAGTGCAATGAAGTTTGAGAACCGCTGTACTAGATCATTACTTTACTTTATTTCTTCTGAACTATGGCCATGGCACATTTTGAAATTTTAAAGAATAATTGTTCATGAGTTGTCCAAGCACAAATAAAAGGGGAAATCCTACAGCCTCTTATACACGTGGCACTACTTATATGAATAAAATTTCCCACCATCTCAATTGCTGCTGCTGGGTGTTCAGTACTTTTTAAAAGCATATCACATGTTCAAATGCCTGCATATGCACATAGCTATCTAATTTAAGGCTCCTAATCTTGAAATTCTTTGACTTCATTTATATTTATTTTGTTCAATTTTTTTTTTTTTTAAATTAAAGTAGCTGGCTTGTTGCTAAATTTAGGCTTTAATCTTGAAAACACTTAAACATGCTTAACTTTAGTGCTTGAGCAGTCTCATTGACTTCAGGTGCTTAAGGTTAAGCATGTTAATAAGTTTTGCAGGACTGTGGCCTTATATTTTCAGATCACTGTCCATAACTACCCTTAACTGTTGTGACTCCCTCATTTTCTATTATCTATAAATAAATTGGGTCAGATCCTCAGTGAGTGTAAATTGACATCACTCATTTGAAAGGAGCTACATAGTGATTTATACAAGCCGAGGCTCTGAACAGCCACTTAAGTGCATCATGAAGTTCGTTCCATCTCTTTTACAGGTGGTATTTGAGCTACTCACTAATTCTGAAATCAGAGGCTTACCAATACAAAGACCCAGACAATCAGATTTTGCCTTGTAAGTTAAAAGGGTACAGCTTGCTACTATCATGTCTGAAGTTTTCATATAGTCATATGTCTATTAGCCCTCCCATTCCACATCATTCTTTTACATTACAAGAATAGCAGAAGATAGCTTTTCAGAGAACAATCTTCTCTCAGTGATTAGTTTCCTAGACCATCTCAACACATATCCACACATCAGATTTTTCTAAAATGACTTAACTGCTCATGAAAGGAGTTATTTGACAGCCAGACTTTGGTCCTCTATCCACAGAAGATAGAACATAGAACAGAAGGTATAGAAACATCCTCTCTCTCACTCACTCACTCACACTCACACACACACACACACACTTCTGTTCTGAGAGGATCACCTGACGGGGCAAGAAGGTTGTTTGCTTGCTCTCTTCACTCACCCCTTGGCAAGGGCATCAAAGCTACATAAGAGTGCTTGCTAATATTGTTGGTTGTGGGACTTTTGACTCCTTTTCACTAGGAGTTGGACTGACATAGATAATTTCACAAGGCCACCAAATAAGCTGTCAGTCTAACAAGTTTCAATCATTATCTACAAGGTCTGACTCAGACTTGTAACCTGGGGTTGATTGCTATGTATGTTATTACTACTGCCCTAAGTCATCTAGTCATCCTTTAATAGTTGTTTAAATGATGAATGTCATCTGAAATGTTATTTATCTGCCCTGCAGCTACTGTGTACCTTCCATGTTAGTTCAAATAAAATGTGGCAAGCTGATCATTAAAGTTTATTTTGTGTGTGCTCTTTCACATGTCCATCTCATCAAGGTTCACTCAGTGATCTGTGAGGCAAGCAATTCTGCCTGTCAGCTTTCCTCACACATCCAAGAAAAATGAGCACAACGGAAGCTGTCTTCAAGCAATATTCACTTCTGATTTGTTACTTTTCATCCCAGACTAGGGCTATGCCCCATTACCTCCTCTCCACTGTTACAGCATTTGGATCTGTCAGGAAAAAAAAAATAGAGGGAAAGAAATTTTCCAGTGATAGTTGCAGTGCTGCAAATAGGGAACATATTGCATTTGTTTAATGGTTTGGCTATACAACTCATAGTTAAATCCCTGAAGTTTCCTAAAGGATTGTAGGGCCAGTGTTGTGCTATTACCGATAAAAGGAAAAAATTACCCAAGGATTAAAAGTAAGGTCTACAGTGACTCCAAATATTTAAAACATAATTATTTGCAAGCAGTTCTAGACCTCACCAATCCATTTTTTTTTAAATGAACAGACTGCAATAACCATACTAAGGACTGGAAAAATAAACTAAAAATTGTCACAGATTTGTAATGCTGCAACGAGACTGTATCCAACAGACCCTAAATGGTCTATTGCTGGTACCATATCATGCATTATCTTGTTGAAAGGTCTTTAATCTCTCACAGAAAGTTATCTGAGCCTTCTTGCAATATACTTTATGGTAGTAATTCAAATCTTTTAACGAGTATGGCTGATTTTCATGATGAAGAATCCATCCCAGCTGGGAAGCCTTGGCTCTAAACAACCACCTTGACTTACTGTGCTGATGGGGAATCTTCAGAAGTAGCATCAGTATCCTCTTTCTACCAGTAGTTGTGACTGTCACCATTTGCTGATAAATTTAGAGAAGCCTCAAGGAAATTGTTTCCTTGTTTGCATATTTAAGGATCATTAACTATGATTTTTCCAGGTAATATCAGTGAATGACAGTGCCAGCTGATCTACTGAACGATAGCTCTCTGAAGCATCCTATTAATTATAATAGATTTCTTGCATCAGAGTGGTAGGATGTTGTACAGGTCCACTCATGACTATGGATGCTTTTATTAATGGTATAAGATGTACAGTGTCACAAAGTCCCATTCATTCCTTTTGCTAGTTGCAGTACTGGGGCCTTAATTTCCTAGAGATATTCTCTACCTACCCTATCACAATCCATACTTACCTGGGGAAAGGATAGGTTTTGAATGGTTAGAGTCCAGCTTAAAGTATCATCTACATTTTTTCAGCATTCAGAGAATGTATTGTGCATGTGACTTAGCACAATCATGCTGCTATCCACCATTTTTCACTTTATTGCAGACTCTTTGCCATCCTGTTTCTGCATCTCACTCAGTGAGCCATTGCTTATTGTAAGCATGTGCTTCAAAGACAAAGCACCAGATCAATGCACTACCTAGAGTCTTGCAGTTTAGCAAGGTGGTTTACTCAGTACCAGTTTCTCTGCATTCACCACATTCTTCCAACAGAATGGCTGGGGGATCTGTTCCCCTCTTTGTCCACAATGTTTGCAGACCTGCCAAAGGCCAGACAGTTTGTGTGACCCTCATGCCTCCTTCCCCATCACAGTCGTAGTGTCACCCATTCAGTTACCTGCCTTTTGAGGTGCAGTTGATCCTCCTGACTGTCAGAGACTACTGTGATGCTTGCTGAACCAGGCTGCCTCTCTGCC